>NW_027094066.1:1203739-1805609 GCF_022702325.1 Drepanopeziza brunnea f. sp. 'multigermtubi'
GAGATGGTGGTGGTTCGAAAGTGGTGGTTCGAAAGTGGTGATTCGGATGTGGTGGTTCGAATGTGACGGTGATGATGTTCGGTTCGGATCGGATCGAGGGCGCAGCGGAGGATAGTTCGACCGAGTAGGGCGGGCTGGCTATGTAGGGAGGAAAGGCCAGGAGGAAGAGTAACCACAGGACTGACTGTAGGAAGAGAGACGAGAACGTTGGTCGTGAGTCTTGGGAAAGAGAAGACTCCGACTTTGTATAATAAATCAATCGCGAGAAATGGATGCGATGCGCCAGAAGAGATTACCGGTACTTACTGTATCTCCTGCCAGTCAATTACGGAGGAGTGGCAAACCATCCGAAAATGCCGACCCGACTCACAGGGGTGGGTGGGTACCTTACTGTAAGGAGTACCCAGGTAAGGGGCCCATGACAAGCAGAATCATGTTTACTCCATTACTTTTTTCTTGTTTTTTCTTCTTCTTCATACTTTCACTACTTTTTCCAGTCATTACGGACTATTTTGGATCTTGATCACCTGGACTGGATCGGACCGGACCGGACTGGGCTGGACTGGACTGCCCTGCTTGCATCTCAGCAGCTCCATTGTGGCTTATAGGGAAAATAGCCACTCTGCCATCACGATTAATTCACATGTCGTGATAGGTACGGTACTACTCTCCATGCTATAAGATAAAGATACTCAAGCCAAAGGGGCAAGATAATCTCTTCTCGATAACCTGTGTCATAGAGAGTGGACGATCGCATTCCATCCTTAAGTACTTTGTTATTGCTCGGTGAGTAATATTTTTACCGGTACCGGTACTTGAACCCACCCCGCCAAACCCCGCCGATTCTCAACTCAACTCGGTCGTCATCAAGCTTTACCCGCTACCTGCCCTTCGAGCTCCAACTCCAAATTCTACCGACAACAAATTCGTCATCTCGGCCCTGGCAATTAAGTATGGCAGCGGGCTCTATGACTTCGGGATCTTGGGTCCTTCTGTCGTGCTTGCTGCTTGTAGTGTTCGCTACCCCAGCTGCAGCCTTCGGCGCTGGTAACATCCCCTCGATCGCCCAAATAGAGGGAAGCAATTTCAGACATGGAGGTAAATGAGTTCTTAGCCTTTCCTTCAAAAACTGCCCGTGAAGTTTTGGCATAGCGAGTAAGCTAGAGGCTTTTCACATTCCTATGGTTTCGGAAATAGACCTCTCGGCATCATACGATCTGAGAGAGCTTCATGGGCACAGTGCAGATATCGCTCTGGACTTTCCCTCCATACCTCGGCTAATGAAACATCAGATATCGAGGATATGCTCAAGACTATTGCTTTCATTCGGGGTCACAAGTGGACTTCTATGATGGTAAAGCGAGTTTACTTTGGAAACTGGCTCCGTGACTACTCTCAAGCCGTTGATGTTGGTTCCTTGAAAGGCGTTTCAGCACCCACCATTCGAATTCTTGTAAGTTAATTGGCTTCTGTCGTCTGCAAGATATCACTAACCAATGCGTACTAGGTCTGGGTTCTGAGCTTCTTGTCCTTTGGCTATGCCACAGAGGAATTCGAAGTCACAGAAGAGAGACTGGGAACTTATCGTCCTGAGGAGCACATGTAAGCCATGGAAAAGCCCGAATCCCAATCCAGACCTCGGAAAGACTTGTGAAGTATCACGTATTTTTCTCGCAACAGAAATCCTGACTGTCTCGTGCTAGCGACAATCCAAAGGGATACGCCGATGACAAGGATGCAAGACAATATGATTCCCGACTCAGAGGCCCGGTTCAACCCATCGAACTCGAGGTTGATATGAATACCGGAATGAAGAACTACATCGCCAACGAGAGTGGTGGTTGGGCTACTAGTACAGGCTATGTGAAATTCAGCTTGGAAAGAAGCATCCACTTCGGAAGACTCTACACAAATGGTTCTGGCAGCTCCAAAGGCAAAGAGGCCGATCTTTGCGAGGCTCTTCGTTGTCTTGGGCAAGCACTTCATTGCTTAGAAGACTTTGGTGCCCATACCAATTACTGTGAACTTGCCCTTCGCGAATTGGGTTATCGAGACGTATTCCCTCATACTGGCGTTGCCACTGAGATCAACATCAGAGGCCAACACATCTACCCTCTCGTTACGGGCACTTTTGGCGCAGTTGACTTCCTCCATTCCGTTCTCGGAGAGGCCACCGACCACTTCACCCAAACAGAAGTCGAAGAGATGGATCTTGCTCTCAAGGGGGCCGAGCAAGCTCAGGCTGGCAGAGGCACACTCTTTGGCTCAGGTGGCGGCTCGGACTTTGTTTCGCTCCTATCTCAAGTTCCCGGAATGGGTGGCGGCCTTGCCTCAACTGCCAGAAGCCTTCAAGAGTCATCAGCTGAGCAGGAGTACCAAAATACACTGGCGAGAAGTAGAGTTGAGACTTCTTTCGCTGGACCACCTGGTTCCCATCTGGGACAGTCTAGTAATCAAGTTCCTGGAATGAGCGAGAGTTTCGATCCTATCAAGACTTCGAAGCGAATCTACCCTATTCTCGAGTTTAGAGATAAGGTTGTTAAGGCCATCAGTGCTACTATTGCCAAGATTCCAGGCTTGGAGGCTTTGGTTGAGAAAATCAGCGAGAAGCTTACAGTGTTTGTGCTATCGTTGCTGGCACCTTTCATCAGACCCATCATTGATGCTGTCTCCAAGTCTCTCAAGGATGGTTCATCCACTGTCGTCGAAGCCAGGTATGTAGTAGATGCTAGACCGTCGCTTCTTTCACCTACTGACATTTGACATAGCGCTAAACAGCAATTTGAGCCATGGAATGATGCTCACTGCACCAATCCCACGCACTCCATGCTTTCGAAGGATCACTTCTCCAACAAGTTGAATGGCGTTGCAGGCCGTGTGGCCACAACAATTCTTCAATACGTCACACCGTAAGTGCCAAGCCCTCGTCAGCACATTGCCGTCCTCGGATCAATCAAATACTAACACAGAAACAGCCGAGTGCTCTATGCTTGGGAGAACCCTGGTGTTTCCACTGGAGAGGTTATGCGAGATATTCTCCGTGCCTTCCACCATCCCGCTCTCCGCGACGAGCAGTGCGAGCTCCACAGAAACATGTTCAACACGGTCCGAAAGTGGGTAGACGAGCAACCAGATCGTCATCAGCTGAATCAAATCCTAAGCTCTGCCTCTGTTAAAGCAGGCCATAACCACAAAGCCTCTGGCGAGGGTGGTGGCTCCAACTCAAGAGGACTGGATCATGCCCACGATCATGGTGCTCTCGGCGGCCACGGTAAGACCTCCGGATCCATCTGGACCGAGATTCGTAGCCGTGATCTCGGAGCTATGGAAGGGAAAGATGGACGCTCAGCCTCATCCTACTCCTACATGTCCCCATCTTCTCAACCCAACAGCCCAGGAATGATGCACCAGCCGGCTCAATTCGGCTACTCGAACATCGTGCGCCCAGGAAGCTCTAGCTACGACCGTCCAACCTCTTCCCCAGGTGGCCCACCCCCTGGAATCTACCAGCAGCATCGCCCAGAGCACATAAACCCCCCCTATTCTCCTCAGCAGTCACAAGGATCCTTCCAGATCCCGCCTGCCGGCTACTATCCACCGCACGGAGCTCCACCGTACTCACCTTCTAGCGCCCCGTACCCACCTGATCACCAGCAACCAAACTACAGTGGTCCAGGTGCTCCGTACGATCAAGGGCCTGGACCAGGAGGCTTCTATCCAGGACCACAAGGACCACCTCCGCCAGGATGGCAAGCAGGCCCACCACAGCAGCCACCCTATAATGGTGGAGGTGGAGGAGGATATCCTGGTTCTGGATACGGTGGTGGGTACTAAGAATTTACCAAAGTAGGTTTCTTTTCATGATCCAAGTTCAGTCTTTCACACGTTGGTTTTCTGGTGGTGGTACTCAAGCTCGGGGGGTTGGGGGGGTGGGTGCCACTGCTTATTCTGGATGCATTGGGCTGTTGGATGGATGGATCATGGGAAATGGGAGAATGGGTGGTACACTATTACTGAATGCAATGCAATTTTTACTCTAACTCTAGTCCCCTGTAAACAATAAACCGAGAGTCAGAGATGCCTCAGTGTGCATCGAAGGAGATGGAACTCAAAGTCTTCTCTCAGAAGCCTCCAATCTACAGAAGGCCCTTCCATATTCTATTCGGACGTCTAATTTATTAGCGATCATCATAGTCCCCTCTCCCAAAGTCACCAGAAATCTTCCCACGGCGGTATTTTCGTACGGCTAGCCGCCGAAGCAGAAGCTGATGGTGACGGCGCGCCGACTTCCGAATGGTGATTTGCGATGGTGCAAGAGAGAGGAGATACAGGGCTCTAAGACGGAGTGAGACAACAGGTCCTGCCCGCAAGTATTTCACTCTGAAAGCTCGGAACTCTTGCTTGAACACGCTCCATCAAGTTTCCGTGGTATTTCCCCTGGATATACAACATCCATGTCGAACTTCACGTGACATGACCTTGGCTCTGGCTTAGCGCCTCGTCTAAATTTCCAACACACATTCTCAAATGTCGCAAAGGTCATCTCCGTATTGTACACCTCCAACACGACCACAACGACAATCTCTCGAACATCCTGTCCACCGCAAAAATGGCCGGAGGAATCTCAGTTCGCGATGTCGATGTAAGTATAATGAATCTGCCGGTTATAAAATAGAAGGACGGACTGCCACCCGACGATATGCGCGCATCACGTCGAACTCTCGAATACAATTGAGCAGGAGTGAGGGGGTCGCAAAGACCTCTGCTGACGGAATAATGCTGATTCGATGGGTTTTCTCAGGCGCAAAAGTTCATTGAGGCATACGCTGCCTTCTTGAAGAGACAGGGAAAGCTTCCTATCCCAGGTATGAGCGCGCATTTCCTTCGCTCGCAGAATCTCTCATGCTGATACTTCCCTCCCTAGGTTGGGTTGACACCGTCAAGACCGGCCCAGCGAAGGAGCTCCCACCTCAATCCATCGATTGGTTCTACGTCCGCGCTGCCTCGATCGCCCGCCACGTCTACCTCAGAAAAACCGTCGGTGTTGGACGTCTTCGCAAGGTTCACGGCTCCACCCGCAACCGTGGATCCCGCCCATCCCACCACGTCGATGCCTCCGGAAGCGTAGACCGCAAGGTCATGCAAGCTCTTGAGAAGATCGGTGTCTTGGAGCAGGATGAGGACAAGGGAGGTCGCCGTATCACACAATCTGGACAGCGTGATTTGGATCGGATTGCTCAAACCACCGTCGAGGTAATGTGAAATGCCACTGGTTCTTTCGGACGAGACTAAAATTTTGCAGGCTGACGAGAGCGAGGATGACGACGAGTAAATACACTGCATTTGGGTCGTTTGGGCTTGGGTCTTGCTGCATGGAAGCACGGTGTACAAGGAATAAAAAATTCTAAAGCCAGAGTGCATGTCTGATCTCACCCACAATCTCAAAATCTTCCTGTATTCTTGTGATCCCTAGCTGATGTTCTTGGAATTCTCAAGTTGCTCGATATCAGATCTGATGTAGTCTTCTTTTGCTGATACCGGAACCATCGGAGGTGAGAGAGCCCTGGTCGTTATTATCGAGTTCGTGTTGTGTGCTCTGCTCAGATGCATTTTTTTGGTTGGCACAAAGCAGGCGGTAGTTGGTGCCAATGCCTCAGCCTGCAGGATGCAAGAGAGCAACCAATCAACTGCCCTTAATACCCTTTCCTGGTATGAATGTCTGGCCTATCTCGGGCCCTCTCTGGACCTCTACCTGCCTTAATTGAGATCTACTCCAGATGCTGAAAACGCTGAGTGCTTGCTTTTCTTCCTTCCCTCTCATACGCTAGCAACGTATGTTGTCGAGGAAAAAACTGGGTACGCGCCGCTCCTCGTATACTACAGTGGTCGGCTAAGGAGTCTCTCCTACCCGTATCCGGGCCCCTTTTGGGTCCTTATCTGATATGATTTTTATTTACAGTAAGCTTGTACTTGGGCGTCAAAGGCCTGTCTGAGACTCGCGGCGTTCTCAGTTTGGATATATTTGCTTTCATCTATCAGTTGACCTCGGTTTGGAGTTGCCTTTTGCCGTGACTGTATAACTCAAACTCTAGAGTTTACAAGTCGCGCTTTATTTTTGTAATCCTATGTCTGAAGGAAAGGCCCGATCAATAATAGCTCTGTTATACTGTATTGAGTTATTTTCTGAAGAATTGTTCTGCTCGAATTGCATGTAACTGTGATTTGGCACGTCCCAGTACCGATGAGAGGTCCCAGAGCGGCAGGCTCTCGTCTGCAACCCGCTTGACGGAAATCAATACAGTTACTACTACTACTACTATTACCTGCCTTAGTTGGAGTTTCAACTGCAGTACTCGCCCATAGTCTGTTCTTCAAATCCCGGCATGTCGAGTTTGAAGCGAGGAGCATTGCCCAGAGTAGTAGCGGAACGGTGCCCTTCACCTGTTTTCGACAAAAACCTCAAGAGTACGAATCGTTATTCACGCTGGGTTCTCGAGGGAGGAGATTACTATCGGGTTTCAAGTAGAGAGAGTTGAGAGGTGATGTTGTAAGACGGGGAAGGTGATCAGCCGTGGTGGGTCAGACGAACGCCGAGTGAAGGAGGAAGAAATTCACCAGCGAAAGGTTCGGCATCCTAGCTTATAATCCCCACGGCGCTGTTCTTTTCTCGAAAATCACCTCTTCTTTGCAATTCTCAACCACGACCTTCCTCTTCAACTCTCAACCACAATCATCAAGTCTAGAGAGATTGTCTCGCCTCAATCTCGACTTAGCACCAACGACTGTGAAGCTTCGCCATCGCTCTGCTACTGCTCAAGTAGAAGTACTCCCCGTTGCTTTGCAATTCTATAAGTAGGGTAAGCAAATCCCGGGAAGGTGAGTTGGTCGGGTTCCTCTGACGCGCCGCGCGCCTTCCCAGAACGAAACACGCCAAAACACGCGAAGCGAGCACCAGTTCGCCTTTGCCCGCGCTTTCTTTAAGAACACTCCGCGTCAAACCTCTACTACTTTTGCCTTTCACCACTTCACCACCCACGCACAACACCTCCTCACAACCTTACAACCCCACCACCAGTACTTCCTTCTTGCCTTTGCTGTCTTCTGCTCATGAAGAATCCCTAACATCGAAGATGGCCCGCCACTCAAGCAAGAAGAAAGTTACTGACACTCGGGGACGTGATCGCCGTCAAGAAATAATTGACATCGGAGACACAGACGACGAGCCTGCCCCCCTTGAAGCTCCTCGATTCCCACAGACCTCCACCGTGAAGAACAAGAACAAGAACAAGACGCGAGCACCACCACCGACAACGGACAATGACTCTGAAGAACCTTCCGACGATGAAGACGAGCTGGCGTATCAGGTCGTACCAGTAGTGCAGCGAGTAAAGAAGCCCTCCCTGGCTGATATTCGCAAGGAGAAAGATGTCCTCGTAGCCCTTCGAGCTACGGCGGCTCTTCTATCTTCATTGGGAGACAAGGACGAGATTGAGAGAATCATCAAACTCCCTGGGTCTAGAAACAATGATGAGCTCTTGGATTGCCGAGCAAAACTCGTTGCCTTGCTTTCTCCGCCAGCACCAGAGAGCGCGCAGCAAGGTGAAACGCCAGAGATAATTCACCTTTTCGACCAGTACTTCGCCCACCAAGGCCCAAATAGGGAACTATACATCCTTCGTCCCGTTGAGTAAGTCTAGCTTTATTCTCACTTGATCTGCAAGATTTACCTTCAAGCATTTACTAACTTCTTTCTTCAACTAGGGTGATTCAAGGCAATATGCGCCTCGCCCGAGGCAAAGTCGCCGGCTTTGTTCGTCACCAAGGCGACAGCTTTCCCCTCAAATACGCCCTTCCAGGATGGATGGCGTGCAACGAGCCACACCCCAACGTCCTCGACTCCGCTTTGTGGACGAAAGAGGTTCAAAGATGGGGCGAATTTCACAATCATCATTTCCCTGGCCATCCCTTCGAGAAGCGTCACGGTAAGGAAAAGGGACACGCTAGTGCCTCTCACGTTGAGATCCGCCTCATGCTCTGGTACGCATGTGAGAAAACGAAGGAGATTGCAGGAGACAAGCCAGTCAGAGCGCTTCTAGGAGAGATCTGGCGCTTGCGCAATTTCGCCCAGGATATCGAAGCCGAGGTCTTCCTTACCAGAGCACCATGCAACCCTTGCCTGGAAATCAAGAAGCTCATCGAAGAATATACCGGCATCAAATTCAACATTCGAGTCATGCAGAACCTCGGCGAACTCGAGCCCGTAAAAAACAAAACAGGCTGGATTACATTCGATAGATTTGCCTCGCAGATCGAGGATCAAGATGGGCACCGTGGTTTCAGTGAGGACATCGAGACTGTAGGACTTCACAACCAACGTCGACGCAATGTGCTTACGGAAGGGATTGAAATCGTGGAGCGAGAGAACACCACCGAGGTGATCGAGACGTACGATGAGGGCCTCCGCAACTCTGCTATCCAAGTCGTTATTCCAGCCCAAAGCAGAGCTGGGCCTCGTAACGATTCTTCATGGACAGACTCAAGCCCCGTTCAACACCGTCAACAGCAACCTAAGAACCCGCGCTCAGTCTCCACTACCACAACCTCAGTCACGCGACGCATCCAGGGCTTCCAATTCCAGCCCGCTAGCTCGCAAGAAAAGCGATACCAGCCAGCTCCTCCAAGCTCTCAAGGGAAGCACCATATCGACCTCGCTCCCGATTCCGAGTCCGAAGAAGACCCCGAGTATCGCCCCCCCGGAAGTCAGCGAACCAAGACGACGACCAAGACGACAGTCAAGATCAATAGTGCGAGCACAGCATGTCCTGATTTCGGTGCCGAGGCACGAAAGCAGGCTGAACGGCTCAAACGCCAAAGGGAGAAGAAGAATAAGAAGCGAGCCAGAGAGCCAGAGATGGCCTCGTCCACTCATGCGCCGAAGAAGTCTCGCAACCTGAGGTTCGAAGACTAGGTGCGAGCGGCTCATGCATCTTCAAGGTCATCATCCATTTCCTTCCTCTAGTATCAACCATCCTGGTTTGGAAAGAGGCATGCTAGGCTAGATAGAATGAGATGAAACGTGGAAGCTTTGGCCTGGCCTGGTCTGGATCTGTCTCTGTATGTAATGCATGTAATGTCAATATATCGTTGGCATTACAAAGAATTGGCATGCATCTACATATATACCAAATCCCTCACTCCTCCCTCGCTCCCTCCCTCCTTCCCTAGCCCACTCGTTTCCATTCCTTTCAACATCATCGAAATGGGTACTTACCTAGGCTGTACAGCTAGCTAGCGATACATGCGGCGCAAACGAGTCACGATCCTGTCAAATCACGCAGTCACATATTCCCTTAAGCTGTTTTTCTTGCTGCTTTTCTCTCTCTGCCACTGACTCCCCCTCTAAATCGGTAGAAGCGTTACGCATAATGGCGGCCTTACAACATAGATACTATCAGATGAGATCCCTTCTCGAAGAATTCCCAATCGTTTTTCGAGCTCTTTGGTGGTGGTAGGTAACAGCTCTTATTGACAGCTCTTCAGGTCCGGCGGTTGAGAGTTTAGTCTGGCTGAGTTACTTTGGATGGTGAGTAGTTTGTGACTTTTGAAAACCTGGGTGGGAAGGGGGGATTTGTGAGTGGGTAGATAGGTTGGGTTTGGTGTAACTTTAGATGTTGAAAGGGACTTGATGTGATAGGAGGGTTTTGAGCTAAGTTGTGAGATAAGGGCAAGAGGTTGTCTTATTATAAAGGGCTGGGTCTGCATTAATACGCCTCACCAGGCTTCACCAGGCTTCACCAGGCTTCCTGTGCAAATAAATGTTGCTTGATGTCTTAGACGATCGTCACAAAGGGTATTCAAATTTAGACGTGAAGTAATACATTTTCTACGGCTTAAACTAGAAATGGAGATGTCGTATCACTCGTAGTTTTATTTACAGCCGTGAGTGAGTGTTTATTCCCATTGCAATGCAGTCACAAGTGACTGTTGATGATATCCACAACTGCACCAGTTAGCGACGCTACCCACCAAAGACATTCACGAGGGGAAACTTACAAGCGGGCTTGAGGGAAGCACCTCCAACCAAGAACCCATCGATATCAGCCTGCTTAGCCAGATCTTTGCAGTTCTTCTCGCTCACACTTCCACCGTAGATGATTCTCGTCTCCTCGGCCGCCTTCTCGCTCACCTCCTCCTTCAGCCACTTACGAATGGCAGCGTGAACCTCCTGCGCCTGCTCCGTGCTGGCAACCTTTCCAGTCCCAATAGCCCAGATCGGCTCGTACGCAATGACAATCTTGCTCCAGTCCTGCACCTTGTCCTTGATAGCCTTCAGCTGCGCAGTCACGACCTTGATGGTTAGGTTGCTCTCGCGCTGCTCCAGAGACTCGCCGCAGCAGAAGATGACGCTGATGCCACCGTCGAGCGCAGCCTTGGTCTTGCTGGCGACGAAGGTGTCGTCTTCTTGCAGGATGACGCGGCGCTCCGAGTGGCCCAGGAGGGTCCAGCCGATGTTGCTGTCCTTGAGCTGTTCGACGGAGATCTCGCCGGTGAAGGCGCCGTTAGGCTTGTCGAAGACGTTCTGGGCGGCGACTTCGAGGCCGGGCTTGAGATGCTCGCGGGCGAGGAGGAGGTAGAGGGAGGGAGGGGCAATAACGACCTCTAATTTTTGTTCGCAGATTAGCAGATATTCACGCAAAGTCTGAAGCTGTTTGTTTTGATAGACGTGGTTGGAAGCTATTCAGCAGACCAAAAATCATGCTCTGGCTGTGTGACGGGTAGCTTCAAGGCAGCAGTAGAACAGGACTCCTGACCAGTGTTGGGGTCCAACTTGGCCTCATTGATAACTGAAATGATCTTCTTGATCTGCTCGACTGAGCCGTTCCTATTATATCCCATGGGTTCAGCTTCTCGCCATCAAGATTTCAGCCCCTCTAGCCCACCCCCACCAACCGAGGGGTTACTGACATCTTGAAGTTACCACCGACGAAGAACTGGCGAGGCATGATTGCGGTTATGGACAGAGGAATAGCTGGAGCGAGTTTGTAGGAGTGAGTTAGCAAAGAATTTTTGAAGTTTGCAAATGGATTGATGGACTTGATCAAGTCGGAGCTATGTACGAGCTATAGTTGTTGTGGTTCCATAGGCGGGGCAGTTTTGCCCCGCCAAAAAGAAGGAGCCGTGGAACAGCCGAAAAGTCTCGCTAAGGGTCTTCAGATCATATGATCCTGTCTGTCTTCCTGTTGTTTTCCTGAGGATCATATCCCACGCGTTATTATGCGTAAAAGAACAACGTCGCTCGGATGGTGTTTGGACGAAATCAACGGCTGATGAGACTGAATATTCCTCAGTCATCCTATTGGCCGCCGAAAAGGCAAAGATGGATCGTCGGCTTCGGAGGTACCGACTCCATTCTTCCCGTGAAGGATGAGCTCAGTATCCTGTCTTGGAAGCTGGGTAGAATCTCTATCTACGGAGTCGAGTCCAAGTTCTCGAGGCTCCTAATTTTTCACCGGTATACCGACAACGATGTACCATTCCGGTTCAGTACCTACCTTATGGTCACATCTTGCGAGGTCGCATCTAGATATGCCTATCCAGGACGGGCTGGATCTCGAAGGATTGCTTCAATCGCTTCTCGGGACGTCCCCTGAAGCTTTCTCCTTACAGGATCTATTGTCTCTTTGGATGTTAGCGATGAGGAAGCCGCTAATTCCGAAAGCAGCACGTCCGGAAGCATACTCTCGAATATAAGTTTCGAGCAACGAATCCGTCTGATCCTCTCTTACTTGTTTCGAGATCACTACGCGTGCCATTGCATCCGCTCTTATCTGGTGATATTCTCAAAGTCGCTGAACGCTTGTGGACTTGGTCTGGTATTAATACCGGTCTCAGAACGGCCCCCCTTCTCAATCTGGGCTCTATCCTTCGAACAAGCGTCACTTCTCCTGTGGAAATCGCTGGGCATATCTGAAGGCATAATATCACCTACCTATGCTGGTCACAACAGTCGTCGTTGTGCCTTGATCTGTACAGCACGAGGCTATTGTGGCAGATTCTTTGCCACGACTCTTCAATTTCAACTCATCCGACCTATTTTCCTCTCTACCCAGGTTTACCGACGACTTACTCGTTTCGATTTGACACTCTTTTGAATTGCATTCTGGGGTATAATAAGGTGATATTAGGTCGATCCAAGAGAAGATTACAGCTGCGCAAGGGTTTGGCCCTTGGAAGATCGATTTGATGGATTGTATATAAACCCTCAGCTTTGCACGTCTCCGTACCCTTTGGGAGGTCCCATGACGAGGAGCGCATGCTACGCTTATAGTCCGCCAGACTTTAATAAATACAACCAACCGACGACTCGACCCCACGCCTATCCTGGGATATCGCCCTAAGCCAAAGCACGAGGCTCTTCAGAACTATGGCTTGCGAAGCCAATGGTTACCGATGAGGATTTTCAGTCATCAATTTGGCAGCCAAGAATGCAAAGAATAGGTGGATTCCGCAGTTCGAATGTCCCCCGCATCATATTGCCAGCGGCGAACTCGCATTAAGCGAGACGCATAGCCAGCAGCTTGTGCGATTTGTGGCATCCGCTCCAATACCCCGGCATTCATGCAAGAAACGCCCTCAGAGCGAAGGCGGTCTCCTGCACTCCCATCAACACGCTCACGGAAAAAGACAGCTCACCTACAGCACATAATCGTTTCTCTTGGGACGAGCAAATCAGAAGGTAACCGAAGCGAGATGGTTCGGTGCTACTTTTACTAATCCATGGCATTGCTTCGGATGAGAAAGATTTTCAAAGTCATGTCGTCAAATTATGAGCCTTTTACTGCCTTCTTAGTCCATGAAACATTCATCGAACCAAAACCATGCAGGATGTCAATCGAGCGACATGAAAATCCTCCTCTCATACCCCAAAACGCCAAACACGAACTCCAGGTCCTTGTGAAAACCTTCACAGCGCCATCATTTTCAAACCCTCCTCTTTGCTCTTTGCGGTCCCATCGAGAGGCATGAAGGATGGAAAACAGCATCCAGCAGAGAACGGTCAATTATCAGCCGTCCAAGCTTGATGTGCTAGAGGGTAGCGTCGCGCTGGAGCAGTTGGTGGAAAAGGGCGAGAGTCTCTAGGTGTTACTCGGCGGGCTCCGATGCCTCGAGGAGTCTCTCTCGATGGGCGACCGAGATCGGAGTAGTCTTGCCTGGCCTCGATCGGTCTCGCGTACTCGAGCCGGATCTCGCTATGTCTCCTTTCGAAGAGCTTGGGCCTCTCAAGTGGCCTTCGCTCAAAATCGCTGGCTCGACAATCCAACAGGTGTGGTCTTGGTTCGAGCGGTCTTCGTTCAAAATCAAGTTGTCTTCGATCAAGTTCAATCGTTCTACGATCAAGTCTTCTCCGTTCAAGTTTCCTCCTTCAGTCTCCTTTTGATCAAGCTCCCTTCGGTTGAAATCCCTCCGGCTGATGTATTCTTCAGCCTGCCGTTGTCTGTTGATAATAAAGCTATCCTCGACCGAGCGCAAATCATTAACAACATGGTGGTCATTGATTTATCGAGGAGGCTTGATTATTCTGGGACGCTCGGCATAGTGCGGCTCCATACGTGCATAGGACACAATGTTCCTTGGCTCAATGATACGTTGAATGACAGGTCGAATGATCTGTGGTAGTTTTTGAGCAACTCTATCAGTAAAACCGAATCTCTCCGCCATCGCATCTTCTTTTCCAGCCTGATATGCCGAAGTGATGGAATCAATGGCCGGAATGGCAAGAGGGGTTTCTGGAGCGTAAGGTCGCTGTTGAAAAGGCTGTTTGACGCCAAATGCCTCGCGACGACGGTCAGGAGACGTTGAACGAGCCTCAAGGTAGTACTTTGGGCGATGTCTGCTGTGGCTTCGGGTGGGTCCCTTGCTGTGCTTCCTTTGCTGGCAGGCTTGCGACCCGTGCGAGCTGATGCGATGCGATGCGATGCGTTACAAGGAACTAGACATAAACAAACAGGCATATATATATAGCTAAGAAATATATATATTCCTTCACCAACGATAATGATGATCTCGGAACGCGGAACGAACGACAAGGGAAAGAAATGCATTCGTAGGTCTTCAGAGAGAGAGAGATGGAGAGTTGGTTGGTTATCCAGAGAGAGAGGGGGGAAGGGGGTGGGGCGGGGTGAAGAAGCTTATACTAAGCTGGTAAAGTACGCAGCTAGATACCTAGAGGAGGATGCAATTTTCCATCTATTGCCTGGCCCGGCGTATGAATGCGGATAGATAGATGGGTAGGAATCGGACGTTTGAGAGTTGAAACTGCACTGCTCTCCTTCTGCTATAAGTATAGATAAGCGAGCGCACACCGGTTCTTTTCCCGCCTGTATGAAAAAAAATTAGCATGAAATAAAATTCTTCTCATAAGCAAAAAGGGCCAAAAAGATATATGCACATATATATATATAATCGTGTCACTGTATACTTGAACACGAAAAGGTCAACCAGTAGCAAGAAAACATAAAAAAGTAATGGGGAGATAATCTTGGAATTGAACCAAGTGAAACTTGTTGGACAAACTGGGAATCGAACCCAGGACCACTCCCACGTGTGACGTTGCCAGGCGACGCTGCATGCTAAGGGAGTATTATACCACTAAACCATATGCCCGGTTACTGAATCCATTTATCGGATTCGATAGGAAGGCGGCGAGAATGCTGTTATGTATTGATACTCAAAATTTTCGCGGGCCAAGAAGGAAAGACGGTGTGTGTGGTAGACGGAATCATTTACCCGATTGGTTGAGGCTCGGGACGCTTAAGGCGCCGGCGGGTGGGGTTGCAGGAGCGAGTGCTCACTTACGGAGTACAGAGTAAACGAGACGAATATCTACGTACCGGGAGACCGAAAGCTGCAAGTAATTGGCTGCGCAACAAGACGCTTTGCGATTTCTATATTTTTATGGGTGCAAGCTGGGGTTTCTCTGCAATGTTCGAAATGCCTATTTATTGCCTTGGACATCCTCGTCGACGGAGCTTCATCCATTGGAAATTCCTCCTCGGAGTCGATGCTTGCATATTAGACTATGGGAATCTCTTCTCGGAGAGAATGCTATACGTCTAGTAGCGTTGTATGCTACCTCTTTTGACCTCCACCCGGGTAGTCCAGGTTGTTCTGAAGATTCAGATGAATCCTCTCTATTCGCAGGTTCTCACCGGACCGCGAAGAAAAGATTGTGGCATAGATCCTCTACAGCACTTAAATAAGAACTAGATTCGGGAAATCCGTCAAAACTTCATTTAAAAGAGTAGCTCAGATTCCAGGATGCCGTGACCTAGCACAGCGCGTTCATAATGCATATCATATTCCCGACGGAGTGTAGTAATACAATCCAGTAAGCCAGTAAGTAGCAACACCCTTTCGGACCAAAGGCAGCAGATTTGTAAAGCAAACGACGAACAGTCTCTCAAATATGAAACCTAATACATACATACATACATACATACATACACACATACTACGTACATGCATACATACATGAATATCGATCTCTAACCTAGCCCACGCATATAGCGACGAAACCTCCCCATATAACCAATCAATCAATCCCCCAATAAAAGAGACGAATATCTTCTTCGGCAGAGCATACCTACCTCTCCCTTACCCGTCTACATACAAGAGACATAGATATCAACGCGCCTTCCAAAATAAATCGGCCAGCACCGCCGTAAAGCTCTTATGCGCCTCGATCGATGCAGTAAGTACCACTACCGGTACATGTGGCGCAAGCGTCAACTGAACCTACCGTACCCACATAGACATACCGGTACACACATCCCCATCCCCCCTCTCAAAAAATAGAAAAAATAAGTTCACCACTCAATCAGTCACCCTCTTCCCTCTTCCCTATTCCTTTACATCTCCCCCTCTCCCCCTCTTCTCTTCCCTCCTCCCCCCCCTCAAGCCCACAACCCGCGACTAGGATCTGATCTACTCCCTAAACCTACTCCTTACATCTACCCCTTATACCTACCCTGTATACCTACCTCGTATATAAACATGAACATGAAAATAAAAGGGAAAATAAAAGGGAAAAAAAAAAAACAAAAAACATCACGCTCCGCATCTTCTCCGCCTCAAGGTTCGAGGCTGGAGAATCTTGGATACAACCGATACAACCGGTAGAGATCTGGTTGGTTGGTGTTCCTCACACAAACACACTACCGGTATGTTCGTATGCATCCTGCTTATTGAGACTCACATCTCGTGTCAAGTGAAATTTAGCAGGTTGGAAGCCCCGGCGCACCCATCAATCCGCAGGTATAGCAGCGAAGCTAATACGACGGTGTAGCCTCACAATCGATGCTCCAACAAAGTACCCATAGCTCACATGTATACGCATGGGAATAGACTAGACACACGGGTAAAGAACTCTTAGTATTTATCTCTTCTTCTTCTCCACCACAACTACTCGCATGATCTATCCATCTATCTATAGCTCCGCAAACCCCTAACCCACACATCAATTCATCCATACACAAACACAGCACACACCACAAGCTTCCCCATCCTCTCAACTCAAAAACGACCTGTACACAGACAACACAAGCCAGCCAACAACTCCATCCTTTCAATCCCGACAGGCTTCTAGCGTGAAGGATATTAGCAATTGCCCCATCGCCGTCAGCCATCTTGCTCATTCCCCCAACATCACCAGAGGGAAAAGAAGAAGGGCTCCAATCGAATGAGGTACCCGTACGCAGTAAAAACACCGAAACAGCCAACACAACAAAACAGCAGAGAAAGGCAACATCGGCAGCAGAGGGTATCGTGATCGTGCCGGGGTGCCGACGATATAAAACACACATGACAAAGACGATTGGGAGCAGAAAAGGCAATGTACAAAGGGCCGGTGTCTCTCTCCATTACAGCATCACCTCAACGGCTGCTTGACATCCTGGACGCCATTTGCAATCACTTCTCTCAGAGACCAGCGAGGCGGGGTAACGACGCCTTGGAGACCATTGGCCCGGCGCCACTCGTCTTCCATTTCCGGGGACACGCCATCTGGAAGGTTGTCTGCTCCACCTGCAATACCGGTGGAGAACTTGAGCTGTAGGATGTTGCCAATCTCGTCACATGCGGCGAGCAGGCGGTCCATGTCGTCCTTGTTATGGGCGGCGGAGACACAGAAGCGGGCGCGGGAGGAGACAAGCGGGGTGGCAGGATATCCAACGATAACGACGGAGATCTTGCGGCGGAGCATTTCGTGGGAGAAAGCAGGCATCTTAGCAGGGTTGTAGAGCATGATTGGGATGATGGGGGAATCGTCGTGACCATAAGTGATGTAACCAAGACGCTTTAGTCCTAAGCGAAGGTAACGCGAGTTGAACGCAATACGTTGCAGACGCTCCTCTCCTTGTCCTGGGCAGGTTTCGCCGGAAATAATCTTGAGAGCGCTGAGGATTTGCATCAGGACTGGAGGGGTGGGTGATTCGCCATAGATGGTAGCAGCATTTGTGGAGCGGAGCTTGTCAATGATATGCTTCTCTGCCGCGACGTAACCGCCATTAGCACCGAAGGACTTGGTCAAGGTTCCCATAAGAATGTCGACCTCGGCAGGATCAATGTTGAAGTAGTCACAGACGCCACGGCCGCGAGGTCCAAGAGCACCAATGGAGTGAGCCTCGTCAACGAAGAGGCTGTACTTGTATCGCTTCTTTAGCTTCAAAAGACCGGGCAAGTCGCACATGGTTCCTTCCATAGAGTAAAGACCCTCGACAACTACCAAAATCTTCTTCCACGGTCGGTGAGTTCTGGGCTGTCCCTGCGAGATGACTTCACGAAGCTTTTGCTCGAGGTCATGCATGTCGTTGTGCTTGAAAGAAGTAATCATAGCCCCAGATAGACGAGCTCCAATGCGAATAGAAGCGTGGTTTAGCTCATCAGAGATGATGAGAGAGCCCTTGCCTACCAGAGCTGGGAAAGAAGTAGCGTTCGTGGAGAATCCCATGGAGAAGACCATAGCAGATGGCTTGCCGACGAACTTTGCGATTCTGTCCTCGACTTCCAGCGCAAGATCTGAAGTTCCTGCATCAGCACGGGGGCTGGCAGCGCTGATACCGTATTTCTTGATGGTCTCCTCAACAGCATCTGCGCAAGGTCCCTCAGACTGGGCAAATCCAAGGTAGTTGTACGAGCTCATGTTGAGAGTTTCGGTGTAGGTGCCGGTGAACTGGTAGTGCTTGTTGAAGTCAGTCGTCTTACGGTCAATCAATGTCATGTATCGCCCCGGGACTCCGGTGATTGGCCGCGCAAAGCAGTCGTCGATTCGCAACTTCAGTCTCCGCACGTAGAAGTTGTCAAAATCGCTGTTCAGGGCCGCGTACCCATCGGCAGCCTTCAGCTGCCTGTAGTCATCCGGTCTGAAGCGCTTCCCGAAGAAATCTCTGACATGACCGAAAATGATAAGGACGAGGTAGCTGATGTAGGTAGTCAAGAGGTAGTAGTAGGGGGGTTCGTCGAGCACGTGCTCCATTTTTGTGCCTTCCACGTATTGGCTGACATATCGGTGACTCTGGGCGCCCAGAGGCCCAAATTGCGCGTCGATTCTGGCTTGACGTTTGGCTTCTGCGACAGAGGGGGGCTGGAAGAGAGTCGTGGGGGGCTCGTTCATGTTCGGTTCGCCTGCCTTTGCGGTGGACAGCGATATCATAGGGAGAGACAGTGAAGGGGCAGTGATGGAGGGAGACGGGTTGTTGAGCAGATGCTGTTGCTGGGCCGTAATTGCTTGCAAGAGGGCTGCTTGGGCAGTCTGCTGCTCCTTGCTCTTCGGCGACGAGGAGAAGAATGAGGTCAATCTGTTCGCCTTCGCCAACGAGGGTCTCCGGGTGGTGGATCGATCGGAAGGAGGGGGAATGATCGTGGGGTTGGGGCTGCTGGCAAACGGATTTCTAGGAAGTCTTTGAGGCATTGTGTTCGTAGACCGGGGTCTACTGTCGACCAAGAACGTGGGCGATTGTAGGTGGTCTTAGTCCGTAGGACGAGCGGGAAGAGGGAGGAGATGGGAGTACCCAAAGCAAATAAAGACTGGTATTGTTGACTGTCGTACTGTCGTACGTATGCCTTCGAAAGAATGTGTTCCGGAGAGGTGGCCGCGAGAAGGAGGCTGACTCGTCCGCCCGGAGTGTGAAGAAGGTCAAGGATATCTTGAATATAACGGTCTGAATAAGAGCGCGGCTTGTCAGTCTTTAACGTTCTGGAGTGCAGGCAGTATGAAGATCGGCGACGGACAGAGAACAATGCATCCGGAGAGGGAAGAGAGGGAAGGACGATTCAGGTAGAGGTTCCCAAGAGAAGTTCAGGGGTGAACCTCACTGGCGCTTGGATCGAACGCGAGTTTCAAGCTTCGATTGCCCATCATTGGGTTCATAGAATGTAAGAGATGTGGTATGGGGCATGATAGGATGGATAGTATGGTATGGCAAGGCACCTACCGATAGAAGTATTGCCGATCGATGTTCTGTTCTTCCTTCCTTTCCTTTCGTTCTTTCTTTCTTTCTGCTGGTGGAACGGGGGGATGAGATGGGATAGGATTGGGATGGTATGAGATGAGATGGGACGGAGACGAGACGGATTGGCGACGTTTGTGGTTCGGAGGGGTTGGGCTGTCGGACTCGAGCTCGCGAGGGAGGAGGCGCGGTTGGTTCTGAGGTTGTTCAGGAGGTGAGGTGAGGTAAGGTAAGGTAGAGGTGAGGTGAGGCGCACTCAATGCAATGGAGCGGGCTGATTGACTGGCTGGGCTGGCTGGCTGTCTGGCTGGGTGGCTGGCTACCTTTGCATTTGGCCCCGGGGGACCTTGCTTGCGATGTCTCCGACGAATTGAATGACTGACTTTAGCTTGACTGAGCTGCTCGCGCGAATGACCACAATAAAGTGTTACCGACGACGAGGAACAGGACGAGGACGAGGTTGATGATGGTGACGGGCAGAAGTGAGCGAGTGCAGTGCTGAGGCAGATCCGGAGAAAGAGACACTAGCATGGGAAGTGAGGAGGGGACACGTGACACAGGAGTATAATAACGATCGGCTTTCTTATGGCCGCTACATCCGCGCAATTCCATAAGTTCTTGATCCTGAGGCATACAACACGCCGCTTTACTCGGCGGGGCAAATTGCATCCACCAAGACCGCCGTTAATTCGTTGATTTGTGTCGGTGAAGACCGAGAACCGAGAAAGACTTTGGAGGCGCCGCCGCTTTTCACATCTACCGCAGACTTCTCGGATCCGCGGGTTCTCGGGTGGGCGTCGGGCCTGGTTCGTCTGCCGTCGACTCTCGGTCAGCATGATGAAGAAAAACATCAGACCCAGATGTCCGAACCGGCAGCATAAACGAACGCATTCTTTCATCATCGGTACCCACCGCGTCCGAACACCCCATCTCGATCTTCTCCCGATCGATCAGCGCTGCCATCTGCAATACCAATACAAATACAGTAGTAATAGTGCCGGTAAGTACAGGCATTTGAACTACTACTATTACAAAAATGAATCACTTGTCCCAAACGCCCGTTCCATCTGATCGCCAATCGCCAATCGCCAATCGCCAATCGCATGATCCCTTCCTCTTACTGTATTGTAGTGTCACATCTTCGATTTTACTCTTGATGCGTTTGCAATATATACCCATCCCGTCTAGGCCATCCCCGTCATGCTCCTCGGTAGTCACCCCTAGCTGACCGTGACCATCAGGTGATACTTTATATTTCACATCGTGAGAGTTTCGCTCGCTTGGCTAATAGTGGGAGTATCAGCATTTACCCAGACCCCCTTGCTGCATGACTTGGATCTCTCGAATGTACAGTAGTAGTACTATACTACTATACTACTATACTACTATACTACTATACTACTATACTACTACTACTTATGACTACCTCCCGGAGGAAGCTGGTAGCTATTATCGAATTATGGCCAGGCTTCAATTTCCCTTCCAATACCCCTCGAGCCTGCTCTAAGATGCTTTTCTATCGTAAGAGCATCCTTCATTATTACATCGGATTCCGACCGCCATGCCAGCATCCCCCCGACACCTGAAGAGATTCCGGCAAGCTCACCGGCTACGAGCCACCTAGCTAGCTCATGATCGCGGAGAAGTCGATTGCCTTTCGACATCACTTATTTCCTTATCGCATGATTCGAAACCAGGAATTGCGGGCGCTAGGAATCTGCATCGGGAAAAAATCGGCGTATGGGTGTGTCGTCCATTCGCTTGTACCTCCGTACTTAGCCTAGGTACTACTAACTTGGGCCTCGATTGAAGGTTAGGAGGAATTTCCACGTGGTACCTATTACAACGTATTTTCATACTACTATTTTCATGCACCATGGGAGCAAAGCTTGCGGCTGCAGTGAAAGTACCGACAAAGATGGCTGGCTTCGTAGCTGCCGGGAATCATGCCTAGGCAGGATAATCGGCTCCAGGCAAAGAATCGATCGATATCCAGGCCGTACGACCTGCCCATGTTCTGTCACCAAACTCCAAGCCTGCTATCCCGCCCCATTTTTTCCCCCAGATGCAAACGGCCTCGATCTTCTTTCCGAAATCAGCTTCATCGTTTCCATCCACTCATCGGTTTTCTTTCCCTCTCTGACTGCGCTCCCGTGGCGGCCACCACCATTACCTATCCACCGGATCAAGTACTGACCAAAAATATATATACATATATATTTTATTTTTTTCATCTACAACCAAACCAACTCCTATACTCAACAACAATCAATGGTAAAAACTCCCATCATCCTCATTCATCGTCCCATAACCCACCTACCTCTCTCCTCGCTCTCCTCTCTCCCCCACCAACCTCTTCACCCTATCCAACCTTCCACCCTCCATCCAAACTCCCATCACATCAACCCTTCTTTGATTTTGGCTATGGTAAGTAACCGAGTAGCTAACTCATGTGTTGACATTTCCACTTTTGCTTTCTACGCCCGCCGTTGATATTTTCCATGTCCTTTGTCGCTTTCACATCTTGTCGACGAGATATGGATATGGGGGTGGGGTCTTCTCTTCACTGTACTCTGTAGACAGCTTTACCCTAAAATGTTTACACGCCCTACGTGGTGGTCATGAAAAGGATATTGTTCCTGTGATAGTGGATATTGGGCTCATCACTCACTACAAGAAGGTAATGCTCATTTACAATGACGATAGGTAGACAAATTTAAGCTAATGGGAGAATAAGGAGGAAAAGAAAACAACGCAACAATATTTACACCGACCTGAGTCATTATCCCGTCCTCCACATGCTACCGCTGCCTTACTCCCCCTACCCCTACCTACCTTTATCCTGTCTCATCCCCCCTCCCACCAGGCTCCCTGGCTCATAGCTTTGGGATGAACATCGGCGTGTTCTCTTTCCACTCCCGGTACTCCTTGCGGTCTCCGTACTTCTTATCGTACTTCTTCTCGCTGAGCGGGACACCGCTGACCTTCAGCAGTAGGAACGTGACGAAGGCCGGGGATACGAAGCACAAGCCGGCACCGATAAGGCGGCCCGACGTGCCGGAGAGGTGCATGCCGCGCAGCCCAACGGCGGAGGTGAGCACGCCAGCTGAGGCGATGGCTAGACCTGTCCCTGCGTGACTGTCAGTCCCGTTTGATCCACGAGTCGCAGAAAATCGCAGGGGTAATAGGAATAGGGAGAAATTATTAAGCGAGGGGGACATACAAAGCGTGCTCTCTCCAAAGTAATTCGGATGCCGACTTTTCCCCCAAAGCCCGCTAGTCAAGAACTCCTCCTCATGCTCTTTCTTCTTCTTGGCCTGCACCCACGCATTCTTCTGTCGATCAGCCGCGACCTCGAACGCAAATCCCCCAATGAAAAGCCCAAAGCCCAAGACATCGGTTACTTTCAACAGTGGGAGCGTGGAGAGGAGGGTATGTGGGATGGAGTTGACGGCCAGGATAGGCATGATACACAGTGAGACCCAAGTGGCTTGCGCCATCCAGGCTCCGAAGAACTTGGGCGGGCTCTTCTTGATCTCGTCGAAGCGAGAGTCGTGCCCATCAGCAATTACGCGCTGGAAGAGGTAGCTTCCGAGACGAGTCGCCCAGATGGAGACGGCTGTCGAGAGGACCACCTGTCGCCAATTTAGGCCATTGGGGCCGCCGGTGCCCGTGAAGGCGGCGAGGAGAGAGGGAAACGCGGGCTTGAGGGCCCCGAGGGGAGCCGCTGCTCTGGCGCGGAGGGTGGGGAGGTAGAGGGAGAGGGCTGTTACTGAGAGGTAGGTGAGGGAACCGGCTGACGGGAATGTTAGCGATGGAATGTGGCTCTGGTGAAAGCGATATCATAGGAAATGGGGGCTTTTAGAAAGAAGGCACTGAGATAAAGCGCAATGCGTTGAGATTGTCTTACAGAGATCATAGAATCGCTCGGATTGAGTGAGGATGGATGGGACAGCTACTCCGGCTTGGATCGCAAAAGCAGTTGCTATAGAGGGGACGAGTGTTCTAGTAGAAGCATTATCAATGGTGAAGCTGGAGGATACGATAGCAATGTGATGTTGCTTGTACGAACCTGAGGAACGGATTCTTGTAGTTGGTGGCATAGAGAAGGGAGTTCAGGATGGTCATCTTGAATTAGGACTCTGCTGGCAAAAGGGGAATGTAGCTGTTGTCGGGATGAACGTTGTAGAGTTGTAGAGTTGTAGAGTTGTTGTACAATGCCTGTCTGGAATGCTTTCACAAGGTTGAGGTTCAGCCTTACGGTAGTGGTCTGACGACATTATGCACCTTTGAGGCGTCTGGTCCGGACTCGGGCTTTTGATTTGTCCGCAAGGCCCATCGTCTCCCAAGTCCAAGCGCAACGGTGACAGCCTCGTCTGGGCGGATTCCGCAGTGGGTTTCTGGGATTTCTTTATGATCGGCAGGCGGACGGGCGGGCGGACGGAAAGAAAGGTCCATGGTCCAAGGAGAACGAAGACAAGGCATCAAAGATCCAGCTCGAGCCGAGCCTGAGCTACGTAGTAAGTTCCATCGATCTTAGCCCTGATCTGAGCTCGATCCTAACCCTGAACTAAGCTGGGTCTTACCTATAACCCTCCCCTATATTGAACCATTGAAGAACCCAGTATCGAATAGAACAACCCAGTATTGAGCAGCCCTACCCTCTTCAATTAATGTGCCCAGCCGTAGCCACCTCCAGTATCTCTCCCTCCAAACCCTGCACGAGCACAACCTCAATACCAGCGTCCTCCAGCTGTTGCCTCCCCGTGTTCTCCCCGACAAACTTCTCCGGCTCCTTCACCCCAACATACACCGTCTTGATCGCACTCCTCAACCGCAGTATCCGTTCTACACACGGCAGATTCCCGCTCATTCGCTTGAAGCAAGGCTCAACCGTAGTATATAACACTGTGCCGGCGGGGAGAATCTCCGCAAGTCTATGTTCGGGGATCTGGTGAGCTTCGGCGAGTTTGATCAGGCACGATTGCTCCGCGTGTGTGTTGCCCTCGCATTCGAGTGTGTACCCGGTCGCCAGCACCGTATTCGTCTGCGCGTCCACGATGAGGGCTCCGACGCGATAGTTCGTTGGCTTCGGAGGGGATGTACGTGCAAGATCGAGGGCGCGTTGCATGTATGCGACGTGGTCGTGCGGGGCGGTTGAGGTTTCTGGGGAGGACATGGTCGTCCTTGTTCTCCGGAGGAGTACGGCTCGAATTGATTGTAAAGTGATCAGTGGCCAAAATTCCAGATAATAAAAGTAACAACTAAGTAAAGTAAAGCTCCGGGATCCCGCACTCGTGAATCGGGTTATTTTGGTCTGGTATTAAAGTATGGCCGGCGAATTGGATCAAACACCGGCGGCCCTCCAAGGTGAAGTAGTACAACCATGCCACCGACGTCCCTTCCGCCGACGTGGAAGGAAACGAAACAACGGATGCGACAAAGACAAACAGCGCGCAACATTCACTCTCAAATACCTCGAACCAAAACAGCTATCTTTCCCGTTCCCCTCTGACAACCCCCTTCTGTCCCTTCACAAGTACGACGATTGCATTGACCCTCTAGCCCGGATCGCATTCGAAGGCTTGCTTCCCCACCACCCGGCTTCTACGGATTTGCCCAGCAGCCCACGCGCAACCATCGCAGCGGCTTGGCTACTAGCGGGACTTCTCGACATCTCATCCTATTGCTGAAGAAGACTCGGACACATGGAACAGCTCAGGCAACCATGCCCGACCCTCTGCCGAAGATCAAGGTGAACGACGTGCAGTATCCTGTCGGTACCGCTAATGGAGCGGCGAGCGAATCCCTTGACTCACCCTCAACTATAACGGACAGCGGATATTCAGCGAGGCCGAGATCTGCAACTTCGTCAGAAGGTACATGAGCTTCCTTTCTTCTCAGTCGCCTGACATTGTCTCTCTCCCTCCACCTCCCTTCTTATATGGATCTGTCCCAAAGCCAGAAGACATGTTATTAAGATGCCATGGCTTTTGCTCCTGGCCCTGGTGCTTCTCATGCTGACGAGAGCCCCCGTAACAGGAAACAACCAGAGCAATTGCAAGAAGTCCCCAATCAACAACTCGATACGCAATTCTCCAAGCAGGGAGGGAAGTAATGGAGCAAACCCTCCTCCAATCCACCCCACACAGCAAGGTCGTCCTACCACTGCCATTGACCCGCTCTCTCACGTATGTCTTTCTTGGGTTTTGTACGGCATGCCGGCTCGCACTTCGCGAATCAGCCTTTGCTGTTGGATCCAGCATGCTAACGCTACCTAGCATATCCTAAAGAGAACCAACACCGAAAATACAATCCCTCAGAAACTCCGAAGCTCGGGCGCGGCTGGACCAGACAGTTCACTCCCTGAAGTTGGCGGGAACCCAATAAACCCTGACCTACCGCCGCCCGGCAAACAACTAACGACCGAAATAAATCGAGGCGACAGTAATTCCGGGAAAGATAAAAAGTAAGTGTCTTTGTGGTACACGAGATGCTGACTGTGAATCGTGTGACTTGCTTATGATAGCAACACAGCTGACATACGACCTTAGGAAAGGCGTGTCGTTTCTAAGCCGGTTCTCGATAGGCGGGAAGAAGAAAGATTCTGAGTATTTAGAGGACGATGAATCAGAGCAAGGCGATCAGCGGACTGAAGGCATGAATGCGCATGTATTCTCCTCTTCTATTGGGGCGAATGGGTATATTCCCCAGCATAAGGAGCCACCGAGATACATCAAGGTTCGAGCGAATAATAAGAAAGACCGGGAATTCGATCGCATGTTTTTGGCCCAAGAGTTGAGCGGCACAAAACAGCATGCGTCAAGCAACGAGAAGGTGCCAGGCTTGACAACTTACGATATTCCGTCAACACTTGTACACAAGATTCCTAAGTCTGCGAAATCGAGTGGAGCAGTATGGGCAACAGAGTTCAGCATATGTGGGAGATATTTAGCGGCAGCTGGTAAGGACCAGGTTGTCAGGGTCTGGGCTGTGATCTCGAATTCGGATGAGAGACAGGCGCACGAGTACGAAGAGGATGTAAGCTCGAGCACGTCTGGAGCAGCGAGGCTAAGCGCTCCCGTATTCAGGTCGACACCGATCCGAGAGTTTGAGGGACATACAGGGGATATATTGGACTTGAGTTGGAGCAAGAACAACTTCTTGTTGTCATCCTCGATGGACAAGACAGTAAGGTTGTGGCATATCTCGAGAAAGGAGTGCCTGTGCACATTTAAACATAAAGATTTTGGTTCGTCGACCTCTTCGCGTTCTGGGTCGTGGCGTCTTCGTGTCTGAACTGCAATGCGCCTAGATGTGGACTAACCTCCTACTAGTTACCTCAATAGCCTTTCACCCGAGAGATGATAGATTCTTCTTGGCAGGGTCCCTCGACTCTATTCTTCGACTCTGGAGCATTCCGGATAAATCGGTTTCTTTTTGGAAACAGTTACCCGACCTGATCACCGCCGTCGCATTTAGCCCGGATGGTAAGACAGCCATTGCCGGTGTGCTGAGTGGCTTGTGCCTATTTTATGAAACGGCTGGTCTCAATCCTCAAGGTCAGATCCACGTGCGGTCAAGTCGCGGAAAGAATGCGAAAGGCTCCAAAATCACTGGTATCCGGACGACGACATATCCCGCGAACGATCTCGACGGCGAAGTCAAGGTCCTCGTAACGAGTAACGACTCGAGAGTGAGACTCTATAATCTGAAAGACAAAACCTTGGAGATGAAATTCAGGGGGCACGAGAACACCTGCAGTCAGATCAATGCAAGCTTCAGTGACGATGCGACATATGTGATTTGTGGAAGCGAAGATAGAAAGTCTTACATCTGGAACACTGGGCCTATTGACTTGGACAACAACAAAGACAAACGGCCCTTGGAGTTTTTTGAAGCGCATTCAGCTATGGTCACAGCGACTGCAATTGCGCCAACAACAACACGGCAGCTACTAAGTGCTTCTGGGGATCCAATATACGATCTCTGCAATCCACCCCCTATAACCCTTCTCTCCCGCGAAGAATCGAATGCTTCTTGCATTCCCCCTCCTGGTGCAGATAAACGCCACTCAGACCCCATCAGCGAGCCCGTCAAGACCCCTGCGTACCTTGCGCGCAGCACGCACAACGATGGCCTCATCATTGTCACGGCCGACTACCTCGGCTCCATCAAAGTCTTCCGCTGCGACTGCGCCTACCAGAAACGTCGCAACGATAGCTGGGAGAACGGATCGACCTTTTCTAAGAGAGTCATCAGGCGCTCAGGCAGCACCATGACGCGCACCTCGGGGGGCTCACACCGCGCCTCGGTCTCGCACAGCTCGCTTCCTGGAGGTTTGCATTCTGATCAGATCCTGTCTTGGAGAAATGAAGTCTCGGATGGTGCTAGTACACGGAGTAGAGTCATGACATCCCACTCCGACCGCAGCATTTCACCTGGCAAATTTACCCGCAAAGCGCAATCCCAGTTCAACCTTGCCAGCACAGCGCGCCAAACGCCCTATGCTCCTTCGCCTATTGCGCGCTCTTCCCCCAGTATCTCAACCACCAGCCCGCCGCAAAGCATTTACGGCAAGGAGAAGCGCACGCCCTCTACATCCTCGGCTTCCAAACCGCCAAAATCGCCCATGCAGCCTCCAACGCCGAGCTTCGTCATTAACCGGCAAGCCACGGACGATAACCCTTCCAAACTCAACACAGCGCAAAAGACGTCCCAGTTCTGGAATGTCGCGAGTTGGAAACCGCAGCCCCAGCGCAGCAGCAATAGTGGAACCGGCAAAAAAGAAGACAAAGGTCTGCGGCCGGCGCTGGATCGCGGCGGAAGCGTCGTCAGCAAGCTATCTTCCGAGGAGGAGGAGTCGGGGGAGGCGGATGGTGATGAGAGCGAGGGGGAGAGCCTGAGTTGTAGGGAGTGCAACGGGAGGGATTTCCGGGCGAGAAAAGTCGCGGGCAAGGGGTTGGTGATGGCGTGTACGAGGTGTGGAGCTCATGTTGAATGAATAGATGGCATGGGATGGGTATATCTTTTGTAAAGGGGTAAATGGAGTTTGTACATTACGATGGATGTTTGGATATGATGGCGAACGGGGGAAGGAAGGGGTCTGGATACTGATTGTTGGAATTGGATGGCGCAATCTCTTTCTGTCTGCTCCTTCTCTGATATCCCTGGATGTATGAATGAATGGAAGGTTGAATAGTGGCGTCAGCCTTATATGTAACTTTTTTGGTGTCAATTTTTTTTTTCAAAAGGATGATTGTTGCTTTGTGCCAAAGGTAGGTGTTGAATACACCCCACTTCCCTCCTTCCCTTGCTCTTGCAATCACTTCTTGGTCTCTCCTCCCTCTGGTTGGTCCTGTAGAAGATTGGAAAGAGTAGGACGGGATACGGTACATGGATGGGACGTTCGACCGACTCTCAACTTGAGTGATGGGCGGGGATTTCTCATATTTGTAATACCTAGGTAGGTAAGTTTTTCCATTTCGGACGCTGGACTGGGAGGAAAGAGTCCTGCAGCTGCTGACGACAAGCGGGAGAGATGAAGTGAAGTCATTTATTCCCTTTTGGTTACCGTATGTGTTTGTGGGTTGATGACAGCAGTGAGCAGTGTTGGCCAGCGACAGTTATTTTAAAGATGTGTGTATGTATATGTGTATATATGTGTGTGTGTGTGTCCCTTAGTTGGCAGGAAAGGATGCAGGAGGGTGGGTGTGTGGGTGGCAGTCAGGTCAATGACATTTGCTGTTTCGTGAATCTTGGAGGTTTTCTTCTTTTTCTTCTTCTTCTTCTTCTTCTTCTTCTTCTTCTTCTTCTTCTTCTTCTTCTTCTTCTTCTTCTTCTTCTTCTTGTTCCTTTTCTTCGGTGGTGGTGGTGGTGTGCTTGAGCTTGTGCATGTCCTTGTGCATGACTGACCATCGACATGTGCCGTTCTTCATGGGCCCATTTTCCCCCTCTCTTCTCTCCTTTCGCAGCTCTCTTGTGGCTTGAAGCTTTTCTATATCTGATCTCCTCCTCCTCCTCCTCCTCCTGTAGGGCAGTCCGTCCCAGCAAATCGATCATGGAATGTCCCTGCTGTATTTGGAAGGTGCGTTTTTGATTTCCTCTGTGGGAGATACAGGTATAGTTCTAGATCTTTAGCTTCCGAGGTGAATTTGATCGATCAATGACAAGAAATCTGGACGCTTACTGTGTGTGTATGTATAAGAGGTTATCTTGGGGTGTATCGGTACAGGTGTCAGGTAGCCGCTTCTATCTGTACCTGTTCACATCCTCTGGATATTTCCTAGGCTTTTCTCTGAGTTTTTGGAGTCGAGGTGAGAGCTAGGAGCTTCGCCCTTTTTTTCCTTTTCCCTCGCGATGTTTGTTTACTTCTAGCCGAGGCGGTCGCCCAAAGTGGGCTCTGGGGGTTGGTGGAGGATAAATTGCCCATTCTACGCATTGATTTTGCTGCGCGGATGTGATCGTCTATACAGAAAAATACTAGAAGACGGGAGGATGGTTTCATCGCGGTCAGAACTGCGGACCAGGTTGGTTCACTATGGTTTAAGCGTTACCTATTTTCTTTTTCGGGGCGTATAGAAGAAATCTCCATCGCTATCTTCCAGATCGTCAGACTTGTATCGCTCGGGGTGGTTGGCTCTGACTGCAGGGCTCTGTAGGCTCTCTCTGATTACTAGTTGGTTAATCAGGCTATAATTGTTTTAAATTGTCTACTTTTCCAGGCCAAAAATATCGCAGGTTTTGTTGTAATCGCTGGGAGTTCAATACCGAGCATATTGATACTTTGGAAGTCAGCGCCTGTATACCGGGCGACCAGGGCTTGAGTATCACTTCAAGCGATGTTAATCCCTCAAGAGCACTCCCCTACTCCCACTCTGCTCAGATAGGGATATTGGCTCTGTCAAAGCATAAATGCTCTCCTCGGCTATGCTATTGACATCATCGTCGAAACTCCTATGGAAATACTAAATGATGTTGAGGTTGCGATGGAGAGGAGGCTTATCTGAGCGATAAAATAGTCTGTTTCCATCCTAGAATGGCTTAATACAATAGCAATTCATGATGTTGTTGAAGGGTAGGCAGCGTGAGGAGCAGGAAGTAATGCCACCCACAAAGCGAGAGCGAGGAAAAGAGTGGCGAGTGTCCATATTCGGGATCGAAATAAACCAATTCCAGGAGAGTCGCTACATCGAAGGTGAAAATGGGTTTAGGAGCGGCTGATTTCGCTGCATTACTTTCTGCATTAAGAAATTTCCACCAAATAAGGGAAGTACAAGCGATGAAGCCTTGTCCACACCACACAGCTACCTAGACCGTGCTCTCACCCCTCCATCCATACATTTGCGAAGAAGCCATTCTCATGTGCTAGCGTCTAGTTCGTTTCCTGTCGACTGTCGACACTGAAAAAGGGGGTTGTTTTGTTGCACGTCGCAAGCACGTGGCTCTCATAAGCGAGAGAACCTTTGTTGACATCGTCGTCAAAGTGGGTGGGTGGTCTCCCTCACACTACACGTGCCGGCGGCATCGAATACAACACGTGGAAATATCTGAGCCAAGACGCTTTGACATATGGTTCCATGTTGTAGTCCTCTTCAGACATTCTTATTTGGAAATCAGGTTTATTTAGCCTCGAATTATTGAGCCCAGCTTGAAGGGATGAACGAGGATGACGGCGTGGTTTCTGTACAGATATATTGGGTTGTGTGTCTCGATACTGTAATATAGATCTGTAACGCAGTATCCGTATGATAAAATGGTAGACATGCTAGCCATCAGTCAGTATTTATTTAATTTTTTTTTGTAAATATATATATATATATATTTTTCTTTCTTTTCAAAGCACGAACTGGAACTGGAGTTGCGGTTTGCAGGAATGCGAAAAAAATCGTGGCTCTGAACTACAACCACACATATATGCCCGCCACTTAAAATGAACAGCAAACGAGAGCTTTAAATGCCGGGACAGACAGCGCGGATCGGCGTCGGAAACAGAACCCAATTACCCACCTCTGAACTCGTCAGCCCTCACTCCTCATTCACTCAATTCATTCATTCCTACTTGCTCAGAGTCTCTCATATCTCTCACATCTCTTACCAATAACACCTGCATTGCAAACCAACCCCCAACCCCAACCTCCTACCCACAACCAACATCACTCTCCAGTATACCCACCCATATCAAATAACCCCTCTCCATCCATCCATCCATCCATCCCCCCTCACGCGTACGCACCCAATTCTCACCAGCCAAAGCCAAATTAATCTCCTCATCTCCTCATCAAACCCAAATGCCCCCAAACCCCAATCCCCAATCCAATTCACCATCCAGCAGACGGGCAAGCGAGATGGTCTTTCGATACATGCAAGTAAACAAGCCGTCCGAACAACCTTCAAACCAGACGGCATCGAATCCGACCAAGCAACCGCGGGATCCCAGACCCAAAAACCAAACCAAACCAAACAAAAAAAAAAAAAAAAAAAAGGGGGGGGGATCTACTCAATCAAGTCTGTAGACCTAGAACTCTGTAATACTCTGGTTGGAAAGCTACAGGCTTCTTTGTAGTTCAGGTCTCAATCTTTGCCCCTGCCAAAAATTATCTGTGGTTTTGCGCTAGGAGGGGAGGCGGCGCGCGGGGAGAAGTGGGCGCCGCGGTTTGGGTTTGGGTTTGGGTTTGTGTTTGTGTGTTCTCTTTTCGCCGACGAGGAAGAGGAGAGGAGGCTCGCTTAGTCTTCTGTCCACAACAGATCGGCTGGCTATAAGCAAAGCCGTCCGTTGATGCGGGTCGGTCGAGCTTTGCTTGGCTTTTTGCCAACTGTTCCAGAGCGGTTGAGGGGTTGGAATACCGATGATGGGAAGAGAGCACATTCAAAATGGAGGGGCATCAAGACGATTAAAGTGTATCTATTTTCGACGGGTACATTATTCAGGCCCGAAAACCTAGTTGCCGCACCCCTCCCCCAACCCCCGCCCCTCCTCTCACTCAATCCACCTTCCCCTTCCCAGCCTCATCCGTACTCCCCCCTGCACTGCTGCTCCCCAGACCAGTCTCCAACGAGCTAATCTGGAACGAGAAATCCGTCTCGCCAACCAGCTCCTTGACATCCTCGACCAGTCTCCGCAGATCGTCCACCACGAGGCTGCTGCACACCTGCAGCACTGCGTACGCCGAGTACCCGGGCTCCTCGACGTGCTTGATGCCCAGGATGCCCCTGTCCAGCTTCTCCAGTCTCCGGCTCAGGTTGTAGCTCTCGGGCAGCTGTATGTAGGGCGGGAGGGCCGAGCCTTGCGTGACAGAGGCGGACAGGAGGGAGAGCACGGAGGTGATGGCGTGGGAGGTGGGCCCGATGGAGTCGAGGAGGACGGAGAGGTCATGGAGCCATTCGCGGCTCTTGGAGGGGTCGGCGTCCGGGTAGAGGTAGCCGTGGTCGGAGGTCCAGGATTTAGTCGTGTAGGACATTAGAGAGATGTAATTCATGAGATTTAAGGTGCGCTGGATGATGCTTTCGTAGGTTTTCTGTTGGTTGGTTATTATTTTATCAGCATGGCTCACATCGAAGTGTATAAAGAGAGGGAATCTTCGTACGCGTGGGAATTTCCCTCCAATGGTCGGCTCCCATTTCTGCCAATCAGCATGCTCTTGCAACGACGGAATCAGCAGCAGCAGTTTGCTGAATATCTTGTATCGGAATTTTTCCAGCTGCTTGCCGGGCGAGTGCTTTGACGTCATGTCTCCTTCCGAGTTGTGCATTCGAGCAACAATGGTGGAGTGTACGACGCTATAGTAGTTTGCGAGGAGATAGAGTGTAGAGCCGAGGTCTTTGCGCAGCCAGCTTCTATCAGAGAGAGGATAGGGGAAGACAGTCCAGACGAAAGCGATAAAGCAGCCGCCTGCCACACATGCTAGACGGTAGGGAGCTAGCTGGTAGGTACTGAGTTGATGTTAGAATAGCGCAAATATTACAGTGTGAAAGGTGACTTACGGATAGTAAGGCTGTCCCGTTGCAACCGAAGCCGCAATTCCAATTTTTTCCACCTGCAGCTCGTACCCGATGATCAAGACCTGGGTGACGATACACATCAGCCAGATGGGTATGAACCTGGGATACTTCAGGAAGAAGTACATCTCTACAAAGATGAACAGCCAAAGGAAGACAATGACGCCCGCGGTTTGCTCGTTCACAATATACCAAATTACTATTGAGAACACCATCGCCAGTGCCGTGCCGGCGACTCGTGCGAAGAATCCAAAGATTGATTGCCCAGAGGTCATCGTCATCCCAATAGCGATGATAATCATAGCCCATACGAGGCGTTGCTTGATGAAGAATTCCTGCGAGTCCTTCAGAAATGCAATGATGCCAACAGTCAGCGTGGCACACGCGACTCGGAAGCCAAAGGCGGATTCCGTGGATCCCATAAAGTGAGAGATTGTGCGAAGACCATTTCCGAATTTCTGCCATGCGGTCTTGGCTGGTAAATGCTCCGGATCTCCCTTAGGGTTGAAGCCTGCGCCCATGTAGACCGTGTTTGTGCCAGCTTCCATAGAATCCGGCGTGTTGGAGTCAAGCGAGCTATCTTCGCGGCCGATACTCAGGATCCACTTCTTCAACCTCTGTTGGCCTGGATTAATGAGTCGGTTCTTCTTCATTGTGCCGTCAGCAACCTTGCTGTCGGCGAATTGTACCAATTTCAAAATGGCTACTCCGGCTGAGTGGAGCAGGTTCTCGAGGTAGAGAATCAGATACAGCTGTTGCTGATCTCGGCTATGCTTGTCGTCTAATACCGATGATTCGTCGTCCGGTCCAGGAGACTGCGCAGCATCCAATTGCTCTTCATCCAGTCCCTTCTGTCTCGCCCACGCCCTAAGCGTCTCGCCCCTTCTCCCATAAAAGTCCGCCATCTTCTTATGCATATGCTCCGCAAACCGTGGATCTCCAGGCTTGACTTCTTCGCCTTTCGCCTCAGCGTCCTCCCCTTGCTTTGCTTTGGGTTTAGGGATGAGTTCGAGGGCCAAGCCAGCGTGATGCAGCCCCTCATCCATGGCAGTTGTAACGACTTCAAATGGCTCGTGCAACGTCTTCATAATCTCATTCCACGTCCTCTTCTCTTCCTCCTCTTCCTCCCCACGATTGTTTTCCCAAGCTTCCAACTCGTTGAACTTTGAATTTGGCACGGAGACCCAGCCCCTCCTCTCAGCAATCCGCTCAAAAATGTCCGTGATAGTGCTCATCCCGTTCAGTGGAATCAAAATGTCTCTGAACAGGGCGAAGATTTCCTCGAGGTCCTTAGCGTCCAGTTTACCCCAGGCAGCTTCGCGTTTTGCGAACGTCATGTCACCGTACAGCCTGCCATGCAGTGCAATCAATGCGGCAAGAGAGTCTTTCAAAGCTTTGGCTTGAAGATTTTGCGCTGGGTGAGATCCGTCTTTCTTGCCTCCTTTCTTTCTTTTATTCTCGTTGCTATGATCGTCACCGCTATGAGATCTAGATTGAGGGGCTGCGAACATATCGCTAGTTTCTAAGCTTTGCAGATAGGCGCTTTGCGCCTTGAGGACGCCTCGCACCAGTTGTATATACCCTGCTTGCTCCTCTATGTGCAATATTAGCATCGGACATACCACGTCGACACATAAATGAGTATGAGAAGCGACTCACTAAAAACAACCAGCCTCGAGCTCATGGGTATCACAAACAGGTTAACTCCAGTAGAAATAGCAAAAGCTACCAGGAACGCCCGTAGAAGCTCTACAACGAAATCCTCACCAGCCGCGCTCGTAGGAAATAAAGGGCCGTACGTAAACGACACATTGGTGAAGATGCTATACATAATGACCGGAAACTGGAGGGCTGGCATCTTTGCGCGCAAGACGTTGGCAAACCAGATATTTACGAAAAGCCAGATGGCGCAGACACTACCAAAGTCAGCGCATCTCATGATTTGGAATGGACGAGCCACCACTTACACGGACTGGGAAGAGTTATACGATGCAGTCGACCCAGCAGGAGTGGTGTTTTCCCGCGCCTTCACACCAGACCAGATGCCCAACAGCGCAATCGCCTTGTAACGTCAGCCAAAAGCCTAGAACATGGAAGCAAACGAACTTACAGCCCCGATACAGACACCGAAGGTATTCAGTATCAGCGTTTGCAGGTACTTGGCCCGTGGCATGATAGGCATACTCAGAACCGTGAGGATAGGAATCAGATACCCCAGCGTATTGAAGAGCCTCGCCACTGAATCCGCTTGGTAGATCGCGATACCTGCCAGCTTCGATTAGGCTCCCGTCAATACACCAAGAGATTCTAGCCGGAAATCATCATGTCGAATGCGGTGACATGTATCAACTCACCGATAGTAGGCGCAACCGAGCCCCTAAATTAATTCTCGTCAACACTCCAAGTCCTCACCACCATTACGCACTTCCGGTGATTAGAACACTCACTTAAACATCATCAACACCGTACCCACATCTAATCCCAGCTTTGCCGACAACCCTTTGAACTTCGACGTTTTCCTCTCTTCCTCTATCCCTTTCCCTTTCTCTCCCTCTTCCCCTCTCCTCTTCTCTTCCTTCTCATCCTCTCCCCCCTTCACCCCATCCCCAATTTTCGCACCCCACCCCGTCGTCTTCATCACGTTCTCGCGCTTTGACCCTTGAGGACCAAAAGCCTTTCCATCACCACTCGCGGAAGAGGCCTCCTGCCTCACATCCGTCCCTCGAATTTGCGTATCGTTCCGGGACTCCCGGCCGGGGACGTCACTGTCAACCTGCAATCCAGCGCCAGAGTCGTTGGCTTTGACGACGACGACCATGACGGTGGCAGCACGTGGCGATCTTGCGGTGTGGTTTCCTTTTCCGTACGGGCTGAGGAGTCGACGATGCCTCGTGTCAGGTCGGATCACGATTCCCTCGGGAACAGAGGACTCGAGGAGTCAACCGTTATATCGACTTGTGGTTTGGATAATGGGGCTGGCTAGATTACCTGTCAACAAGGGTTTGAGGTACGCCGGGTCGCCGGGTCGCCGGCGGCGGCGCTACCTAGGTACGGAGGTGGCTAGCACGAGGCTGCGAGGCACTACCTACGTATCTGTATAGCTTGGACATGGCCTTTTGATTGGACGACCTTACTTAATTCTTAGTAGCGAGTCCAAGAATGTACGGAACGTCGGAGTTAGTTGTAGGAGAAAGATGTCAAGGGCATGTATGCATGAATTCGGAATTCCGGGAATTCGAATGCCAGATCCGAAGGATGGTCCGGGAATTCCAATGCAAGATGCGAAGGATGGTTCCAGAAGCTTATCAAAAGCTTATTAAGATTTTGGACAAAGAATGGTGCTGCAATTGGTTGCCTGTGTGGTAAGCGTAAACTCTAAAAGTAAAAATACGGAAATGCCGATAGTTTAAACTAATACGTAGCGAAAGGTTGAATATATAAATAGAACTAGTAGTGGTGACGATCCCAAACTTGGGGGCCGTAGGTGTCTGGTGGGATTCGGCCGTTACTGAACAGGATTTATTAAAATCGTCCCAACATCACCTTCTCTAGGCCATGACTCCGGAGACACCACCGAAAAAATTACATATCCAATGTCGAAGCAACAACTGTCCCCTAATCAGTGTCAAAAGCAATGTCACTTGGCTGTGCTGAGATACCCGTTAACCCAGCTTTCTACCCGAGTCGTGCGCCCAAGTCTGCTAGAACGCCGTCCTATTTCTACAATAACATCCAGGCTTTTCTTCAAAGCGTAGGAGCTCTTTTCAGCCCGCGGCAGAATTTCAAGAACAAGCGATCCCTGAAGTGGACGTGCTTGATGCCCTTCGGCCGCTGGCATGCGAACTCGTCAATGGCCGCTTGGACATCATAGCCCAGCCGCTCAACAAGATAACACACGAGGAAGTAGCCTGTACGGTTGAAGCCGTAGTGGCAGTGGACGCCAATGTAATGGTCTTCTGTCCAGCCTTCCTTTTCTGCTCTGGCTGTCTGTTCCTCGCGTAAGCGATCGATAACTATGATAAAAGCTGCGACTTCCTCGTCAGTCGGAGGAATCTAAATCAACGAGTTAGTTGGCATGCTAGAAGGTATGGCAAATATACGGTGCGTACCTTTGATACTGTGGGAAACTTATGGTAGTAGATGCCCCCCTTCTCAAGGCCTCGAGGATCGTAGACTGGGCTCTCATGTGAGATGTCTACAATATCCTTGATTTGAGATCCCCAATCTTTCACAAAGATTTCGGGGCAGTGGGTTTCATCGACCTCCCGCAAAGTCTTCATCGCCCGGAATATACCGGCAATGGGCTCAGAGACAGGAGCAACCTTCTTCCACTTCTCTAGATTCTTGACGTCCCATTTTCCAGAAGTGGACAAGAACTGCAGCTGCCAGCCAAGTGAGAGACGAGGCGAAACTTGACTGGAAAGAAAATCCGAAACAAGTCCCGCCAGAATTCTCACTGTGGCTGGTTGGTACAAAAGCGCGTGCGATGCTGGTGCTGGTAGAATCGTGGTTTTGAGAACCCTTTTCGGCTTCGAGGATTGGGGAGGAATCACTGATAACCCATCTGTGGGGGTTGAAGGATCCCCGTGGGCATCTTCGCTTGTGCTCGGGCCGATTTCAACGAAATTCTCTTCTTGCAAAGAATCAAGTTTTTCTTCAACTTCATCTTGCTTCCCCGTTTCCGCATCTGCGGAGGATGCCGACTCAGCAACTGGTTGGATATCTGCATCGACCTCAACCTGAACGGGGTGAGATTTCCCCATAAATGAGGCAATTTTGTCGATCTCGCTAGACTTCGTGATGTGATCGGCTTCTCCTGCCACTAGTAACACTGGCACTTCAAGATCAGCCCATGTGTCTCTGCCAGGCAATCCCCCATCCGCTACACCGTTCTCGTATACTGGTAGTGTGCCGCTCGCCATGCGCCTCCAGACTGGGGTCCTGCTTTGCGCATTGAATCGATACTGAAGTCGCTTGGTATCTTCGTCGGCATCGGCCCCAACAAATCTGTAGACACTGACACTTTCGGCTCCTCCTCGACGATCCCATTTGCGCCAGAGGTTGAATAAGGGACCTGGCACCCAGAGGAGCTTCCTGAAAACTGCTACTTGTTCTTCCGTGGGGGGTTCGGCCTTCGGACAGATTCCTACCATGCCAACAATATACTCTGATAGAGTGTTGGGATGTGTATTAGTAGCCTGGGAAGCTAGCATAGCGGCCAAGGAAGCTCCCATGCTGTGACCGATGAGAACCACCCCTTGGTTCTTTTCTCTGTAGTCATGAATGATGACCTCCAGCAGTTCAGTCAGGGCTTCTGTCCTGTACGCACTCCATGCTATGGGGTCAAACCCAGATTGGCCGCACCCCGGAAGATCTATAGCAAGGCACGGTGCTAGGTTGACGAGACTGGTCAAAAGTGGATGGAATTGTGCAACGGAACCTCCCAGGCCGTGTATGCAGACAAGAAGGGGCAGTGGTGCTGATTCGTTAGGGAGCTTGCCAGCTTGTGGGTGCTTATGATAGAATATGCGGAGCTTGGGGTAGGTGAATCGGCTCGTGGTGTAGGATCTGATTTGGGAGTGCTTCTTGAGAAGCCCTGGATCCGTGGTCATAGCATCTACCGATTATCAGTGAAACTCCTCCAGTCACTTTGGAGATATGACTTACCATTGGTATCCACAACACCTGTTTCGTTCTTTATATCGTCTTGCGACAACTCAGTGATGATGGAAGCCTTGCGCCTCCTTCGAAGCCACCACAGACTCGGCAATACAGAACACAGTGTGATAACCTGAGCCATTTCCCAAGCACTTATGCTCTCTTTCGATATCTGCGGATAAAATTGCTGGAAGCTGGAGAGTATGGGGAATGATAAGGCTCTAGATAGATTGTTCGAAGTAGCGTCAGCGACGCAGAAGAGCAGCGAGAATAGACATGATAAAGGTAGGACCCAGGGGGCCATTATCATGCTTTGATGCTTGGAGGCACCAATCCCCTTTCCTGCCCGCCCTCGTCTTCGTACCACAATGAAGCGTATTCCGGGGAAGCTCTCGATTCGGGCGCGGCGCTACCTTGGTGCCCCGAGAGCTTGTTTTCGAACACCGATATCGCACCTGAAAGCAACGTGGCCTGGCTAGGGAGTATCTCTGGGTCGTAGCGGCTCCTATCAGGGAATTGTTGGGGGTAAGGGTTGGGGGTATTCTCGGGTGGTTGTGGTGGTGGTGGTGGTGGTGGTGAGTAAGTCAAAGGCGGCTGGGGAGGCTCGAACCAATCGAACCGGCGAGCATTGAGTGTGCGTCATGTCGTGAGAGTGATTCGGGCGCAAGTCGGGCACCGACGACGGACCGCAGAGCCGCCTGGATGCTGGGTGGATGTCGATGCCAGGCGCCTGGGAAGCGAGCCTCCAAGGTGAGAGAAGAAACGAAGCTGTTGTTTATCAGGACCTTCTTTCAGCCTGACGTTCGTTCACTCGGAGACCGAACGAGCCTTAAGGCTGAGAGATAGTTGTAGTACTTACCGGAGACCGGGGAACCCGTCAAATGCCGACGTCTGGGGGTCCAGCCAGCCAGCCAATCAGCCAGTCATCCCTTCCTAAGACTATGCTGTGCATGATAGCGGTGATCATATTGAGATATAAGGTTGATAAGGTCAAATTGAATTTTTTTTTTTGGAAGTATCTACCTGAACCCAATGCAGAAGTACGTTGGAGAAGTCGCTCTCGGGTCTTCCTGTCCGTGCTCGCTGCGGTGAGGAAGTACACGGTAGTGAACCCGAACGGCCGGGCCAGGTACTTTTACCTTACTGCCTTTTCTTAGTACTGACTGTACCTTATCCTCACCACGCCATTGGCACCGCGACGCCGACCCCGACGCCGATGCTGATGCGACGACCGTCCGTATGCATGAGACGAGAACAACCAAAGGCAGATCAAGGGTTTGTCTTCCGTAGGGAGTGGGGCAAGCACGCCCACGCACTGGAATAGGTATTCAAGCATGGCCAGTCGATGGTAGGGAATTGGGGATGAAAAAAAAGTGAGAGTCGGTAGACCGCATATTCGACTTCTCGTTGCTTCTCTCTCTCTCTCTCTCTCTCTCCCTCTCTCTCTCTCCCTCTCTCTACTCTCTCTCTACTCTCTCTTACCTAGGTCTCCATCCATCTGATTGTTCTCTCACTCGCTCACCTTCTTCCTTTCCTCTTCATCCTACGCGGTCCCCGTTCCTTCCTCGTCCTTCACTCAGTCCTGTTCCTGCCCTTCGTCATTCACCGCTCAATTCCGTTCCTTCCTCTTTCACCGCACCGCACCGCACCGCACTCAATTCCCGACTACTTAAGTAGCTTCCTCCTCAGATGTTCTTAGCTCCCTACCTGCTTACACCTACCTAACTACCTACTTACCTATCTACCTACCTACCTACCTACCTACCTACCTACCTACCTACCTACCTACCTACCTACCTACCTACCTACCTCACCCACTTCCCTTATCATCATCCTCACCTTCAACACTCTTCCTCGATTATACCTTACCTTACCTGACCTTACCTTACCTGACCTTACCTTACCTGATCTCACCTTACCTTACCTCACCTTACCTCACCCCCCACCCACAACACCTCAGGGAGTAATCCATCATGTCGACCAACGGTAGTGGCACAGGCCCAGAGAAGCCGCAATACATTGGCTTCCCTCACCTGGAGCCAGGTACAGTTATCGATGGCAAGCAAGCCTTGAACAGATGGTCGTCTACCCTTACAAGAGGTGCCTCTCCTGGCTAACTGGCAATTCCATTCCATGCGAGAAGCTGACGGACATGTACAAGACCATAACTTCCCCGGAGCCCAAGCAATGTTGTATGCGGCGGGTGTGCCAAATCGAGACATGATGAAGACCGCCCCACACGTCGGGTAGGTCTTGAAAAGTCCATTGGCCTGGCAGGACATAGCAACTGACACTGGCAGAATTGCATCGGTATGGTGGGAAGGTAACCCTTGCAAGTAAGTCAATTGGAAAGGTCCAAGAGTCATTTCAGTACTGATATGGAGTAGCACCCACTGTAAGCGGCGAAATATCGATCAATTATTCCAACTCCCATTGACCCTCTCTTCCTAGTGAACAACCTCGGAAAGATAGTGAAGGACGCGGTTCAAAAACAAGGCATGCTTGGGTGGCAGTTCAATACAGTCGGCGTTTCGGATGGTATCACAATGGGCGGAGAGGGTGAGTGGGCCAGGTGGAGGCAAGAGGTGTGATGCTGATGCTGATCCAGGCATGCGATTCTCGCTCCTAACACGAGAGATTATTGCAGATTCAATTGAGACTCTTACTGTAAGTACAAACCGTCCTGACCCACGGTTTTATACTTCCTTCTACATCTTCGAAACCCACTGACTCTCTCTGTTCAGTGTGCTCAACATCATGACGCTAATATCTCGATCCCGGGATGTGACAAGAATATGCCTGGAGTCGTGATGGCTGCTGCTAGATACAATCGGTAAGTCCCATCACGTCGTTTGATCTTCTTCGCTGATCCCGGCCTACGCAGACCGTTCGTAATGATTTACGGAGGAACTATGAAGAAAGGCTTCTCCAAGCTTCTGAACAAGACTGTCAACATCAGTACAGTAAGTACCACACTGAAAGACACAGAGACCAGATATTCATATCTAGCCAGTGTTACGAAGCTTCCGGAGCTTTTGTGTACGGTAGACTTAAGGCTGCCGAGAATCCTGGCGAAAAGGGCTGTACGCCAAGCGATGTCATGGACGACCTCGAACAACACGCTTGTCCAGGTGTAGGAGCATGCGGAGGAATGTACACAGCCAACACGATGTCGACAGCCATTGAAGCTATGGGTCTTTGCCTTCCAGGGTCGTCCTCCAACCCAGCAGAGTCGCCAGCCAAGATGCGAGAATGTGTCAAAGCAGCCGAAGCCATTAAGATTTGTATGGAGAAGAATATTCGGGCTCGGGATCTGATGACTAAAGAGTCGTTCGAAAATGCTCTAGTCATGACGATGGCTTTAGGGTTAGTGAAGCTCTGTCTCCTGCAAATTGGCTCAATTAACTGTCTTGAAGGGGCTCGACAAATGGTGTCCTTCACTTTCTCGCCATGGCTGGCACAGCTGAAGTACCCCTGACACTAGATGACGTCCAAAGAGTCAGCGACAAGATTCCATTCTTGGCAGATCTAGCTCCCAGTGGCAAATACTTCATGGAGGACCTCTACAACATCGGCGGTACCCCTTCGGTGTTAAAGCTCCTAGTCGCAGCAGGCCTCATGAACGGCAACATTCTCACCGTCACCGGTAAGACTCTCGCCGAAAACATCGAACCTTTCCCCTCTCTACGACAAGATCAAGTAATCATCCGACCCATCTCCAATCCAATTAAGTCAAGCGGACATCTCCAGATCCTGCGTGGAAATCTTGCACCGGGTGGCGCTGTCGCGAAGATTACAGGCAAAGAGGGACTGGTGTTTATCGGTAAGGCCATGGTGTTCAACAAGGAACATGAGCTTGATGCAGCCCTCTTCCAAGGCAAAATCCCGCGGGGTGAAAACTTGGTCCTGATTGTGAGATATGAGGGTCCAAAGGGAGGACCTGGTATGCCGGAGCAGTTGAAGGCTTCTGCGGCGATCATGGGTGCCGGACTTACGAATGTGGCGTTGATTACTGATGGACGATACTCTGGTGCCAGCCATGGCTTTATCGTCGGACATATCGTGCCTGAAGCTGCCGGTAAGCTCTCTATGTTCAGTCTTTTTTAAGAGAGGGTATGGTGCTAATTATTTGATAGTTGGAGGCCCTATCGCAGTCGTCCAGGATGGCGACATTGTCACCATCTCAGCGGAGACAAACACCCTCAGTATGGACGTCAGTGACGCAGAGGTCGCAGAACGCTTGAAGGCATGGAAGCCCCCCAAGAGTCAAGTGAATCGTGGAGTACTTGCGAAGTATCAGAAGCTCGTAGGTGATGCTTCTCATGGGGCAATGACTGATCTGTTTTGAGAATACTTTCGTCATTTGGATGCGGGGGGTGTTTAAAGGGAGACTCGATGAGATACTGGCATGGCGTTTGCTATGATCCTGCTTCCGAACGGATATCTAGACAAATTTCACATGGTTGATCTGAGATGTAGGGGTCAACATTGATTTGCGAACAAGCTTTCTAAAGATCCATAAATTTTTTATCATCGGTGAATTTTTCATATCCCATTGTGGTTTCCGTAAGGCCGTCTCGACAATTGAGAGTCTTCGTCCATTCCTTGGGGTTCGGTGTCGTCGAAGAGATCATCAGGAGCTAATCAAAGGTGCAGAATTTTTTTTAAGAAAAAAAAAAAACACGGTCAAACCAATGCCTGGGCCGAGGGTACCGTGGTCCTGACGAAGACTTCTCCAACCAAAAACATACAACAGCAGGTATTCGCTGGTGGTCACCCACCCAACTACTAATCTGCCGATCTGAGGCTTGTGTATGGCAGAGCGAACGGGATGCCCAATTCTCCTCAGTCTATGGTCGTATGTGTCCGACAAGATCGAATTTAAATACATATTGTAACTGTATAAATCTGGCTGCACCTACAGGCTAGGCAGACAAAGAGAAGATATAGACAAGAGAGGAGAAGGAACAAAGGGAGGGAGGAAGGAAGGCAGGAGACAAATATATAAAAGTTATTTACGTCTTTGGTATATATCATTATGTTCATGGGAGAACGAGGGGGATGATTATCATTGGCAGGCAGGCAGGCAGGTATAAAAAGAGGGCTCATTTCTCACCTGTCCGGCGCACTGAGCATCGGTAACAAAGCTCTCTTGCTCCTGTTTCGGGAAGGGCAGAAGACAAGCAATACCCAAATACTAATACGATTTCTATGTCGCTGTTGATTAGGTAAGCGATAGCCCCGTTGACGACCTCTCTCGAAGCTTCAGCATCCAGCATTCGAAAACCATACGGAGTACGTACTTCAATCAATCTCAGCACACAATCGCCCGCCAACACTCTATCATAACCATACAATGCCACCACTACATCCCCTCACCCGCCCAACAATTCGCGAACTTTCGACCTTCCTCTTCTCGCCCCAGCCCTCGCGGTGCCTCTCGCACCTCGCGCGCCCCTCTCGTCTACTCACCACACCTCCCCCCCCCAACTGCAAGTTCAACCTTCAACTGTCAGCTCAGACAAAGCGGCACTTCTCCTCCCCCAAACCGCAGAAACACGACCGCGGCCCGCCCTCGACGGAGGACACGCAGACGGACTTCGGGGCTTTGAACGTGCTGGGCAGCACGCCGGCGCCGAGCACGAGCATCGATGCTTGTTTGTGGGATGGCTTCCACCTGGATAGCGGGGTGAAGATTAGCGGGGGTACGGGGGTGCTACTTGTTGGCGGGGAGGCGTTTGCCTGGAGGCCGTGGGGGGACGGCAAGACGATGTTGAATGAGAAGGGGCAGTGGGACGTGGCCGAGGAGTCGTGGGGCCTGCTGGGGCTGGTGTGGCCGAAGCCTGGTATGTGCTGTTGCCCTGCTGCCTCGAATCCCAATTTGCATCAATCATTCAGATGAAAGAAAGAACCAAGGTCGTTGTGTGAAAGAAATCGAAATGCTGATCTGGTGCTGCGTTTCACAGACTTGTTGATTTTGGGCCTGGGGAAGGAGATGCGGCCTATCTCGCCTCGGACGCGGCAGCTTATTAATGGCTTGGGGATCCGGGTTGATATCCAGGATACAAGGAATGCGGCTGCGCAGTTTAACCTGCTGGCTACGGAGCGGGGGATCTCGACTGTTGCGGCGGCGATGGTACCGATAGGGTGGAGGGAGGGGGCGGGAATATTAAGTGCTGATGATTGAGTTGAAGGGGCCATGAGAATGCGATTCGCATAGACCAACTATTGTGTACGAAAAGAGGCCGATGTTTTTGTCTGGCTTGCGGACATGAGCTCATGTACTACTTTATTCCGCTGCAAGGTTGTATGTATATGTATTACATATATGTATATTGGACCCAACAATCGTTCGTACCTTGTTGCCGTCTCTTTCTCTCTCGATATTTCACAATGTTTGAAGAAGTATAGGGATATCGGGTTTTGATTCACTGACACTTTGCGCCTCATCTTCACGCTTCGATTCTCGAGAGCTTGTTCTCGAGAGCTTGGAGAGAGATGTGCATAAGCAAGAGCAAGAAGACGTGCAAGAGCCAGAACATGATGGAGGAAGATGATGGAGGAAGGAAGGTAAGTAAGGAGGTACCTTACCTATCTGCCGTGTCGACAGACAGACAGACAGACAGACAGACATATGATCTGATATGATATGATAGGAACGAGACGGCGGTTTATGGATGGGCATCCAGAGCCGAAATTTAAGTAAGCTGCTGCTAGCAGCTTTTAGTATTTGATCTTTCGCTCTTTAGCATGGCTTTCGAGAGGGAAAAAAATTAAGAAAAAAATTAATTACAATCCGGGATTTTGCAATCAATTCTTGGAATTGAGTGTACATAGTATCGTGTTTTGTAGTGGTTTTTCTTTTTTTGTACCTGGCATGTATAAATTGGGAAACCGATCGCTAGATGCCACCGTAGAGGTACGAATCAGCAGCCCATGCACTTGATGCTGTTCTTCAAGGTCGAAAGTAGGGACTTCTGACTCGGGGATTTTGGCTAGTGGTAGCGGAGGGTAGGCTGGCTTTATTGACCTGCCTTGCAATGATCGTGCTTCAAGGAGTATAGGGCTCTGAACGAAAACACGTACAGCCGGGGATTCAGAAGGAAAGTTGGCAATTGGGATAGGAAGTGACAACACCTGCTCCTTTGATAACGGAGTAGGGAATGAGAATACTTGAGGGTAGTGAGACCTTGGCATTGATACATTATCACGTTTTTGAGTTTTCTCGCGATGCTCGACATTCCCAGATCGAAGAGACAAGACAGACGGTTTTTGCTAGGGACAGTCTGCTCACGTTGCCCATAGCCTGTGATTTTAATCTTTACCCAGCTAACAAAGATTTGCTCGTGTCGACGTGCTTTCCTACTTTTCAAAAGCAGAGTCCCTTACTCTGAATAAGTAGACACCCGTTGAAGACGTTGCTAGGTTACCACTGTCCTTTCCAGAGTAGATGCAGGCCTGCATGGAAAACGAGGTGGTTTGGTGACCAGTAACCACTGCCCACTCGAGCTTCCAATTCATCTTGAGACTCGGGCAGGCTTCATTTGAAGGTTCAAGATTTCCCAGATGCCTGTCAGCTTCATTCATATATTGTAGGCCAGACCAACGGGCTATGCCAGCGCTTTTCATCGTGTGCAGGCAGCTGCTAAGCTACATCTTATCTTTCATGGATCTTGTCCAGCCGCTCCTCAAAAGATTGCTAAGCTCGAGACTGGTGTATGCTAGCACTGGGATAGTGCTAATGCTTCTAGTCCCACAGGCACTAGCTAAGTACCTATTTTTTAGGCTTTCCATCTGGTATTTGCTACGCTTGACAGAGCTTTGCGGGAGGCCTTCAACTTCCTATCGTGGACTCTAGTAGTAGGCGGGTAGGACTGATAGTCCTGGAAGCATACTTGCTGATCGATGGGGGGGAGGAGAGTGAGTGAAGGAAAGGATGGTAGACAGCAAGACTATGAAAAGAAAATACAGACTGCAGTCACAAAACGCAGGGGGGAACAAAGTGGAAAAAATGCAGAGGATAGACAGCTGTAAAGAGAGCATTCCGTGACCATAGCCTTCCGCACAGCCAGCTCATGCCAAACGCATCGCTGCCAGTCCCAAACGCCCACAATGCACATGTATGATACAACACCACCACTCCTCCTCTTAAACATGCATCCCATCACCATGATACGGACTCCACACTCCTCTCACCGAGTCCTTAATACTCATCACCGGCTTCTTGATCTTCTTCAGCTTATCTCCGTTTGCATCTCTCAGAAGTTCCGCCTTCTTCAATATCTGCTCCTTCTCCAGATTCCGCACGCAAATGGCTTTGTGGCGGTTGAGATTCGAGCCGAGATAGTGCGCGATTATCACGGGGTGTTTGTTCGGTCTGGGAGAGACGCATATTTCGATTGATGGATTCGCGGCGGCAAACTTTGCCAGGGAGTTGCGGAGGAAGGAGCTGGATTCCGTGTTAAAGGACGAGTCGATGGAGCGGAGGAAGGGAGGATGTACTTCATGCCTTTGGAGGAGCCCCAATAATCGCAGTAGTGGAAGTCCATACGCCGGCATTGGAGGATAAAGGTAGAAACGCCATTCTGTGAGGTTGTTAGCGACTGTTGAGAAGGGGGTTTGCTTCAACGTACCTGGCTGGTAGTAGCCTTCCGTATTCCCAAGACGGTCATGGTAAATCTTTCAGGAAATAGACTCTCCAGGATCCAGACAAGCGCAACTTGAAAGACTTCGAGACTTAGCCAGCGCGGTGATGGGCCTGAATTTGCGATTTCGCCTTGAGCTCAAGCTTCGTGGTGAATCCACACTCGGTGCACGGGCCATGCCAGCTCCCTAATTTTTGCGACGCGACGTTTCCTCAGCTCAACCTCTCCCTTTCTGTCACTACATCAACAACCACAACCACGTCCATCGTCATCATCGCGATGACCGATAAACTCCCTCCCAATCTCCTCGCGCTCTTCGCGCCGCGACCACCTCTGCGATGGGTGCCTCCCTCTGATCACGCCTCCGAGGACAGAAAGACAGCTTACATCAGCGGACTCGCCTCCTTTCTCCCCCAGCTCGAAGAATACAAGAAGACCGACGTCTACGTTCCCACAGAGTCATGGTTGCAGAAGAAGGATCGCATCAAGGCGGAAAAGAGAGCTGCCCAGGAAGCCCTGACCAAGAATGGACCTGCCACATGTGAGGGCGACCCAATGTGTTTCGATTTACCTTGGAACTTCGCCACCTTGTCCGAACTCTGGCTAGTTTGTCTTCTACGGAGCTTGTGCTAATGTTTTACAGACAAGCCAGACGAAGATCCGAACATTCGGGGCGATGCATTCAAGACGCTTATCGTTGCGCGACTTAGTTATGATGCGACTGATCAGGATATTGAGAGAGAGTTCTCGCGATTTGGCCCAATTGAGAGAGTATGTTCGCTACATCTCGCGGACTTCACAAACTAACTTTGTGCAGATTCGAATTGTTGTTGACACCCACCAAGACGAAAAGCCTAACAAGAAGAAAAAGAATCATCGTGGATATGCATTCGTGGTCTTTGAGCGAGAGAAGGATATGAGAGGTAAAACATGACCACCCCACACTCCATCAACAACGCTACCGGATCGAATCTTGTTAAGATGGCCCTCAAGCTTGCCTGTCTTTTCTTTTACTATCTCTGCCCAGCTTAAAAGGTATCAAGTATGGGCAATATGACTGACAAATGCGTTTTGCTCGCGCTTCATAGCTGCTCTTGAAAACTGTGATGGTATTCGTATCAAGGATCGCCGGATCAAGGTAGATGTAAGGTGCCCAGGTACTGTGTGTTTGAGCTTTTGACTGACTCGGAATAGGTCCAAAGAGCTAAAACTGTCCGTGGATGGCTTCCTCGGCGCTTGGGTGGGGGACTAGGCGGGCGTGGCTACACCAAAGCTGCACCACCAAGACCTACTGGACCCGGCTTTGGTGGCCCGCCTGGACCTGGGGGACCTGGTGGATTTAGAGGAGGTGGGTTCCGTGGAGGTTTCGACAGAGGACGAGGCGGCGGTGGGTTTCGCGGAGGCGGTGGTTTCCAAGATAGAGGAGGATATGGTGGTGGTGGTGGCGGACGAGGAGGTATCGGATACCAAGGCTCGGGATTCTCCCGAGGCGGATATAACTCTAACCCTCCAGCCGGGGCTCCAGCTGGTCCTCAAGGCCGCGGCGGCTTTTCTCGAGGTGGCTACGGAGGCTCTCCTGATCGGAACGGTGGCCCAGGTGGGTATCCACGCGACAATGGCTACTCTCGTAGTGGTGATCGCCCATCGTATGGCGGACGTGGACCAGGCGGGAGCGGAAGCAACAATGAGCCGGTAAGACCAAGAGATGGCTACAGAGATGGTGGTAGGGATGGAGGCCGAGATGGCGGCCGAGATGGCGGCAGAGACTCTGGTTACGATCGACCGCGCGAAGACGACTCCCGTAAACGCCAGTACGAAAGCAACGGCTACGAGGAGTCTCGCGACCCACGCAAGCTCAGGAGGTACTAGGTCAACTTGGTCACGGGTTTGTCTGAGGGTGGGTTTTCATCAGTCTTTCTTCCCTTCAGCAGCAGGGGTAAGCGGTTTCTCGACATCATCCACCAAGGTAACAGCCACTACATTCAACAATCCCTCACTCGACACCCACTTTACTGGATACCCAGGCATTTCCTGTCTCATCACATGGTAATACAACAGACACACATTACACTCATCGACAGCATGCATAGGCATGAGAACACTCGAGGATACTTTCACAACTTGTATTCATTGCTTTGGTTGGGCACAAAAATGTTTCGATTTGGCTGGCTGGTTGGCAGGTAAAGTCAGAGGTAAGGAAGGCATGCACCGTCTGACATCTGACCTTGATTCTCAAGGGATTCTTGTTTGTACTATCACGAATTTCGCGGGCATGGGGTGGGTATTAGAGGTAGCTCAGGCATCAAAATTCGTGCTTTTTGGTTTCCGATGGTAGTGCCCTAAAACGAACGCCTAATAGTTTTCCCTGGACCTGTATAATATGGAAGAAAACAAGGTTCGAGCAGTACCTTGCTTTACTCTACTCCTCCAATTCCCCAACTTCGATTATTTCATGCGTAGCTGCGCTCCAGTATCTGCGTATCGTTAGCCTTCTTCCTAGTTCCTGGGTAGAGGAGTGGAACAGCATACGCGACCAATTGAACAGTGAACTCTGAAGTAGCAACACCAAATAATTTCAACAACCTCGTCTGCCGACTATCCAGCACATGCCCCTCTTTGCACACCAAATACGGGTTCTCCAGCGTAATCTTCCCCTTCGTCAAGCTCGTCGGCACATTCAACTTCCTCAACTCCGGTTCCAAACTATGAGCCATAGGTACATCCTGTTCTTGATCAATCTCTCCACCCATCGAGTAAACAACACCCGCGGGGATCTCGAACGATCTCGTAGCTGTCGTGCCTGCGCGCGCAAAGTCCGTCTTGGCCATCTGCGAGAAGTATTCTTTAACAGCGGAGGGTTCACGATTGGTGAAGAGCAGGCCCACGTTGCCGGTCAAGTACTTGGACAGGAGGTGCGTGGAGGGCTGGTATTCGTCTTCGGGGGTGCTGCCCAGGGCTTTGGCCATAACTTTGGTCTTGCCGAAAAAGAGTCTGACGCAAGGTACGATTAACACTGCTGTTTTCCCCCAGTCGCGCTGTCCATGATTTTTTCACAGATATGTGGGCGGAAGAAAGACAGGAGGGTCTTACCTGCTGTCCTGGAAATCGTTGCGCACAGCCTTCAGGTAGGTGTTGCGCATATTGTCGACCCTGAAGACGAAGCAGTGCTGGTACTCGTCGAGGCATTCGCGCACGTTGGCGAAGAGCTTGAGCGTGAGTTCCTTCCCTTTCTTCTGCACCTGTGATAGGTGCACAACTTTCGCGCGCTTTGATTTCGGCATTTTGAGGGAGGATGTGTGTTTAAAGATTTCTGTGGGGGAAATGCCTGAAGATAAAATATGAAGAAACTCGATAACGATAAGTAATTTTCTGGAGATTCGCTAGCGGCCGCGCTGTTCCGTGCCTAGTTTTAGTTCAAGGTCAAGTTGCGCAAACTTAGACGAGAACGTGATACCTCCAGATACGTTTACTTGACGACTTTGCTTTTCTTTTCGGCATGTTGGAGTTCATGGATTATGTGCAGCATGCATTTTATAATGCGTCTCACTGGAACCACGAAAATTCCTATTCTCATCTTACGGCTACAGCCAGAGGTAAGCATGGCATTCCTTCCCGAAGCCCCAACTTGCTATCTGCTTATGCGGAATTGTAGCTCTCCTGGAATTCGAGACTCCCCGCGGATTGAAATTCAATCTATCCTCTCTTTCGTCTCCAAATTTCGCGACCTCATACGCCATTGGCAGCGTTGGGCTGGTCGACGGCTCACTCTCTTACCTGTACACTTCTCTGCCTCTACACACCACGTCCCAAAGCGGGCAAATCGAGCTTCACAATGTCATAAGGGGTTACAGACAGATCCAAGAACTGCGGAAACAGGAGGAGTTATGGATGTGGGAGCAATGGCAAGGTGGGAAGCGGATAGACAAGCGCGACTCCCTACTCTATGGACGGCTCTACCTACCACAAAGCACACTTGAAGCTTTATACCTACGTCGTCTGAGCCCAACTTCGCAGCTGAGGCTTTCGGCTGTCAGCGATAGCCGTCTACGAAATGGTGGGACAGTTTTGGCGCTGTATCAATATGATGTTGGGAAGTATAGTGCAGATACACTGTATTCGACAGATGGTGGTCTCATTGGACTTCGAGGACTGTACAATTTTGGCCCAGATCCGAGGAAGGAGATTACTGAGCTGCCCAGGACCGATGATCGGTTTTATGGACGGTTCAGTGCAGGGGCGGAGATGTACTACGGGTCTTTGAACAAGTCTGGCGGTATGAGCTTTGGCGGACGGTTCGCCACACTACCTGCGCATAAAGGTGTCCCTTTGACTGCAACTCTCACGTTAAACCCACTCATGGGAAACTTAAGCACGACTTACGCAGTAAAAGCGGGCAAGAACTTGGGCCTATGCTCGAAATTCGACTTTAATGTGTACAGCTACGAAAGCGACGTGATGCTTGGGTGCGAGCTATGGAAGATGAAACCCGAAGTTCCAAAAGAGAAGGTACGGAGCTGGGAAGCAAAGCTCGAATGGAGACTTGATCCTGTCGAGGAGAATCCCGTGCCGGAACCAGACGTGGTTGCTGGGGTGTTGAAGGCTCGCGTTGATCAGAACTGGAAATTTGGCTTGCTGTGGGAGGGTAGGATTAAGGATCTGCTGTTTACGCTTGGTACGTCGATTGATATGAAGAGGAGAGATCAGCCTTTTAGGGCTATTGGGTTGGAGCTGCAATACTCTTCGTGAGACGGGAATGGCTGGCGGCTCTGGTCCTGGTCCGATTCGTGGAGGAATGACCAGCAACCATGAGCTACCGGTCGGAACTTGAACAAACACTACAAGGGACGTCTGAGAGAAATGGATTCGACTTGGCCGCTGAAGAGAGGCCCTCCTTTGGCTTCGACTTATTTGGCGTATTTTCAAATGGGGAACAGACCGACAATGCTGAGATCAGCGCTGCCCCCTCTCTGTTGCAGCCAGCCGGTTTTAAGATTGCTGGCCGAAAGAATTCCATTTTGTTCGACGGAATGCCAGGAAAGCCTGGCAAAGCACTTGAAACATTCGACGGCTTGCATATCAATGATCTGATCGTCTTCAGCAGTCGAAGCCACCCGTCCTTTCAAACATGCCCGACTCGGCACTCTACGCTTCGCCAGGCCGGCCTACCTTTGTTACACCACATGATAGAGTGGTGATGGTATGTCGGAATGGCCGAACACCCTCAGCAAGATCTGGCAAAGCTGGATGCCCGCTCGAGGGTTAAAATAGAGGTATACTCACACTTACTTCAATCTGTCTATCTCTATTTTGGCTGCCGGGCACTCGTCTCCCTCTTGCGCTTCCTTATTTTCTGACTCTATCCCTGCAGGCTTGGTTCTGTATTGCGCGGCTGTTAAGCGCTTGGGTTCCTCCGAACAGGGCTGTACTGTGAGATCTTTGGCGAACAGGCCTCCTTCCTTAGTGTGAGGACTTTCAAGCACCTCGGGGCCACCCTGCATCTGCCAGAACTCAATCGGAGGTATGCACTGTGTTCTAGGGCCTCAAGTCGGAAAGAGCCGATGAATCTTGTGGAGAGAGGGCTACAAGTCCAGCATAGAATCTGGATCCAAAGCATGGCCACGTCATGCAATATTAATGTTTTGGCCTTTTCTTCTCAGTACTAAAGGTCTTCTGCTACTATTCGCGTAAAGCGAGCAAGCTGTTCGCTCCCTTTCCTTGAGTGCAAAGTCGTCAGGCGGTTATACTCGCTGCCATGCATGTGTGCATGGTGCGGTATGGCATACAGCACGACCCAATCTAGCCTGATCGGGTGATCCATCCCGTCTGAAGCTCTTCTCCTGAGCTTTAGCTATACGGACCCGGTGGTCCACACAGGACGAGGTCAATGCTGAGCTGTCAGAAGCTTCTAACAACGCCATCTTGTTGGGATTGAAGAATTACGCCAGTTGCTGTATGACAAATTCGTTCTCTCATTTCAGGCTGGACACCACAGGACTGAATCTGTAATTTTTTCGCTTATTTTCTATTCTCCCCAACTCTCTAGCTACAAGTACGCCTTCAGATAGTGGTTTCTTCGTGTCGTTTTCCATTCCTGGACCTCAGCGGCTCGAGTTGAACATACTCAGCCCCCGAACCTCTGCTTCGCTTCCCTGTGCTACATGCGTATGGTACATTGGCGATCGCTTTGGCACGATCAACAAATGGCTTTGCGGAGGGGCCTGCTTTGAGGCAGATACCTTGTACAGATACCGTGTAGACTAGTGTCAATGAGTCCCTTGGCAAGGCGTGCGTGGCGGGAACGGGCAACGGCGACAAGTGGCCGATTAGCAGGAATTGATGACTCAGAAATGCCAAGTATCAAAGCGAGCTTTGGCCATACACATATACGACGTCACAGGCGTAAGTGTCACACCCTGAGTAGGGTAACTAGGAGGTATAAAGTGGAGATTTAGACTCTTAAGGCATCCTCAGGCTGTCACACTTAGGGACTAGAATATTCGTAATAAAGCGATAAAAGGATATGAATATCGAGCAATCGACGATACTTAAAATAACGATTAGAGTGTAGATTTTAAATGGATGGAATATAACGAATACGAGCCATCGCGGAAAAAAGATCTATTAGATCTGATTAAAAAGCAAAGCATAATATACGAGGCTTTTCAATGAAAGAACGTTAAATTGATTGATATACCAAGATCGTAGAATAAAGCTCGTTACGAAAGCGACAAAGACGTTAAGGCCGAGTGTCGGTATGTCAGTATCGACCTGACGTAGTTGGATGAGGTGGCAGGTTCGGGTACCGGAGGTATCTCAAGCACGGGTGAGCATACCGGGACCTCGCTTAGCCTGGCACGGCTTCAGGAAACCCCCAACTTCGATAGAATCACTATTATATAGCTAGTGCGTAATTCATTTTAATCGAATAGAAGTAGTCAGCTGCTCTGAACGTTAGGGAGTAGACAGAAATTCAGTGTCATTTTTACCTGTTGTTTTGCAATTGCAAGAAGCTACGTGCGTGTTAGGGAGTAGACAGAAATCCTGTGTCATTTTAAATTGTTGTTTTGCAATTGCAAGAAGCTACGTGCGTTGCGCGCTAGCGATACGGAGATACGAACGGTTGCCACCGGCGACCGGGCCTGAGATACGCGAACTTGCCACTTCCTTCAACCACCGACGGTCGATATTGATGTACCGACAGACTTGACTGCGATTGATTTTTGAAGTTATCACGTTGGAGTTAAAGAGGGAATGCAAAGATTCAAATTCGCTTGATTCCTGACCTTTACACTTTACAAGTTTCTCGACGTTGGATTCTGCTGGCTGAGTAGTCCTTTTGTCTCGCTTTTCTATTTGGCTGGCTTCACCGCGCATGGCTTGTCAAAGACGCATCTACACCAGTTTGTACGGTATTTGCTGCATTACAAATACTACTACAGTACGTAGCTGCATCCCGTTCTAGATGTCGACTATCTGTCAGTCCCAAAGGCCGATTGGCGTTCATTGTCTCGAGGTTGATGCTGTCCGTCGTCACGAATTAGCTTATCCTGCATGCAAGGCTCGGTATTCTGCTTGATTAGCGCTGCTTCGATGCCAAGACGCATATGTACTCCATGATCGTCTCTCTACATCGTAAACCGATCTGTGCCAAAGTCTGTCAGTCTATCAAACATATCCAATCTCTGCAAGTTATTTCTGCCAACGTCTGTGTTGATCGAACGGAGCACGCGGGCTACGACGGCAAGACCAAGCCAAGGCCGCATCGGCAGCAATCCAACCAGCCCAACCAGTTCACGTACATTTTGTCTCATATGTCTTATCCAGCGATCGGGATGAAGAACGTCTTGCTATATTCCACGGACATCCCCAGTTTCATGTCCACGGAGTCCAGACCGATGTTGCGATGCATGGGAGGCGTCTGGCCCGGAGGACGGGCGTCGTGAGACTGCTATCACAGCTTTCAGTATAAAGCCCCCAGGTTGGGAAGAAAGATGTGGGCACATCCTCTCGCAGTTCCAAACTGCCTTAGGTGATTGACCGAGCTTCCTCTCGTGATGTTGTCCTTTTCTGTGCTTGCAGTTCTATACCTCTTTCTTATTATTGTTTACTATGGCATTATTGCGTTCAGGGGAAAAAAGGTCCCGCCTGGCACGCGGCAACTTCCTGGACCCAGAGGTATTTTCCATCTACCAAGCTTCGCATTAGACAGACCGTATTCCTAATCACTACTATGCTTCAGGTCTACCATTTATCGGCCGTGTCCACGATGTTCCCAGTGTAGCGACATGGTTGAAGTTCTACGACTGGTCGAAAGTGTATGGCCCAATATACCAAATGGAGATCTTTGGCTCTGTACACGTTTGGATCTCATCAGAAGAGATGGCCCACGACCTGCTCTCCAAACGCAGTGCCATCTACTCTGACCGTCCCGTCATCCCCAATCTGCCTGACAACAGAACTTCGGGCAACTATCTCGCCCTCCTAGGCCGAACAGGTAAGTCACCACCCGACCTGTCATCAAATTTCCATACACACATTCTTATGCACACGCCTTCTCATACCATACAGAAACATGGAAACGCCAACGCAAAGTCTGCCACCAAGTCATGGCCCGCTCCTCTAGCGAGTCCCTTTACAACTACCCTGCCATAGAGAGCAAGCGCCTCCTCTACCATATGAGCCGCACTCCCTCGGACTACATCGGACACATTGAGCAATACACCAGCCGCACTATCTCGCGGCTCTCCTGGGGCTCCCCGCACTTCGCGGACGAACTCCGAGTCGGCACTTTCGGCCTCTTGCAAACCATTTCTCCCTCTGGCGCAGTTCCCAATATCGTCTCCCCGCTCTCGTACCTCCCTGCCTGGTTGAGTCCATGGAAACAAGTCGAGAACGCGAGACATCTCCGTGAAAGGAAGTTCTTTGAGCACTGCATCAACTCCGTCAAGAGCGCGGTGGCCAAAGGCACGGCCATGGATAGCTACATGAAGGTCTTCCTCGAGACGAAAGACAATCACGGAATGCCGGAGGAGGAGGGCCAGTACCGTATGTACCTTTTTCGTTTCCTCTCGCAAGAGATCCCACCCGATCCCCGAAGCCTCCTCTATTCAGGCACCTGCTGACTCTCTGGTGTCGAACAGTCATAGGCATGATGGCCATCGCGGGCGCACTGACGGCCGGGAGCCCGCTGCAGAGCTACATCCTCGCCATGTGCTGCTACCCCGAGTGGCAGGCAAAGCTGCGAGAGGAGATGAGGGCGTGTATTGGGGATCGGGCGCCAGAGTGGCAAGATCGGGAACAGTTGCCGCTGTTGAGAGCGGTAGTCAAGGAGGTGGTGAGATGGAGGCCGCCTGTGCCTACTGGTATGTTGCTGCCTCTTCTCCTTCTTCGCCCGCACCACTCCTTCCACTTATCTCTTTCCTTGCCTGGCTCAAGTATTGCTGGTGGAGGGTATGTACTGACGAGACCAGGGATCCCCCACCGCCTCGAGAAGGACGACGTCTACAACGGCTACCACATCCCCGCCGGCGCCACTATCCACGCCCTCGAGTGGGCTATGACCCGGGATCCCCTCACCTATCCATCGCCCGAAGAATTCAACCCGGCCCGCTACCTCGACCCGTCCTTCCCGACCTTCCGCGCCCCGCTCACCGTGTACCCCAACCTGAAATCGCACACACAGTTCGGATTCGGGCGGCGCACGTGCACGGGCATCGAGATTGTCGAGCAGGAGCTCTTCCTCGTGATGGGCGGGCTGGCGTGGGCGTTTGACTTTTCCAAGAAGAAGAAGAAGAAGCAGCAGCAGCAGAAGAAGGGTGATGATGGGATGAAGAGGGAGGAGGAAGAAGAGGAAGAGCTGGATACTATGAACTACACGAGCCTACTGATTGCGAAGCCGGAGAAGTTTGAGTTTTGCTGCAGCTTGGTTGATGGGCGGACGAGAAGAGAGCTGGAGTGGGCCTGGAGAGCGGTTAATGGTGGGGGGGTGGGCGATCGCGTTGAGGGAGAGGAGGAGGGAGGAAGACTGGGAGAGGAGGATGGTGATGAGGTGCTGTATCTGGGCACGCCGACTGGGAGCGAGAAGTATGGATGGGGCGAGAGCGAGGGGGATAGCGAGGGCGAGGGGGAGCGGGAAGATGAGGGCACGCTCGTGGAGAAGGAGGTGTTGGGGCGAGATGGGGAGGAGAAACAGGTTGAAAGAGCAGGCGGTTGGAAGTAATGGGGGGGTTTTCTTCTTCTCCTTTTCTTGCTTTTTTTCTTCTTCTTTTTTTTTCTACTAATTTTCCTCTTCTCTTCTCTTCTTTCTTTTGTCTTTTTAATGGGCTCGGGGGTGGTAATTCTTCTCTTGCTTGGTCTTGGCCTATATGCAGTCCTTTCTTATACAAGTATACATATACACATACACACACACACATACATATACACACGCACATATACATATTCACATACTCATACATATAACGCATACACCTCGCTAGCAGTCTGTCTGTCCATGCTACTACCGGTACACCTGTCGGACGACGATCACGATAATCACGATCACGATCACGATCACGATCACGATCACGATCATCATCCGTGTAACCTTTACCTGTACCTGGCCCAGCCGACCTAGCCTGCTCTGGTCTGGTCTGGTCTAGTCTAGTCCGGCATGTGGTAACCGTGATACAGACCATGCGAGTGTAACCGTAACATCGTACATGGTATTGGTACTGCGATTGGTATTGCCAACACGACAGGATCTGGATCCGTGTCACGTGAGACAGCCCATGACCTAATCAAAGAAACGAGACGAAAAGAAAAAAAAAGACATGCGCCCAAAATCAAGCTCATGGGACCCTGGCCTGGATTTGGGCCTTGGCGGCTCCATCCTCATTCGCCGCATTTACCCGGAGAGGTACAGCGGTCGGGTCGGTCGGGTCGGTGAGGTCGGTCAGGTCGGTCAAATCGCTCGGGTCGGTATCCAACAAGGTTGGGTTAGGTTTCTTTGGCGGCTTTGAAGTTTGGATCTTTTTCTTTCTTTCTTTCACTTTGCCCTATGAGGTACCAGTACCTAGGTCGGTGGTTTCTCTATGGACGTCATTTGATGTGTTCTTACTCGTTCATGGTCACATACGGAGAGATATGTTTTATGGATATTTATGGTGTTTATGCATGTCTCGCTCTCTTTTTCTCCTCCATCTTCTCTTCTGCTCTCTTTTTTCTCTCGTGGACACTTACTCCTCTCGTGAACTACTTCTTCCATTAGACTCTCCGAGCGGAGTGGTTGTGTCATGGTGACGGTGCTCTTGTGCGTGTGTCTACAGAGGACGATCCGATAGACCGATAGACCGGTAGATCTGCTGCTCACTGGGTACAGGTACCTCACAAGGTCCTCAAAAAGTCCAGTCCGGTCCGGTCCAGTCCAAGTCGGTCTGCACCTTCCCCCGTGTCTGCGCCAATTTTCTCGTGAAAAGCTTTTACTTCTTGGCTTCTCTTCTTTTCTCTCGGTCTTCCCTTCGTCTCTTCTTCTCTTCTTCCCTTCTTCCCTTCTTCTCCCTTCTCCCTTCTCCCCTTCGTCCTCTCTTCTCCCCTTTCTTCAAAACTCCTCTCGTCTCGTCTCGTCTCGACTCGACTCGATCATCTCCATCATCAGAATAACCTAGCAACGGCCTAACCAACAACCGAACGAACCATCGACTCGCCTAGCTAGCACTTCCCTCCTCTCCCACAAACTACTGATTCTCACGAAAAATCCCTCCCTCCAAATCTCGAGTCCATCTCGAGTCCATCCCGAGTCCAGCTTCAAAATAGATCAAGAGTATTGGTGTGTATAGAGGCTCACGAGCAGCAGGCCGCCAGCAGTCATGATCGTTCCAGACACCATCACCATCGAGTGCGGCAGCGGAAATGACTTTGATGGGCGCATGGGCTTGAGGATATCCTCCATCTTCGTGATCGGATTCGGCTCTTTTCTGGGTACGTGCCACGAACATGGAAGTTCGGGTTACTTACACGCCAGTGGCGCTGATGCTGATGCTAATGCTGATGCTTGATGCTAACATTGATGTAGGTGCCCTGTTGCCAATTGCCCTGGCGAGGACGAGACGCATGCATGTCCCCCCCATGGCTTTCTTCGTAGCCAAGTACTTTGGCTCGGGCGTGATCGTTGCGACGGCTTTCATACATGTACGTATACCTCTCTGGGATATCACCGTGCACAAAACACCTAACGCCGTGTAGCTTCTCTCTCCAGCGCAGGAGGCGCTCAAGTCCCCTTGTCTGACAGGCACAATAACAGAGTACTCGTGGGTCGAGGGTATTGTCTTGATGACCATCTTCGTCTTGTTCTTCATTGAACTCATGGTCTCTCGCTTCGACGTCTTTGGCGCCCATGATCACGACCCCGAAGCGATCGATCCGGCCAAGAAGTTGTTACGAGACTTGGAAAAGAGCGGCGAGGCAGAAATCGCGCGGCCATTGCACGCTCACAGCAAAGAGTCAACAACGCCTGTCGTGCAAAGGGTCTCGGAAGCCAGTTCAAGCCATGCACCACCGACTCAGGTCCTCGCCAACAGCGGCGTTCCAGGCCGCGAAGACGACTTCAGCTACCCCCCCGGAGGCGAGGACCACCTGGGACACAGCCGCTCTCATTCCGACGAGCACGAGAGATTCGCGGCCCAGATGACCAGCATCTTCATCCTCGAGTTCGGCGTCATCTTCCACTCCATCTTCATCGGCCTCACGCTCGCCGTGACGGGCGACGAGTTCACCGTCCTCTACACCGTGCTCGCCTTCCATCAGACATTCGAAGGCCTCGGTCTCGGTTCCCGCCTCGCCACTGCCAGCTGGCCGAGATCCAAGTCCTGGATGCCATGGGTTCTTGGCTCTGCATTCGGCATCACGACGCCAATCGCCATCGCTATCGGTCTCGGGGTGCGGAGCAGCTTCAAGCCGGAGAGTCCCGAGACGCTGGTTATCCAGGGTGTCTTTGACTCTATCAGTGCGGGGATTTTGATCTACACGGGACTGGTGGAGCTGATGGCTCACGAGTTTATGTTTAGCGTCGAGATGCGGAAGAGTTCGATGAAGATGGTGCTCTTCGCCTATGGGTGCATGTGTATGGGTGCGGGGCTCATGGCTGTCCTTGGGAAGTGGGCTTGAGCGGAGAGGATGGCCTGGAAGAAAGAGGCGATTGATAGTCAGAATTGAAGCGAAGCGAATGTAGATGAGATAGAGAAAAGCGTGCTTAATCTGAGAAATGTAGATAGATGGATATGCTGGTAGATCGGTGCATATTCTGATTGGTGAAAGCTACATTACGTATTCTAAAGGCCTGCAAAATCGAACTACCTTTACGCCGGTGCAAGCTTATAAACGTTTATCAATCTTGCAAATTGTATAGAATAGCTAACGAAAGCTCTCGTACGACCGACCTCTTTGCGTTTGAATATATAAGCCGAAGATTTCTTATAAATGATGAATTACGCCTTCCCTCTCTTTTCCTTTAAATACACAAGCCGAAGATTTCTCTACCATCCACGAATCACGCCTTCTCTCTCCTTTCTCCACTCCACACTCTCAACCACTCTCCTCGACTAGGTACCTAGCTTACATCAATCTGCTCTCCACGCTACACCCGCGCGCTCCTTCCGCTAGCTAGCCATAGCCATAGTCTCTCGAAACGATTACTACGGTATCGAGATGTGTGTGGATGTGTGTATGTGTGTGTGTATGTGTGTGTGTATACTTGAAGGGATGGAGGACTATTAATTGTTATAAAAAAAGGATGAAAGGGGAAAAAATGGGAGAGAAAAAAATGGGAAAAAAAGGGAAAAATGGGGGAAAATGGAAAGAATGGGGGGGGATAAAAAGGGGGGGGGGGGGGGGGGGGGGGATGAAAAGGATGAAATACGTGTACGCATACGTATCGCTAAAGAGACACTTTTTCTAAAAAAAAAGAAAGAAAAAAAAAGGCTGCAGATTCCGCGATCGTGGTGCTTGTGAGAGAGGGGTGATGACGTTTTTTTTTTTTTTTTTTTTTTTTTTTTTTTTCGCGGTTTGGATGTTTGGACGAGGATGATGAGGATGATGAGGAGGTGATGAGGTGATGGAGCGAGAAAGAGGGAGCGGAGAAAAAGAAGAAGAAAATAGAGGGGGAGGAGAGGGGGGGGGGAAGGGGGAATTGAGATGAAAATGAAAGAGAGGGGATTGAGATGAAAAAAAAAAAAAAAAAAAAAAAAAAAAAATTTCATTGAAAAAAAAAAAAAAAAAACATTTCTCTCAAGGATTCTCGGACTCGTATATGCGGTTAAGGCTAAGTAAGGCTGAAGCTTAAGCTGAAGCTTAACCGAGCTTAACCGAGGAAATTTTTTTTTTTTTTTTTTTTTTTTTTTTTTCCTTTGCGCGCGATTTGAGCGGGTTAAAAAAGCTTGATTTCAAAAAATATATGTTTTTCAAAAATACTTTATTTCATTTATTTATTTATTTTCTTTGCTCGATTTGAGCGGATAGAAAGCTTGAAGCTTTTTTTCATCGAATTTATTTAAGGGGGAAGGGTTGCTGAGCTTTGTTTTTTTTGGAATGTCGAGGGGGGGGGGGAGGGGGTTGAGGTTTAGATTTTAAGTAGAGTTTACATTTTTTTTCTTCTTCTTCGTATTATTTAATAAGAGAGCGGAATAATTATTTGTTTCGATGATTTTTTTTTTTTGAAGTGGAATTTTAAGGGATTGTGAAATGATGTTGGGTTGATTTGGGAGGAGAAGATTATTGCTGGGTGGGTGGGTGGGTGGGTGAGTGAGGGTTTAGCGCTTAAGAGATTGATTTGATGGATTGTGTATTGATAGATAGATAGATTTTTTTTAGATTTGGGTGTTTTCGTGTCTTTTGGAAGGGGTTGAGGCGAGGAGCGCTGGTTTTGCTTGGGGGGCGCTGGAGGGTGGTGAATATGGTAATAATAATAATAATTATAACAGTAATAATGATAATAATAATAATGATAATAATAATAATGATAATAATAATAATGATAATAATAATAATGATAATAATAATAATGATAATAATAATAATGATAATAATAATAATGATAATAATGATAATAATGATAATAATGATAATAATAATAATGATAATAATAATAATGATAATAACACTAACAATAATAATAACAATCACTTATTCTATCCTGCCCAAGTCGTTGGACTAAGATGCCAAGGAAACGCCATCGAACCAGGTCTACTTGGTCATGCTTGTTTGTCGACTAATTCCTGGGCTGGGAACCGAGGTCACGTGTGCGGCTCAGGGCGACGAAAACCTGAACTTTGCTGGAGTGCTGTTCTTTTGAATCTACGTGCGGTTTTGGCTTTACTTTCTTCATATGCGGTGATGGCTCTCGCGTCGAATCGTTTGCTCTTGCTATCTTCTTACAAATGAGAGGCAAGACGCTGCAGGCGCACTTTCCCGACTCGCGGAGGAAGACGGAAAGAAAGATCACCGCGGCGTATCCTTCCGAGATGGCAAGTGAGGTTCCTCTTCCCGAATGTCCATATGAAGCGAGCCGATCGCGCGCCCGCTCCATCGTCTTCGCCACCAGCTAGGTTTCCCAGCGATGTTGAGCCTCCACCGGCCCTCGCAGGTCCTGCACGTGGCCGAACTGCAGAGCCTGATTGCGGATTTCGAGCTCCAGTTCGAAGAGCACTGCTGCGATGACATTGCGGAAGAGAAGCTGGCGCTCTTGATGCGGCACGAGAGAGAGGAGCTGGCCCTCGTGCTGTGCCATGAGAGGGAGGAGCAGGCGCGGCTGGAGAGGGTCCAGTGTCGGAGGGATCGCTACGTTATGGTCCTGCTGAAGGATCACATTGCGTGCCTTTTGGGCGGGGATGAGGGGATGGGCGAAGGAATGGACGAGGGGTCTGCCGTGATGAGGGGTGGAGAGGATGCTGGTGAGCAGCTGGCTTTTAAGGCTGAGGAGAAGAGTGTTCAGAGGTTGAAGACGGAGATCTTGGATGCGGACAGCGCAGAAGACGAAGAGGTGGAAAAGGTCGAGCTAGCCGCACCTCGGGACCACCCCGTCGTACCCCTCCTCCCTCGAACCACGACCAGAAATGGTGTGGGGAGGGATGAGACGGTCGTCCTGGGATCGAACCGGGGCCAGCTGACAGAATACTACGTCCTACGGTGTGAACGCTGTCCTACCAAGCCTTTCCGACCGTATGCGCATGACGCGTGCGAGCTCTCTGCGTTGTGGAGAGATCACGTTAACTGTTTGGTCGTCGACCAGGATCATGCCGTGCCATCTTCCATCGACGTCACGGGTGTCTTCGTGTGGAAGATCGTCGACGCGGACGATGACTGGTATGAGACGCACCTGAGAGGCTTCCACGCCGGGCACCAGGGCTGGTCAACACCTGACCGTGAATATCCACCACCTGAGAGCAAGGGAACACCCAGAGCCTCGAAAGTCGTGGATAAAGATAAAAACTATAGGGTCAAAGTCAAGACTGGGGAACGGTCCCATCGTCAGGCTCTCAAGAAGAGGAGCAACGAGAAGGAGAGCCTGACTGGAGATCTAGAGCGTGCCGCGACCCCTACAAAGATCAATCTGAAGAAAAATCACGAAGTCACCGAGACGCCTTGCGCGAAGCCGCCAACGGGATATCGGAGGTCTTCCAACGGAGTACCCAAGTCAGGAAGCGACTCTGGTACGTATGCTACTCCTCTTTCCCACCCTCGCGAGGGGCCACCGAATGGGTGTTACCTGAGGCTTCTTGACTGATAAGCGCTTCTCCAGGACGCAGACGCAGAAGCTACACGGCCATCCCCATTGCGAGGAAAAGAGGTGCTCGTCATATGATTATTGCACCAGCAGCTGCGAAGAAGCGTCCCCTTTCCACGACGGGAGCTGGGAGCAGCTTCAAGCGAAGAGTCACGCCGGCGTCTCAGGCTTTGAGAGATGGGAATGTTAAGAGGCTTCGTACCGATGGCTTGGTGGGAAAAGCTGGTCCTTAATGAAATGGGAGCAGGGGAAGCGAGGGTGGGCTATGAGTGGTAGGTTATATTGCTCAGGGGGGTGGGGGCAACGTGGAGAGAGGGGTGTTTTGTGGGAAACTGGCCGGCTACTAGTGCTAGGATTAGTTCACCAAAGCTTTTAAGTCTGTTGTTATCGGGTCGGTGTATAGCTTTGGTGTTTTTTCTTTTCTTTTCTTTCCTCTTTTTTTCATATAAGATTTTTAGATTTAGATTCTCGTTACCATAATGATCATAGTCATGATTACGATTACTACAAAGTTCTCTTCCTTTCCTGCGACCAGCAGTGAGCGCGCCCCGCTTCTCATCCATCCAGTACCCAGCTTGAATTAGTCAACTCGAGCGGAGTCGAGCTCTACCGGAGTGTATGCAGGCATTTTTAACTCCTACAAAAGATATCCAGGACGAGTGTCACCTCGGCAGCACCAGTATCAACCGCAAGGATGCATATAAGCCCGAGGGTTTCTTCATTCGTCGCGGTGAGCAGACTGGAGTCCGCGTCACGAGGGATCCTGGAGGTGGATGCTGTGGATGTGCGATCGTGCTGGCGGGGAAGCAGGCTGGCTACTGGGCGGAGCGGAGCGGAGCGGAGCGGTGGCGGGGTTGAAGCGGAGGCGGGGGTTGGAGATGGTTGGGCGGTTCTTCTCCTTTTTCTTCTTTTTCCTTGTTTTTTTTAAATTCCACAATGAGTAACTAAGTTTCGATGATCACGATACACCTGTGCAATATACGACTCATCTCTCAGACCTTTTTCTTTCTCGCCTGAGAGACGGTTGCCCTTTTTTCGCAGCAGAATATACATCAAAAAACAGCAAGCAAGCAAGCATTTGGGATCTTTCTCCCCAGGATACACACGTACACACACACATAGTGAAAAAGAACCCAAGTCCCTCCAGAAGATCGAAAAGCCATCGAAAAAGTAAACCCTGACGTCCGGATTCCACAGGCAAGTTCTGCTTTGCCAAGAATGAATGCCCGGGCTCTCGCTTAATTCGCTTAATTCGCTTATTCCCCTTTTCCCTTTCCCCTTTCCCCCTTTCCCTATTGCCCGAGAAAGCCCACCACGTATTCTTCCCCTCCTCCCTTCCTCCGTTGATCTATTACCGGTAGCACAGTCACAAACACAAATACAGCACGATAGCATATTCCCCGAATCAAATCCCCATTGCGCAACCTTATTCTCTCTCCTACGAATAGGAAGATTACTGTAACCTTGGTTTACTTCTTCATCTGTGTGCTCCTTTCGATGCCGTGATCTGATACTTACTGGTATTTAGTGATTGTGCCAACATCGGCGCGAGCAATTCCGGCGTATGGTTCTGACTCCCGCAGGATTTCTGAGCGCGAGCTCGTTGATCCCATCTCTTTACAGCAACGGGTAGATGTGATCTCGATCCTCTGCCTTCCCACGTCTCGTCCATGAGATGGCTCGTCGTGTCGAGATTGCTATCTTCGACAAACCCAAGCCAAACCCCCTCCCCGGGACGAGTCTGTCCCCCCTCGTCGTCATTGGATCGGCGCCCGCCGCGGGTCCTGCGTGGACTCCTGCCAGCTCGGGTCGCACTATTCCTTACAACGGCGTGATCTTCCATTGCCCAGCCGTTCCAGCGCTCCGCGGGTATACCATCTTCGGAGCTCCACCGAGTAACCCCGCCGAGCCTCATATCCGGCGGTATCTACGGACGTCACAGCTGGTGCATCCTGCCCTTTTACGCGCCGCGTAGAACCTCCCAGCTCATCTCCTAGAAACATTGAGCTGGCGGCAGAGCGGGCAGGTGCACCAGCTGTAGTCGCTTATTGTCGCTGCTGCTGCTGCTGCTGCTGGGTATAAGCTCTCCAGACAGGGCACCACGCAGTGGAAGCCGACCTCGTGTCGGCAGGGCAGTAACACACACCGATCCGAGATGTCCTCGAAGCAGACCGCGCACTTGTCAGCCGGGCTCGTCTCGGCCTCGAGGGGACCTGGATCCGGAGGGTTCGCTCTCGGCTCTCTCGTCGACGTGCAAGGACCTACCCCCCCCCCCCCCCCCCCCGGGCCGAGGTGGCTGGGCGTCAAAAATCCAGCGTCTCCTTTCCCAGCGCTCAAGGACCGCCGCAGCGGATCGACCGTCATACCTACTCCTGGTAATTCTCCTCCGTCACTCATCACCATTATTCATCTGAACAAGCAATGTCCTGGCTGGCGTTAAGCGCTCTCTCACAAATTGATTATATAGTCAGTCAGTCAGTCAGTCAGTCAGTCAGTCAGTCAGAACCCAGAGCTAGGTAGCCCCCGTGCACCTGAAGCTACAGTCCGCACAACAGACGACGGCCTGCCACCGTGGACAGAATACATGACCCTCGAACGCCCCGAGGCATCAGTAGAGAGCTCAAACATTGCGTAAGCGAAAGATGGGGTCGTTAGTTGGTTGGGTCAATTCGTCGCGTAACAGCCGGCCCAGACTCCTGATAGAAATGAAAAAGGAACCCAAGTGAGGAGATACGTTCGTGGAACAGGTGCATGGGAGAAGAAGAGATTCCAAAAGAACGGTATATACAAGAAATCTGTCGGTCAGCTGAGCTCGACAGTCTAAAGGCCATCCCAGCCTAGGCATACCCAACGAGAGTATCCGCGTAGGCTTTATACCCCACGCCGACTTCTGGCTCCATGTTGAACATGTAATCGCCCCACCACGGACCGCCCGCCCACCAGAGGACTCCCATCCAGACATCGCTTGCAGCAGCAAGCGCGTCCAGGAGGCCTTTGACGGCAGACTTGCACTGAGGATTGTCCCCTCCTGCCACTTCGCCGATGATACCCTTCTTGCCGTTGGCCTGAAGCCATTTGGTAGCCGCGGCGATACGCTCAGCACCGATGGTAGCCGATACACACACGTCTGAAGTTCCAGATCCGTCCGAGTCGAGGTATTGATGCATTTCGTAGACGATCTTGTCGGAGGGGTCAGTGAGGCTACCCATCACCTCCGAGTTCCCTGATGTAGTCCATGTCCAGGCGCCGGAGTAGGAAGTGCCTTCCACAAACACATACTGCGTTGTCGCTCCGGCGGCTCTGACTCCATCGATGCAAGCTTGATTCAGGTCGGCAACCTGTTGGTTGGAATTCATGTCGTGGAACTCGTTATTGCAATCGAAGATGACCTTATCGTTGGTCTTGAACTCCGTCGCGACGTTTGTCCAGAAAGTCTTGAAGTCGGCGGTAGAGCTGATGATAGATCCCGCATAGCGACCGAAGTTGTGGGGGTCGATGACGGCATGGGCCCCGGCTGTGGTGATGTGGTTGACGAGCGCGGACATATCAGCCAGATAGGTCGCATTCAGGTCAGCGGTCATGCTGGTCTGCGCCAAGCGCTCCATCATGAAGGGAATGCGGAAGATGTTCATCCCCTTCTTGATCAGGATATCAATCGATGTCGTCAATGGCCACGTGTAATCCTTGCCAAGCAATCCGGGGAGCTTGGTTTGTCCAAACTCGGCCCCCGATTGGTTGGTGCCCACCCATTGGAGCGCACCTGTTGAGTTGGTGGGCTTCGATGGACTGGCAGGAGCCGGGTCTGGAGCTGTATGGGGATGAGAACGTGAGCGACGGGCTAGGGAGGAAGGAGGAAGGGGAGGAGGAGGAGGAGGAGGAGGAGGAGGAGGAGGGGGGAGGAGGAGGAGGAGGAGGGAGGAGGGAGGAGGGAGGAGGGAGGAGGGAGGAGGAGGAGGGAGGAGGGAGGAGGGAGGAGGGAGGAGGGAGGAGGGAGGGGGAGGAGGGAGGAGGGAGGAGGGAGGAGGGAGGAGGGAGGAGGGAAGGAGGAGGGAGGAGGGAGGAGGGAGGAAGAAGGAAGGAGGGAGGAGAGAGGAGGGAAAAGGGAGAAGGAGGACGGAGGAAGGAGGAAGGAGGAAGGAGGAAGGGAGAAGGGAGAGTGAACGAGGAAGGAAGGAGCATACCAGGACTTTCCGGATAGCTGCCATCCGCCGAGCCACAGCCATCGACCTCCGTGGCCGGTGCACCAAGAACCAAAGCCGACAGGCCAGCCGCGGCGAGGAAAGAAGACGAGAAGCGCATGGTGCAAAAGAGTGACAGGAAAAGCGAAGAATACAAGAACAATAGGTGAATGACCAAGAGACGCTCAAGAGATGCTCAAGAGATGCTCAAGAGATGGGCAAAGCTTCTTATACCCAGGGGAAGAGGGGACGCTGCCGGCCCACTTGGGAGGTAACCAAATGAGATGCCGAACGCCGACATGTTGGGTGAGCGATTACTTGATGCTCCATCTTGGATGCGCGGATCGACTAGACGCAGAAAGGTGCGTGTGTATGCGGAGCAGCTGATTGTTTGAAATAAGGAGGCAAAACAGATTGGATGGGACGGGAAACGGGGCAGCTGGAGGTGCGAGATGAGTATCATGGGGTTGGTACGAGTATATATGAAACATGTGACTTGGGACAGTGGAGATGGGATGTGGAGCGGCTGATGGCATGGAGTCGAGCAGTAAGTCAATATGCAGGGGAATAAACCATACGGGTTGTTTTTCTGATACTTGTATGTAGTATGTACAAGTAGTAGGATGTCGTAGGAGAAGCAATGAGAAATGAGAAATGAGAAATGAGAAATGAGCAATGCGAAATGCGAAATGTGAAACGGGGAAAAGGGAAGGGCCCCCGAAGCTTATTTCCCCGCCGAGGAAGAGAGCAGGAAGCTTATCTGGGGAGGCAAGCAAATGCCAATACGGTGGACTCGGAACTCGTGATCACGAGAAGTGAGTCCTCAGGCTGGACGGGATGAGATGAAAAAAAACGGGAAGGACGGGCGGCAGCAGAGGAAACAAAGGAAGGAAAAAAAAAAAAAAGGAAGAAAAGCAACGCAAGCAACGGACGTTGGCGTTTTACGTACCGGTAGGATTTTCGCTTCGCTAGATATTGCCCCCACCTTTTCACGTGAGCAATCAATTATCCCCCCGTGACTAGGCCAATTCCGATCACACAGAGTCACAGACAAATAGAGCGGGTAGGTACTTAGCATGGGGACACCATGACTCTCCACTGTCGTCGAGACTTTCGTAAACTTTGATCGGGGGTGCGGGACTTTATGTGCTTTGGCGATGTTGACGTCTGGAAACTCACGGCCAGAGCGAGACTGGATATGCCCGAGTTGTCTCCACGCTCGTCGCGAAGGTATACAGTAGATAGGTCTGTACGATCTCGCGCTTCGTGGCGTGTCCTCTTTCTTCTTCCCATACCGACGAGACTCCAGAAATTTGATCGCTAAAGCTCAGGAAGAGGAAGCTGGAAATAAAGATTGCCTACGACATACTACGTCGCAGGCATAATTGTTACACCCTTGAGGGAAGGGTAACCAAGGGGTTCAAAGTGAAAATTTAAACTTTGGAGGCACCCTCAAGAGTGTAACAATTACGCCTGTACCGTGGTCCTGTATGAGCAAACTCTGCGGAGGACTTCTATTAACTGGCGGCAACAGAGTCAATGCCTCAGTAGCTTCGCGCTGAGCACAGATCACCTTTGTCCCATCAGTTGCTCCGTACGACATTAGCCGCTGAGGCATACTGTATTGTACCGGAAAACCTATTCAATTAGGTTTGTAGCCTCGAACCTAAAGAAAAGTTCCAAATTACGTAGTACGTAGTAAATTCTGCCATTTTCTGCCGATTTTTGCTTCTCATTCCCTCCCCCCATGGATTCACGGCTGTGAAGTGTTGGCCTGGATTCCTGCACTTGTTGGCGGACTTGTGAGGCTACATACAGACGGTAAAAATAATGACATCGAAGCTGGTACTTATACTGCGTCTGACATATTCGATTGAAATGTAATGAGCCATGAGCTGTCTACCTCCCCGAGTCGTGCCTTCCCGAACCAGATTCACAGATCCGGGTCAAGGTCCGGGTCCGGGTCCGAGATCTTTGCTTCTTGAATTTCTCTCGCCCACACCAGCATACTTCTCTCACTTCAACATGTCGTATCTCTAAGCTCTTCGGTCTTTCTACAGATTCCCACCATGCCATCGCAATCTCTACTCGTGAAGATGAAACTCCCAGCTTCTTCGCTGCGTTCTCGGACCTCTCGCAATCCCACTCGCAGCGCAGGCACCTCAGCACAGGAAACAACAACAACTCCCGCACAACTCCTCCTATCGCACTTCACGCAAAGCCAACTATCCCTCGCACTTTCAATCGCCAAATCCAAGACAGAAGGGCTTTCCACGGCCCGTACGTTAACGTTCCGATGGCTCTCCCCGAGCACCTGCCGATTTGCTAGCTAACATGGCCATGGCGACGGGTGTAGACTACATACAGCAGCTGAAAAAGCATGTCAAGACCGGGCAGCCTGTCCCCAGAGAGCAGCTGCGATACGTCGATGCGGCAGAGTTCTGGAAAGACCAGTACGACGCAATATACAGAGAGAAGAAGGGGCTTCAAGACAAAGTGCAATGCTTGGAAGAGGCAAACAGGCTGCTGAGGGAGAAGCTGCGACGGCTGGAGAGTTCCAGCGAGGAAGACCGTGATACTGTCGAAAGCTCATCTTCGGTGGCAGAAGGGCTTCATGGAGTAGAACGGAGCGATGCCGGGATATCGAGAAAGCGCGCTGCGCCGTTTCAAGACGTTGAGGCTCGTCACGGCCAAGAAGACCAATTTCTTTCGCTCATTGAGAGTGACGACAGGCTCCGACTGAGTGGCTACGGTATGCAAGCTCACTCGAAAACGTTTGAGGATCGCTGACCAGTGACAGCTTTGCGAATCCTGCGCCAGCGCGGTCAACTACTTGCGGCGACGCAAGAATGCAGCACCTTAGACGAGATCAACACTTTGACGAGGCAGATTCTGCGGACAGCCAGCCTCCTCGAAGAATCTCTGTCAGATTGCTGTCTGCCACTGAAGAGCCTGCGATTTGATAGCCGTGGCTCGCAGACCTCCTTCTTGCTTCGGCAAGTTTTTCATCAGATCAACCTGTCTTTCATCTTCTGCTTCAATGCCGTGAACGAGCTCTTTCTCACGATCCCAGGACGAAGCAAGAAGCCCGAGGTCATTTACGGTATAGTGATGCTTTTCAAGAAGGCCCTCGACTTTCTGCACGCAATAAGCAGCTTGCAAGCACAAGATGAAGTGACACAGCGGAGTCAGAATATGGGAAGCAAAAGAGCCAAGATCGAGACAACGGAATACGCTGTCAACAAGCATTTGGCACAAATGCTTGTATCGATGGTCCAAGGCGTCGATTGGAAACCCAATCAAACTGGACATGCTGAGATCCTTGAAGGCATAGTCTTCTCGATTTTGGAGCACACAGGACGGCTAGTGTCGGATTCGGTATTTGGCGAGCATGTGGCAACGTCAGATAACCCAGGGAACATAACGAAATGCCCCAGGTTGCCCGCGCATGGAGTGCTGAGGCCGGAGTCTCGGTACATGGTCCAAGTTCTCTATGGAGTGCTTGGTGGGCCGGGTAGGATTGAGCTGGTGTCCCGTATGCTGTCGCCAGGACAGACCCAGTCTTGCGGTATCGGCATTGGATCAGCATCATCGGAAGTTATGCTGAGCAAATCGAAGAAGCTTTTACAAAGTACCTTGCTGAAGAGTATATTGGGTGGGGCCAAGCTCGAGAGTCTCAGTTTACCGAGACTTCCACCAGGGAGCTTTGACTTGACTGTAGAGCCAGCTGGGGTCGAGAATGGCGGGAAGGAGTGGTTGCTGGAAACTGTTTGGGGGTTGGTGGGATGGGATATGGTGACATGAGATGGAATTTTGCTCACGAAGATGTGCTTGATGAAATTGGGATTAGCATGCGCTTTTTATTTATTTTTATTGCTCTTTTATTTGGCGGATATGGATATAGCTTCGACATACAGACTTTCATTTTCACCTCTCCATCTCACAGGCAGAAATCAGTCCAACTATTATCTGACGAGATCGTATTCATATGATTCCTCTCTCAATACGTAGCAGCTAGCCTCTGCACCAGGTACTCCCCCGAGTTAATGGCCTTGTACTTCTTCTCCCCCTTCTCGCCCCCATACGTGCCCTCGATCGCCTCGATCTCCCGATCGAAATTCGGATTGCAGAAATACGCAATGCTGTACCGCGCCGGATGCACATCCCCCTCCTCGGGCCCCGGCGGTTCCACCACCCGATGCAGCGTGCTCTTGATCGTATCGTTGCTCCACCTCGCCAGCAGGTCGCCCGCGTTCACCACCACGGACCCCGGCACGGGCGTCGCGTCCACAAAGGTCCCCTTGGGGCTCTGGACCTGCAGGCCGCCCCTCGCATCCTGGAACAGCAGCGTGATGCTCCCGTAATCCGTATGCTCCCCAGCGCGCACCTGCCGCTCGTTCCGCCGGAACACGGCCTTCGGCGCCGGCGGGTAGTGCAGCAGCCGCAGCGTGTTGTCGCCCGCGTCCGTGTACCCGTCGAACCAGGCCTCGGCCAGGCCCATGCCGACGGCGATGGCCCGCATCACGCGGACGTGCAGCGCCCGGGCGCGGTCGTGGAAGTCCAGCATCGTGGCCCGGAAGTGGTCCGCGGCCGCGTCCCCCGAGGGCCAGTTGTTCGGCGTGCCGGGGGCGCCCTCTCGCCCGATCTCCATGGATTCTTTGAGGTCCGGGGCGGAGGCCTTGGCGGCTTCGACGGCGGCGCGGTCGGTCAGGGTGGAGACCTTCTCGCGGCCGTGGGCGACGTAGCCGCGGTTTGCTTCCGGGGTGGTCCAGCCCAGGGCGTCCTTTTGGGCTTGTGGGCGGGCGAAGAAGGCGGCGGAGGTGGAGAAGGCGTGGGAGATGGTTTCGAGGGGGATGGAGTGGTTCTGGAGAGAGAAGACAGAGGAAGGGAGCGCGGCTTTAGTCTTTGCTTGGAATTGCAGAGGTGGGAGAGTGGAATCATGTAATTGTTGAATTGAGACTCAGGCTTGAGAATGTGTGGAAATCAAATATCGGAACGTCGAGAGAGAGAGAGAGAGCCATTGAGATGAGATTCATAGTAGAAGCGTATAGTTACGTACTATCAAGTAGATGAAGCCAGCCGATTGGAAGCCTGAGAGGATGGAGCGAGCCGTCTCGGTCTTCTGCTCGGGCGTGCCATGGAGGAAGAGAGAGAAGTCGATGATCTGAGTATCTGTTAGTGTTTCCCGAAGCCAAACCAGTAGCAGCACAACGAAGAGATACCCACGGGGATAAGCAGATTATCTACATCGACAGCAGTGGCTTGCGGAGTCATGATTATCTTGATAGGAGGTGGGGGGACTGGAAACGACACGTGATAAACTTTAGAAGGGCCAGCTTCTGTCCAGAGCTCGGATTCGATTGAGGGAGAAGATATCTTTGAAGTGTTGTACTGTATTAGAAGAAAAAATGGGCAATCTGATTTACGGATGGAGGTGTTCTCCGTCGCCAGTCTTGGGTGAGATAGGAAGAGGATGTCGTCGAAACAGGAAGCTGGAAGGTCTTGGCGGAGGGGGTCAAGATAAGCCTCTCGTAGCGGGGTTGAGTCGCGTAGGTATCCATGCAGACTTATCTCTCTCTCTTTTTTGAACTTCAACTTTCTCCCCTCCCGTAAAGAAAGAAGAAAGAAGAAAGAAGAAGAAGAAGAAGAAGAAGAAGGAGAAGAAGAAGGAGAAGAAAGTAGGCTCGGAAAAAAGAAGAACGGAAATGTCGGCAACGAAATCTCCCATTGTGGATATCCATACCCACGTTTACCCGCCTTCATACATAGAACTGCTGAGATCCAGGTCCAGCATACCGTATATCCGCTCTTTCCCACCCTCAACAGACCTGCGCCTGGTGATCCTGCCAGCTGAGGACACAGAGAGTACATCGAGAGGAAGGCCGGTGGGTGCCGAGTACTACGACATCAACGAGAAGATCAAGTTCATGGATACACACTCCATCGACATCTCCGTCATCTCGCTAGCCAACCCATGGCTCGACTGGGTCCCCCAAGATGAAGCTGCAAAAGCAGCCCAACAGATCAACGACGAAGTGAACTCCGAGTGCGAGAAGTTTCCCGGCAGGCTATTCGCCTTTGGAACCCTCCCCTTGAGCGGCGGCGCGGCGGCGATTGCGCAGGAGATCAAGCGCTTGAAAGGATTGCGGTACATGCGGGGTGTCATTCTCGGCACCACGGGCCTGGGGAAGGGTCTGGACGACCCGGAACTCGTGCCAGTCTTCCAGGCGCTGCATGATGTGCAGATGCCCGTCTTCCTGCATCCGCACTACGGCCTCCCGGGCTCGGTCTGGGGGGAGCGAGCGGGTGAGTATGGTCACGTGCTGCCTCTGGCGCTGGGGTTCCCGCTCGAGACGACGATCGCCGTGACGCGGATGATCCTCTCGGGGGTCTTTGAGAGGGTGCCGGGGCTGCAGATGATCTTGGCGCATTCGGGTGGTACTCTGCCGTTCCTGGCGGGCAGGATCGAGTCGTGCATTGAGCACGATGCGCATCTGAAGGCCGAAGGCAAGCTTGGGAAGGGGAGGAAAACGGTGTGGGATGTTCTCAAGAAAAACATCTACTTGGATGCTGTGGTTTACAGCGAGGTGGGACTGGAGGCGGCCATTCAGGCTAGTGGGGAGGATAGGGTTATGTTTGGGACCGATCACCCGTTCTTTCCTCCTTTGGAAGAGGAGGATAGCAAGTGGGCGAGTGTCGAGACGAATTACATCGCGATCAAGGGGGCACTGGGAGCGGGTGATGAGGCTAAAGGTGCATTGGGTGGAAATGCCATTAGAGTACTGAACTTGGCGTGACCTAACCTATAGAGCAAAGTCAGTCGGTAACCATTGCCTGAGAGCATGGACGATGGATGGATTACCTTAGCCGATCCACTGATATATCGGTGTTGTCGCTATTTGCGATGGCAAGCCATTGAAGCCAATGAATCCCTTCATACCGTCTCAACCTTTCTAGAATCTCAAATTCAAGCTATACTTCCTTTCCACGCCCCGGTGTTTGGGTCTTCGACGATGCCTAATCGTAAACGCAGTCTTTTTTCTTTTTGGGGGGAGGGGGAAAGCCGTAAATACAAACTCCCAGCTCTGACTTCAAAAATCCCTTACGGGACTCAGATTCCATCCCACCCATTACTCGTCTCCATTCATTATAGACAGACGGCCCAGACCTGAAATTCTAACATCCGGTTGAAGCCAGCTGCGGTAGCTAGCCGTAAATCTCCTCCAAGCTGTAATCCCGACTGCTCCAAATAACGGGGGAAGTTTCTTTGTCTTCGTATTCCTACGTATCTATCTCTCTAGCTTACTTACTCTCTACCTACTCTGCATCATATCATATCTGTTGCAGCTTATTAGATGCCGCCTGACTTATATTCAAAGCCTCCAATTTTTTTAATTTTTTGAAAGAGCGCTAGATGCTTCATTCATCTCTGGGAAGAAATTTATATACGGGTAGATAAATACCCAAACTCGATTAGGCTAAGTAAGGGATCTTCGGTCTGTACTCAACGTTGAAGAGTTTCGCTATGTCGCGATGAAGTTGGCAATATATATATATATATACCTAGGTAAATTATATTCAATGCATAGCAAATTTGCTAACTCGGAAATCCAAATATTTTTTAGTAATGTAGGCTTGGGAAGAAGACGAGCTATATGCGCGTGTTCTCTAGCTATCCAAGCAGTTCCGGCGATTACGTGGCTGGTATCTTGATCGCGAGAATGGTGAAGTGATCGGTAAGTGTTCGTTTGGGTGGTTTGTAGGTGAAGGGGTGGGAGGGCGGGCTTAGAAGACGTAAAGCATAACCTCATCAAGCTGCCTCATATTATAAAAGAATAGATACCGAGAATCTTGAACGAGAAAAGTAACCCCCTCCTCCCCCCCCCTTTTTTTTTCATTTTCATCACGTGCGCGTAGAAAGGACATTTAGTAAATAGATATATATCTACCTACCAGTTACCCTGACATCAAAACAGGTTTGGCCCGCGCGTTTGGTGGAGTGGTCTCACTTTCCCTCTGCAGTAGATTGGACTTCAGCATTTCTGACTTGGACGGGCTTGCTAACACCTCATTTGCAGGGGGGCGTGGGCGTGTTTCCTTTTGCCCTTTTTTCCTTTTCCCCTTTTTTTTCCCTCTTTTTTCTCTGTTTTTTTCTTTCGTCTTTTTTTTTGGGCAGGGGCGGGAACGGGGGGGGAAGGAACGCGAAGAAATACCTAGGCGTTACGCGTGGCGAAATGGATGGATGAACAGATAGATGGAGGAGAGACGTTTGCAAGGCGGCGGGGGGTTGGAAAGGGAAGGAAATAGGTATATGTATGATTTTATGTATGATAATACAGCATATGAAATGGGAAATGGGAAATGGGAAATGGGAAATGGTTTTATTAGACTGGTGTCTGTCTGCTGTCTACAACGATCGATGCCTTTCCAGAATGATGTTCGAGGGGACATGACCGCGCGCCGTGAATAGACGCCTTGGTTGAGAATCATTACTCACGTTTCATCGACATGGGTACTATGCAAACGTGTTAGAAGCTATATTACCATGCTATATATTACGTATTTGGCGGTCTTTGGTTAGAAGTCTCTGCATAGCCTCTTCACTCTGCGATCAGAGACTTGGGATGTAGAATGTAGAAAGAGTACACGGACGATTCCAAGTAAAGTGAAGTATATTTGACGCAAAAGACCCTCTGGATTTCTCGAATTCAAGTACTCCGTAACGTACCCACGATACTTATTATACAGAATACGAAACGCAATTTGGTATCTCTTCTTTCCGCCGTAGAAGTAAAGTGAACCCAGTAAACCCAGCCAAAGGAGACGGACGCGGGAAATATCCCCAAAAGCAGCTGCAACAAGCTGAGAGAAGCAACCCATCACCATCACCACCATCGACACAATACAATCATTTCTTCGCGTGCTCAATCGCCTTCGCCTCTTCGATCGCCTTCGCCTCTTCGATCGCCTTCGCGTTCTCAATCTCCTTTGCCTCCGCCTTCACCTTCCGCCTCGCATCCGCCTTGGCCTTCCCCATAGCCCTCGCATAAACATCCGCATAAGCCTCCGCATTCGCCCGCGCCTCCGCCAGAACCTCCTTACTAAATTTCTCTTCCTCCTCCTCCTCAACCCTCTCCTCCTCCTCCTCCTCCTCCTCCTCCTCCTCCTCAACCATCTTCTTCTCCCCATCCGACACCTTCTCTCCCACAGCCTTCATCCCCTTCCGCGCCTCCTCCTCCTCCCTGCGCTTCTGGATCTTCTGCTTGCGGGTGAGGATCCGGCCGGCGTTCATGTCGACGAGCACGACACGCGTAGCGAAGTCCCCGATAGTGCCCTTGCCCTTATGGAAGCGCCAGGCGCGCTGGATGTCCTGGATGGCTTCGACCTGGTCCTTGGGATTCATGTCCGTGTAGGCGGTGGCGGTGGGCGGAACGTCGATGAAGTCGATGACGAGGCCGCTGGAGGGGAAGTTGTTGGCGACGATCGAGATGCACTTGAGGTTTGGGCACCACGCCATGAGCATGGTCCAAAGCGTGTTCTTTGGGTTGCGGTGGCCTGGTGAGGTGAGAGTAGCATGGGTCAGCTGGCTGGAACAGAATCATGAATGCGCAGAAGAGAGAAGGAAGATGGAAGGAAGACTAAGTGAGTTGGTCAGTGGGTGAGTACATACCGCCAGTCAAGCTTCGGAACTCCTGCACGTTGATGGCGAGGTTCTCGGCTAGCTCCAAGACCTGCGGATACATCGAGCGGGTGGCCTGGATGGTGCTGTTGTGCACCTTGCCCCCCAGGCGGGAGAAGGTGTGGTTGAGGTAGATCGTGTCCTTTTGGTAATTGATAAAATAACGGAACACTCTGCAGCGCTGCACACTGGAAATGTAGTAGATGTTCTCATCCTCGCTACAGACACGGCGGGACTCGTGGCAGGCGTGGACAAGAGGAGGGTGGTTGTGGTATTGCGGTTGAATGGCGAGGATTCGGGGCGCACTGTCTTCAAGGGCGAATTCCCAGATCATCTGACGCAGCTCAGGAGCCAGGTTGCCAAATACGGTGAACGCGTCGATGGGAACTCCGTTGGGATCGTAGCCGATGGGGTGGACTCTTGGAATGGCGGCAGGAATCGGAATCGGGGTGAAGTTCCGATCGAGACTTTCAAGGTAGATCTAAGTACCGTAGAGTCAGCTATTGAATCACACATTCGGGGGGGGGTCAGGGTTGGCTCGTTGGAATCTGTTCGGAAGGGGATTCGATGTGACTTACCTTGATCGCATCGTACTGGTACAGCATTTCCAGCTCTAGCATCTGGTATTCGCTGATGTATTGCTCCACAGGGTGGGCGGAGGAGAGCTCGTAAGATTCCATGATCTGCAATCCAGATTCTTCGTCGAGTACGACAGGCTGGTTGGGGACAACAGCCTCAGAGGTACCCTTGGGCCTTTTTGTAGCTCTGGACTCCACACCAGCCTCCACGTCCTCGGCGCCATACTCGCCGGAACGCTTTCTCTTCCGCTCGGAAGCATGACCGGGGAAAGGAGTAGGAGGGGTGTAGGGAGGGAGAGGTAATGTGTCGACGACCTCGTTGATACTCTCAACGACGGCCTGAGTAGAAGGGAGAGCCTCGGAAGTACCTTTGAGTCTTTTGGTAGCTCTGGACTTCACGACCTCCGTCGATCCGTCCTCGGCCGCGCCAGACTCGTCCGATCTCTTTCTCTTCAGCTCCGACACACTCCCGGGGGAAGTGGCAGCGGCAGGAACGTTGACAGCAGGCGTAATGCCCGCGGCAAGGTACGCGAATGGTGACGACGAGTTCTGGCCCATCTTTGCGATGGTTTTATTTTTTCTTGAGAAGGAGAAGAGAGGGAGAGAACGCTGACGAGATTTTCTTTTATCGTGGGACGTTGCTATTGTGGCCAAATCTGGTCAAATTGTGGGGCGAAAAATCTTCTCACGTCAATAGCAAATTGAATTCTCGGGGGAGGGGGAGGAGGTTGGGGGGAGTTGACCTCGGCAGCCTACCAGCGTTTGTTGATTTTAAGCGAGACGCTACTCCTGCCTATTCATACTCGAACCTCAAAGGTGAGCTGATAACATGACAGCACCAACGCCCGGAAGGAAGTGCAACGGAGGAGACGCAATGGATGGAAGCAATTCTTCATTAAATTCAGCGAGGCATTAGATTGGCGGAGGCAATGAAGGTAAGTAAGTGCATGCAGGCAGCATCTCCAAATGGCTTGCATGCGGCCGGAAGAGGCAGACCAACTATCTTTCGAATCCTACCATCCCCTAAGCCCTCCCTCCCATCAACCCATTCCGCAAAAATACATAAAAGGAAATCGAAGTCGTGACCACATACATATCCACATACATATTCATCCTCATATTCATAGCCCCTATTATGTACACGCGCACAGAGAACCGATGATCTCGCTCGTTCGCTCGCTGCCATCAGACAGTGACAAAAACTTGGCAGGAATCTACGTCTCCGAAAAAAATCATTGACTGCAGCTCTTGGCGAACGAGGGTTTGAGATTTGGCATGGTCCTCTTTCATCACTGTCAGCATAACTGGTCCTTTGGAATTTCGGCTTCCCACGTGTAGTAGCCTCTCGCGATCGCGAGCTAATGGATCTCGAAGTGAATTAATATACGACACAAGGAAGAAGGAGGGGAATTTGGCGACGGCTGAATCTCATGCGTACGGATACATACCATCCGGGGATTAAGATCTTTAAGAATACAACTCCAGATCTTTAGACGAGGCTTATCCTCGAGCTTAGGCAAGGAGGGGAATTCGATGGGAGGGTGATAGAGGGTATAATCGCGGTGGAATATGCTCGATAGGACGTCTTTTGATCTCTGATTTTAGTTTTTGTTTCTTGTTTTTATTCTGATCGTGTTGAAGGTTCTTTAGATCAATATCAAAGAGGATTAGAGGAGCAGCCACGCTGATTGAAGGAGGAGGAAGAGGAGGAGGGGGAGGCATCAAGACATTAATTCCCTACCTCGCAGCTATTTCCTTAAAGATAATCTAAGCGTTCATCCTGACAACCCCATCTCTTCCTTTTACTAAAATCTATCATTTCCATTCTTTCAGACCTACCGAAATATAAGCGATCAACCCGACTTAAACCAATCCTCTGATAAACCTCAAACTAACCTCCTTAAATAAAAACAGTCACCTCAGTCTGTAATCAAACACAAAATAAATCCGTTCCATTAGCGACCTATTATATCATATCCCTACATCTCCTCCCAGCGTCCACTGATTGTCCAAGTCAACCTAACGCTTCTCAAAAATAAAAATAAAAATAAAAGTAGACTCCTCTCCCGGATTTTAAAAAAAGCACTAAGAATATCATCCTTTTAAAAATCTTAAATTTCTATAACACCGCCGAATCACTTAGCTTAAGGTCCAGATCGATTTTCTCAAACAAGCTTATCCTTCTTCTCTCCCTTCCTTCCATCCTTTCATCATTCCATCCAACTTCAGTTATTTGCTTGATTGATCAGAGAAGACAGACGATACACATTCTCGGCTAAGCTAATGAACTTCCATACGCTTCACACGCTGCACTTTTTCGGCATATACCTCCCGATTGTGTGTGTGGGGTGGGGAGAGGGGTTTCTCAGGTAATTTTTTTTGGCCAAGTAAAGGGAGGTAGCTAGCTACAGGTAGGTCCCCCCCTCCCAAGGCCCACATACCCATCCACTCATAACTACTTATTAAGTCCCAATCTATATAAACCCCCAAGATGAATCAATCCAGCAAGCAAGCAAAGAAGCAAGCAAGCAAGTAGTGCCCATACGTAGTCACCAATCAGCCGCGGATACGATAAAGATATCAACTTCTTCTCTTTTCTTTTCTTTTATATGCAAGAGCCAAGTCTGCGCAGACGCAAAGCTGCTGGGTGTGTGATATAGACCGGCTAGCAAATTAAAGTAGAGAAAAGAAAGAAAAAAGGGATGCCGATATCCATCGCAGCAGCCATTACCCCCACCCCGTCGCTCGCTCTAAAAAGCTTGCTCCAATTTAATTTACCGCCCCAATTAGAGCTGCCGCTCCGAACAATATGCAACCCCAAGATCCGCTGCCACCAGATAGATCCGCCAGGCCACCGCAGCATCTCTATCTGACGAATGTCTCCATGCGCATAAACGTCAGCTTAACCCCCTTGACATGTCCCTCCTCCTTGGCACACTTGAACGTGTTCCGGATATCAGTCATGACGTTGTTCACCAACTCCAAGTCGCTCGTTTCCACCTCGTAGAGATCGTCGAAGCCGGATCCGAGGGTGCCAGGACGGATAATGATGATGAGCTCATTGAGATTAGGGAAGAGACCTTCAAAGTTTTGGAGCAGGAAGCAGTGGAAGCACAGAGTGTGCCAGATCTGCAAGACCTCGGAGATGGTGAGCGCGAGGCGTTGGACGGGCTGCAGCATGGACTTCTCGACCTTGAGACAGAGGAGGGTGTGGAAAGCGTTGATGTGGTATTCGATTTGCGAGGGGAAGCCGGTACGCCCGAGGAAAAAGATGTCCGTGTTAGGGTTGATGAACACTGCGAGCTCGTCAGCACTTCTTGATACCAGATCGAGATTTATGGGGACAGGGTTATACATACGGCCTTGCTGCATGTTTCGGACGTTGATATCATACCCAGACTTGAGAGCCTGCTTTCGGGAGGTTGAGCAAACATGCAAGAAAGCTGGTACGGGCGAATCCTTCAGCGTCACAATCCGACCCTGCACGTCACCGATGACCAGCTTCCAGATTTCAAGTTGCAGCTCGGGAGGCAAGTTCAGGAACACCGTGAACTCCGTGAAAGTCCCCTCGGGCACCTCCAACTCCTTGCCCTTGCCCTTGTTCTTGGGCGTGACGGCCACGGTCTTGGTCGATCTCTTGTACTTGGGGGATACTGTCAATTTGACGCGCAGCTTCGGCTTGGCCTTGGACACGAGCACCTTGGATACCGGGGAAGACATGGCGTTGTTTCTGCACCGTGGATATGTTGTTAGCACTCTGCGGGACTTGAAGGTACCTGATCTCGAGGGTCGATCTGCGATAAAGGAAGGGAAGGCCGAGAGCTGACAGCCTCGACAAATACGAAAGCAACGTACCGTACAAAGACGACCTGAGAGATGGATGATGAAAGGGGGTTGTCAGAGAGGTTGATGCACCTCGGCAGATGGAGGTTTAGTTGCCGAGTCTGTAAGGTTGTCAAGAAAAAAGAAGGAGTCAAGAGACGGTACGACTAGCGGTAGCTTAATTCGCGGCTCCTCGTGGGTGGACTAAAAGCGGACTAGTCATGATCCGGCGATTATAATTTTTTTTAAGTAGATATAGGCCCAAGGGTGAGTGGGTGGCATACAGAAGCCAGAGGCTAGGCTGCTGATCTGGTGAATTACGGACGTTGAGGCCGAGGTTGATTCCAGATGGCTACAAAGGCGAGAGGGTATGATGTCAATGAGGCTGTACTTGACTTCCAACCTCCGACTTCGCGATCATCTCCTCTCCGTAGCGTTACGTATATTTCTCTCTCCCTCTCTCCCTCTTCTCGTCGTAGTCGATCAACAATCAATGACCGAGCGCGGTCAATTCCAATGCATTGGTAGACGCTATCAAAAACTTCTACGAGCGCAAATTTCGAGATGTTCCAACTACAGCCTCGCCTCGGCCGAACTTGAGCCGAAGAGGAAGGCACGATGGTCAATCAGTTCCTCATCCAGTGAATCCACGATCTCCATCTCTTTACAAGTTGAACCAAGCTGTGTCAATTCGAGGTCATGTCTATTCATCCCTCTTGGTATTTACAAAAGTCAAACCCTTCCAATATTACTGCTCGCCACCTACCTTCCGATCTCAAAAGGCAGGGAGCTATCTAGATGGGTCAGCTAGCGCCGGGCGCTCTCGCTTAGAAACGGTCCCAGACCTACCCCCACCACAAAGGCACATTTTCTCCAAAACCATTTTCTTTAAAAAGACGGTCATTAGATGACTTATAATCATCGCTAGTTTCCAACCAAGGATAATTTATTCGCAAGACCGTCCTCGAGCAAGAGAGCGTCCCAAGATCGACCCACGAACTTGTCTGTATATATTTTTGAAACATAATCAATGATAAAACCGTTTAAGATTTCTAAAGACCGACTAGTAACCCTCTCAATCGAGATACTATCATAGTGTAGAGACCCTTTCTACGGATGAGACTAATATAAAAGCTTGCCAAACGAGGTCCAAATAATTGCTTCGTTTTAGAAAGTTGGGTTGTGCGAATCATTATAACTATCTTAGTGGTATACTTCTTAGCGAACACCCCTATCCAACCTTGGGCTTAGTAAATGATTATTAAGCCGGTCTTCATGCCAAGATATGCTTCGGTATCGCTACCAACTCATGAACGAACGTCAACGCTTTCGTCGATTAAATACTAAAATCGACCGATTCAGCGGAATATAAACCACTCGCCTATCGCACGCAGAGCTCCCTCCTCCTCCCACTCCAATGCACAAGCATACGGGAGCAAAAGGGGGGGGGATGCAAGGGACCGAGAGATATCTGCTTACTTCGTATCAATATCAGCTTTCGGACAGGAGTTTGGGACAGTCGTAAGACAATCTTTCAACGAAAAGACAGACTCTTACAAACAATAATCCGATCAATTAAATCAATTACATTTCATATCAATTACAATAATAATTTAAACCATTCAAACCGTTATCTATTAGATACGATCGATCTTATTTCAAGTCTTGATTACAAACCCACTTAGTACTACTAAAAATCAAAGACCATCCTTAGAAGAGACGGTCAAAAGATGGTCTGTGGACCGTCCAAGTGACCCACTGCCTTTAACCCTGCCTTGAGATAGTAAAGGATCGGGAAAGGTCGGGGAGCAAAAGAAAATACACCATACTACCGGTAGCCATTTGCTTACTAATCTAAGCCTGGCCTTCGGGATATCATCCCAAGACAATATTTCAACGAAAAAGACAAGCTCTTATAAACGAGGATATAATCCATTAAATCAATCTTATTTCAGTGCCAATCTTTCTTCGAAAAGGTAGAATCTTATAAACAACGATTCAATCGGTTCAATCAGTTCCATCTCATTTTATTCCATTCCATTTAAATTAGAATTCAAACCATTTAAGCCGTTATCTATCATATACGATCGATCTTACGATCTCATTTCAAATCTTGACGACGAGTAGTCTAGGTTTACTAACCTTATCAAAAGTCAAATACCATCCTTTATAAAAGCGGAAGAGACGGTCCGAAGATGGTGCAAATGAATCCCCTACCTGCCTTTAGGGTAGTGAAGGGCGGTAGGATAGGATTGGCTCGAGGAGCAAAAGAAAATACACTAGCTATTAACTTACTAATCTAATCTAAGCTTGCCTGGCCATCGGGATATTGTCCCAAGACAAGACAATCTGTCAACGAAAAGACAGACTCTTATAAACGATAATTCAATCGATTCAGTTAGTTCCATTCCAATTCCATTTCAATCACAATTACAAATACAATCTAAATAATTTGAAGCCGTTGCCTATCAGATACGATACGATCTTAATTAAAGTTTTGACGACGAGTAGTCTAGGTTTACTATCCGCATCAAAAATCAAAGACTATCCCTTATGAAGGTAAAACAGACGGTCCGAAGATGGTCTGTAGACCGTCCAAATGACCCCCCACCTGCCTTCAAGGTAGTGAAGGAGGGCGGAATAGGTTCGGGGAAAGAAGGGGGGGGGGATAGGGGAGCAAAAAGAAAATACACTAGTATCTATCTACTCACTAATCTAAGCCTGCCTAGCCTTCGGGATATCGTCCCCAAGACAAGACAATCTTTTAACGAAAATGCTCGTCTTCCAATTAACGATTCAATCAGTTCCATGCCCACTCTCATTCCCATTCCATCACAGTTGGAATAATTCAACCCCTTTTTCATTTACCAGATACCATCGATACGATCTCATTTCAAGTCTTAATGACGAGTAGTCTATCTGCTAAATATATCAAAAGTCAAAGACACCATGCCTCATAAAAGAGACGGTCCGAAGGTAGTCTGTGGACCCCCACCTGCCTTCAAGGTAACCAGTATAGGATCGGGGAAAGGTCCGGGGCGGGGAAAGGCCCGGGGCGGGGGAGTGGGGGAGCTGAAAGGAAATACACTACCTATACTAGCTATTCACTCACTTACTAGTCTAAGCCTGCCTGCCTAGCTTGCGGGATATCGTCAATCATCTTAATCCAATCCAATCCAACCTTGCAACCACAAGCTCATCTCATCTCGTAAACAACAACTTAATCAATTGCATCAGTCCCATTTCATCCTATCTCCACTCCAATTCAAATCATTTGAAAAAATCTAACCGCTTCTTTCCAAATCCATTCGATCTTAGATATAGATATGGATATGGATATGGATTTGGATATGGATATGGATATGGATATGGATATGGATATGGATATGGATATAGATGTAGATATACGGACCTATAGTGAGCCATCGGCCACCACTCACCAGCCACGCCACCACCAGCCGCCATACCAAGCAAACCCACCTCTCACAAAATCCCCGAGACCAACCGTCGTCAAAACAAAACCCAAGAGATCCTTCCTCATCTTATCTCATCGGACGATCAGCTCGCTGACCGTCCTTGGAAATACCTTAACCCCCCTCCCCTACCCTCCCTCAAACCTACCTGCCTTTAAGGTACCTAGGTACCTAGGTACCTAAGTAGGTAAGGTAGCTGAACGGGCCGTTTGGGTACCTACCCAGCCTTCGACTCCGTACCCCGTACTCCGTACCCCGTACCCCGTCCATCTCTACGTGTACACTCATCTATTCATCTACACATCCCTCAGATAGAGCTAAGCGAAGGGAGAAGAAACAAGAGAAACACCAGGAACGGGCCGTTTAGCCCTCCACATACACGCACATCCATAGGTGGTACATAAGCATCGACAAGCGAAGGGGGAAACAAGAAGGGCGCCAGGAACGGGCCGGTTAGCCCTTTTCCCTATATGCACAGATCTGTACTAGCACATCCCGTCGAGACGAGCGAAGGAGGGAAAAAGAGAAGAGGCGAGAAAAAGAATACCAAGATCCAGTCATCACAACTCTGCTTGGATCTCCCTAGCCTACCCTTATCTTATCTTCCGGGCGTCCGTCCCATCGCTCGATCAAGTCAAATCCTACCCCGCACGAGACTAAGACAAGTGCAATTTCCCAAGAGAGACTGAGTTCACTAATCCTCATTAAATGATACAGGATACTTTTTGAGCCTGTCGCGAGGCGGAGTGAGAGTGTGTGTGTATCCCGCGAGCGAAGTAGGTAAGGTACGGTAGTGAGTGAGTAGATGTATATATATATATATGTATAGATATAAAATATAAATTCGACCATAGATAAATCGAGGTCTACTTTCTTCAAAGTCGAGGTCGCCAAGGCTGGCTTGTATTAGAAATTGCTGAAGGGGGGTGAGTGAGGTGGAGCTGTACGTGCTGCCGATCCGTGCGTTGCCCTTCCGTCCCGTACTTTATTTGTTCAGTATCAAAATCCTACCTAATGGTCAGTGCGCTGAGCATTATCTCTTTTGTGTTATCTCTTTTGTGTTATCTCTTTTGTGTTATCTCTTTTGTGTTATCTCTTTTGTATTGTATCGTATCGTATTGTATTGCAGCCCCCACCATCCATCCATCAACCATATCGTAAACATTGGCGCCGCCTGCCTGACCTTACCGCCCGCTCAATTTACGGAGTAGGGCTATTCCCAGTTCTGCTTGCTACCTAACCCCCCCCCCCCCCCCCCCCCCCCCATATCTACATTACGATATGGTTGCTTCCCCTCTCGCGATTAAAGCTCTGTAGGTACCATCGACGAAAGAATATTCGGTCGGTGTAGAAGAAGAAGAACTTCTACGCTCCACCCCTGGGCGGTTGCGCTTAGCTCAGGCGTACGAGGTGCACGACACGATACGATACGATACGATACGATGCGATAACCCTATCTTATCTACAGTATATATCACGGCAGAAATCTTTCCTTAGCTGCACAGCGAACCTTCTCTCTCTCTCTCTCTCTCTCTCTCTCTCTCTTTCTCTCTCTCAAAAAAAAAAACCAAAAAAAAAAGGATAGAAAGAAGCAAAAACGAGAAGAAGGAAAAAAAAAATTTCCGTGTAAATCGGAGTACCGATAGTCAAGAACCTTCTAAAGTAAAAGAGCGACAGACAGACAGACCTTGTTAATACACTCGGAAGAGCGCTAAAAAAAAGACCGCCCCGTGTGCTCTTACCTACCTAGTTAATTTCATGCCTGACCCCCCATCCGCCCCACTTTTTGACATTGCCATCTCACCATCTCACCATCTCAGAAAGCCAGAAGCGTGATCACAATCTCTAATGGTAACGACAAAGACAATAAGTAATCAATCAATCACCCATAGCCTCTTCGATACCGATAATTGCAACGAGGTATTCTAGAGACTTGACACCAACCACCACCACCACCACAATCAGCCATCACAATCAGCCATCTCTCTTCCCAAAGCCGACTTTTTTTAAAAAAAAAAAAAAAAAAAAAAAAAAAAAAAAACTTCCAACTAAACTAACTAAGCGCGTAAAGAGAGGAGAGAACCCCGTTTCCCCGCTTCCGCTTCCGCTTCCGCTCCCCGCCATCTCCTCTCATAGGTACGTTTCATGTTTCATATTTCATATTTCACACGGTCTATGCAATCTATGCAGTCCAAACGAAACAGTGCGCACACAAGCAGCAGCGCTGGTTCCCTCCCTCCCTTCTCTCCCTTCTCTCCCTCCTTGTAGGAATCCGATCCGATCCGATCCGATTTGGTTCTTTCTTTCTTTCTTTCTTCTTCTTTAATGACGATGACGCTATCATCGCCGTAGCCGCAGCCGTAGCCGTAGCCGTATAGCTAGCTACCTACCGGTAAGTACATAAGTACATAAACAAATAAATAAATAAACAAGTAAATAATTATCCGCCTCATACCTACCTTAACGAACAAACCCCCCCCCCCTTCCCCCCAAAAAAAACCAAAAACAAAAGAAAAAAGAAAAAGAAAAACAAACCCCCCCCCCCCTCCCAATCAGCACCTGCCACCCACAGACGAGAGAGCAGACGGGGAAAAGCTACATACATACATTCTTTCCTCATTCATCCATTCATGCATTCATTCACTCTTTCGAGAACCGGTTCCCAGTTCCCAGTTCCCAGTTCCCAGTTCCCAGTTCCCCACGAAAAAAAAAAAAAAAAAAATTCATGGCTTCACTTCACCGGCGTTGTGCATGGAAAGCGCCTCGCTGAGAGGCTCTCTCCGCCGTGTTTAAAAAAAATCATAAGAGAGAGCATACCTACCTATACCGACCGGTACTGCTCGCTAATCTGGGTTCCCCCCCCCCCCCCCCCCCCCCCCCCCCCCCGCGGTGGGCCCTGGCTGGTTCGGATGCGTACAAGTACCGGTAGGTAGTTATGCCGGGCTTGGCGAGCGCGATTTTGGGGGGAAAAAAAAAAAAAAAAAAAAAAAAAAAAAAAAAAAGAATGTAGACCTCGACTGAATCAGAGCTTGAAAGATAAAGATACTAGATTCCTATATACCCAGTCTGTCCCCGATACCAAAGGTACGGTACGGTACGGTACGGTACTATGATTCCCTCTGTGGTTCCATTAACGCCCTGCTCGTAATCAATCACCCACCCAAGAAGGGAATATGTACATGTGCGAAGAATAATCCTTGAACCCGTTCGCTTTTCCTTGCCCTGCCATTCCCATATCCGTACGCCAAACCCGTAGACAAAAAAAATCCATGTGTGAGGTGCGCGATCAGGGGGTATATCCTCAACAGACCCACTATCCAGTACTCATGGCACCAGATAAACAGCCCATGCTTCCAGCCCTTTTTTTTTTCTTTCTTTTTTTCTTCTTTTTTTCTTTTCTTCTTCTTTTCTTCTTCTTTTTTTCTTCTTTTTTTGCTTTAACTATCCGCAATAGTCCACGTTAAAACTCTCCAACATCGAGAGACCATCGACGGACGAGAGAAGCCACATCCTCTCCGAAGTAGTCTTCGGTGGAAGAACCGTTGTATCCCGGGGGACTGGCAGGGACGTGCTCGTAGAGGGGCGGTTGCTCCTCGTCCCAAGAGATGCCCATACCCGCGCGCTGGGTGACCGTCACGTTGAAATGCATCCGCAGGATCCTCGCCGCGCCCGTCGCCGTGGCGTGGCTAAGTTTGTTCAAGCGGCAAAACTCCTCCGCCACGATCATCTCCACGACCAAGACGTGCGAGACCTCGAGGTCATCCTCCGTCTTGGTATCACAGATCGGGTCTGCGTCGGGTCGAATCATCAAGGGGAACTCCATCTCGATCGTGCCGTCGGCGGAGGTGTAGTCGGCCTTCCACCCCGTCTTGATCTCCCCGGTGCCGATGTTGCGGACATCCTTCCGGGCGACGCCTTTCCTCAGACTCTCCATCCCGGTCCATTTGGCACCGTGCTTGAGGCACGAAGGCGCGACGCACGTGGCCGTCTCATCCAGCCTCCAGTTGATCCGCTTCATCTTCCACTGCGTTTGCGACTTGGTCTCCGGGTTGCGCTTGACACACCCGTCGATGCGCAAGGCGACGGTGCTCTCGCCGATCGGGTAGATGACCGAGGGGAGATCGCAGTTGGCCGTCAGGTTCGTGGGAGGGAAGATGCGGAACGACTTGCGCGGTTGCTCGGCGGGGCAGATGGCGCGCTTGACCTCGAGGACGTGCACGTACTTGATGGTCTCGGCGCTCCGGGGTGTGATGGATGCCCGCAGGACGTATTCGATTCGCAGCAGGCGCGAGTCCAGGGACGCGGGCAGATGGCCGGGAAGGAGGAAGCTGAAGGGAAATGTATGCTCGCCTGGGCTGCGATTAGCACACGGATCGCACGCCGCGCCTTGTGGATGATGCCTCGACTCACCTCGTCTGAAGGTTGCGGGACCCTGCATAAACTTCCATTTCTGCAACTCGGTGAGCTGGTGGGAGCACGCATCGCAATGAGCGTGGAACGGTGCCTTGTGGGTGACCTCCATGGCCAGCGACATCTGGCACTCGCCGTCGAACGAGATCCGGTCCTCGTTGACTTGGAGCTTCAGGATACCGGAAAGCAATGCGCCGGTGCTCGTCGCCGGAGAGTTGTACATCATCAGCGGCGGAGACTCAATCGTCATGTCGAGCGTAACGGGGCGGTGCTGCGAAGACAATCTTGGGGAGTGAAGGCCAAGAGACAGCCGCTTGACAGCGCTCTGCATCGTGACGGCGTGGTCTTCGAGAAGCAGAGAAGAGGTGGAGGAGGAGGAGGAGTTGGAGGAGTTGGAGGAAGAGGAGGAGGAGGAGGAGGAGGAGGCGGAGGAGGCGGAGAAGTTTCGGCCATAGACCGAAGGTGTATTGCTTGAAGAGCGGCGACTCCTCTTCTTCTTGGAGGCTATTGGAGATTCGAATGAGGCGGTACGGGACCGGAAGAACGAGGATACCCGGTGAGGCATCTTCAAGTGTTCCAGCTAATGCTGGCTGGCTAACTGGCTGGCTGGGTGGGTGGCGGTAGCGCCCAAATGTGAAGAGAGCGATTGAACAAAGGCACAAGCGCCGGAGACGGATCAACGAATCGGAAGTATTCGAGGGTGGTTTGTGTAATGAGTGAGGGCTAGTAGGTAGGTAGGTATGGTGGTCGACTTCTTGGTGCTTCCAAATGATCCAAATCAAGCGGCATGCATTCGAAGAAAATTGTCAGGGCGCGGGACGTGGTATGACGTGTATGATCTGACTGATTCCTCTATATATATATATATTTTTGAATAAATGAAAAAAAAATTCTCACCGGTGGGCGGGCCGCGGGGGCTCCTTAAATATATTTGAAAAGATTTCCCCCCTCGCCCCGAACTATGTGTCACAGTGTCGCTCTGATTAGCCCGAGGCGGTCTGGGTTATGGGCATCATGAAATTGACTCAGGGCGGTCGGTGGTGGCGTGTGGGAAGAAAAGGCACGTGTTTGGCTAATCACGCACCTTGCAGGTTGTAGGTAAGGTAGGAGGTACTCCGTGGGATAGAGGATATAGGGCAGGCAGGCAGGCAGGCATTGAAGCACCTCCGTGGCTCGTTCGCCAGCCCCGTGGTCTGTGGATCATTTACTGGTCCGGGCCTGGACGAAGATCCCGGTACGAATTACGTCTTGCCATACTGGTAATGGATCAAGGTACGTAGTAGTAGTACTAGTACCTGGGAAAGGGTGATGGATGTGTGTTTTGATTTGACTTGTGACTCCCTAGTCCTAACCGAGTAGTAAAGCTAGTGCTGGCCGAGTCCTAGCCTAGTCCTCACGTACTACTGTACTAGTACATCCATGACCGAATCAACAGCAGCAGAGCCAAGGCCGAACTGCGACAGACCCTGATGGCGATCCCTCCGGCTCAAGATTCAAGAACTTCTTTCTCTCTTGACTGCCGAGAACTCTGTTTCCCAACATGGCGATGCTAGGTACTGTATGCATGTATATATGTATGTATATATGTATGTATATATGTATGTATATATATGTATGTATATATGCGTGTATATATATACATATATATATATATGTATATATATTCTCCTTCGCGCATCATCATCCTCATGACCCTCATCCTCAGGACATACACGGGCCGGATCAGATGCATCGCACACATCCTACGTACTACGTACATGCACCCAACATATGCATATCTGCACCCCGCATACCCAAAGCGGCGCGACATCCACGGGCTCTGATGCTCGCACAGTAATCACGATGAACACCTCCTCGGAGCAGAAGGAGCCTTTCCACCTGACTACCGCGTGCAATTGATGCGGTATTTAATCCATACCAACCGCGCCGTGGGGCCCGGCGAGGAGCACGCGTGACATTTTTTGCATTTTGTATCGCGATGCAACCTACCGACAAGGGCGGCGGCGGAGCGCAGAGAGGAGAAGAAGCAGAAGAAGAAGAAGAAGAAGAAGAAGAAATTGATCAGATAAGCAAAATAAGGATTTGCAAAGAAGAAAAAAATAATATCAAAACCTTCTTCGGAATCTTAAGAGGGTTTCCGAGCTAGTGGTGAGTAATAGTCATCGTCCTAGGTAGGTAGTGCAGGTCGTTGTGCTACCACGAAATAAGCTTCTTCCTTCAGAAAAAAGCTAATTTCTTCTAGCGGGCCTGTCCATCTCATCCATGCCATCCCATGCCATCCCATCCAGCTCATCCCGCATGCCTTTTCCTCCCATTCGCACTCCGAGGTCGCTGGTCTCCCTGGATTGTATTACTCGATAGTATGGGAACCTACCCACCTCCCGCGATCCACCACCCCGCCCCCAATGTATAGTCGTAGTGGTAGTGGTAGTGGTAGGACGTAGGTAGGACGGTGTACCAGTATAGTATCATCCACCGAGCGGTAGCTACCGGTAGCCCTGTCACATCTGGGATCGCCAGCGATCGGCCGATTTGGCTACTAGTAGTACTACGTACTACGTACTACTACGTATAGTAGTAGTACTACTACCTAGTAGTACTACTACTACCTACCTAGTAACTCGTGCAGCCAGGAAAAGTCAGTCTGTTCACCCCATGCCGACAATCATCCCCAATGCAGAAGTCAAATTTTACTGGCTTTAGGCGAGCGAATCCCAACCCCGCCAGCCAGCCAACCAGACTCTCTCGTTTGCCACCCCCGCTCCCCAATTTTAAAATTGTGAAGATCAACGCATGGGTGGGCAGACTTAGTAGTAGTAGTACTACTACTACTACGACGACGACGACGGGAACCGCTGCTATCCTATCTTCCCCGTGCGCCCCCCCCCCAGAAAGATCGACGTCTTCTTTTCTCACTAATCAAGACCGTTCTTATCGCGACTGGATGATTACTGTACCTATCAAACCATAAACCGGCCACACAACTCAGGTAGGTAGGTACGCAGCAGCACCCAGACGAAAGGCCAAAGTTTAAAAAAAAACAAAAACAAAAACAAAAACAAAAACAAAAACAAAAAGTCCTCCCGAATCCAGACGCTCTCCCGACCAAGTTAGGTATCGCTCCTCTCCATCTACGACGTACGTATCCGCTGCGGGATTACTGTTATCGAACCATATAGCCGACAGCCTGACCAGAGAGGTGGAAAGAGACGGAAGCCAAAAGCCCAAAGTAAAAAAATGCTACGCACCGGGGCCGGGGCTCGCTCCAGACGAGTGCGGTAGGTATTTCCTATCTACGGTACGGTGCTGGATCGGATCGGATCAGATCGCCCCTGGGGATTACTGTACGGGTATCGAAGCATAAAAACCCGACCTGACCTGACCTGACGGACACGCAAGAGGTATGGACAGAAAGTAACGTGCTCCTGAGTCCAGACGGGTGGGAGACGGACGGCCGGGCCTGGCCTAGGTAGGTATTACGTAGATACCTACACACCTCTTTCTTATCTGGCTCGGCGGTTGAGAAAAGTGTGATAGGAAAAGACGGGTGGGAAATCACTTTCCTGTTCTTGCTGGGAGGAGAAAACTTGTTTTTTTTTTTGGGATTTATATACGTACGGTCGGACATTGGGGGAGGAGCGGGGGTTACTCCGGGTTGGGGGGTGGGTTCATCCGGGGCTGGGTCACATGCTCGGTTAATGTCTTGATGTGAGTGAGTAAGTGAACAACCGACGGAAGTCACGGGGGGGGCCTTAGGAACAAAAAGGGTGATTTTTCTCGCGCAACTCTTCCATGATTTGATCTCAGAGAAGGAGTCAACAGCGGGGGACAGGAGAAGAGATGGACTCGGGAAGAAAGAAAAGGGGGGTTTTCTTCCTCGGGAAGCTCTTCGGTAGTGTATCTAAGCGACAGGCGTCGAAACAAAATATAACCGTCGCCGCGGCGACGCTGGGCATCTCCTTGCTGGCCTTCTTACCGATCGGCTCTCGACGTGCCTGCTTCGTCGAACAGGCGGATGTGAATCACAAGCTGCGCGAGGCCCGGCGTTCTCCAGAGTCGGCACGAGTTCTGCATGTCTGAGGGCCTGGAGATAGATAGATAGCACGGCACAGCAGCGAAGAAGACACGGTCGAAGCTCACGGCAGGATTGCCGCGGAGCAGATTCGACGGCGGACAGTTGAACCAGGGAGCGAGACGGTGTGATACGCCGCGGGTCTGGTATTGCTTGCTTGCTTGCTTGCTTGCTTGCCTGCCTTCCACACCGTGCATGATCGGTACGCGCGCCGAAATGCAGCGAGCTGGGGTAGGCTGCCGAGGAGAGGATCCGGAGAGGTGGTAGACCGATGCCTACCTCCAGCAGACGGTGTGTAACGGCGAGATGGCGAGAGAAAACATGCCTCCGGGGCCGGCCACGCACCGGTGTGATCCCGTCAGGGGGAACCTGAGCGTCGTCCTGAGCACTTGCATGCGTCGTGATGGAAGACGCGAGATGTGAGAAATACCCGCCCTTTGACCGGACCGGCGGGCGGTGCGCCTCCTCCTCGTCTCTCTCTACCTGGTCCTTATAGATGCTGTGCGATGATTCCGAAGCAGCTGTTTTGCAGCGGTCCTGATAGCAGTGGTCTCTCTCTGTGCGGGGGTTAAGAAACAGTCGCTGGTGGAGAGGGCTCATCACTTCAATTGGTGTAGAGAGAATCAAGATGATCTCTTGTCGTTGGACTTTGGTTTCGTCGTCAAGGGGTGAGTGAGTCCAACGTCCTGCCTGGAATAAGCTGGCCCGCTTACCCTCTAACCGAGAGTCGTTGAGCTCGGTTAATCCCTAACCGAAAGTCAATAATGAAAGGTCGGCGATTCTGAGATGTATTCGTGCATCTTGAAATGCATAGCTAAATCAGTTACAGATACCTTGGTAGCATACAAGCATCGCGGCGACAGTTCAAAAGTGGATAGGGTCTTGTTGTAGCCTAACCTCCCCGTAGCTTTCGCCGTCGTTCATCTGGCAGCCACCTTGGAATTGCCTTAACCCTCTAGCCTCTTTTCTCCCTCTCAAGCTTTCCGATCCCAACTTCATAACTTTAATTTAATGCCTTCAAGGGCGAAGAACAGGTACGCTTCTATCTGCAAAGTCTGATAAGGGGCCAAATGTACAGATGATCAACTAGCACCTCCCAGTCTCGATTATCGAGCTCGTATCGACACCTCATTTCCTAGCAGCCGCCCATCTCACACAGAGGCACAAAAACACATATCTGCATGTTCTGTAAGCCAAAGTAGCGCTCGCTGTACGAAACATGATTTCGTTATGTACTTGGTTCAGAAGACGTCGGCCAGGACCGTCAATATCCACAGCGTACTGACGGATCACAGGATCCTGGGTAGCTAATCGAGCTTCACATGTTGCGGAAGGAATCAAAGTAGCCATGATCGCGGCGATTGGCCCGTAAAGAAGCCAGTTACCAAGTTACTTCATCCTTCAGTGGCGTAGCCGTCTATCGCGATCTTCTGGTGTCGTGTTCTTTTGCGCCGCTTTCGCTTTTGAGAATGCATCTTTCACCGTTGAGCCTCGGGGAGCCGCATTTGCATTTGGAGGTGCATCTTCCAACGAGGCCTCTTGTGAAATCGCTTTTCACGGTGCACAGTCAGGGTCGAACTTGGTTGGGTCGATGTCGGGCCTGAATCGACATCTGTAACGCTGGGAAGGTCTTGGTGTATGGTATTGCTAGAGGTGGATGGTATTGCTAAGCGATTGCTGCACGATACTGCGTTCCTGCAGCTGCGTCGTCACACCTCCATTGGCCATTCTCCTTTTAACGCCTTGCTTGCCGTGTTTAATGGCATGAGCTCCTATCATGTTACCATCTGTATAGCTGCTCCTCCCCGAGGACTCTTCCATCTTCGAGCACACTCTCGATTTGCGATACCGAGGTGCTTAGAAGCCTGACCATGGCCCCCCAAAGATCGTCCCAGGAGATCATCGTCTTGCTTCTCCAGGAGCGCATCTTCCAGCATCGAGTCTTCTCGGTCCGTGTTCTCATTGCTAGGTTTGACACGAGCATCGTTGGGGGCATCTCGACTAATAGCACGAACACTCCCACGACCTTGAGAAGCGCCGAGAGAGAGGCAAAGCTAGAATGCTGAAGTCAGCAATTGTACCAACCCCCACCCCCCGTAAAGGTTGAGCCCTGAGGTTAAGTTGGCGTCAGCTATGTACTTGAAAATATGGAAGCCGATTTGGCATGTCACTTACTGCTCTATGGGAGACTCAGGGCTGTGGATGAAGCAAGCTTAAAATAAGATAAACGAAGAGGACGAAGGCTGCGAGTGCAGCATGGGCATATTTAGCAAGGGCTTGCATGGCGGAAGGCTGGCTTGACGTTTATGGGTTGGAATGAACTGCCTGACTGGTTCAGGTGATCAGGATAGGTTGACTTCATTTAGCTATCAAAGGGGGGAAAAAAAATCAACATTCTCCAAGCTCTAGATTTACTGTGATACAGAACCATCCAAATGCTCAGTACTGATAACTCGAGCTTGGGGGCGCGCCAATCACCATGTGGTGGCAGGCATTGTTCAGGGCCATGGATCGTAGAGCTATTAAGACTGGCGCATTCGAGATCGCTCTACCATTCGATATTGCAGCTTGGGGAAATCATGCAAAGAGCCCTTTGATCAAGGGTTTGGAAGAAGGTATAAATATGAGAACAGAAAAAGAAAAAAGAAAAAAGTGAAATCATGAATCTGGGGAGCACAGCGAACGACTCGACGAAGGTGAGATAACGGTGGAGTAACATGCCCCAAGCCTTTGTTAATTTGGCATTAAATGAAGACGCCTACACGGAAATAGGGCCGGGATTCCCTAAGAGCTTTACGCTCATGTATAGGCAGGCCTGCCAACATGTATTTAACTGTTGATATGGCCAGCTATGGAAGTCTGGTATGCTGGTTAGTTTTTGAACACTGATAAGATATGCAGACGGGAAGATCTTTGGGAGGTGTGTTTACATGGACAAACATAAGAATGCTTTGTGTGACAAGTTTCTGACTGGAAGTCTCAATTATCTCTGACTTGTTGTTCTTTCAGATACTCATCGTTCTGTACCCGGAGAAACTATGATCGGATAAACTATTTATGCGATGCCTGACCCCAAAGGGAAGAGGACGAGGCTGAGATATTGGTAATCTTCTCAACTCTCGCAGCATCCTCGGAAATTTTTTCAACTGCTGTGCCTCTGATATTAATTGTCTGTCTTTCATATCACTGGAGGAGTTTAAATGACTGACTGACTTATCAGGCCCCTGCAACCGAACTTCCAACGCATCTTTCCAAAATGTCACCGGCCTTGCCGGCGTCCGGGGAAGCCACAGATCGCGAGGAGAAGAAGCTCGGAGATGTAAAGCTCGAAGCCAATACAGAAACATCTCCTCCGGCATACACTTCGATGTCTCAAAATTCCTCTGTTGCGGCATCGCTTCGAGAAAAGCAAGATGCCACCCCTCTGAAAACACCACTCGTTGATCCCGTCAAGTCCGCCGTACCCGCGAAAGCTGTAGAGCTTACTCAGGAACAACAAGAGAAATACAATGCCCTACTGGAGACTGCAAAGTCATGGAAGGAGATCCCATCAACAAAAGGGAAGGGTGGCCCGGTCACTGAGGATGAAATGATGTGGTTGACTCGGGAATGCCTTCTACGATATCTGCGGGCTACAAAATGGTCAACGGCGGAAGCTGCAAAGCGATTATTGGGTACGCTGACCTGGAGGAGGGAATACGGAGTTGGAGATCTCACTAGTGACTACATCTCCCCGGAGAATGAGACCGGAAAGCAGATTGTGGTTGGCTATGACAACGAAGCTCGGCCTTGCTTGTACTTGAATCCTGGAAGACAGAATACCGAGGCAGGTCCGAGACAGGTTCAGCACTTGGTATTTATGCTAGAACGAGTGATAAGTCTTACGGGTCCGGGGCAAGAGACTTTGGCGCTGTTGATCAATTTCAAGTCTAGTAAGAGCAGGTCGAACACCGCTCCGGGGGTTAGTCAGGGTAAAGAGGTTCTGAATATCCTCCAGACTCATTACCCAGAAAGGCTCGGGAGGGCTCTGATCATAAACAGTACGTCCATGAAACTTGAAACTTACAATTGGTTACTCACAAGGATACAGTTCCATGGGTTGTCACGACCTTCTTCAAGCTCATTACACCATTTATTGATCCCCTTACACGCCAAAAGCTCAAGTTCAATGATGATATGAGACTGCATGTTCCCCCGCAGCAGCTGTGGAATGAGTTCCATGGAGACCTGGAATTTGACTACGATCACCAGGTTTACTGGCCAAATTTCGTGAACTTTTGCGAGGAGAAGCATAGAGAGCAAAAAGCTCGCTGGGTGTTAGGAGGAAAGCACATCGGAGAGAGCGAGAACTACATCAAGGGCGGTACCAGTCCAAGCATTGGATCGGAAGCTGTTCCAATAGTGGATGAGGCTGTGCCGGCTGCTGTCCCAACGGCCACTGCAGATGCCGCAGAGAAGGAGACGGTCCCAGCTTAGATCGCTACTCTAGAGCAACAAGAATGACCGCCATGTGGCATTGAGAATTGATTGTCACCAACGGTGACCTAAGATAAGTTCCAGGGGCTGTGGTAGTGATAAGTCATTCAATCACGTGAGACTATTCTATACAGGCTTCCGCAGCATTTATTCGATGCCAAGCTTTTTAATTGCCCGTATTTCATCATTTTGAACCTCTCGGAGCGGGTCGGCCCGAATTGAATATGAAATATCTAAGCCTAATCTAGCCAAGTGGCTTGGCAGCTACTTCACATGTCGGCGGTTATGATGAGTCATCTAGTCCGTGGCTTTATTCTAGTAAGATACGTAACCGCGGCGCGTTAACGCGTTATATGAGTATGGTGCACGGGCCAGCTTAGGTAGTTCATTCTTTATAAAGACGCGTCATTTACTTAAAAATCCACGGGCCATCCTTTTTTCTTTTTTTTCTCTTTTTTTTTGGGACTTGAGCTTTTAAGCAGGCTATCAAAGCCGTATAAGGGGGCTACGATTCTTTACCGGTACGAGGTGCCCCCTACGAACCTTCAGCTCTCTTTCTCTCTTTCTCTTGCGGTAGAAAGAAAGACAAAGAGTCTGGAAAGCCGAAATTGCATTATCGATATGCGACGTCTTTTCGAAGAGATCTTTTTTTTACCGGCGGTTCCGAACCTCTCTTTTTCTTCTCGAATACTACGCCGACTACGATCTATACTTAACAGGCATATCGATTGAAAAGAATAAGAGGATTTGCGATAGAAGAGGAACGTATGTAAAAGATAAGATAGGAAAGGCTTAGTTCGATTGATTAAAAATACGATATCGCGCTTTCGGAAGAGCGTTTTGTAAACACACCGGCTCTATTTAAAGGCTACGAACGCGAGCCTTTTTAGCTTTACGACGAAAGAGAACGATGTTTATATTATACGGATCGAGGCCGCTCGTAAAGCCATACGTAGTCGATAGTTATCGAAAGAACATTCGACGCACGGCATTATGAATTGCTTTTACAAGGTTTATAAGTATTCAGCTCTTTAACGAGAGATTTTCCTTAACGTGGTTTTTACTCTCGATTAGATAGTACTTTGTATATAATTCTTTTACTTAGCACGTCGCCGTACCTTATAAGAGGTCCCCAGGGTCCCCAAGGTCCAAGGATTGCGTTTTGGATACCCGCCCGACGTTAACAGATACAACAACAACAATAACAATCAAAGCCGTATATTTCAAAACAGCGGTATGCAATAAAACTAAAAATAAAAGTCTTTCGAGCTTATCGGAAAAATCGGGTTGGATATATTTAAGCTAATGTTGCTGAGTCATCGGTGAATGGTAAAGTAGAACGAGCCTTCGTAGATTGGAGGTAATAGTCTCGCAAGCTTTGGTTTTTTAATTCGCGATCGATCTCTTTTATTTTTCCATCAAATCGCGGGGTTTATAAAAACGTATACGGCCTACTAGTTTTTTTTTTCAATTAAGCTTTTGGTAAGGCTAATAAAGCCGTATATTAAAAACTGATAAAAAGGGGGGCTTGAGGGGTTCTCCGCTTTATAATAAAGCATTAAAATATAAGAAATTCGCAAGGGGGTTCCAGCGTCTCCTGGGGTCTCCCTTTTATAATAAATTATTATGTACATTATTCCTTATATAATAATAGCTTTGCATATATTATGTTCTATGACATTATTTATTCTATAATTTTAATCGAGATATATTAGATGTTATTATGGATAATATTTATATTTAAATGAGATAATAAAAAAGTAGGTTGTAAAATATCGGTTCTGATTATCAGCTGAATTATTATAATTCGAGTAATTAGCCCGTTGATGACACTACAGAGAACTTGGTCCTCTGCCTGGTAATGAGTATGTGTATTGGAGGGTTTTCCGACAAGTGAGTAAATGGATGCATTACATTAATGAGCGTTGAGAGAAGTGCATAGGAACTCAACGAAGAAAAGATGTATGTTAGTATAGAAGATAGACTTCATTTTGACTACTTCAAAGAAAAAGTAAATGACAGCCATTGGCCATGTTTGGGTATGTTCAAATATTTCGTCACTTGACGTTCGACCCTGAGTTTATCTCGCTACAGAGGCTCCAGCGACAGCCTCACCACATCCAGGTCCCCGCCCAGCAACACCACGACGCATTACTCATAGCGACTGTGCCGGTTCGATGCCACGTATGATCCTCGCGCCCAACAAAACAGCATGGCAGCCTCCCAACCCGTGAAGCCCCCGCTGGCCACCCAGAACACCCAGGCGCGAGGGCCACAGCCGGGCCTCCGCTACCCGACAAATGGCAAGACCATATACCACCGACCTCTGAACCGTAGTCGCACGCAGGAGTTGAGCCAAGCGAGCTTTGCATACCTGTTCGGGGAGATGGTGAGTTATGCGCAGAAGCGCGTAACGGGGATTCAGGATCTGGAGAAGAGGTTGGTCGCCCGGCAATACCTGCAGAGGATGGATGGAAAGAAGATTGGAGAAATGGCGCTTTTTGAAAAATATGGCTAACTTGATAAAATCTGTGTAGACTGAATGTTCAAGGCCACCCCATAGGCCTCAAACTCCTCGACCTCCTCCTCTACCGCGAACCCCCGCGAACCCAACTCCGTCCCCTCAACATCATCGCCCTCCTGCAATTCATCACCACGGTCCTCTGGAAGCACCTCTTCTCGCGACCAGCCGACGCCCTCGAGAAATCCTCTAACCCAGAAACGCCCGACGAGTACATGATTTCCGATAACGAGCCTGTTGTCAATCAGTATATCAGTGTCCCGAAAGAAATGAACCAGTTGAACTGCGCCGCATTTGTGGCCGGTATCGTGGAGGGCGTGTGCGATGGCGCGGGTTTCCCAGCAAGGGTAACGGCGCATAGTGTGGGTAAAGGGGAGGAAGGGGAGCTGTGGCCGGGCAAGACGGTGTTCCTGGTGAAGTTTCAACCAGAGGTCGTAGAGAGAGAGGCGTATCTTGCGAAGAGCTGAGGCAGCTAGCTAGAGAGAGATGGGCTGTATAGGAGTAAAAGGGTCATATGGGAGGCGTCTTGGGCGTTGGTGGAGTCTGGAAGACTTGGGATGGACATCTGGGATTAGAAGTTGTGAAAGAATGGTGCTTGGTATTGAAAGAGTTAGGCATTTATACTGCTCCTTGTACTTCAAGCCGTTCTCAATTGCAATTTCTACATGATATCTTCCTTACGCTTGGTTTTCGATCCATAACTCCACAGGGTATCATATCATCCGAAACGCCATTTCGACACTCAATCCTCCCTCCAACACCACTCCCACCTGGCCTTCCAATCCCATCACCTAGGTAAGCTCTTACTCCCCATCTTGAAAACCCCTCCATCGGCTTTGCTGTGCCCACCAACACCCCCTCCCTTCGCCCCCGGCCCCTTGGTCATCAGCTGGCCCAGCCCAAGGTCCTTCCAAGCCGCCTCCTTCGTCTTCTGCGTCGCCCGCTGGATCCCAAACGCCGCGTGCTGGTCTGGCACTACATCGTCCTCGTCTTCGGGGTTGATGGGTTGGTGGTGTGGCGGCACGTAGATCTCGTCGTCAGGCAGCTTGTCCTTGCAGAAGTCCTCGAAGAGGTCGGCGTCTCGGGGCCGGTTGAAGTGGATGTAGGTGTAGCTTGAGTCCCTCGACTTGGTGAGGGTATTAGCGAGCGAGAGATTGGTGAATTGGAAGAAAGGAATATACCATTTTTTGTGAATTGTGAAGGGGGAGGGAGCGCTGCGCTGGAGTGAATTTGGGGGTTTGGTTTATTGATGTTCTGATGTTCTGATTGCTTTACTGCCGAGGGGCAACGGGGAAATGCTGGACCCGCTAGCGGTCACGCTTGCTCCATACGCAGTATAAAATAAAATCTTAGTCCCTCGTACTTCCTCAGTTTTTCCTCATCAACACCACCTTCCCACAATGCATCAATATCGAGTCAAGGCATTGGGACTTTTCCAAGATGTCTCAATGCTTCGATGGAATCGTCAGAGGACGATTGGATGTTTGCCTCTTCGACCACAATGTTGTCTATCTGCAAAATGGTCATCACCTCAATCAGATAGATCTGCAGCTCTCGACGCTCCTAAATCAGGACTCTCTTGCTCCATGCTACCTAGGTACTTTTCAGAGGCACTTCCCCTCCGACTCCTACACCTTGCTTGGTAAGCCTTCCTCTTCTTTCAACTCCACCCACTCTCTATAAAATGATGAGCAACATGACGTTACACCCAGCTCACTCAGAAGCACCAAAGGTGCAAATGCTGTATAAACGTTTTTCTGAACAGAAACCCCGTTTCAACATCACTTATGCAATACGTGGATCTACATCTGCTAACTTTTGCGATCAGGTTTTCTTTCATTCTAGTCTTCTATGTCCCTTCCACCTTCTTACACATTGGTAAGCTCCTACACGATTGTTTAATACGCCAATCTCTGCGCCTTTTTCCTCCAGCCCTGGAAGATAGAAAAAACTGCCAACTGTGACAATTTATCCAAGTTCGCTAAACAAAAACCCAACCTTTTCTTTTGTGCTGCCAGCATTCGGGTTCACCATGACAGACATGGCAAAGTTCATCGCAGTACCGAACACAATCAGTGTCACGGCTGCGAGGCCCACAGTCTTTGCCCGAGGATTGAATGCCCCAACACCGCTCCGCTTGTTAAGAATTATTCAAAGGCACAAGTAAAGGTGAGTGAAGCCTGGACCCACTACTTCGACGAGCTCTACTGCCAGGTTCATCCATAGGAGCAAGCGAGCTCCAGTGATAAGGGAAGAAGAGCTGTGAAATTTTTGGACGCTCACAAGAAAATGAAGCGATCGGTAAACTGTCCCAAATATCGAGTAATGAACTTGGGGGCAATGACTGGATACACGGAGTCGAGAAAATTCTAGGGATTGGATTGCTGCACCACCACTTCGACTTCGCTTTCGAGGCTGCCTAGTACTTATCAGAAGAACCTCAACAGCCTGGAAACCTCCAACCAGTACTAGCCACTAGAATTCGCTATGGATGAAGACTACGACTCTGAAATACCCTCGGCGTCGACCACCTCGGCAGGTCGTCGACGGCCAGTGTTTTTGTGTAGATCGTGAGCAGTACACAGCACCCGGGCCCAGGGGGAGGAAGCGGGAGGAAGCGGTCGTCTGCTTGAATTTTGATGCGAGTGTGTGCACATGACAACGTAAATATCCCAATTGCCCAAGCAAGGTAAGCTGGCATATAGGATACGCCAAGGGGAAGAGCCTGAGTCTGGAGACAGATCCTGGGACCTCCAGTATCTAGAATCCCGTTGGATAATTTAATGTACAAATGTACAGGCAGTGTGTGACATGAGAAAGCTCGGCACGAGCGGTTTATCTGTGTTCGAAATCCGATCCTTATTCTACAAAGTCTGTGGACATAGTCGAGTAATTGTACATCATACCGGTACACGATAAGCCTCTTATTACCAGAGCTTGTTATCACCCGTGTCCACCGCCTTGCCAGCCTTTTTAACCTTCCTCTTCTTCCCCATACCCGGCGTCTTGAAGAACAGACTGGGCCCGTGGCCTTCTTCTACCGTATGGCTCAAATATCCTCTTTTTGCGTAGTCTCTGTAGTATTCCAGGTCCTTACGACTGGTGGGATCAGGCAGACGGTATTTGAATCCAGATGACAGCGCCACGGCAGCCATAATGGGAGACTCGCCCTCCGCACCGGGAACTGCCATAGCCAGCGGTGTGAAGCTTGACTCCGACTCGCCCTTCAAGATCCTCTTGATGGATGCCTTCGTATAGTATCGCGTCGTGACCTTGCCCCCCGCCGCCTCGACCGCCGCAATCGCCTCAGCGGATGCTCTTGACACCAGAATGTTGATTGGAGTCTTGAGCTCCTCCTTCCCCCGTGCCAGTAGCTTCACTCCATCCTTGATGCCGTGCAGACAGCGCGACTCGACCAGTTCCTTCAGCGTGATGGGTTGCGTAGGATCCAGTCGGCCTTGATCAATCCACTCCTGTATCTTGTTCAGGTTGATCGGGGACATCTCAACAGAGAATCTGCATCCCGCACATCCGCATCAGCCAAAGCCCCGAGTTCAATGTCATGACGCCATGCCAATGCCATGCCAGGGGCCACACGAACCTATTCTCGAATCCCCTCACCCCGTGAACGATCTCCTGCGGCGTCTGCCCACCCTGGAACCGCGCTGGCACCTTTCCATGCGCCTTCTGCCCCTTGTGACCTCGCCCGGAGGTCTTTCCCTTGCCTGACGATGGACCGCGACCGCGACGGATGCGCTTGTTGTATGCGCCTGGGTTGTCGGAGAGGTTGGCCAGGATGGAGGCATTGCGAGCTTGCAGGAAGGGTACAAGGAATGCGGATATCGGCCGTGAAGATGGAGGTACTGCCCGGCGGCAATATGCCGACAGGGCTGGCGGTAATCGTGGAGGCATTGCTGTGGCCGACGTCGTGGCGGGGGGTGGTGTTGACGGCGGCGAGAATTGTGTTTTGATATCATGTATTCTTTCACGATAGGTACGGTACCTATTCTAGCTATGTATAATTATCACGCCGCTTTTGCCGAGTCCAGTGCCGCTTTTAACGAGGCCACCCATCTGGGCGGTGATGGGCATTGGGGTCTTGTCAACCGAAATGAGATTTGTTACATCGTACATTCTTCAGACTCCAGCAGAGTAGTCATCCGGAACGGAACAACGGGACCCGATGCGATGTCGATACGGAATCCCTCTTGGGAATGTTGAATCGTGATATCTTCCATTCTGTCTCTCGCTGCCCCCGAACGTGCTTTCCAATCTGGGAAAACTCTTCGGCAATATCAATATCCATATTAAACATATCCCGACGCCGACAACAACCCGGCTCCCCGACCACCATGGGCCGCGTCCACATCAACAAGCGGCGGCTTCTCGTAGTGCTCGTCTCTTCCGGCTCTGTGTTCCTCCCATTCAACTTTCTCTTGCTTTCTGTGTCCGACTGATCAAGGTTTAAGGAAGTGGCATTCCCTCTCCTGGGGCAATTGCATGTCCTGAACAGCTTTTACCGGGACCAGAACCAGGAGAGTGGGTACTTTGCCGAACTTGCAGCCATCAATGATGACCACCCCATCACGAGTCTCATGAGGGCAGTGGATGAGGCCTTGATGCAATATGAGAGAGGAAGATCCAAAACCTTCAGAGAGACTCTGTAAAGGTACTGAAAGAGGTATGGAAGGCATCCGCCGCCAGGCTTCCACCAATGGTACAAGTACGCACGCGAGCGGAACGTGTACAATATTGACGACTTCGACCAAATCATGCACGATCTTCGGCCCTTCTGGGGCATTGAGCCGGCCAACATTCGAAAGCTTGCTGCGTACATGCACAAGACCAGTGATGGCATCTCAGGAATGCACATCCGAAACAAAAAGGTCAAAGAAATGACCAATGCCAACTGGCGTGAAGAGGCCTTCAGGAAAAGTATCCGACCATTTGTCAAATTTCTACCGGACATAGACATTTCCATGAACATTCATGATCAGCCGCGAGTGGCTGTTCCCTGGGATGATATGCAGGAGCTCTTGCGACTTGAAGTCGCCAACCGACACATCAACCCAGATACCCTGCCTCAGTTTTCACAAGGCTTGTCAAATCTCTATGACGCGAAAACCAGTTCTCCCGAGACTATTGATCCGAATTTCTTTGGAGCTTCGAGAGAACCTTATATGAGCATTGCGCAGGAAGCATGTCCGCCACTATTCCAAGCCAGGAACCAGACGGTGGGATTTGGAAGCGATTGGCACAGGGGCATCCATGGATTCATCACAAACTCCAACCGCTCTTCAGATCTACGTGTCGTAGGTCCTGATATTCAAGACAAGCACGGTCTTCTGTTCGCTTCAAGTACGATGACGGCCAGTAGACAGCTCCTCCCAATATTTGGAGAATGCAAAACAAACATTAACAGCGACATCCTGTTCCCAGCGAACATGTACACCATGTCTGATAATCGATACGTCTACGACGAGACTTACGATATCGATTGGGCCGAAAAAAACGACACGCTCTTGTGGAGAGGCGTGACTTCACGAGGAGCCAACACGATTGATAACTGGGAACAGATGCATAGATCTCGGCTTGTTCTCTTGACCAACGCGACGATCCAGGCGGACAAAGAAGTCCAAATCCTCAGTGAAGATCCAGACCTGAAAAGCTCATACCACACCTTCAACCATTTCAATGCCAGCGACTTCGCTGCCCAGCATACAGATGTTAGTTTCACGGCGGGCATTTCCTGTCTTCCGGATTGCAAATTCCTCGGCAATTTCCTGTCGTACAAGACGGTTTCGGAGCTGAGCAAGCAGTTTATGTCCAAGTACCTCATCGACGTTGATGGGCACTCATTCTCGGGGAGATGGTACGCCTTTCTGAAGAGCAAGAGCTTGGGTATCAAGATCACGATCTTCAGAGAGTGGCATGACTCGATACTATTTGCTTGGAGGCATTTCGTCCCGCTCGATACCTCATACGAAGAGCTTTACAGCATTCTGACCTATTTCATAGGCATCGGATCGGCGTCCAGCTCTCTCAAAGAAGGGGCTCTGTACGTGCCTCGGCATGAATTTGCCGTTCGACGCTTGGGAAAACAAGGCAGAGAGTGGGCGGGGAAGGTGCTGAGGCGTGAGGACAATGATGTGATTTTTTTCTTTTTTCCCTCTGTAATAATGCGAGAGCTGTGCATGTTGACCATTCAAACCCGCTTCCAGATCTACACGTTCCGGCTCCTTCTCGAGTATGCCCGAGTCAGCGATGACAATCGACACCCCATCGGCTACGGGGGCGATGGGAGCGAGATGGACGAATTCGATGAGAGGCACCCCTTTCCGTAGATCGGTAGGTATGTATATATGCTGTATGCGTCTCTGTCTTTTTTCTTGGAGTTCCAGGTGCATGCAGGCAGGCTTGGAGCGCCTGGTCGAGAGAGCAGGTGGAGCGGATCTGAGCATGGTGGAAGATGATACCCCCCTTTAATGCCATTTTAATGTGCAGGTAACAGGTAGAGAGATGATTTGTCGTGAGCTGTAGGGCTATAAAATACTAGAAACTGCAATGTGCATTGCAGGTCTGCTTTTGCATAACATAATTCCCATGTTTTTCTTTTTTTCTGGTCCTCGTACAACTAATATACATACAGATATATATATATATATATATATTATTATACTTATCTTTACCCCCGAGAATCATAACTTGAGAGAGAAACGAGAGATGGATGGATATTATTTCGCTATTGTTGCAAGTTGTCTTACTGCTGAGGAAGTAAGTACTTTTGATTTTTGTAGTGATCTATTTATTTATGTATGTATATATGTCTAACCTTCTCTACCTTGCACTTTTTCTTCATCCGTCAATTGTTTACCAGACCACCAACCGAGATAAGATCCCTTTTCTCTGTAATGGGAATTAGGATTGGGGTTGGGATTGGGATTAATTATGGGCCCCTCCTTTCTTTCATTCTTTTCCCTTGAAGCCCTATTTTGTTTTGTTTTGTTCAAGCACAAACAGACAGGTAAGGAGCGGGAGAGGGGAAGGGGGTATTTTTGAACTGTGCCTGGGAATGGTATAGAAGTGGATTTTGCACTTAACTGATCCAAAGAAAAAAAAAAAAAGAAAAAAAAGGGAAAACCATTGTTTTCTTCTTCTGATGTGTCAGGTGCTAGGTAAGTAATTTTTATCCCCTTCCTTTACTCGTAGAGAAAGAAATAAAGAAGAAGAAGAAGAAGAAAAAGAAGAAGGGGGAGGAGACAGCAAGACAGCGGCTTCTTCTCCCCCCCCTCCCCCACCCCCTCCTTCCCCCTGCTTCTTCTTTGAAAACGGTTGTTATAAGCAGGAAGAAAGAGAAGAGAAGATAAAAGGGACGCAGGGAGGTATGGATGACTGCGTTGGCGGGCGATGGAATCGTAAAGACAACAGATTCTTTCGTTGTATCCTGTACGTATCCGTGTATCACCTACCCAGGAAGTAACTTTGCTCTCCCCTTCCCCTCTCTTTCTACTGTTACAGCTAGTTTGTACAATAAGCTTGGTTATGGCATGATTCCTTTTGTGTGTAGTTTTTTGTGTGTGGCTTATTTTCATTTGATGCAGTGACCCCTCTCTTTCTTCATCCGCTCTCATCGTTGTCGTTGTCATCGTCGTCTTCTTATCCTGCATACACCGCCGGTACCGATCAGAAGAAAAAAACTCCAGGAGCCGAGCGATCACACTTGGGAGAGTATTCATGCGGCGCCTGCGTCACAGAAAGAGGCAGGAGGATACAGGAAGAAGCCGGTGTTGGCTCTGAATGGTAGGAAGTACGAGAGGTGTTAGGCCCGAGCTTTTTCTATGGCAAATTAGAGTAATTCAAATATATACATATATATATATTCTTGGGGTAGGCTGCATTAGAGGTGAAGCGTTTATTTGCGCCTTATGGGTAAGTAAGATTGGGAAGTTGATGTGGACCTCATATAAAGCGATCCCAGCCCCGTCTTCCATCAACTGGCGGAACTCGGGGGCCATGGCTTAGTGGCTCAAGCCCTCAAGTTCCTGTCCAGTTGGTGTAGAATTCGCCGTGAGACCCTTCGCCCAATTATCATCGGAAAAACCTATTCAGTTAGGTTTATAGACTAGAACCTCATATCATCATCCCGTATCCGATGATATGAGCTTCTGGTTGAGTTTTGCCTTTGTTATTACTATTTATATATATTTTTTCCCCATTTTCTAGGCATTCTTTTCAAAGGATTCTGTTACTGTTATTGATGGTGATGATTTACCGGGGTGGGTCCGGGACTATTGCAGATTTTATCACTGTAAGAGGAGTTACAGCAGCTCGGGACCTAGATCGAAAGCTAGTAGGAGAGTAATGCTAGTATTTCAGGCAGAGAGAAGGTCGGGTCCAATGGATACTTTCGGAATCGAAATGAGGAATTATGGTGAAGTGAGCCGCAAACCTGCGGACCGGAAGTTCAGGGGCTCGCTTAGCCGATCAACAACTCTCCACTCCTGGCGATCATCCAGCCCGGGCTGAGTTTGATTTCTGGGCGCTTGTACAGTTACTACGCAGAGGAAATCGGACGATCTAACCTTGTCGACTTATCAAAGGATCCGGGTACTTCGTGGCACTTTGTAGCTCTACATGTGAAAGAAGAAGCAAGGGCGTAAAGAAAGCCTTGCGCCGGGCAAAGAAGTTTGACGAGCAATGATGCTGCCCACTTACTTTGATCTCTCCATTCAAGAAACTATCATCCCTTTAGGATATGACTCAAGATTGTTGTAGACCCAGCTCAAAGCCGATCCATGGCTTTTTTTGTCCACACACCCCCCCTTTATCCTTCCCCACTCCTCTTCACAGATCAAATATCCTTCCTCTTTCCCCCTTCCTGCCTTCCAAATCGCGCGCACCTACTAATACCAGTAGTGCACCCAGCTCACCAATGGAGACGATTCGCCAACCTTCAAACGCGCAACTAGAAACTGACACCCCCTCCAATCTCGCCATCGTCGCCAAATACTACTGGATTTTCTCGGGTCCGGTATTTGTGTTTCCAGCACTCGCGTGGATCATCTACAAAGTCTACCAAGGGAAACCTTACACCTTCGATAGAAGATTCCCCTGGTGTCATCGAGCGCTGTCGAGTCCGAGCGCGAGACGGAACGCGGAGGAGCGAGATGAGCGGCAGGACCCTTTGCAGACGCTGCGAGGCGATGAGTCTAGGATGGGATCAGGAGATGTGGAGGAGGAAGGAGAGGTCGGAAAGAGAGCAGGCGATCCAAGTATGCGCACACTACCACGGCGCTCAGTGCCAGCGTTGCGAGGACAGTTCATGCGGAAGATGCCGGGTGGTACTGATCGGCGGGAACGGGGGCCGAGGAGAGACAGCAAGAACCGAAGACGACAGCGGGAGCGGCAGAGATCGGTATCGATGGTCGAACTCCCACGAGGGGGCGGATTGGAGGGAGCGGGACGGCCTATACAGCCACGGCCGTGGGAGGGAGGTGTTCTACCGCTGGGGTTCAAGCTACCCACCATTGCAGCGACCGCGCCGCTTCTGCCGACCCAGTGGCGAGATGGGTCAGGGGTCCGATTACTATCGGCTTCAGGAACTCCCGACGGGTCAATACCAGAATCACAACACCTGGCAGGCCCAAGAGAGGTCCCGTTGGCAGTCTCAACGCCAGAGTCCGGATCGCAACCGCCAAACTCAGGACAGGTCCCGTCAGCAACCACTGCAGGACAACCAGGATCGTCAAAACTTGTACCCCAGCCGCAACCAAGACAGTCCTCACTCCCCGTCCCGAGCCAGAGGATCCGGCAACTACCCAGCGCAAAACCATCATCCGGAAACTAATGAGCTTCCCGGGTACCCGGCTTGGTTTTGGAGCAGACGAGTTGCTTGGTTCGGGTCTGTTCCGTTTGATGAAGATGGCCAAGGATATGGGTATCGCAGTCGCGGAAGAGAAGAGAGATGTACTGCATGTGGTGCTGATGAGGGACGAGAGATGAGGAGTAGAGGGAGGAGAGGTGGGAAGAAGAGAGGTGGAGGGTTGTGGGGTCGTATCTTGGGGGTTTGAGCGTTACGACAGTGACAGACGTGCCTAAGGACTTGGGGTTGTCATGGAGCCATGCAGTATTCTGTTTTTTTTTTTGTGGAAGTAGGTGTATTTTCTGCTCAGTAGACAACCGAGATTTGATGTTATGTTCGGGCTCAGGGGCTTGGCTTGCTTCGCTCAAAGCATCTAAACTCTGTTGACATCCAATCCAACATCCCTTCCGCCCATCTGCATTTGTTATACAGCTCTGCTTGTTGTGAGTGATAATATTTACTCCGAATTTATGCAGTAATTATGTGAGTAATAATGCTTTGCAGCAACGTAGTGTTGAAGAATTTCTCTAAGCTGCAGCAGCAAGACGATCTGGCGAGTTGCCATATATCCGGACCATCACTCTTGCACTGTTTGAAGAGAGAGGCAGGCCACCAGAAGAAAGTGTGTTAGGGAAGTAACTTCGAGGAATCATGAAGCTGTTATAGCCTAGGATTGCTATTGCTAGTCGTGCCATCCCAGCCTTGACTATCCAACTGAGCCTGGATGATCTTGGCTTCTTCCCGCCAACTCTGGGCAAAAATGTAGTGGTGATATTATGGGCTTCGCACGCTGACGAGCATCCTTATCCAAGAGAGAATTTAACTGCCCAGCTCGTATTTGTGGGCGTCACCTTCATAGAGGAGCTTCAGCACCGGCATTGCCCAAAACCTCTTCAATCACATCTTCAGCCCCAATCCCCTCTAACAATGCCGATATAGCATCTAAATCGCTGCCCCATTGCATGCTTCGCTCATTTTCAGGCTTAACGATATGGATACGGTGTGGGAATATTTTCCTGGCAGCGAGGGCTATGAGAGAGGGTGTAGCGTATTCCAAGCTATGTAGGGGGGCAAGACACTTTGCCAGCTTATCAAGGTGTTTGGACGAGGTTGCTGAGATACCGCCAGCGACAGCCCGGTGAATACGTAAGAAGGATATGATATCTTGTTGGTAGCGCTTTACTTCTACACTGACTGTAGCGACTTCGGCTAAGGTGGACAAGTGTTCGATGTCCTGGATTCGATTAGCACTTTGAGTCAAGAATGGTAGTCCTTCGAAGGGTGCTAACAATAGCTGATATCGTTGGCCACAGGGACCCCTCATTCTCAGGAGTAGGACTCTTCTTCACCACAGAAGATATCGAGTCCCCATCATCATACATGTCTTCCAGATTCGGAAGCCCATCCTCCGGATCGTGAAAGTGTGAAATGAACATATAGTCATTCAAATGCTTCGTCAACCTGGGTCCCTCCCCGCCTCCCAGCAACGCAATGAACAAAAAGCGTCTCGGCACATTATGGACTGATGTTCTGGTGTATATCCTCCCTGTTTGCATAAGCTCCAAAGCCTGTATTTGGACCTGTTTGGGAGCCTCGTCCAAATTTTTGGCAATGATGACGTTCGCGATTGACTTGTTGTCACTGCTGAAGGTCTCGGTGACTGGAGAACGATTTGCAGATGCAAAGGCGGGTGTGTTAAGGAAGTTGGAGTCTTGTCTGGTTCTTATAGACGAGTTCGAGCGGGTACGAGTGCGCTCTACGGATAGAATGGCGTGGGCGAAGTCGTCGAGGGTTGTATGCTCGTAGCAGTCGACAACGGCGTTGGATAGACCAAAGACTTTCGAGGCGATCTACGTATTGTGATTATTATTAGAGATTGCCAGTTGAGCAGAATGTAACATCTCACCAGCTGCAGCTCCTGGACCAGATCGTCTATTGCATCCGGCTCGGTATCAATGATACAATGCTCCTCTGCAACGAGGCAGATCAAAGCCGCGAGTTCCAAGTCGCTCAGTTCCTGGACCTTCCCAATGTCGAAATCTTCTGCCATTAGGCCACAGGGAGGAGTCGCTCCCCCATATCCATATCCAGGTCCAAAGTGATTTCCCTCTGTCGGATAGTCACTCGAGCAGGAATCACTGGTTGCTGCTGTTGTGGTTGTCGTCGGGTCGGGACTGTGACGGACGTCGTTGATGTGGATAGATGTTCCAGACATGTTCTAGTTTCGAGCTCGGGCCCCACCTTATTTGCGAACACCAGCCCAGCTGAGCTCTCTCTCTCTAGTATTCCCAACTCATCTTGCTTGCATATACAGACTCCTCTTTGAACGGAATGAGCGTAAACCGATTATCTGGTGATGGCGAATCCAACGGCGGAATGGGAGAAGGTAGGGGACAAGTTCTACAGGAAGATCCAGCTCTACACGGCCGTTTTTGACCAGGACCTGGAGCTTGAGAACTATATTGTGGCAGGATGTTCTTATGGGGGTGCTATTGGTATGTGATTGATTGGTCCTGTTACCTCATAATTTTGGTTTTTTATTTCAGTTCATCGTATCAGTCTGTATCTTCTTTAATATTTCAGAGAAGAGAGTCTGTGGACTGCCGAGCCGCTTTCTGGCTATGGATCGATCAGTCATGTCTTCTCTCCTGGTGCAGCGGTTGGAGGAGATGGATTATACTTCATGAAATCCTTGTTCTCTCCGTTTATACCCATTGCGATCGTTTTTGGGTAGGAGGAAACTTCCAGGAGATCCATTGAAGCCCGTTTGATATTACACGGGTCTCGTGATGCTGCGTTGCTGCAATGCTACCTTGTTCTTGGTCTTTCTCATGCTTCCTGGACTATATTTGGCTAATTTCTCTGACTACCAAAGCCTTACATCGAGATGAGACAAAACTCCATTCATTCCGAGGCACCCAAGCCTCCAAGTCCAGCATCGACCTCTACAGTTGTGCCGGAAAACTCATCCGGAGCATCAACTGGGACAAGGGATCAATCAGAGGCTTAGGCTGGTCAGAAGAAGAGAAACTCATAGTTGTAACGGCGGATGGTATGTTCAGATGCTACGATATCCAAGGAGACTTTGCGCAGTTCTCACTCGGACACGGCGCTGAAGAACACGGCGTCACAGCTTGCAGGTCTGTACTCAGCTATGTATCTGTGAGAAAACGACTGAATTTGGAACAGATTCTACGGCGGCGGTTTCGTTGCTCTACTTTCAAATAACCATCTCATATCCGTCTCTCGCTATGACGAACCACGCCCGAAATTGCTAGCTCCGCCACCAGAGGGAGATGTTCATTCCTGGACGCTCATCGCTCCAGCATACACTCTTTCTCGGTCCGTGGAGGTTCTATTGAGCATAGGTCAAACGATTTATGTTGTCGATGCAACCGAAGCAGAAGATCGTATGCTGGATATTGGCCCCTTTACTCACATCAGCGTCTCTCCGAATGGAAGATTCGTTGCTTTGTACACTGAAACCGGAAAGGCATATGTCATCACCAGTGACTTCCAAAACAGACTTAGTGAGCACGATTCCAAATCGAGGATTCCTCCCAAGGATGTCCAGTGGTGTGGTAACGATGCGGTTGTCATTGCTTGGGAGGACGAGGTCCAGATCATTGGGCCTAGCAATGCAGCTGCAAAGTATTTCTATGACGGAAGGGTACATCTGATTGCAGGTAAGCATCCCTTCCACTATGCTATTCGGTGGGACTTTATGCTAAAGTATCCCAGACCACGATGGAGTCCGTCTCATCACGAACGAAGTCTGTGACTTTCTACAAAAAGTACCAGAAGTAACGGACGAAGTCTTCCGATTCGGCACAGGATCACCAGCCTCGATCCTCCTCGATGCTGTCGAGCAACTTGAGAACCAGTCCCCAAAAGCAGACGACAATATCCAGCTCATCCGCCCCAACCTCGTCGAAGCAGTAGACACCTGCGTACTCCCCCTCCCCTGTCCTCCCCTTTCCTTTCTCAAAGAAGCCGACTGACCCCCTCAAGGTCAAAGCAGCCGGCCAGGAATTCTCCATCCAACAGCAAAAACAGCTCCTAAAAGCCGCCTCTTTCGGGAAATCCGTCCTCGACATCTACAACAGCGACGATTTCGTCGACATGTGCGAAACCCTGCGCGTCCTCAACGCAGTCCGCTACTACGAGATTGGCCTTCCCCTTTCCTACGAGCAATTCTTACGTCTTACCCCTGAGAAGCTTGTTCAGCGGCTCATCAACCGCCGCGAGTATCTCCTCGCACTTCGCATCTCCTCCTACCTTCGCCTCCCCACGGATAGAATCTACGTATCCTGGGCCTCTCAAAAAGTGCGCGTCGGCTCCGAAGACGAAGACACAATTTGTCGTCTCATTGTCGAAAAACTGGCAGGGAAGCGAGGCATTTCGTTTGAGGAGATTGCTCGCGCAGCTTACGACGAAGGACGTGGCCGGCTCGCTACCGAACTGCTGAATCACGAGCCCCGAGCAGGAAAACAAGTTCCGCTCTTGCTCAGCATGGAAGAAGACGAGATCGCGCTCGACAAAGCTATCGAGAGCGGGGATTCAGACCTAGTGTTCTTTGTGCTGCTGCACCTGAAGAAAAAACTGCCTCTAGCGAGCTTTTTCAGGGTCATTAATTCGCGGCCCGTGGCGACTTCTCTCATCGAGTCTTCCGCCCAAGCCGATGACGCGGAGCTGTTGAAGGATCTGTATTATCAGGATGATCGGAGAACGGACGGAGCGAATGTCTTTGTGCGTGAGGCGCTTAGGCAGCCTGATTCCCGCACAGCTATTGATAAATTGGCATTAGCCGCGAAACTACTGTCCGAGTCAAAAGAGAATGCGGTGGAGCTGAAAGCATTGCAAGACGCGAGCTCGTTGCTGAAGATGCAGGAAGCGTTGGATCGGGACTTAACGGAGCATTTCACGGGACTGAGCGTCAATGAGACGGTGTTCAAGTTGATTCGATTGGGTTACTCAACCAGAGCGAAGAAAGTTATCAGCGAGTTCAAGGTGCCGGAAAAGACGGCGGCGTGGCTCAGGTATTTCCTATCTGATTCCTCTCCCACTCCTCCAACTCCATACCAACGACACATTACTGAAATTCAGCAGACTCCGCGCCCTAGTATCCGCGCGCTCCTGGCCCGAGCTAGAAGAGATGTCCAAAACCCGCCGCTCCCCAATCGGGTGGGAGGTATTTTCTTCCCATTCTCCTATTCCCTTGTCATTCTCAATAGCATTTCCACTCCCATTGCCGCATCCTCGGAAGTCCTTGAGAACTGTTCACTCTTCCTCCTCCCTCCTCTCACCATTCTCCAATCTCCAATTTCAGTTCACTAATATGCTCACACACAGCCCTTCTTTACCCTCATCCTCGCAGCCGGCAACCCCAAGCTCGCCAGCACATTCATCCCGAAAGCCGCGTCCTCATCCTCTCTCGAGCCTGGCGAAACAGTCGCCATGTACGAGAAGTGCGGGATGCGGGTTAAAGCCGCCGAGGTACGTTTCCCTTATTTTCTTCTTTCCCACATATCCCTTGCCATCCCATCTCATCCTATCCCACCCTACTCCGTACTCCCGCCGCCTGGTCACGCAATAAAAGGAGAACAAGCAAAACATACCCCCAGATAAAAGATCCACATAGAGAAAGACAACTCGTCGACGACCCGTATATATACAAAACATGTGTATATCTGCTAACCTACCCACTCTGCAGGAAGCAGTCAAGATCAAAGACATTGACGCTTTCGACCGTCTCCGAGCCGCCGCTGGCCTAGGCACGGCCGAGGGCCGCGAAATCGAGAGGCTAGGCGCGGCCTTGAAGCTGTGATCTATCTATTCACCTATCTATCTATGTCTCTTCCGAGACTCGTCCTATCCCCCGCCTCCCTATCTTTTTTTTCTCTAGAGATGGGGGACATAGGGTGGGTAGGAAGTGAGCTCTATGTCCTGGCCTGGCCTGGCCTGGCCTAGTCTAGCTGATCATGATCATGATCATAAGTCTTGACAGGGAGTGGGGAGGGAGGGAGTCTTGTTGGCAATCCATAAAAATCCATCCAAATCCATAAACCAGAGAAATCAGAATCCAGAAATCAACCCCCAACCTCAACCTAGGCCCCCAACAAGATCCAACGTTCTAATCTTAAAAGTCTCGTCGTAAATAAATTCATTCTCATTCCTCTCCACTTTTTTCATCTCTTCGAGAAATTCCTATGACTTACATAGATAGGTACCTACCTTACCTGATGTACCTTCATTCTCAAACCAGTCCTCGCTTCTTCTCTCAACTCCTTTCACGACTCCCTCCGTCCGCGGCCGGTTTGCATCCCGTCTTGATTTTCCATTCCATTATTATTACTATTACTTTTACTACTGCTTTTTATATACGATTCGAATCAAGTCCTTCGATTTACCATTCAAATCCCACCCTCCCCTCCTCTCCCCCCCTTTCCTCCTCTCCTCTCCTCTCCTCCTCTCCTCTTCTTCTCTTCTTCTCCTCTGCTTTCGCGCCAACTGACGCCCAGCCAGCCAGCTAGAGAGCGAGTAATTTTTTTCTTCTTCCCTTTCCTTTCTTGATCTGATCTTGATCCATTTATTAACTGATGTGTTCTTGATTAATTGATTGAGCCTCACTCAGCAGCCCCCCCCTTCCTCCACCCTTCCGCGAGCCTACCACCCATATGCAAACAAACGAATTTTACTCTCCTCCACTGCCCCATAGAGGCTATTATGATCTCATCTCATCTCATCTGTCCCGTCGGTAAAACCGCTCTGTAATTTACACAAATCTTGCTCCTGCTTGTTGCTCCAGCCCTACCTTGCCCCGTATGCAAAAAAGCAAAAACACAGAAAACAGAAAGCAAAAGGCAAAAAGCAAAAAGCAAACAGTACCACCCACCCCCGCGCCTCGCTAAATACATTAACACATGAGTCTCTCGGATCGCTTCTGTCATCTTGAAACCTCGCATCAGAACTCCCATGTCCGATCCTCTTATTCACATGATCTTGTTGGCACAGGGAAAATGCCGAATTCAAGAACCAGAACTAGGCGGGGGAAGTTCAAGCAAGCGGAGGAGTGTTAGTCACCCCGCCCACATTCGCCGGCTCCGCCACTCTCCCACCGGCCGATCGTCCAGCACTCCCGTCAAACACGAACGGGCCGATATCATTCCGCGGGGTCATTGGGCCCTCCGCCCCGGGGCCAGAGGTGGGACTCGGTGTACGTACTGAGCGGAGACGCGACCGCTCGTGTCCGTTATTTCCAGCTGCCTTCCTTGCAATGTTGACTGGAGGGACGGTAGCGTTGGATACAGCATGGTCCGGGTCCGAGTCTTGGGACGGGGAGGGAGACTCCTCAATATTGAGATAACCCATTCCCTCGACTCCTCTATGCACTACCTGGTCGGCACCGGAAGAGTCACTGACTTCTGCGACATCAACGTCGCTGTGGCTGCTGCGGTCGGGCTCGGAGTGGTCTTCCGCCTCGACTAGAATACCTGTATCCTCAGAAAGCATAGCTAGACGGTTGGAGGGTTCCTGTACTGCTGGGGCGGGTTCGACAGGTGGTGGAAGTTCAGATGTTGCATCCGCATCTCCGGCTTCTATAGCGTCCCAATCCGCGTTCGCAGAGGGATCGTCAAGTTCGGCTTCGAGGTCGGAAACGTCTCTGCAGTTGGGACAGGTGAAGTGTGGCCACATGGGACCGTTGATTATCACCCGGATACATTTGTAGTGCCAGGTGTGGGAGCACGGGGCAACGAAGAGGGATTGGCAGGGCTGGCGAGTTGTTAGGACGTTTGTACTCCCTAAGAGAATCGAGGATTGGGGAAGTCGTAGTGTGAAGGAACTTTGAAGATAAAGAGAGGTTCAACTCACAGCAATTGGCCCCAGGCAAATGGAGCAGTCCTGAGAGGATCCACCTGCAGTTGATCTTGGGGCGTTATTGAGCTCTCTTAGACGCTTGTGTGCTTGCACGCTGTCGAAATGTCAGCTTGGAGCAATCACAGAAAAGGGTATAACTGACTTGAAGCTGCTTGGTCCATTCTGCCACCCTTTGTTCAATTCTACCCTGATCTTCACACATCTGAAAATCATTTCCTCACCCCCTTTGAAGTCAATTCCTAGTTGTACGATATCTCCGTCATTTACTGGAAATGGTTTCGACTCATTACCTGGAGAGCTGAGTCGGATGTGATTTAAAAATGTGCCAGACGAGCTCTTGACATCCTTGATAAACCAGCGTCCTCCAGAGCACCAGAATTCACAGTGTCTTCTGCTGACTACCTTTGACTTGAATCCGACAGGGGCAGATGAAGGGACATTCGCTGCTTGCGTAGGGTGGCTGTCTCGCTCGGAATATCGGCCAACCTTGATTGTCTCCTTGCCAGTGGGTAGTATGCGGGCCATCGGGCTGAACAACAGTGATGGTCGCTGTGCTCGGGGGTCCTGATGGGCTGAGAAGCGTATGGAAGGCAGTTGGTGTGCCATGCCTCTCGCATTTTCATTCGCATCTGTTGCCAATGGAAGCTCCACCTGTTCTCCTCCATTTTCTGCCGGGGTATATGTAGGGCTCCCTGAGAAGTCTGCGGTGCGTGTGCGAGCCATCGAGGCCGTGAGGTCGGAAGCCAGGCCCGACGGGTTACTTCCAGACAAAACAGCAGATGATGAGCCGGTAGCAGTCGATTGTGGTTCTGTAGCAATGCGTGATACGGCACTCTGTCCTCCCACGGTTGGCAGCCAGCCACTGGTGCTTCCTAGAGGACTGTCGGAATTGCTCAATCGCGCAAAGGGGATGTCAGAGGGCATGCGTTGCGCACTAGGGGTAGACGAGCTGACAGCCTGTTGTTGAGGTGGTGCAGCAGCAGCAGTCGGAGTCGGAGCCGGAGCCGGAGTTGGCGAGCCCGCAGAATCCCTGGACATTGATGTCGAGGCCGGATAGCTCGTCGATCGACCCAGTGGTGTTGGGTGCTGCGGGGGGGTGGCGTAGTTGCTGCTGCTGCCGCTGCTGCTGCTGCTTTGGTTTGGAGGGTGCGAGTGATTTTGGCTGTGATGACTATCCCGCGATAAGATATGATTCTGGGTATAACTTCGTAGATAGCTCAGACCCCTCAGTCGGCCAGTCCGACCGGTGGGCGAAATTGGCGCGGCAGGGGACGGAGAGGCTGCCGACGTGATCCTCTCGAGATTCGGAACAGACCCTTGGGTCCACTGTGGTGGTGGTGGTGGTGGACTGGGGACCGAGGAATACATTGTTTGCATGCACGCTGTTCCTGGGCGGGCGGCCGGGAGGCTTTGAGGTGTAATGAGATGAGTTGAGTGAGAGGGAGAGGGAGAAGGGGGGAGAGTTTGTGTGAACGGGAGAGGTGGTGAGGTAGGTGAGTGGTGAGGTGAGTGGTGAGGTGAGTAGTGAGGTGAGTGGTGAGATGAGTGGTGAGTGGTGAGATTGAGGTGAGGTTGAAGTGAGGTTGAGGTTGAGGTGAGGTTGAAGGTGAGGGTGAGGTGAGGTGAGGTGAGTTAAGTTAAGCTGATTTGAGTTGGAGCTGAGAGGGGGAGAGGAGGTCGTAAATATCCGAGGCCGTGGCTCTGGCTTTTTTTGCTTTGGCGGGAAGATGTCTCAGTCTTCGATCGGTCGACCCAGCGCACTCGCTCGCTGGCTCAACAGACGGCGCTGGCTTATACGTACAAACGGATGTATAGATAATTAGATAGAAAGAGGCGAGTCAGTGAATGAATGAATGGGTAGGGATGGAGACGGTCAAGGTGTCAGCTGATGTGGGATGTACTGGTAGAGTGAGTTCTTTGATAAGCAGCGCAAGCATGACGGATGGATGGATGGATGGATGGATGGGATGATATCAATGCTATGTATATGTACGGGTACCGGTACCGGTATGCATGCCAGCCATGCCATGCTACCGCTGTTCATTCCATGCTACTGTAGGGACGAAGTATACTATACACTGCGTATACCTACTACCTATACCTACCGATGCTCTCTCTCTCTCTCTCTCTCCGCGCCAATAACAACAAGCAAACGACACCAACACCAGGACCAGGACAACTTCCGTCAGGACCAATTGCTAGAGGCTAAATGCTCATTGCTCAATGCTCAATGCTCAATGCCAAATGCCAAATGCCAAATGCTCAATGCCAAATGCTCCAGGTCGGAGGGGGAGAAGGGGGCCGGTTGGGCTGGGCAACCCGCTTAAGGGTCGGTAGATATGGTACCCCGTACCTAGGTACCTAAAATACTGTGTGCATCCGAGCGGGATGAAATACTCCGTAGGGCTATAAATACAATACAGAAACCTAGGTACTTTGATCGAACACACCCAACAACCTCGGTTAGATGTAACTAGCTTCGTAAAGGGCTGGCTTTATGCAGTACATAGACATGTCGATAATGTCTAGTCACGTGATAACAAATCGCGTCGGCTTGATTCTTAATAGCCGACATCTCGAGACGGAGGGAGAAAAAAAAAAAAGAGGATCGCTCTCTAGTTGCGTCGCTATCCAACGATCAACCAACCCACGCCGTCCTCCACCATGCTAAAGTGCTCTTCATCACAGTCCAGGACCCTCGCACGCGCATTCTCTCAGAGACCCATAATCCCTACTATATCCCCTTCCTTCCGCACCGGAAGCAGAAGCAGAAGTCTAGCGACCGTCGTAGAGCCCATACAGAAAGTACGCCTCGATTCGAATTTGCTCTTCCAAGCGCGGCGCATGGCTGACCGGACCACAGGACCCGGCAGAACTCGACCAAGTATCGACCTTACCAAATGGCATCCGTGTCGCGACGGAAGCCCTGCCAGGCCATTTCTCGGGCGTGGGTGTATTCGTCGATGCCGGCTCCCGATATGAGAACGACTACCTGAAAGGTACGAGCCACATCATGGACAGGCTCGCCTTCAAATCCACCCAGAAACGCACGGGTGACGAGATGCTGGAGGCGCTGGAGAGTCTGGGTGGGAACATACATTGCGCGTCTTCAAGAGAATCCTTGATGTACCAGTCCGCAACCTTCAACTCCGCCGTCCCAGCGACCCTGGCCCTGCTCGCGGAGACGATTCGGGAGCCGTTAATCACGCATGACGAAGTCAATGAGCAGGTGCAGACGGCAGCGTACGAGATTGGAGAAATCTGGTCCAAGCCCGAGCTGATCTTGCCGGAACTGGTGCATATGGCTGCGTTCAAGGACAACACGTTGGGGAACCCGTTACTGTGTCCGGCCGAGAGACTTAGGGAGATCACCAAGCCCGTGATCGAGACGTACAGGAATACGTTCTTTCGACCCGAGAGAATGGTGGTTGCGTTCGCAGGGGTCCAGCATGAAGAGGCTTTGCGATTGACGGAGCAGTATTTCGGGGACATGCCGAAATCAGAGACTCCTCTCCTCTCACAAGCAGGAGTTGCAACGTCTCCGGGCTCATACACCGGCCAAAGCAGCTCGGAATCTACGGCATCCCCGCCACCAGAAGAAGAGCCCTCCGGCATACTATCCCGCATGCCCTTCTTCACAAAAGCCACGAACACCGCCCCAACCTTAGCGCCCTCCCCAGCAGACATCACTAAATCCGCCAAATATACCGGCGGCTTCCTCTCCCTGCCCAACCTTCCCCCGCCAATTAATGCCTCCCTGCCACCCCTCACGCACATCCACTTGGCCTTCGAAGCCGTCTCCATCTCCTCAGAGGACATCTTCGCCGTTGCCGTCTTACAAACGTTACTCGGTGGCGGGGGGTCCTTCTCAGCCGGTGGGCCCGGCAAAGGCATGTACTCGCGCCTCTACACCAACGTGCTAAACCAGCACGGCTGGGTCGAGTCCTGCGTCGCCTTCAACCACTCCTACACGGATTCCGGCCTCTTCGGCATCACAGCCAGCTGCTCCCCGGGGAACGTGAGCAACATGCTCGATGTCATGTGTCGCGAGCTCCAAGCCCTGACCCTGGAATCGGGCTACCAAGCCCTTCAAGTCGCCGAAGTCAACCGCGCCAAAAACCAGCTCCGCTCAAGCCTGCTGATGAACCTCGAGAGCCGAATGGTAGAGCTCGAGGACCTGGGCCGGCAGGTGCAAGTTCATGGCCGCAAGTGGAGCGTGCGGGAGATGTGCAGGAAGATCGACGCGCTGACCGTGGAGGACCTGCGCCGGGTTGCGAGGACGGTCGTCACGGGCATGGTGCAGAACCCCGGGCAGGGCAGCGGGGCGCCGACGGTGGTGTTGCAGGAGGGCGAGGAGGAGGCGGTGACGAGGCAGCCGTTCAAGTGGGCCGATATCCAGGAGAGGATTTCAAGGTGGAAGTTGGGGAAGCGGTAGGGGGGGTTGGTGGGGAGGGGCTGTACGGATAGAGAAATGGAGCGATAGAGAAGAGGTGGGAGTGTATGTACGAATATATAATTGCAGCGAGTCCTCGCTCACTCATAGGTAGTAAGTAGTACCGTATAATACACTCACACTCACACACACACACACAGAGAGAGAGAGATAGACAGACAGACAGATGCGCAGAAGGGTAGATGACATAAGAAACAAAACAAACTTACAGACAGGCAGACAGACAGACAGACAGGGACATAACTCCAAAGAGACATAGGCAAGGTATACTCCGCACATGAACATACATCTCGGAAGAGATAGATGCACGTCTCGATACCACCACCACCAATCAAATACAATACATCAATTACATCACTGCCAAACTCCCACTCCAACACCCTTGACTTCAACCGCTCGGTCTATCCCTGCGCTTAAAATTCTAAATCTTTAATTATCATTTCTTTTTCATTTTTTTGGGATTGAAAATTTTTTCTTTCAGACTTTTTTTTTTAAAACTTTTTTTTGAGACTCTTTTTTTTTGAGACTCTTTTTTTTGAGACTCTTTTTTTTGAGACTCTTTTTTTTGAGACTCTTTTTTTTTTTAAGACTTTTCATTTGACACTTTTTGTGAAAGAGAGGGAGACTGAAAGTGAAACGATTACATCTTTTCAAACCAAATCGAAAAAATATTTATCACATCGTGGTCATCGTGGTCATCGTAGGCCCCAGGTCTGAGAGGGGTGAGATGTGGGAGTATGGAAGTATGGAAGTATGGAAGTAATAGATAGATAGATAGATAGACAGGTAGGTAGGTAGGTGAATCCATACATGTGTGTGTATGTAGGTATACACATGTGTAAGCCTACCTACCTATGTAGTCTAAATTATCCCCCCCTCACTCCCCCCTTTTTTTTTGGTCATTTACTTGACTTTATCTCATTTCACTTCACTTCACTTCATTTCACTTTATTTCACTTCACTTCACTTCATTTCACTTCATTTCACTTCACTTCATTTCACTTCACTTCATTTCACTTCACTTCATTTCATTTCACTTCACGTAAACAATATATATAAACAATATATATATATATATTTCGTGTTTGTAAAAATTTTGGGTTTCATTTACTTCACTTTAGCTCGCTTCTAGTTCCGGTTCCAGTTCCGGTTCTATCACTGCGCATACCAAGAAAGAACGGGAGAGAGAGAGAGAAGCAAAAGAGAACCTTCAGAGAGGGTATATGATCATACCTATATATCTTCAAATCTTGAATAGAATTTTTTTTTTTTTTTTTGGTTTTGATAAATGTCAACGCATCTCAGGATCGAGTCTTTGAAAATGAAAATAGAGGGAAATAAAAATGACATCGGCGTTCTAAACTTACACCTTAGTGATAGCACATACACACACGTACACACCCACAGAAATTTCCCTACTCGGACGCCTGCAATGCCTGATTTGTTTGTACCCCCCCTAGACCCAAACCCTAAGCCCACGGCCAGAACAGAACAGCACAGAACAAAACCGGCCGGACCTTCTATGAAATTTCCTTGACGTTGCATTGCCATCCGGAGCCCTTTGCTAAGAGGGGAAGACTACCACAAAATTAGCAATCATAAATTCTCGAGCTTTTTGATAAAAGGGGAAGGTGACAGGAGGGAAAGAGAGAGGTTTACCTAGCGCCCAAACACCACCCGAGCTCGTTCCCCTTGATCTTCTTCGCAATCTTGATTTCGCGGTCAATCGGCATCTCGTAGCCCGTGTGCAGGAGCGCCAGCATGAAGTTCAGGTCGAGACAGTGCTCCGGGCGGCCCTGCAGCTCCTCGATGGCCTTCGGCACACTGGTGAAGACGTCCCAGCTGCTCTCGCCGCCGCAGACTTGCTCGGCCAGGCGGTGCATCTCTTTCAGCGTGAAGGATTCCGGCATGCCAAGGGGCTCGGTGCGGTCGTAGAAGTACGAGAAGGCGTAGATATCTTCTTGGCTAAATGTCTTCTCGAGAGAGGGCTGGTGGATGCCATTGAATGAGCAAGGGGCGAGCGAACAATCTTTTTCTTTGAAAAGGATCTTCTCCGCGAGCTTGCGGCATTGCGCTGGTGCTGGGGACGAAGGGCCTGTCATGTTGACGCTGATTGACTCTCCGAGCGAGTGGCCTTTTGAGAGCTTGACTTCGACGGTACGGGCCATGCCTGGCGCAATACAAGGGTTGATTACTGGCTGCGAGGTCCAGGAGGAATCTGTAGAAGACGAGTCGTGGATGTCTTCGATTAGGGTCCTGTGGATGGATTCACGTGCGGACATGAGCCCGTAGCCGAGATGAGAGTGTTGGTAAAGCTCGAAATTGCGGCCACCAAAATTGAGACTGTATTTGTGGTCTCCCTCGGCCATTTTCTCGGGAGCTGCACCTTTGAAGGTTGGCTCGAACACGATTTGAGTAGATCCTCCACCCAGGTCAAAGACGGCTGCTGTATCACTGTGGTCGGGTCCTCCAATCTTGCCGAGGAGATAGTTGGTCGTGATCCATGCGTACACGCCCTCATCTTTACCTTCCATAATGACGACGCCGTTTTGCTCCTTAGAGACGACTGGGAAGGGGTACTTGGTCTCCAGTCGGGTTCGTACGGCATCCAATATCTTCTGGCTCATTTCCGGGCCAAGTAGACGAAGTCCAGCAGTCGCCTTGACTGCGACGGGCGTGCAGCGCTTGTAGCTATCGGGAACGGATTCCATGGCAACATCCATGAGGACATCCAGACTTTGCGCAGCTCCCTCGGCATCAGTCTTGTAGGAGCTCAGCCCTGATCCACCAGGCTTCTTCTCGGTCATCTTGAACACCTCATCCTCGAGCTCTGGTGTCGAGCCACAGTTGTTAAATCGGTATACGTGGATTCGAGACCCGGTACTACCCGCATCGATCATGAGCGCATATTGGATCAGCGGCTTTGACTTGTCGCTGGACTTTGAGCACTTCGTCGTTCCAGCTTTTGGGTCGGTAACCGTCTGTCCTCCTGCATTTCCTACACTTGAAACTGCGCATCTATTAGTCGACGATCGCCCTCGTATTGTGATAATCCCCTACCTCCACCGATCGCATCTGTCCCCGACGGAGACAGGTAATAAATTAAGAAGACGATGAAGACCAAGACACCCCCCGTCTTCAAATATCTGGATCGCTGACTTTGCGTCATCCAGGCGGTTTTTATGCTCTCCAGCTTGGCTGCGGCGCTCTTGTTTGCGCCCGTCGTCGTGTATCGGTTTGGCTTTTCGAATGGGTCGAATGCAGGAGCGTTTCGGGTCGGCAGGGACACTGAAGTTCGTCTCATTCGGGGAAGTTGGATCAGCGCACAATCGCCGGACTTGTAAATGTTTGGATGTCGTTAATGTCGATGTAGAGAGCGTGTGGATTCGAGGAAAGGGTCGAGGACGGCGATGTAAGGGGGCGGGTCATGTCATTGGGAAGGGGGAGATGACTGTCTGTCAAAGCAAAGTGAAATGTCCATCTTTTTTTGGGTCACGATCTTCGGCGATAAGATAAGTAAAACCCGACGCGGGATCCTGTCGCGTCACCGAGGTAAGCCTGGGACATGGCATTGAATACGAAGTAGGAAGAATATAAAAGAACAAAACAACATACAGAATCGACATACTTTTGGTTTGAAAGATCCTATACTACACCCCCCTACCCTACATACCTCTTACAACTTACTGTCAAATTGTTTCCAAGTCAAGTCAAATTGCCACATCCCTACGACTGACCCTCAACTCGTTACCTACACATCAACATCGATATCAACATCGCCACAGATGGAAGTCCAGCTTTACGTCTATGATCTCAGCAATGGAATCGTACGTCATTTCTCACACGCCTTTATTGGGACCCAAATAGATGCTGTCTACCATACCTCAATAGTCTTGGAAGGTATCGAGTACGCCTACGATGGAGGAATTCGAACCGCAGACCCAGGACGGACTCATCTGGGCCCGCCAATGCAGATTCTGGACCTGGGCACCACCAACCTCCCTATGGATGTGATAATGGAGTATCTGGAGTCCTTGAGGGACATCTTTACGGCGGAGGTGAGGAAATGCATCCAGAACACCACGCGGCGCACAGAACTGATCAAGTAGGCTTATGATCTCTGGTCACATAATTGCAACAACTTCAGCAATGACTTTGCCACTTTCCTCTTGGGTCAAGGAATCCCCGAGCATATCACAAACCTTCCGCAGTCCGTCCTTAATACTCCTCTGGGACGAGCCTTGGTACCACAGATCAACCAAATGGCAGCACGCAGGCAAGGGCCGAACGGTGGACTTTTGGGCATCAAAGACACAGTGGAACCCCCAAAGACTGGGCAACAACGAGCCTTGACTGTGAGGGAAGTAGCTGGGATGGCCACTCTCGATAAACTGCTCGAGGAGGCCAGTACATCTTGCGCTATTATCTTCTTTACTTCGAAGAGCTGCGCTCCATGCATAAAGCTGTACCCTGTGTACCACGAACTAGCAATCCAAGCAGCACACAAAGCCATTTTGATCAAAGTCGACATCTCAAGAGCCTATGACATTGCAAACAAATACGGCATTAGATCAACGCCTACGTTCATGACGTTTCTGCACGGCAAGGAGGAGAATCGGTGGTCTGGGTCTGACCCGGCTACGCTCAGAGGCAATGTCAACATGCTGATGCAAATGGCATGGCCTGCACATCCTCACGAGTCTCTCCGTCTACCAGCTTTACGCTGTGCTAATTTGGAGCCAATCTTGTACAACAAACTGCCTCCGTTAGATAAGCTCAAGGCAAAGATGGGCCCATCTGCAGAAGACCCGGCAATAGCCAGTGTCGTGCACTTCGTAGCTGCCCGCGCAGAACACGGCGCAGCAGAAGTCACCCTCCCTGACCTCGATGCCTTCAGTCGCTCCCTTCGGCATGTCTCTTTAACCCTGCCTCCCGCTACTATGTTCGCTCTTGTAGACCTCGTCCGCGTCGCTCTCGTTGATCCTCGCCTATCCGGGTACTACGCCGAAGAAAAAAAGCATATCACTATCGCACCCCTCATCTCCCATGTCAATGCCCTTCCATCCAAAGATTGCCCCTATTCCCTCCGCCTCGTCGCCCTCCAGATGTCCTGCAACCTATTCACCAGCCCGCTCTACCCAACTCACATCCTCAACTGCAGCACGCTCACCAATCCTCTCGTCACACTGATAACAACCAGTTTGCTCGACGACACACACCACATCGTGCGCGTCGCAGCCGCCTCTCTCGCCTTCAATATAGCCACCGCAAACTCCAAGCTCCGTCTCGAAGAGCACTTGGAATCCCTTCCTGAAGGCGACCAAGTCGAGCTCGGGGCTAGTCTGCTGGAAGCCATCAGCGTAGAAGAAGATAGTGCAGAGGCGCTGAAGGGGCTCCTGCTCGCGTTTGGGTACTTGGTGTATTGTGCACCAAAGGGGGGCGAGCTGGTTGATTTACTGAAGGCCATGGATGCAAAGGGAACGGTGCTTGGGAAGGCGAAGAGATTTCCTGAGGAGGCGCTGGTGGGAGATATTGGAAATGTTCTGTTGGGTCAAGGGTTAGAGTGAGGAAGGGGGAGGGCTGGAGTAGAAGGCTATATCGGAAAGAGAGCGGCGCTCTTTGAATTGGTAATGAAGTTATGATTCCCATTGATCATTCTGACCTTGCTCCGTGAGATGCTGGCCGCAGCTACGGACGGGTTTCATGGTCTTTTCCTTGCATTTCTTTCCACTCCTTCCGATGCATGTCCGTCCATCCCTTTCAAATATTCGTTGTGTCTTGGGGTGTAAGTGGTATGCATATGTATATACTACACAAGGTGCAATGATCTGCAGCTCTGCTCTATTCTCTGCTTCTCATTCTCCCTCTCAATCCACCTCACACACGCTTCTCCGTGCCTTTTCTGCCTCTTCTCCTTCTTCTGCTGCTACCGCACGGTACAGTAAGCAGGGTAAGTAAAGTAGGTAATGTAACGAGCTTTGGCCTAAATCAAGCTTGGCAGTGGGAGAGATGTTGGGTCAGAATATATTGTAAGAACGATCGAGATATTGATCAACGTAATCCATCTACCTACCTATATTGCAGGACCATTATAATTTGCAAGCTCTTGTCTGTATCATGTATGCGTGTATATATATTTCTGGACTAGGGACTTGATAATGCTTGCTTGTGTAACGTGTTTCTGACTTGGTGATACGGTGTGCTTGGCTACTTGCATTCGAGTCTTTTTTGTATCGAAAGAGGGCTTTGGAAGGGAGAGGAGAGAGAGAAGAGGAGTAGCAGAAGAACAAGATCAGGGAGAGATAATAGAACTAAACTGGGGGAGGGAGGAAGTGGGGGGAGAAGAGCCAGCTAGGTAGCTAGCTACTTTGCTGGCCCTTTCTTTTGAATCTAGAATTGAATCGCTATTTAGCGTCTCATACCAAAACTTTATACACATATTTTGAACTCATGTATACTGTCTTTTCTTCTCCGTGTTATGTTTACTTCCTTTTTTATCTCCGTGAGAAATAGCTCGGTGCTCCTCAGAGAAGGTTTCTAGGATTTACTACCCCCTTGCTGTATGGTGAGATACCCACGGCTAATGAGTTGCATCGATGGATGTGATATCATCGAAACCTGAACTACTTATCACCGATTTTACCTGCCACATTTATAATATATGGCTTAAATCTGATGGTATTAGATAATGATGGTATTAAATAAATAGGGGTTACCATTCAAGCCACGTGATCATCTCTTGCTCGGCTAAATCAGGGGCTTCTCAACATCAGATTCTGGACTGTCCATCCTTGTGAATCGGCAAATGAGAGGATATAGGGGGAAATTTATATCTTCAAAGGCTGTATGTTTGCATTTCACCGGTAAACGATACGGGTAAATGCGGAATGCGGGAGTCAAGCGTGGGATTCTGGCATCTCGAGTAGTTTTGCATGGATGTATGTCACGAAAGGCTAGTGCGTAGAGATAAGTTAAAATTTCGCGGCTCTTCCAGTTCTGACGATGCGATGAGCTGGGGGAGTGGGATGTTTAGCAGCTCTCGTAATGTAAATTGTCGGTACTTGGAGGAAATTGATTGTGATATCTAGAGGAGATCATGATTTTGCGCGAGGGTCTGTGTTGCTTTCATCATTTACTTTGGGCCGCTTATAATAGAGTATATCGTGGTCTCGGCGCTTGGGGACTTGGTGGCTCTGGGATTCTGGGGTAATGGTCGGCCGCTGTGCAGATGGGAGTTTGATTTGCTGTCATGGCGGATGGAGGTGTGACGACTTGGAAGCTGCGCTGTGCTTGGGAGTTAGTGATCGGGAGCTTGGAAGAAGGAAGGCAAAGGCAGCGCAAGATCTGGATCTGGCTAGAGATGTTTATGTTTTGGCTCACATAGACACAGATAATTGGAAAAAGGTGGGCCATGTAAGACTTGGCTGCTGGCGAGTGTTCAGTTTTAGCTTGCGAATGCGGCTTACCCATGAGACTCAAGGCAGTCGCAGGCGAGCTCCAGCAGGCGCGCAGCTGTATATACGAGGTATTACTAGCATGTACACGCATTTAAGGCTACAGCAACTCGATTCCTGATGCGCATTCTCCTCCATCCCAAAACAAGGTCCAGGAGAAGCACAGCGAAGTACGTCGACTCCTGTTGCGCCGCTGCATCCGCATGCTCGTCTCCAGCGCAGTCAAGGTCCACTCCCTGTATCAGGAGTAAAACAATAGCATGATTCTTCATATCATACAGTCACCTCTGACTGCTAATGCATAAACTTTTATTTCGCACCAGAACTCCTTACATTTGACAGCTTAAACTTTCTACAACCATAAGCTTTAGTAAATAACAATTAAGCACCTTGTGATAACAAGAAACAGCTTATACATATAGGAAGATTGTATTTTGTATTCGTTATTTAGTAGAGTAGATTAAAACAGAAATATAGAAAGTTGGCTTTCGTTTAACCATAGAATAAGTCTAAAAAATGACCGACTTCAGGTTCATCTTTTGTACCTAAGTCTACTAAAGAAGCAGATTTAAGTTTGACGATTTCAATTGAATACTTCCCTGGAAATAGAATTAACAAACACCTGCTAATGCTGATTTTCTTTCGAAGTGTTGACCCTTAGTTTTGGTGCGAAAAGCGGTTCTATGCATTAGCAATTACTTAGTACTGTATAGAGCTGAGTAGCCTTGATCATAATCTTGTAGTATAGCTGATCCGGTGTATTGTATTAATTGATGCTCTCTTTGGTTCAGGTTTGCCTGTTCCTATAGCAGGAGCGACTTCCTTTTCGTGAATCGCTGCACCCGGGCATATTTCTGCAGTACACAAGATCTCAGTTCACCGCAGGCCTTTCAGAATCAAATTCTCTACGACAAGAACCTGTAGTGGCTAGATTGACTTGTGACTTCGAAACGGCAGGCTATTGCTCGCTTCATCAAATGCAAAAGAGGTGGAGAGTTGAAAAGCTACATCAATCAGCTCGGTCTAGTTGAGAAGGGATTGTGCCCCACACTCGTTCAACTGTACGCGAAGAGTAAGCAAAGCAAGCAAGCAGGTCAAGCAGATAGGGTTAAGCAAAAACATTATCCAAAGCAGAGCAGAGCAGGCCAGAGGGACAAGAGAAGATGTTTGTTGTCTGTACACATTCCTTTGTTCGCTTACTCCAAGCTCTTTGCAGCGAATGCTGGTTAGTCAAACAAGTGATCCAGGATGGGTTGAGTAACGCTTTTTGAGGCGTCTATTTAATACTCGAGCTCAATTCTAGTCAAGAATATGATCAAAGTTTCATAAGAAACTCTTCGCACAGTTCTGCTGGTTGAAAGACCTTTTGCTCAGAGGCTCGCTAGCATTTCAGATAGCAGTACCGTGAGAAGATTGTAAGCAATAAAGACTTAAATGTCGTTGAGTAGATAAGGTAAAGTCCGATGGGCTTATTGCAGGCAGGTCTTAAGTTGAATGGTGGGTGGCTTCGGTTCGGGGGAGGGTGGTAAGTAATCAAGCTGATGAATGTAATAGTAGCTCTCCAGTTCAGGAATCTGAATCAGCCAAAGTGATGCTAGTCAATCCCGTGATATTTTATCTTTTAGTGGAGTTCAATTCAACTGAGGGGTAACGTTGATGAGACAAACCCGTTGTGGCCCGCATGCCACAGAGGGAAGTAAACAGGCCACGTGCCGTACCTTACTTAAAAAGGATTGTGATTTACAAAATCTCAACTTAGTTCACTTCTTCTGTCAACACCAATGCATCCGTCCCTTCTAATAAACAGCACCTCTCTAATCAATGCGAATGTCACTCAGTCCCTTGATCCATCACGTTTGGAGTACGTGACCGACGCGCCGACCAGAAAAGTTTGAGCGACCCCTGTACTAGAATCGTCCCGCCAACATAACGCGATCCAAGTCAATAATAACAGTACTATAACCCGAGAGCTTATGTACAGCAATCTTCGACTGCGCTTCCGCACAACCATTCAAGACATCACCAATATCCTGATTGGCATGGCTCTGGATCCCCGACTGATGCCTGGCGTGGCCGCGGAAATGCGCTCAGTGCGATCCACGGCTTCGACACCGAGTTTACGATCGCGGGGGAGTGATATGACGATAGGGAGAGATGCGCCGGGAGGAAATGTCAGAGTGGTGGTTCGAGTGCGGGCATTTCTTCCGAGAGGTATAGATGGAATCGCTCCCGGATGGAGAGTGGAAGACGATGCTAATGATTGCGTAGAGATTGAGAGAGGTGCGGAGTGCTTGATTGAGATGAATCCCAAAACCCAGGCAACAAAGCTTCTCGTACCGAATGACACCGACCCAGCCAACTCCCGTTCCAAGACGCGGAAGGTCTTCGAGGAGAAGTCTTTCACGTTCGACAATTCTTTCTGGAGTCACAATACGAAGGACGAGCATTATGCCCACCAGGAGGATGTCTACAATAGTCTGGGAGAGGAGTTCTTGGACCACAACTTCGAGGGCTACCACACTTGCATCTTCGCATACGGCCAAACGGGTTCTGGGAAGAGTTACACTATGATGGGCACGCCTGATCAACCTGGACTGATCCCAAGAACCTGCGAGGACCTGTTCCAACGAATCGAAGCCGCGCATGAAGAAACCCCGAATATCTCCTACACTGTCCGAGTTTCCTACTTCGAGGTCTACAACGAGCATGTTCGCGACCTGCTGGTCACCCAGCAACCCGGCCAGCCCCCTTATTATCTCAAGATTCGAGAGTCACCCACTGAAGGGCCGTATATCAAGGATTTGACCGACGCACCGGTCCGCAACATCGCGGAGATCTTGAAGCACATGAAGAACGGAGATGCTCAGCGCACGACGGCCAGCACGAAGATGAACGATACTAGTAGCAGAAGTCACTCGGTCTTTACAATCATGCTAAAGCAAATCCACCATGACATGGACACGGACGAGACCACGGAACGAGTGGCTCGAATCCGGTTGGTCGATCTGGCTGGCAGTGAGCGCGCAAAGTCAACAGAAGCAACTGGTGCACGACTCCGTGAAGGAAGCAACATCAACAAATCTCTAACAACTCTCGGCCGCGTAATTGCGGCACTGGCAGACCCAAAGCAACAACGCCCCGGAAAGCGAAGCAAGGATGTCGTACCGTACCGTGACTCGATCCTCACCTGGCTGCTCAAGGATTCGTTGGGAGGAAACAGCAAGACGGCAATGATCGCCTGCATCGCCCCCTCGGACTATGACGAGACCCTGTCCACGCTCCGCTACGCTGACCAGGCGAAGAGGATCCGCACCAGAGCTATCGTCAATCAAGACCATGTCTCTGGCGCGGAGCGCGACGCCCAGATTACTGCTATGGCTGAAGAGATCCGCCTCCTCCAGATGAGCGTCTCCGACACTCGTCGTCGTGAGAAGGAGGACAGAGCACAAGAGGAGAGGCTGGAGGATTACCAGACGCGAGTGTTGGCTATGCAGCGCTTGATGGAGGAGAAGGGCATGGTAGCCGAGGGCAAGATCCGCAGTCTGACAACCGAGAACGAGGCCCTGAGACTGCATCTCAAGCTTGCTCTCGACAGTCTGAGAAACCCGATCGAGGTCCGCAGTACACGGAACAGCATGCGTGTGCCGAGTATGGGGGCTGGCGAGGAGAGTGGCGAGAGTAAGGAGAATGGTAGCGCGAAGGGGCCGGTGCAGGAAGAGTACAGTGACGACGACGAGGGTGTTGATCTGACGGAGCACGAGGAGAAGGCGACCGAGACGCAGGAATTCATGAAGACGCTGCTGAGAGACCTGGATTTGTTCAAGCGGAAGATTGGGCACGATAAGGAGCGGTTCCTGGCACCGCTCAAGGAGGGAGTATACGTTTGATTGGGGAGGCGGGAGGGTGGCCTGGAGGAGCATTGAATGTTCGAGGGCGGCGGCGCTCTGGAAAGTGCACTCTGTCTGGTCATGAATAGCGAAGGGATGTGATTTTGGGCAGCGATGGTGTCCGGAGTCTTTCTTCAGGTCACATATTATGCTATGGATAGCAAGAAGAGGTAGTCTCTTATAGGTAGGGTAGGTAGGTATAGTCACGAAATGCAGGGTCCCTGATCATGCAGAGGAGTCTGTAAATTCAGCAACGATGTGATGAACCCGTGATACCTTCTTTTCTTGTATGTATTATTATGTACTATGTATGTAGGTACTTTGAAAAGATATTATTGTATATATAGAACTGTCTGTTTCCAACAGCATTCATTCTACCTCCCTGCTTCTCTTCCTTCTCTCTTTAATTCCTGCAGCTCCTTTTTACTCACGTAACCCTCGCCCCACACTCAGTCCATTCCCGAGCCAATAGATATAGATGTGGATGTGAATGTGAATGTGGATACCCAGCGCGAAGGTAAGCTGGCTCACTCGTAAGCGAGCATCTAAGCGAGCAGCTGACTAGCCCGCATGACTACGTCAGACGTTGTCAAAGCTAGCTGTAAGTACTACGTATATTCGCAGATACCGTTAGTACTGTGGTGGAGTTGGCGTCCCTGATCTATTTTGGCCCTGTATCAGGCCCCACTATCACATGCCTCTGCTCACGGCTAGGTCACGTGTATACGCCTATATAGACGAGTAGTTGGATCCTCCTTGAACCAATTTCATCGTCATCATCATACATACAATACAATATAATACTACGACGAATAGAAGTTCTTATTCCCCCCCTCTCTTTTCACTCTCGAATCCATTATGATTATATCTATATGCATTTGTTGATTCGCAGTCAAGTATATGCTGGAGCTCCTCCCTCCACATATATTTGGTGACCTACGCAGGGAATCGAATCGAGGGTGGTCTTTACACTTTTATCTATTAGTTCAATCTGGTGGAACCTCGCTATTACCGTCGCCCATCGAAAGAGACATGACTTCTTCAGCGCAAAAGGACTTCAAGCTTAGCGACAACGCCATACTCAAGCTCACCGAAGAGGATATGAAGAGGATCCGATCCCTTTCATCCGTCGCAAATGCTCCAACTACGTGAGCATTCGTAGCCCTCTTGCTGAACCTGGAGCACCTAGTATGCCAGCATTCGACAAAGCCAATATCCCCGATCACATTCGCCAGCTGGAGCGAGCCTTCAAGGACTACGATATTACTAGCGATTCGAAGAAGAAACAACACCTAGCGGAGTACAACGTCTCTAGTTTTTTCGGATACAATATTCGATGCAACATCGAAAGCCTCGGAAGCTTCTCGGACGATAAGGTATCTTGGGACGAGTTCAAAGCACTAGTAAAGGAGGAATATAAGGCCTACGATCTCGCGAGATGGAAAGATAGCATTAGCTTTTTATACGACTTGAGCAACAAATAGATAGCAAAAGAAAGAGCCTCGAAGGCAGATCTGCTGCAATTCATACGGCAATTCAACCTTACGGGTCTTGCGTGCTTAGCCAACGGAAACATCACCGACAAACAACTGAAGTGGAAGTTCTTCGGGTGTTTATCGACTCAGATGCAGCACCGAACTTTTAAAAACGTTAAAGCTAGAGAAGACCATTTGCAAACCTACGACGCGGTCTATACTCTAGTAAGCAACCTTATCAAACAAAAGCAAATCACTTCGAAAAGAATCAAGGAATACGGATACGCTAAGATCCCTGAAGAGTTTTCACGCTATGATCCTTATTAAAATGAAAATTCGCGTCTCCAAGTACCAGCTGTCATACCTGAAAGCAAGCGAAACCCCTACGTTTCGCCACCGTATGACGCTTACCCTCACGGTTCCCAAGTCCTTGCGTAGGTCACCAAATATATGTGGAGGGAAGAGCTCTCGCATATACCTGACAGCGAATCAAGAGATATGTAAAGATATAATCTTAATGGAATCGAGGGTGAAAGGAAGGGGAGGAAAAGAAGACGTCTATTCGTCGTAGTATTGTATTATATTGTACATATGATGATGATGATAATCGTCGGCTCGCTTAGGTGGGCCTCCTTAATCCTTTCAGTCTTAGTCGGCGTCATGTATGTTGGAAATTCTCTTATACTATAGCAATTACTATTACAATTATCAAATATTTACATAAACAATCAATCCACAAATTGTATACTTGTTTTCGAAATATTCAAAATCGTAAGTGGATTTAACGATTACGAAGGGAAAAAAAACTTTAAGCTGACGTAGTGCTACAGTACTGTATACGTACGTAGTACTACGTACTATGTTCGAAAAGGCGGTTTAGCAACGCGATGAGCCTTAGATCAAAATCTTATTACTCTACTTACCTTTGCCGGACGATTCTTGTCGGGTTGTAGTAACACTTACGGAGTTAACAAGAAGCTAAATGGTCATAATAATAGTTCGGGTTTTTCTAATACTCCAGTAGTATTTACGTAAATCCTCTTAGAATCCGCCCTTGGCAAGGAGCTTGCGCTGACTTTCCTTAACACTTGTGGTACGGAAGACTTCTCTTCTATCTTGAAAAGATGACGACGCTAATCATAGCAAAGGCTATCTCGGACCTAGTACAGTATGGACAATCAAGCTTCGTCTGTCGATACCTTGGGCAAAACATGCCGCTTTTATATGCAGAATCCTTGCCTTTTTTTTTTTTTTTTTTTTTTTTTTTTTTTTTTTTTTTTTTTTCAGACAATTATCCAAAAAAAACAGTGATGCCAGAAACTTCCAGCAGGATCAATGACCTGGCCATAACTGAATTCAATAATGCGGTTTCTTCTTTGACATGCTCTTAGCTGCAGCAGCCCGATACATATTCCCTGGGCTATCTATGATAATATTGCGAATATGCTCGCTCCGAGTTTCTCACGGGAACAATCACTAATCACGACGGCTACAATGGTTACCGATAGTAGATGGTTCAGGGGGTTTCGATTGTGGTAGTGATCGGTCGAGGTCGGGTGGTGTAACCCCCGGCAGCCGCCCGCCCCGCCTTAGACCTCTTTGTGTTCTGTTATTTTCTTTTGCCATCCATTCAAAAGACCCGTACGTGCTCAGCAGCAGCAACACAATGCTCTGTCTTGACAGCTGCAACAAAGCAGATACGACGGGCCACAGAAACAAGCACTAGGAACATGTTGTGCAGTACGGAACAGCCCTCATGTGTCTGCCAAGCTGCTTAACTAATAAGCGAGATCACGTGCCACACAAGCACCTATAAATGACTTGCTTCTTTGTTCCCACGGACATGTCAGAGTTTTCGTACTACCACTTTTGCGAACACACTGTTTCCTGCTCCACCTGTTACGACCTACGTCCAGATCTTGCACCATGCGCTGTGCTGTGCTGTGTTCACCAGCCAGATAGCCCACAGCGCTGCTGGCGACAGGTTTCTCTCTACATTAGGGACCTACGGACGCGACTCGATGCGACCGGACTGAACCTTGCCTACAATAAATATATACATTTATATCGATATATACCGGTATATAGCTGCGAATATGGCTTGGCTCCTCAGCCCTATCCGCATCTCTTCTCATCTCGGGTTGAGTGAGTGAGTGAGTGAGTGAGTACTCTGCCGCCAAAGGCAGGGCGAAAAAAAAAATGAAGAAGGATCTCGAACTCCCCAATCTCCTACCCTTCCACTCCCCAATCCCTCCCCCTCAAAAGAGGAAGGAGAAGAAAAAAAGAACAAAACCCAGCTTTAAACATAAATGCTAGAGCCCGCCGATTCCACCTCCCAGATCGCGCGAGTGTGGACAATGAAGCTAGAATGAACGTACCGGGGGCCGCGATTTTGATTCTTCGAGGCCCTTTCCCCGCGAGTTGATGTTATAGTCAAACCTTGTTGTCGGCTCCTGATTTTCGGGGAGTGGACGATTGGTGCTTGGGGGATACAATTTTCTTTTTTCCGTTAGACAGATCCATGGAAAAACATCATGGCTGTTTGATTCATGAGATCGTTCTTTGAGCTGCAATGAGTTCTACATTTTGCTTTGATTTGCTGCTGTGCTATGCTATTCTCGTGTCCGATGCTCATGTCTTGTGTCTTGTGCCCCGTCTGCCGCATCGTGATACAAGAGAGAGAAGAGATCACCCCTTCCAACACCCATCAGCATCCTCATGCACTTCTGTCTCCTCAATCCCCGCCTCCTCTCTCACCCCCCTCTTCTTCGCCGTCTCGACGCCGAACCTCCTATCCCTCTCCCGGACCTTCTCCCACGGCACCTGTTCAGCCTGCGTGAAGCTCATCATCAGCTCCGGCTTCCCCAGCGGCAGCACATCGCCCCGGTCGACCTGCCAGAAGTGGTACGTCTTGCCGTAGAGGCCCACGACAGACCTCATCTCCTCCGTCTCGGCGACCTCCCAGACGGCGTTGGGCAGGGACGGGTTCGGCATGATGAGCATGCCGCTGCGGACCTGGGTTTTTTTGCCTTTGTCAGCTGAACTCTGGTCGGGGAGTTGAAAGAGAGAGGAAGGGAGAGAGGAAAAGAAAATGAAATAGAACATGGATAAGAAAAATCTGACCTCGTAATCATGCGAATGCCACAGCTTCCTCTCCTCCGCATCAAGACCCGCATACAGCTCCCTCGTAATCATGTACTCCACGCCAATCAGCCTCGCCGGATTCGTCGGCGCGTCGTAAATCAGACACTGTCGTACCTATGTATTCCCCCGACATCAACCTTCAGATCCCAGTACACTCACTCACTTACTCAATCACCCCACCTCTTCAATCTCCACCCCTTGTGCTTCCCTCCTCTTTCTTCTCTCTCTTCCCTGCCTCCGCCCTCCCCTTCCTCCAAATGCTCCATGAAGGGTGGAAAGTAAAAGGCCAAAGAAAAAAAAAAAGGAGGGGGGGGGAGTAAGAAAAAAGGGAGAGCGTACGTACATCGGCGCTCAAATGCGTACAGTAATGGTTGGCCTCCACCGCGCGGCGGGGATCCGACGCGTAGACGTGGAAGGCGTTCAAGTGGGCGCAGATGGCTTTCACGGGCGCGAAGGACTGCGTCGCTGAGGCGCCCGTTTCGAGGATGGCATCTTTGGTTGTGAGGGGGGGGCCGGCGGCGCCGTGGGTGCTTTGGGGGGATGGCATGGGTGGGTGTTGTTACTTGTGCTCCGCTTGGAGCGAGCGTGTTTTGATGTTGATGTTGATGTTGGTGTTGGTGTTGGTTTTGGTGGTTTTGGTGTTGATGGAGGGCAGGTGGGTCTGAGGTGGACCTGTGGAGGGGAATGGTTTGAGGTGAGAATGAATGCCTACTTATTCAACACGCACAAGTGGGGGAAGGGGACACCAGAGGAAGGAGGGGTGTTTATCAGCAGCAATGGGCAAGGAAATAGGGGCTGACGTCATGCTACACTGTGAAGTGAAGCCATGCATGTCGTTTGTAGCAGGGTCATCATAAATAATAATTTGATATTGTCCGAGTCCATCCTGTCTCATATCTTGGAGTCGGCAGGTGGTCTGTCGGTTACAAGTTAGCCCAGGGGGGCCAAACTCCCGAGTATAGATGGATAACTTCACATACCTACTCACTTGAAGTTGTTCTTCATCTCTCTGAGCTTGGCCATGACCTCCACCGGATCGGTTTTGCCAGTGGCTTTCTGGATCTCGGGATCCTAGATGGTACAAATTTTCAGCCTGAAGGTCTCATGTCTACTCTAATCACGGGAATGCTACTCACGTCCATTCTCATGAAGACGTTGTGTTTCTGCATATCCGATTAGCATCTCTTCTCGCCGTTATTCCCGGCCAGAGGGCCTGCCTACCTTCTCGTCGCCGATGGTAAACCTGCCCTGCGTCTCCTTGTTGTTCTCGGCAAAGGCATGCAGTGCCTTGACAGGCTCGCTCTGTAAGACCGAAATGGCGAACTTGACATTGGCTTTCGTGTATTCGTGCCCAGGCTAGTTCAATCAGCATGCCAGTTCTTCTCCCGCGTGGACCATAGCCTTACGTAGACCTTCGTATCGTCCGGAACCGCAGCGAGGGTCTTGTTCAACGCAGTGTTCATCTCTTCCGGAGTACCCTCAAAGAATCGACCACAGCCTGGCAGGTTATGGTCAACTTATCGAAGCAGGCTCATTGGAATACTATGTCGAACCTACCTCCATGGAACAGTGTATCCCCAGTGAAGATGTACTTCCCCGTACTATCCTCCATGAACCAGCAGATACTGTCTTGGGTATGGCATGGTGTGTAGATAGCCGTCACAGCAATCTCGCCAATCTTGAATCCTTCGCCATTCTTGGGAGTCTGCGTAACACCTTCACAGTCTTTGCCGCCAATGATAGGCTTGCCCTGGAACTCAGGATGTGCTAACTAAAATTTCAGAGTGTTAGTGGGATATATCTGGCGTGAGAGTACGACGTCTGCCTACCATCTTGTTATTTCCACCCGCATGATCCCAGTGACTATCCCAGTCAGAATCTCTCCCTTTTCCTTTCTCAAGAAAAAGAGACATACTGATGTGTATTGACAATGGCCGTCAAGTTGATCTTGCCAGCACTTATTTGCTCCTTCAATACTGGTGCCACCCTGAGCATGTCATCAGTCTCTCCCCTCTCAACGTTCGGGGACTTCTGTTGGACTAACTCATCCGGATTCGCGGGATCAATGATAACAGCATCTTTCGTCTTGTCGTCGATCACCAGGTATGCATAGTTATCCATATGCCCCGTCCCTAAGTTCTAGGTCAGTGATGACCAAATAAGCTTTGCAGAACACCTTGAAGGCTATCTTACACATAGGAATCGATTGGATATGCATTGCGCGGGTTAGAGCGAGCTATTATTTGTTGACTTATTAGCTTATTTTCCAGCAGACCTTACTGTAGCTTAGAAACATACACTTGTAGTGATGGATCGTAAAGGCCGTGAGAGTGTTCGTCTTGTAAGGGCAGAGAAGCTCATTGATATCTGTGCAGTGGGATGCGGGTGATTGGTAAAGCTTCAACATCGTCTTAAGGCAAGTTACAGTCATAATGTACAGTAAACAATGCGGAGTCGTGAAGCTCTTATCTTATCTTCATGTGACCACAGGAAATTATCCAATGAGAAAGAGGGCATTTCATCTCATTGGAGGCCATAGTCTGGTCCAGAAAGACGTGTTTTTTCTCCATGGTTTTCAACACTCGAAGACACTTGCGTCACTCCAGTCATGTGATGGAAGCTTCTCCGGGCATTATATCCATCTTTTCCAATCAAAGATGGCACAACCTGAAAGTGTTTAAAATTTAGCAGTACATTTAAGTAGTAGTATATTAGCTAAAGCCAACTCGTACCTCAGACTATAGAGATGGGTAAGATCGTCCAAGATTTTTTTTACCATGGCTCGCTTGAAGCCCTGGTCAGGTATTCGAAGGGTTGATCAGGTATAAACTGGGATAGAAACATAAGGACCCGATAACGAATGGCTAAAAGGAAAAACGAAAAAGGGAAATAGCTATAGTTTCTGGCTACTTTCTTGAAGTATTTCCGGGTTTTACGAGTTTGGCACCGCTAGCAATAGCCGATCTAAGCTAATAACGGCCGAGGTGGTTTGCTGGTAAAACTCAAAGATGCTTTTTTTTAACCAGATTGAGGAAATGAATCCCCATACGGATAACAATATGTCTCCATCACTCTTGATTTATATCATACTATGCGACTCATCTCTCACAAGACGTTATTCTGCTGATTGTCGGAAATCATCGCTTGAGAAATTCTGGACTTTCACATCAAGACTAAGCGAAGATCGCGAGCCATTCCGATGGACTGATTTCGGAGTCAATTTTTTCTTTCACACTTACCTCTTTATCAACTAGAAATGAATATTATTCTATCGCCTCGAAAACATCTAACAAAGAACCTATCGACTGTATTCTTAGCGTCGTTGCATAAATATCGTAAAGTGTCAGCCGACCTTGCCATTTCGATGTGAAATAGCCGATTCGAAACAAACCTCAATAGGAGTACGATGTAGCGTCAGCTATATCGACTCTCGGCGTCTTAGCAGTCCTCTTTTTTTTTTTCAAAAAAAAAAAAATTCTTGCTGATTGCTGCCCCTCTAACGGCGATCGTCTTTATGCTTCTGCGTTACAGACTGAAAGGCACCGTCGGTGGTGCTAAGCTAAGAAAAATAGTTCTCGCTTAGCAGATTATGCATACCACATACATTGAACTAATAGTATTGTGACCTTTGACGAATCACAGCAGCAGGGTTTTATTACGATTATACTATCAGCAGATTGAATATCTTGAAGACAAGAGGGGGTTTGGGGGTGGGAGGTATTTGAAGAGTCTCATGACCAGCTATCGGGATGGACGATCTCATTAGATAATCTAAAATCGGCGCTAGGCATATAACTATAGTTCAGCAAGGAGTTACTCTTTTATAGAAATGTTTGCCATGGGCGAAGAGATGTGCGGAGGAATCAAAAAGTTGGGATTCGATGTGACGTGGAAGGCGCACGAGGAGGGTGGGCATTGGATCCATACGGAAAAGGGAGTGGATGTCATGGCCGAGTTTCTGCGGAAGTTCATGATGGCGAATAAGGGATAGTATGCATGAGGTCGGGGTAATTACAGAATGCCATTCTTGGAGCTGCGATGCCGTGGGATCAGAGACCCGGACTCTATATCGATGTGTGTATTTTTTGGGGGGATTATAGCCATGGTCCTATCAATATATTGTCTCTAAATCCCGTTCGATTAGTTGAGATCACTAATGGAAGTTTTGACGCCGGCACGTCATTATAAGCCCTGGGGAGGCCGAGTCGTAAGTCGGATTCTTCAAAGTCCCATGATAAAATTACCATTGAAACATCCTCATTGTTATCCTCATCATAATTACAGACCAAAAAACTGAATGTTGAATTTATATCGTGACTTCCAACTGAGAATATTGAACCATATCGTAACTTCCAATCCAAATTAGCGAGACTTGGCAAAGACTTCGGACACACTCATTTAAATTATCAGTAAAGAACTTTGAGACTATCCCAGACATTGAAACATCTTCATTGTTATCCTCATCATTAGCACAAACGGAGAACCTTAATGTTGAATTTATATCGTGACTTCCAACTGAGATTCTACACTTTGAACCATATCGTGACTACCACTTAAAATTAGCGAGACTTGGCAAAGACGTAGGAAACACCCATGTCAATCAGTAATAAAGAATTTGATACTATCTCAGTTGCAACGCATATTCTTGATGGAATTCTACCAAAATATAATCTTCTTGGATTCTAAAGAGTCGAGTCGATCGTGGCCGAAAGGGATGGTGGGTGCTAACAGGGAGGGGAATAGACCTCATTGCCGTATTGTGAATCATCTGGAAAGAAAGAAAATCACACTGACTATAAGAATATCAATTTAATAAGATATATCACTAGCTCCCCAAGCTGACTTCCCCATAATTGAAAGGGTTTTTTTTTACAAGCAATTTGTTTGATTGTCCTATATATCCTATATATCCTATGCCCTACAAATCCTACGCATTCAGAATTTCCTACAAATCGTACGTAGCAACAGAGCACTCCCAATACGTCATGTTCACTCCGGTCTCGATTACAAATCACGGGGAGACCTTCCGTTGAGATTACTGTTACGAGGCACACGTCTGAGTCTTCTCAAGGGTAGAGACGGGGGTGAAGTCGCTGAACGCAAAAACGGTGGTGGGAGTATGCCGGACGTTTCCCTCATCCCATTCCGTCCCCGAGTGGACCCTCCAGACGTCTGCATGGGTACGGACACCGTCGAGTCGTCCTGGAGGCCGCAGGGGCCGGTGGGCGAAGAGGGAGGAGATATTTCGGGCCTAGTGCCGAGCTTGGGGGCGGTGGTGATCTCAGTATTGCCTTTGCGGGTTTTCTTCTCGAACTCTGTCCCATCTTCTCTAAAGATTAGGCCCCATCTCCGGGGATCATTGTTGAGGGCGCCTCTCATGGGAGGGTTTCGAATGTTGCTCTCTGGGGAGGTCTCGGCTCTCTCCATGTAGGGCCTTGGAGAATCGGGCCGCTTCTTCTTCAAGGGTGGGAGGGCATGGCGACCTCTCTGGGAATGCCTCCTTTCTGGTCTGGTCTCGAGCTCCCCCGTGTAGGGCCGTGGAGAATCTGGTCTCGTCTTCTCTCGCGGCGCGGGGACATGGTGGCCGACTGACCCTGTCTGGGAGAGGGAGAGAGTCTGGCCTAGGTCGGGGTTTTTGTCCGTCTGTGGGTCTGTCAGCTTTAGTTCTTCTTGAGATCCCTGTGGGGTGAAGATCTCGGTGAATTTGGACTTTCGAGGGGTAGGCATCTCGTCGCCGCCTACTTCTTCTGAGTAGTTCGTGGTATGGAATTCGGTATGTATGCGTGAGAGAATAGAGACGCTGGATGAATCGGATGGTTTTGCTAATATTGGGACTTGTGGTACCGTGTTTCTTGACTCCTATATAGGTGAGGTGAGCGCTGTTCCACTAGTGTGGCCTTACTGTTCTCGAGTCCAGATCAGGAAACGTGCAAAATGCAAAGTTCAAATCTAGTGGTACCGACTGTTCCGACTCAAAATGCCTCAAATCCATATCCTGCTGCTTATCGAAAAGAGCCATGGTCTGATACCTCCTCCTGAAGTTGGTCCATCAAGACAACAATTGTATAACCATCTGCTGTTCCAGGAGAATCCATCAAGATGTGGCAATATTTTACCTCGAGAATGTTCTCGTTCAGCAAATGGTAGAAGATTTGCATAAGCCAGAGCTACTTTGTCAGTCGAGTTCAACGGTCTTTGTTGTCTTGGCCAAAGAAAACATAAGACTTATGCGGGATCCTATGAAAAAGGGAAATGTGCAGAATCGTAAACAATGCACACAAAGAATGCACACAATGAGACAGGTTTGGACCAAAGTCGAGTACAGACTCTGATACTTTGTACTAGTGACTAGCGGACATTATCTGATTCCTCTTGAATCCACTTTGCCCAGCTGTCCGTATACAGTATTCATTTCTAAAATTCTTTAAAACTCCATTAAAAAGTACTCAGAGAAAGTGACAGGGCGTGAAATGATTATTGATAGAAGGTGCCGAGGTACCATAATCAACACTGCTCCCATACAACTTACTTTTCGCCCCAAGCTCCGCATAGACAAGCACAGAGAGCGTGCTGATGAACACACACAATATAGATAGCTAGCCTTCGAGAAATGTCATTTCGGACGTAAAAGCAAAACAGACGGAGGAAAGCATAGGAGGTTAGAGAAGGAACTATATACCGTATACCCATGTCTGAAATTAGTTCTTAGGAGGCAGGCTGTCTGAGGCAGACTACCTATAAAACCACAATGACTTTGGATTATGAATCTGGTTCATTCAAGGCACCTATTCTAGAGGTATCTCGTGATCTCTCACTGGCAGCTAAAGCGCTTTGTGTCCACGGTCTCAGAATGCATGTATCTTACACATACCCACGAGAGAATCCTAATCCCGCCGACTAGACTCCCTCCTACTGCCCCGACTACGGCTGCGATCACTCCGCCTGCGATCACGATCCTTATCGCGGCTTCTGGATCGTTCGCGTCGGCGGTCCCTATCCCTTTCTCTGTCCCGAGAACGGCTGCGATCTCTTCTATCCTTCCTCATATACGGACTGCGGCTTCGCGACCTAGCCCTCGTCCGGTCCCGATCTCTATCTCGTCTGCGACTCCGACTTCTCGATCGGCTGCGTCGACGAGACTTCTCCTCCTCACGAGATCGGCGGGTGTCTCTATCTTTAGCATCCCTGTCCCGACTTCGACTTCTCTCTCGCTTGACAGTACTATCTCGACGAGCGCTCCGGCTACTGCTCGCTCCAGGTATGTATCGATCGATACCTGCAGGGCTCGTCGACCTCTCGATCCGGCTTCCGCGTCTGGAGGACCGTGACCGACTCCTAACTCTCGAGCCACGCCTATCTCTTCCTCTCTCGCGAGAACTCTCTCTCTTCCGTGCAGACACAGGACTCGTAACTCGAGCATCGTCAGTCCGCCTAGGCGTCTCCTCCCGTTTCGGGCGTTCGGACCATCCAGGCAGCGGGGGAATCTTCTCACGGGCAGCTTGGTCGGCCTTCCACCTCTTAGCTTCTTCTTCGCGCTTCTTGGCTTCAGCAACTTTCCATCTTTCCAATTCAGAGTCTCGTGGGGGAGGGCTAGCAGGTCTTACTCGATCTCGGCTCCGGTCACGGATGCTGTTTCTGTCACGGTGGCGGCTGTCTGAGCGGTAGCTTCGTCGTCGATCAGGAGATAGGCTGCGGTCTCGGCTAGAACGTCGACGGCGATCTTCTCTGCTATCTCTTCGATAGGTGCGGTCCCTACTGTCGCGGCGGCGGCTCCGGCTTCTGGATCTCCTCGTGTCCCGGTCCCGGTCCCGGTCCCGGCTACGGCTCCTTCTCCGGTCATAACGATCGTCGTACTTATCAGAGGGACGATAGGGCGTCTTGAATGCATCAGCCTTGGGTCCAGTTGGGGGGGCTATTGGTTTCTTGACATCGACGTTAATCGCAGAAGCTGGGGCGATTTTCTTTGGGGGTGGTGCCAGGGATTCATCGATTTCGATTTCCAACTGGTGTCTCGACCGCTGCGATAGTTTTTTGCCCTCCTTCAATAGATCGTTCAAAGCTTCCTGCTCCAAGCGCTCGATTTCCTCCTTTGACAACTCCGGCTTGACTGAAACCTCCTTGACTGAAACCTCCTTGACGTCTCGAGTCGAATCGCGTCGGCTTGGTTCGTCAGACTTCTTATATCGATCGTCTCGTGAGTCTCGCGAATCGCGCAAGTCTCGTTCGCGGTCGCGGTCTCTGTCTCTGCCACGATCCCTCTCTCTATCCCTATCTCTCTCTCGTTCCCGTTCTCGTTCCCGCTCTCTCTCCCGCTCCCTATCCCTGTCTCTTTCCCTTTCCCTCTCTCGTTCTCGTTCTCTTTCCCTACTCTTCTCCTCCTCCCTCTCCCTTTCAGCCTTCCTCCGAGCCTCTCTTTCAGCCCTCCTCTTCTCCTGCTCCATCTCTGCTTTCCTCTCTTCCTCCTTACGCCTAGCTCTCTCCTCCTTCCTCTTCTCATCAAGAAAGGCCAACTCCTTCTCCCTCGCCTCCTGCCTCACTTTCTCTCTCGCCTCCCTCCTCCTCTTCGCATCCTCCGCATACTGCTCATCCGTCTTCCCACCCCGAGCGTGCTCCATAAGCGCCGTCTCCTCACCCACATCCTCCTTCCTCAGCACCCGGATCCCCGTCTCAATTTCCTCCAGGTGTGCATCGATCAACGCATCGATGCGCGACTCTGCTGTTTGGTACACGCCCGCTCGATCAACGGCTCCTTCGATCAGCGCAGCCGCCTTCCCGCGATCCAGTTTCAGCAGCTGGGAGGGGTTCTTCTCGATCTCTTCTTCGGCGACCTTGATCAGGTTCTGTTGGAACTCGGCTTCGAAATCCTGCATTCCCGGAGTGGAAAGTTAGATCCGGGCCTGGTGGGCCTGCAGGCCGTGCCGGGAGGGAACCTACACTCTTCTCCAGATCCTCCCACACCTGCTTGCGCAAGCTGTCGTAGCCACCCTTCTTCTTGAACTTGTGCGCCAGATCGTCGATGCTCTGACGCGTCGCGCTCGAGAGCGGGATATCGCTCGTCTTGAGCTTCTTCCTCACTGGGCCCGTAGTACCGCTCTCAGCGGCATCTTTTTGGTAGGTCATGGTAGTTGCCATTCCCTGCTTCAGCTTCAGCTTCAGCCGCTGCAAGGTCGTGGAATCGGGTGCGTGTCGTGAATCGTGATGAGCTGTAGAAGCATGCTGCAATTATGTAGAGTAGAGCCGCACAAAGTATCTCCCGACGCCAAGTAACACTAGAGTAACTAACGACTAGCATGCTACCCCGGCCGAGCTTCACCTCGAACCTCACTTTTGACAGATTGAATGCCCTCAAAGCCAATTACGCCCCTAAACCACGCATCTACGTCTCAATTTGGGGCCAAACCTCTCCCCAAAAATACAGATATACATATCACACCACGAGAGCGCGTTCAAGATGTCCAAAGTCCTCTTCTGGGCCGGCTTCGGTACGTCCTCAAAACGCCCTCCTTCCGCTCCTACAATCCCCCCCCCCACCCACCACTTCCCCAATCCAAGATTCCCAGTGTATTGATAGATTGTGTGTGTGTGTGTGCGCCAGGCCTCGCAACACGCTTCTGGCAGCTCGGCATCGAGATGCGCCCGTTCTTCAACAAGGAGTCACTCTGGGCGTACCCTTTCTTCGCCGGCGTTGGGGGCAGCTTCGGATACTGGATGACGGGCGTGGATGAGAGGCAGAAGGCTATTCTGGGGGCTAGGAGAACGGCGCTGTTGGAGAAGAGAGCAAGGCGGGCGGAGAGGGAGGCGGCGGCTGGTGCTGAGGCGTAGGGAACGACACGCTGGAACAATACAGGGACAGTGATGGGAAGGGAATGGGAAGGGGAAGGAATGGGATAGAGTAGGGGTTGTGTATGAAGTCTATGGGGCTGGCTGCTACGGTTTGAGATGGGTGAGATATGATCCCCTGATGAAGGACCTCAATGTTGGGGTGATTAGCAGATGCAATCACAAACAAGTCATCAGATCGGAGCCAGTGGGCGAGACAGTTTCATTACACTATCTTACACCATACGAATCGAATGAGATCATCGCAATACCAAATCCACTGCAATGTACCGATAGACCATTCCTTGATCAAATGCTACAGCCAGCTTACTGTCTCTCATTTCCCAATCTATGCAACACTGGCACCGATGTCGGTGGCACATTCCCTGACTCCGTGACAATCATCTGAATGTACTCCGCAGGCGTAACATCGAACATCGGGTTGCAGAGCTGCAGCTTCTTGATGTCCTCCCAGATTGTGAGAGCTCCACCGGGTATCACGAGCTCATCCGCTGGAGCTATCTCATTGTGAACGATCGAGTCCAAAGCCACTCGCTCAGTAAACTTGATTGTCTCGCAAAGGACCAGGACCGGCTTATCGGCCTCGTTAGCTTCCATCGCCACCAAAGCAGTCCCTACTCTCGAAAACAGCCGGCCGTTGCTCATCATGGCGTGAGCTCCCAGCATGACTTTCGTGACATCCTGTATATTGTGGCTTACTCCGTTGATCAGGCAATACTTGACGTCCATTCCGAGTCCAACCAGAGCTGCTGCCAAATGCTTCCCCTCGTGCAATGGTCTCGAGTCTACGACTATGACTCTGAATTTCTTCCCATCGTTATGCGCCTGGACCAGAGACTTCTGGACGATGTTGCTTTTCGCATACGTCATAATCACATCTCCATCTTTGATCTTGTCCGCAGCGCTGCGAGTGATGATTTGATCGGCAAACGTGACTCGCTCTCGAATAAATCCATCAATAGCCTCGCATAGATTTTTCTTGGCCTCGGAATCCGGGGTACTGATATCGACTTTCGAGACTTCGAGCTTCAGCCACCGGATAGCGTTTCCCATAGATATCGAAAGCGGCCGGCACGAAGCAAGGTATTCGATTTGTGGTGAGAGGACATGTGATGTAAGATGCCGTGTAAGTGAGTTTCCAGGTGGTGTAGCGTATGATTCAATGACCTAGAGTTGTTAGCAGGATTTTCTTGCATTGGAAAATACGGCTTAGAAGCCAACACCCACCCTCTTGAATGCCTGCAATGTCGCGACAAGCCGCGCGCAGCTCCCACAAATAGTATAGTTGCTCATCTGCAGCCCCAAAGCCAAAACAGCTGGATGAACATCCTTATTCGCGCCGGCTATCGTCGTAGTCCGCGCCTTGTATAAGTGCCTAAAGAACTCCACAGTCTTGTCTTCTTTCTTAGGTACCACAGGCACAATGGGCGCAACTTTCTGCGGCGATCTAACCGGCAAATTCCTCATATCCGTTGATGCCGAAAGACGCCGCTTTGGTTGTGTCTTGGCTCCTTTCTGTGACTCGCCCTTCGATGGCTGTGCTGCTGCTGCTGGTATAGCGGCTTGTGGTGCACCTCCCGCCGACTTTTGTTCCAACGCCTGTTGTCTCCGAGCTGCTTTCTCGGCCTTTGCTTGCTTCTTCAGCTCGGCAGGTGTTAATACGGTCACGCCTGCATCAGGAGATGTCTTTGGTGGAGCTACGGGTTTTGCGGCGCCGTTTTCGCCTCCGTTTTCGCCTTGCGATTCCTGTGGCGCTGGTGCATGGGGCTCGGACGAAGCTGGCTCGGGGACTATTGGGTCTGGAGATGTCATTTTGAAATAGTTGATGTTCACAGAGCTTCTGCTCTTCGACGGGGCTCAATTGCCTGTGTCAAGTTTAATGATTCATTCGTAAAATCGCTGGGGAATTTGTAGTAGTCTTGGGAGATGTTTGCGAGACGTGGGGTTCTGGCTTTCATGAAAGTGACTCACACAAGAATTGACTGAATAATCTGTGATATTGAAAATTCAACACTGAGTTCCTTGTCGGGATGTGTTCTCAGGTTGATCCGAGAAGCAGGGCTCGACTTGACTTCGAATAGTGCAGTGTCGATTGTACTTTGGCTCGAGATGTTGACTTCGAGCATGAGGCTGCAGTAATGTTTCTTAGCGCGGGCGGGATATTCATAACCCCTGTAAAAAGCACGTGCCAGCTACTTATAAATCTTGGCCATGAATCCTCACTTCACGTAGATGCTTGGAATCATCTGATATACCTTAAAGGGGAATGCAGGAGCATTTAGACGGTCAGCTGATCGTCCGATAACCATCTCTTTTAGGGACGATTTTAATAAGTTGGCATGGCTGGTAGATCACCCTAGGCCTATACTTAAGAATAAATAGAATTTGAAAACAAACGATTTAAATTATTTAAATCGTAGCTAAAATAAAACTATTTTATTCGATTGAATCGTTTTTTTTAAATACTCGTCTTTTCGTATAAAAACCGTTTTAAGACCGTCTTCGAGCGTTTAAGACTCTATGGCCGTCCTATAGCCGTCCCATGGCCGTCCCATGGCCGTCTCTGAGCTTAAAACCGTCCTTGAAAACGTGTATTAGTAAGCAAATAATCTTTTTATTACTTGCTGGTCTACCCTGTACTACCTAATCCACTTACCACACCCCCCCTCATATTGCTACACCCCTTCTTTACCAGGGCTATGAGGGAAGCCGTCGTACGTGGGGAAACTTTTGCTAAAACGATCGATTTCGATTATAAAAAAATTATAGCGTTGATATATAAGCCGTACCAGCGATACCGAGAAATATCTTGGCGTCGAACTTCTTAAATTATTATTAAAACAATTTTATTTAAAAGACAATTTTTATTTATAATTATATATTCTTTAAAATGGTCATCGAACTATTTCAATTTTGTAAAACGAGCTTACTAATAAGCCTGTTTTAAAAATATAGACGGGGACGGCCATGGGACGGCCATAGGACGGTTCTAAGCTCGGGGACGATCAAAAAGGTGAATTATTCTTGATTAATAACTAGTACTGATTTTAAATAGTTTAATAACCGTCTTATATAAAGAAGGGTCAGAGGACCGCTCAAATGACCCCCTACCTGCCTTTATTAAGGTAATGTTGAGCTAAATGGGGATCCTGGCTAAGACCGCAAACTGTTAAAAAGGTCACCTGACCTGCGCCAGTGACGTTGATTAGGTGCATCCATTTAAGCTTAGGCTATCGAAGAACACCAAAAACTTGATTAAGCGCTTACTAATATTAAAAAAAATAGATCTTGCGAGTGTAACGGGCTAGATTTGCATTTCTGCGATTGAAATCGACTTTTTTTTATCGATTCTTTTTAATCGACTTTTTTTAATCGACTTTTTTTAATCGACTTTTTTTAATCGACTTTTTTTAATCGACTTTTTTTAATCGACTTTTTTTAATCGACTTTTTTTAATCGACTTTTTTTAATCGACTTTTTTTAATCGACTTTTTTTAATCGACTTTTTTTAATCGACTTTTTTTTAAAACCTATTATTATGAACTATTTTCTTTTGAAAAATAGCTAACTAATAAAAAAAAAAAATGCTCGAAAACCAACTTGCTGTATCGCTTTAAAAAGGGCTGTTGCTACAAATTAAATGCTTGAAAGATACTTAAGTAATTGCATCGAGCTAAAAAGGGCTGTAACTGGCTGCACCGACCTGAAAAGAGCTATTGCTATAAGTTAAATGCTCGAAAAGTAGCTGGTTGCATCGCGCGGAAAAAGGCTATTCTATAAGAAAAAGACTATATAAATATTCATGAGATAGCTAGCTGCATCGCGCTAAAAAAAGCTATTATTATAGATTATATAGCTACGAATATTACACCGCGAAGCCCGGAAAACTTACCCCGGAGCTTGCGAAGGGCCGTAAGTTTTAGCTTGCGGCCGGGCTGAAGCATCATATTTTCTTTACATCCTTTTAAAGAGTATTTCTTATAGAAAATCGATGCGGAAGGCAGCCTCGCACCACGACCGGGCGAAGCAAGGTCTCCTTTGGCGGAGGGCCGCCAGGGAATAATAATAGACTTTTTATATAAGTGATCACGTTGATCTTTTAAAAGAAGATTGCATTGTTATTAATAGTCAGCCAAGTGTAAATTTGATTGTATTAAGGTATTTTAATATACTATTGAAGATAAAAAGACCAATATAATACCTTAGGCTTTACGCAAGGGTTTATTAAAAAAAATCTTTATTAATTGAAGCTTAAGTCCTTGCTAATACAAGCCGTGCGTCGATCTTATACTCTCCCCCCCCATGAATAAATGTCGAAAGTATAATTTCGCAAGGGATCTTACCAAGGCTTAAACCAATCAACTTATAAGGATTCAGCTTTGAAAAATATCTTTGAACCGGTATTTAGTCTATATAGTGGAGTTGACAAGGCTTTGAGCCATTAAGAAACCACCGCTCTATGATTTATAAGCCTAAACTGGGTCCGACATTTATTCATAGGGGGGGAGAGTAGAATCAATAGCCCCGCGCCTTATTTTAATAAGCTTATATAGTAGTTAAAAAGCTGATTATTATTAGCTGCACGATTAATTATAGCCGACGAAGAAATTTCGTAAACGAATACGAATTTTAAGACATATATATTTCTCTTTGCACTTGTTTCAAAAACTAATTCATCATTATCTTTCTTTTTCTATAAATCCAATCTATCATTCCTTTTCTTTGAAGACTTATTCCTTCTCGTCAAACTCGCATTATATATATACAAACATTATGCTTCGATTGATATCTATCTTCGCGATCTTCTTAGCTTTCAGCTCTCTTTTTAACAAAGTTCAAGGAGTAAAGAGAAAGTCGATGGAGCCGCTAGATCACTCAAGATGGAATCAACAAATAGTTATCGGCTATGCAAAAGTTCCCGAAGTAAGTTTTATTTGATTCTACTACGTCGCAGGCGTAAGTATTACCCCTCGAGGGTAAGGAAAACAAAGGGCTTAAAGTGGAAACTAAACTTTTAAGGCACCCTCGAAGGGTAATACTTAGGCCTGTACCGTGGTATAAAGGTTTAAGCTTATACTAATTTAATTACGCGAATCATAGGACCAAGCCGAGCGCATTAATGAAGACAATAGGCTATTTGTAGACGAAACCGCAAGCAGGCGACTAGGAACTGGCTTTGATATAGGTAAGTAACTCTAATCTATATAGAGTCTTTATTCTATAACGCGGAGCTAATAATCTGAATAGTAGAGTACCCTGGTTTCGGGGTTAAAGAAGGGAATTGGTATTGTGCTATCGAAGCGAATTCGATGCATTTAGAACGTATCGGCAAAGTCTATATCCCTTTTTATCATAGCACATATCCCGAGCCTCCGCAATATTTATGGAACCAAGGCGACGAAGTCATCCTGGACTATATCCAGCAAAAAGGACTTGCGGAAGACCCTTTCACAGCGCTACGCATCTCATATATAGAGGCGGAGGTCTTGCAAATGCAAATGCTTATCCCAGCGATAGTGATAGAGCAAGATTATCTGAATTTAAGGGCCAAATGCTTTGATTCAGTAGACGATCTAAAAACGTACTCGAGTGCTACTATGAATTGGCTCGATGAATTGGACATTAAAGGAAGGTGATAACCACCGGGTCTTGCATCCTTTTCGAAGGTGGCACAATCAGGATGAATTATCAATACCATGATGATTAGTCATTGAATGAGCTCAAACTCATATGCTTTAATACAAAATATCTTTTCCTTTGCTATCGATTAGACCTTGCAATTCTCTATGCACATCTGTCGATCTCTTATTGCCAAGGACTTAGGTATCCCTATCCCAGACCCAATAGAATGTCAGAGAGAATGTCATTAGTATCCGACCTTAAGCACGCTTTTAACGACCAATATCAAATACTTCAGGACAAACTATCGTAAGCTTTGGAAACTACAAGAAAAGGGAATCTGAGAATCTGAACGGTGACCTTATGGCCTTTGCGGATACTCGTGTTAAGATAAAGGAAGCTATTAAAGAAATGACTGGAATACGGATAAGTGGTTGTAAGCATGCGTTTCCTTTCTTCCTTTCTCTCTTTTTGTATCTTTAACAAGGACAGATGGGAATCAATTAGTACACATAGATATGTACATACATTATATCTCTCTCCTCTAAGCATTTTATCAGCCGCAGGCTAAGTCTTGGTCATGGTTTTAGTACGAAGAGGATTTGAGTCTATGTGAGTAGATAGATATCTCTTCCCCATTTACCTCCATCTTCTATGGACATTGATTTACAGGTATAAATACAGATCCTCCCCTATCTCTTTTCATACAAGTTCTTACCTATCGTCTTTTTCTATTAACAAAATATAATACAGTCCATCAAGAGTAACCGAAAAAATTATTCATATCGGTCGCGATCCGGAATCTCCAGCCGCGCTGCTGTTCTTCCGCGTCTTGTTCCACAGACGGGGCTGTCGCGCCCAGCCCCCTTCCATGTTTTTATATGTAGCTTGCTTTGCAGCCCCTTTTTGAACCTTATCTGGTATTTTCCCTGAAAGAGCCTTTGGTATCGTCTTTGAGATCGTATTTGAATTCGTCCCTGATATCACCTCTGAACCTTCCTCTGAAAGAGACTTTGAATCCGGCTTTTGAATCGACTCTGAGACCACCTCCGGAATTGTCGCTGAGATCGCCTCTAGACTGTCCTCTGAAATCGCCTCTGGGATCGCCTCTTTCGCTGCTATTTCTTCCAGAAATTTGCCAGCATCATTAGCCTCGCTGTTTTTCCCCTCTGCAACCTGCTCTGCAACCATTGCTTCCACAGACATCTCTTCAAGGGATTTCTGCCCAGCATCGCTCTCCCGACTGAGGTTAATTTCCCCACCCCGCTTCCAGTCACTGTCTTTCGTAGTAGCTCCCTCAGCCATGTTCCTTTCTGTAACCTCCCCTGCAACATTCTCTGTAAAGCCTTCTGCAACCTTCTCTGTGAGGTCCTCTCCAATCGTCTCTTCTGCAGGCTCCTCTTCAAAATCCTGTGTGATATCTTCTTCAACTACCCCTTCCACAGCAACCTGCTCAGTAAGCTTCTCAGTAAGCTTCTCAGCATCATCAGCCTCGCTGCCCTGCCCATCTGCAAACTCCTTTGCAATGACCGGTTGTACAATCGTTCCTTCAGTAGACATCCCAGCAGTATCGCCCTCTCCATTGAGATTGATCCCCTTGTCTTCCTTCCTATCATTATCTGTCCCCGTAGCCCTCGCAATCCCGATTTCCTGTTCGACTACCTTTTGCACAGATATTTCTTCGTTGGATCTTTTAGCATCGCCAGCTTCGCCACTTTTCTCAGCTCCCTCTTTCTTAACCTTCCCCTCCAAATATAACGTCACAGTACCCAGCCCCTTTCCCTCTCCCAAACTAACCTTCCCTTCCATAGGTTTCGTCTCTTTACCTCCAGCTTCAGCCAACACGCCCCTCACAGCGCCCAAAACCCCCTCGGCCTCCTCCTCGTTAGCCTTCCTCCCCTTTCTCTTCCCAGCCACCAAAACCTCAACCCTCCAACCCTTCTCCAACCACCCCTTCAACTTCCCCATCCGGTGCCCAAGATCATTTGCCCCAATCGCCCAGTTCAGCTCCATAGTCTTGGTCGTGACACCGCCCCCCTTCGCAGCCTTCAGCCGGGCCGTCTCGCTCTCGCGCAGCGCCTGCTTGTTAAAGATCTTGCATATCGGCGGAGCGTGCGTATGCGGATCAGCGGGAACGACAACAACGAGCGTGGACACCTTGCGGTCGATGGTAGCCAGGACGTCGTGCGTCGGGCGCGGATCGCAGAGACGGCCGTTCTCGTCGACGAGGCTGACGGACCAAGATCTGATCTCGTCGTCGCGCGGCAAACGGGATTTTTCGGCCGTGGTCGGTTTTTCGGTGGCCTTGTATTTTGAAGCGTAGCGGCGTTGCTGGTATTGGATTGGCGGGGGCGAGAGAAGGGTTGAGTGGAAGGAGGTGGAGGATGTTGATGTTGTTCGGATGGCGAATTGCGATTGCCGGTGTTCAAGGGGGAGGATGAAGATTTTATGCAGAGCTGTAGCTATGCTCGATACGCATCGCGAAGACCGCATTTTGCCCGCCTTTAATCACTCGTTGCAGATGCCGAATCCGCGGTGGCGTCGTTGACGAGAGGTTGCGGCTCAAAAATATATGCTAGCCGAGAAAATAAATCCCTGGAGCTTTTTCCGTCCAAGCTTCCAGCTCAAGCGGCGGGCTAGCTTAAAACGTGACCCACTTTTGTCAACATATCAATCCCTCGCTCACCTACATTTATTGAAAACGAGACAACATAACCCGTACCAGACGCATCGTAAAAATCTAGAGATGCCATGATCCGCTTCTACGCCGGCCACCCTTTTCGCGTTGCCACCGCAGCGCTGAAAACAGTCTTCCTCGCCCACGTCTACTATGAATACGGGATCTATCCGGCCCCAACAAAAGGTGCTTCTATGGTACCTACCCACCCACTATATCGTCTTTACCAATACCAACAGAAATCTCTCTCCTCCACCTCCTCCTCTCCTCGACAACCAACTAACCATCCAACCCCCTTCCAGGTCCCCACCTTCTCGGTGATAGACGACCATGTCCTAATCGACCGCTCCTACCGCCGCGGCCGTAACCTCCAGGTCGGCGACGTGATCAGCTTCGACAGCGTCGTCGGACCCGGCGAGCGCGTCATCAAGCGTGTAGTAGGCCTGGCTGGCGACTACGTCGTGAGAGGAACGCCATTGCCGTTAGGAAATAATGTCGACGAAGCAACGGGTAGTATGGCTATGATACAGGTACGTTTCATTCGTTCAATCGTCTTACTATTTCGCCTCTTTTGCCTGCCTTCCTTTTCCTCATTCTCTCGAATCTATTTTGCTGGACTCGTACGTAAGCTTGGGTTCCCTGCTCGAATTGTGGTGTTCCTATCGATTATTATTATTACTATTATTATAATTTGTTTTGGGGGGCATCGCTCTTGGTATATATAATCTTGCTTCTCAAGGGGGGAGAGAAAGAGAGAATTGGCGATAGGGAAAAAATTGAGAGAGCCAAGGGAGAGAGAGAAGCTAACGCTCTCTCCCCTTTCCCAAAATATCAGGTCCCACAAGGTCACTGCTGGGTCGTCGGCGACAACCTCCCCTACTCGCGCGACTCGCGTCACTTCGGCCCCCTGCCCATGGCCCTTATCAAGGGCAAGGTCATCGCCAAGGTGTGGCCCTGGGAAGAGAGGAGCTGGATCGGGAACGGGATGGAACCTGTGGAGTCGGAATCGACATCAACATGACCATGACCATTATGACAATGGAAAGCCCATCCTCCGGCACCCGGGAGCCGACCTCGCCGGCCCGCAAGGGAACAGAGGCGAGCATGAGAACAAGCATCTAAATGAGCGTGGCGTCGGGAGGAATTGATGTATTTTAGTCAATCATGGATGGGAGACGCATGTAATGAACTCTTCTGTACTTTACTAATAACTATACAATACTGTTTGATGTACTATTTAAAAACAACACCTTTGTTTTGTCCGAATTCGAAGGTGTGTGGATATCATAAAGGTCCTATCTAATTACATGAGAATATTCGCCTCAAAGCGTAGAAAACCTTGTCCTCTTCTTCATCGCAAAAACCAGAAAGAAAGAAAAAATAATTGTTGAGTAAGGACCCATTCTAAGTAGAAAACAAAACAAACGCAAGCTATCTAGCATCGCGGCCGGTTCCCTTCGTTTACTGCCTTGAACAAATCGCTTCTGGGGGCACCTCTGGGGGCACCTTGCCGCTCGCTCGCATTCTCAGCTCCGCCAATACTCGCCATTGGTTACTAAAGTGTGCCTATTAAATGCGCCAAAACACCTCGCCTTCCAGCTCCAAATGCAAAACAAAGTAGGATAATATATAACTGACTCGGAGGTGCGACGCCTCAGCCTTCGATATGGGCGGGCTTGTTTTGTCCGAGGAGTTGCAGAGACCGCTGGGCAAGTTGGACGACCTCCCCTTCACCGTCTTCCTCAGCCTCGTCGTCGGACTCGATTTGAGTATCGGCAATTGTCTTGATCATCTGCACGATTTCCTCTGACTTGCCGATGAGATTTATGAGTTTCTTGTCCTCAGATTCCAATAATTGCAGGAGAGTCCATATTGCTATGTGTTGGAAAGTTGCGTCTCCACTTGCCAGGAATCGCTTCAAGTAGCCGTGAATACCTCCGTTTGGTTCTGTCCAATCCTGAATGAAGATCGAGTAGTCTCCCACTGTAGTCAAGGTTAGCTAGTTGTGAAACTCTGTAATTTGGCAATCATACCTTTCGAGGAGAGATTGCCCAAAGCTGCTGCACTATTGCCTTGTACCTCAATGCTTTCAGAGTCTGTCAACGGGATGAGCACTTCAAATACCCCCAAGTTAAGCAAGTGCGTCTTCAGCTCATCACTGAGGGCCAAGACAGCGATAGCAGCAGTCATCTCGGACTGCACACTCAACGGTACATCGAGAACCAGCTGCTTGCACTTCTGGACGGCACCGGCTTCCAGTACCAGGGCCTTGTTGCGATCAGAACTGGCTGCCAAATTTCTGAGTGTGGAAATTGCGTGACATTGAATTTCTTCGTTGTCTGTAGATCCCAGAAGGTCGACCAGAGGCTTTAAGAAACCTGCATCGATGATAGGCGATTCATTGAGGGGGTGAATGGAGATGTTACGTATACAGGCGACAGCCGAAAGGATTAGAGGCAGGTATGAGGATTGTAATAGTCGGAGTAATGGAGCAAGACCTCGGGCGCGTACGATCTCGAGTTGATATTTCTCGTCGGATGCAAGGTTCCTTAAAGCAAGAGCCGCCTGGCATTGTACCTTTGGCGAAGAAGAATCCATCAAATTAACCAAAGACTGCACAAGCCTGTTTTCGTTCTGGGCAAGCTTTTTCCGGTTGTTAGCATCAACGGCGATGTTGCTCAGAGCTGTCGTGCAGTAGTATTGAACATCGACATCTGCGGAGGAGAGGAGTTGGACAAGCACAGGAATGGCTCCTGCATTTACGAGCTGCTGTCGGTTCTCATCTGGAAAATATCAGTATCAAGGCTCTTGCCCACCACCAAAGCATCATACCGGAATGAGTCATGTTGAGCAGAGCTCCTGTAGCATTTCTTTGCACTCGCATATCTTTTGATTTGGCCAGACGAGTAAGAGGTCCTAATGCGCCGGACCGCGCAATTTTGGCCTTGTTATCCTCGTGGGTTGCCAGGTTCGTAATACACCCAACCGCGTTGCATTGGACTTCGACGTTTGGGGACATCATTTGGCGGATAAGAGGTGTAAGCCCACCAAGCAGAACGATAGCGACCTTGTTCTCCGCTGTTAAAGGTTAAAATGATTCGCCCAGGAGGTGAAACCGAGACTTACTGTTAACGGCAAGATTCCCTAAGGCAGCACTAGCAGCTCTTTGAACCTCGATATCCGGACTTTGTAAGAGAAATAGAATTGGCTCTAAGGTGTCACGGTCGACCTCACGAACATCTGTAAGCCTGTCAGCATCCCATCTGCCAAACCTATCCATATAGCCTTAAAGCTCCTTGAGAACTGAGAAAGCGTCAAACTGATATCTCACTGGAGATTGAAAATCCTTTGATCCGCCTTCAGGCTTTATATTGCTTCTCTGGACCAGCACGTACCTCTCTCTGTGATCTCCGCGAATGTCAAGCTTGCACTCCTTTGTAAATCGACGTTATCTGAGAAAACCAGGGTGCTCAGAGCTCGTAAGGGTTCGCCAGAGAAAAAGTCGGTCTCCCCACGCTGTAGCCAACATCAGTCTCTGCTCTCCATCTGTCTGTCGGAAGGGCGCATCTCACATTTTCTAGGTACTGCAACAAATCTGCCACAGCTTCTCGTTCGCTCTCCGCCAGCACCGGCTCGTAGAGACCATCGCGCGATTTGCCTGTATGTAGTATCATTCATCAGCACACCGGCTCAAAGCTTCCTCCCCCGAATCAAGGCGGGCATGCATACCTCCGCAGCACGAGGATCCGCAGGCACCCATCTCCAAAGCGGACCCGCAGGACTGGTAGTGCGTGTAGATCGAGGTCCAATTGTTGTTTCTGGGAATGTGAGTGAGGGGGTGATTGTGTCTGGGTGATTGAGCGAGCGAGCAGGCAAGGCGGAGCGGGTTGGACAAGGCAAGCAAAGTAAGCAAGGCAGAGGCCGAGTCAACAGGTCAGGTCAGGTTCGGTCGTACACAGACAGAGACGGGGCTCTAGGGCCATCCACAGTGAAATGAAGAGAAGCAAGTGTAGGGAGGGGACGGAAGGGCGGAGGGACGGAGGGACGGAGGGAAGGAAAAAGGAGTGAAGAAAATCTCGTACTCTGCTGGAGCTGGAGATGGAGATAGTCAAAGTGAGGTCGAGGTTAAAGTGGGCGTACCAGGATTGTGACTACTAGAGGAGAGGTACGTCGGCGGAAAGCGCCAAGGATGCAACCGGACCTCGTTTACAAATACTACCTCTACCGTACATGATTAATATGGCCATTACATGGGCCATTTATCTGATCAGTCAGACGACCGTGATGATTATTGTATGGATGGAGGCATGCAGAGTCGAGACAAGAGACATCCTTTGTCACTGCAGCTCGGGGCCTTGAAACGGTTTTACTTGATTTTGGTTCAAGCAGCTAATAAGGTACCTTACATATCAGATCGTATCCAGGTATACGGTATGGTATGGCAGCCGTTGAGGCCCTGGCTTCATTGAGCCTGAGAGCTCTCAAGGCTCAAGGCAAGACACTCGTCAAACATAGTGGTATCTATCTACCATGGTACAGTAAGTAGCATATTGCATATACTCGGTTCGGTGGTGGCGGGTGTGGCACTACACTGATGCGCATCGCTTCTGGTACAATGACAAGCATTGTAATGGTGTTCCGAGATCCGTTCTTATATTACTTAGACACGTTACTCTTGCTACTAATTCCCTGCATTATATTCCGTTTTTGGGAGACAGGCAGTGCTTGCGAGACTGTATACCCTATAAGATTGTATACCTTACAAGACAAGACTGTATACCTTGTAATCGGAGTGCAGCCAGCGCTTAGAAGTGAGGCTCCAGCGGCGCCTATCGGCAAACAAGAATGGATCCCTGGGGAACGAGAGATTGTTGTGGGGTATGCAGCGGAAGTTTTGCAGAGAGATCCGGAATGGAGATCCATGAGGGTCTTACAATCGGTAACCGTGCTAGGAAGGCTTACCGAATGTCAATAATACAGCATCTGGGGTGAACCATGAGATTCCCGCTACCAGCAATATCTGTCCTTGAGATTTAGTTTTTCTACAACTAGTACTTGTACAACTACTATCTCCCGTTTGGCTTGGCTTTACATGTCTCCAAGATTCACAAGGAAAGCTCTTATGGGAAGCGAAGTACTCAGCCCAGATTAGTACTACAGTACTATCTCCGTAGTAATATCTTCGTAGTCATATACATGTCCATACTTGAGTTCAGTGCAATGTGCCACTCGAAGCTGCCTCATTGGAATACTTGCGCTTGGGGAATGACTACGACGGCCCTTAAATTAACATGGCTGAAGGTCAAAGTACCGGCACATACCTACATATACTACGTACATACTCTGTACCACCCGTACCGGTACTCTATTCACTCTCGGCTCGGATAAACCCTTGAGGACGGCCTCGAATATCATGCTTACCTAACCTAACTCTGGCCTTCCACTCCCACTTCGGCACGTGGATAGCCCCACGTCGATCACGTCCCCAGCCAACGACCCCCCATCCCATTCTCAAGAAATATCCTGCCGGTCACCAAACTCGACAAGGGAATAATCAGATTCCGACATCTACAACGTACAAGTAACAACAGCTGCTCGCCCTGGTATACTTCGCTTCACACCCTCTCCTGGCGTGGCGCTTCGAGACGTCGCAGCAGAAATTCCCGGCCCCCGCCATCCCACGCCTTAAATGTCCTCCTCGATCCAGGGCATCCATGTCTGATACGGCTGAAGAGACACGGCCGGCGGCGGCGCCAACAAACGGTCACGAGCCGTCGCAGATTGCTCAACCTTCGACTTTCCTTCTTCCCCGAGGCCAGAATCGCGCGATGCAGGATAAGCCCATGCCTGCTGTTGACCAGGACCAGTTAAAAGGATTGGTACGTGCTCCCGTTGAACCCCAGGCCAGAGAAGGCGACACGGCGCAAGCAAAGAGACGAGAGCGAGAGTGGGAAAGGGAGGCGTAGGGGGCTGCTCTTGTACTTGCGTTGCCGTGCGGTGCATCGTGTGTGCAAAACGATATGAGGACTGCGAAGACCCTGCGAGGCTGACATCGTTCAAACCCACAGAACGCAATCCGCGAGTTCCTCAAGATTCGCACGAGTTATGATGTCCTTCCTCTCTCCTTCCGCTTGATTATCCTCAATACAGACCTGCTCGTCAAGAAGAGTCTGACCATCCTCCTCCAAAATGGTCAGCTCTGCCTACTACCCCTCCTCGAACTCCACTGACAGATGCGCCAGGAATCGTCTCTGCTCCCCTCTGGGACTCTCATACCTCAAGCTTCGCGGGTCTTCTCACAACCTCCGATTACATCAATGTAGTTCAGTATTACTGGCAAAATCCAGACGCTCTCAGTCAGATAGACCAGTTCCGGTTGAGTTCCTTGAGAGGTAGGACGCAAAATGAATACTTTTAACTCGGAAACCAGACTGAACAGCACCTAGATATCGAGAAGGCTATTGGTGTGTCGCCCCTCGAGACGCTGTCCGTCCATCCTGCACGTCCCCTATACGAAGCATGCCGACAAATGCTCAAGACTAGAGCTCGGAGAATACCCTTGGTTGACATCGACGATGAGACCGGGCGAGAGATGGTTGTCAGTGTAATCACACAATATAGACTTCTAAAGTTCATAGCGGTCAACGTGACTGAGACGGAATTTTTAAAGAAAAGTGTCTCGGAAATCGGTCTCGGCACTTACGGGGACCTGCAGACGGCAACCATGGATACATCCGTGATCGACGTTATCCACATGATGGTCAAATACAGCATTTCCAGTGTACCCATCGTGGATGAAGATAGGCGGGTTCTGAACGTCTTCGAGGCTGTTGACGTTATCACCATCATTAAGGGCGGAGCTTACGAAGAGCTTACGACAAGCGTTGGTGAGGCATTGCTGAAGCGAGCAGAGGATTTTGCTGGAATCTACACCTGCAGCGAAGATGACCGGCTAGACTCAATTTTTGACACGATTCGAAAGTCTCGGGTTCATCGACTCGTGGTAATTGATGACGAGAACCGCTTGAGAGGGGTCATCTCTCTTTCTGATATCTTCAAATATGTTCTTCATTACGGGGAAACGGACGAGTACAGACATATGGGTGGGGGAAGTTAGGCTTTGGTAGGATTTGAAGGGACGTGGACTGGAGGCATTGCATAGCGAAAACGGCGTACGGACGAGATATTGGGCACATAATGATGCGAAGTTTTTTTGCTAGATTCCCTTGGTCCTCTCGTCGAAATACCATCTTGTGTTTTCTTACCGCAGGTTTGGCAGTCTCAGCTAAGGGAAATTGCATTGTAATTAATTGATGAGACGCAGGAGCATAATAATATACAGACTCCCATCACTACTCGTCGAGTCAATTCTTCGCGGGCGTGGCAGGTAGGAGCGATGTGAGGTGGTTACCCCTTCCCGATGTAGGAACACATATCCATCTTTGTTGACAAGCCAGAGCAGATCCTCAAATTCCCAATGCCGCAATGCTTCTCCCTTCAATACCTTGCTAGACAGCTTTCGCAAAACATGATGCAGTCCAACAATGGCGGTATCTCTCGCTCGTCTTCCGCAACATTATCAATGGCTCCGCGACTTTCCTCGGCTATCTTCGACGACATAAACATTGCTCAAGGACTGTTGAATGAGCCTAAGGATCCACGACATCGGTCTTCCATGACAAGCATCAATTTTTCCGCCCTCGATGGATCCGACGACCAAGCCCAAATCTCAGTTGTGCCAGCCGATGGCCATCCAGGAGGTAGAGAACAAAGAGTCATGCGTAGCAGCAACACCTGGACATCGTCGAGCGGCGACGTGCTGTCGGACCACGACGAAGTTGATGACCGGACGATATTTGTTCATGAGTACAATCGCTTGGCTAGAAAGGTATGGCCGACAGCAGTCATATGAGTTCGCTCTAATAAGTCCTTCAGCATGGTGTTCGACCAATAAATCCAGAAGACTACGATGTAACGAACGTGGGTTGTCTTATCCGCTTAACTGAAATCCCGCTAACACGTGGCAGGATGAGCTGATCCACGCATCTGCGAAACCCGGAAGTTGGTTTTCTCGAAAGATCCTACGAAAGACGTCTTCGTCGCAAAGCGTCAAGCTGAAAGCCGAAAAGGGCATGAAGCATAGGCGGAGCTTCAGCGACCTGTCTCTGCGCTTGAAGTTGAAGAAGGACAAGTTGAAAGACAAGGACCTACGGGAACTAGTCCGGCTCTGCGGCTCGAGCCTCCTGTACCTGCCAACGGAATACGCCGCCGGGAGTCTGTCAGTTCCTACGTGCTTTCGTGCAACAGCTCAGTATCTTGTGCAACATGGCAAGTCAAGTCTTGTAACTGCGAAGTGTCAACTTGAGACTGACTTTCGTGTAGCACCTACCACTAGAGGCGTCTTCCGAGTCCCGGGCTCGCAGAATGTTGTGGCGGCATTGTACAATCATTACGGCTCTATGGATGAGGACGGACAGGTTGTTTCGGGAACTGTGCGATGTCCCACGCTCCCAGAGCATATCAGATGCGATGTACACGATGTCGGATCGGCCTTTAAGAAATTTTTATCTGGCTTACCTGGAGGAATTCTAGGATCCTTGCACCTTTTCAACGCTCTCATTTCTATTCAGAGCCAGCTGCGTGGCGACCCTGAACTCACGCGGACAAAGCAGAGCAAAGTTCGTGCACGACTCATTGCTCTGGCGATTGCGACTCTGAGATCTCAGTACAGACGCGAACTGATATGTGCTGTATTTGGCCTTCTCAGTATGATCGGGCGGGCAGCTGAGATCGCTCCAAGAGAGAATGAGCGTGGACGGCCATTGCCTACATCTGACCTCATGGGATATGGACCTCTGGGTATCATATTTGGCCCCTTGCTTGTTGGTGATCTACTAGAAGATCACACGATGCGCATTGCAAATCCCCAAGGAGGGCTGGTCTTGCTCCCGGTCAGTCCACCAAAATCTCGCAAGGAAAGGCAAAAGAAGAACAAAGCAGGCGAGGCAGGTACTGCATTTGATAACCACGTGGATAAGATTAAAGTCGCTAACAGCATCGCCGAGATGCTTATTACCCATTGGCGTGATGTTGTTCGTCATATGAGGAATCTGGGCGCGCTCAAGATTGTCGTCGCCGCCAAGAGCATGACTGTCAGAGGTGGAAGACAGCCTATGCTTAGACCATCGGCTTCAGAATCTTTTGCTCTACGGAAGCCCCCGGACTGGGATAACTTCAAGTCTCCCATCAGGCGACAAGAAACGAGTGTATCTCCTACTCCTACGCCACGACGTAAGTACCCCGTTGAGAGATTGTGATCAACAGGCTAATGTTGGACCCAGGCATCAATGTTCTTCTTGATCATGTAGCCATGCATCCATCCTCGCCCCAGCCCGATGATATGCTAGTGATTAAGAAACAACGATCGAAGGCCAAGCCGATGTTGAGCCAACGTCTCTCTGTTGGTCGCTCCTTAAGTATTCTCTCCCCTACCGCAGAAGAGTATACGAGAGATGATCAGTCTGATACGCAAACTCCGACTACTCGGTCGAAAGGAACACCGAAAGCATCTCATCTATTAGATAGTGGAGAAGCTTCATCCTCGTCAGCTCACAGAATTTCAAATCCAGCCAAAGATGGTTTCTACAGCCCCTCGACACCATGTGAGGATGGAAGCCATCTTCCTGACGCATCCCCACTTGGAGGACCTCGAGATGAAGCGGACTTGGAATTGATGTTGAAAGAAAACACACATCCCCGTCAAACTCTATCAACTGCACTTCCCAGTGGATCACCAAGGCCAAATGAGCTTGCCGAGCAGAGTAGCAAGCAACAGCTGCATTTCATGTCGACGCCGGTGTTTTCTAACAGCAGCCCGAGAGCCAGTTTGGGAAAGAGCTTACGCAAGAAAGGTAGAATCTCGAAGGAGTCCAGTTCTTCGTCGGGCAAGGCCAAGATTGCTGTTAGTCAAGGTAGTCCGAGGAAGCTTCAGAAACAATCTCAGAGAATCATGGACCGGGGAAGAGGGAAGCTGTCTCCGGGACCTAGGCCACTGCAACCAATGGCTCATATTTCGAGCCCCAGAGATGCAGCCGTAATGACAGATTATGCGGCCATGACTGCAGAAATTGATGTGTACCACTCGGATTCGGTAGCGCATCTCCGGGAGCAAGATAAGCAAATATTCAAGCAACAAGAGCCAGCCCTCGATGCCGAATTCGCGGTTCTCAAAAAAAAGTTCGAAGCATTCCAAGCTGAGAAGTGCGCTCCTGAGGAGTCATCGTCGACGGATTCTGAGGCTTCCAAGGTAGGAGCTATCATAGTTGCAGCAAACGAAGCTGATTTCGAGGCGTGCATCTCAAAATCGGAAGCAATTCTCGCCGAGAAAAATCTCGAGGCACACAAACAGCAAAAATTGGCTTTTGAGGCTGGAGCTGCTGTGCTTGAGGCAAAAATTGATATGCTCGAAACTATCCAAGCAGAAAAAATAGTGGAAAGGCCTACTGCTCACGAAGTATCTGCGGCACTCAACCATCAACCAAACTCAGGTAGCTCTGCGTCTCCTCACGAAGAAGCCACTACTGCCCAGGATAAAGGGAAGTGCAGCTCCCGCAGCCATTCTTCCAGATGGCATACAACTCCAATAAGCGAAAAACGGAAGGCAGCAGAATTGAGTGGAAAAATGGCATCAAATAAGAATGAGTTCGATAGTTTTGATTCCAGGCTGCAAAATGACCCTGCCATCGGGCCTCAAATCGATGGATCTCATGTTGTAGCAGAGAATTTTGTGTCTACTGCCAGGCGGGTTGCACCCGAGGCCGGCATCGATGCTCTTGACTTGCACACGCCTCCGAAACATTTCGACCCGGTATCCAAAGCCAAGAAGTTAGGCTTCGAGATCGAAGCACAGTCTTCCAACATATTTTCCCCTTCGCCCGACAAAAATCTCCGAGATGGGACTTATACTGAGTCAGACCCTTACAGAATCCGAGCTGCAAAACGTCGATCTCCTTACAAAGCTCACCACGCCGTGCCTTTTGCTCACCAGTATGTGAATGGTGTCAAGGTCGATAAATCACCTGCTTTGAGCCCTTCTCCTCTATCTTCCAGTGATCTCTCCGAAGAGAGCCATGTAGCATCTAAGAATCGCGATTCAGAGACCAGAGATATCAGTGCAGAGTACGCAGCTTTCATGAAAGACGCTATGACGTTCAAGGCTCGATACGATGCTACCCTGGCCGATACCAAGTCACCGGGATATAAATTCAAGAAACGGGTCCTTGATAAAGAGATGGATGAACTGGATGCTCGATGGAAGCCTATTAAGACAGCCATGGATTCTGGGATCAAAGCAGAAGGGAACAAAAAACTGTCTACAAAAACCTCTTCCTTCACACCCTTCGGTCACATTGGCACGGAAACAAAGTCCCGTCCCTCTATTTATCCACTTGGCTCACCCAAAATTACAATTTTCAGAACATCTTCGGGAAGTGAAGATAGAAAATATTTGCGGGTCCTTCGTCGAATCGGAGGTAGTGACCCAGGACTACAGCTAAGAGCTCGTAGCTTTTCGCCTCGTCGTGTATCGAGGTCGCTCTACGAACATCCTAAGCGCATCAAGAACGTGCTTACTATCTCAAGGCTCCCTAGAGATCCCCTTCTACGGACTTCCCACGAGATTGATGATGCTTCTTTGGCTATCTTGGCTCAGGCTTTGGCTACTGGCGGTGCTGGCGGTGCGGATGATATCCCGAACCAGGAGCCCAGGCCAAACACCTGGAGTCGAAACCACCATCAGTTTGAGGACAAAGAAATTAAGCAAAGGGTGGATCACTCTTCTATTATTCCAAGTCTCGGTTCAGAAGAAGGAACAGAAGCCTCTACTTCAAACCCCTCTCGCGACCTCATACTCCGAGGAGGAATGTTCAAAGAATATATTCAGCACACTGAAGCAGACACAAGCCCAACCAAATGGTCTGATGCAACTACCCAAGTCGGTACGAGGCTTGAGCCAACATTCCAGCCAAGACCAGATGTGATGGTCAGCCTGCCAATGCAGGTTCCTAAAGAAAGTTCTATTGACACAGCTCGCCCACATCTGGTCCACCTGCCAGCAGTTGTGCCCAAAAGCCTGGAAAAGAAACCAGTACCCGGAAGCCCTCTCAACACACCAGAAGGCCGTAGTAAGAAGTCACCACCACAGACTCCTGCCAACAGTCCCGCCAAAGATGCATCCGAAAGCCCATCTAAGCAATCAAAAAGCCCGAGCAAGATCTCACTTCTCGTAGCCAGATTCAACAGTGGAGGCCGAAGCTCGCCACCCTTGGTTTCCGCATCTTCTGCAAAGTCGTCGCCAGCCAAGTCACACACAAAGATTCCAACCAGACCAGGAACCCCGGAAACGACAGCTGGCGTCGAAACTTACAAGGGTAGTATTGTAGCTCCGTATACATCCAACCCAGCTTCTCCGACTAAATCGCAAAAGTCTGATAAAACACCCCAGTCAATAAGGGCTGCTGGTGGAGAAACTGTCTCGATACTGGATCCGAAGCGCAGTCCCGTTCGAAAGGCTACTCCTAAACGGATCTTGCGGGAATCTCTCAAAGACTCGACACCACTCCGATCGGTTGGCAAGACTGTCAACCCATCAGCAACTCCATCGCCCCCAAAGGCTACAAATCCATATGCAGTCTCACTTCGACCTGTCCGAAAGAGTGTCGATGGTTCGCCAACTCGCGGTTCTTCAAACAGTGAATCCCAAAATAGTGAGCTTGGTGGAGCACATCCGACAGCTGCAGTGGCTCAACCGAAGGAATCAATTGGTTCCGAGCCAACAAACACGATCTTGGTGTTTCCGGCGACTACTTACGAGGCAACATTGGTCAAGAAGCCGGAAACAATTCTCAAGCAGACACCGCCATCACCTGTGGAAACCATTCGACGTAATCGCAAGTCTGGGACCAGTGGATCATCTATTGACCACGTCTCAGTTTACGGACACGGAATCCATCTCAAACCTGCGCCTCCGGTCAGCTCGGGGGAGCTAAGTCCAGTCTTGCCGGGCTTTGATGGACCAGCAGGTGCTTCAAACATCGGACGTGTGCTTCCCCGACCCGACCTGCCACCTGTTGCCCAGCATCTTCAACTTTCGCGGCCCCCGACAGCTAGTACGGTATCAGAACTGGTAGTATTCGCCGATCATCCAGAGTTCCGAGAGTCAGGCTTGAATCCTCCCCCAAGTCGCAGTAGCTCGTTGCTTTACAACCAGGTCAGAATCCTCCAGCGTCAGCTTGCCGATAAGATCGAGGAGGTCCAGCATTTGAAGCAGCAACTCAATGCTCGCGAGAATCTGGAAATTGGTACGCTTAGCGAAGAACTTCGAGAGACGAAGCGGGATTTGCACAGCTGGAAGGCAAGAGCTGAGGTTGCTGAGAAGCAGCTTGAAATCGTCATGAAGATGCCATCTCGGAACAATTCTTTCAAACACGCTCCTAGCAACGTTTCGAGACGTTCGGACAGACTCGAGAGGACCAGCACTGATTCAAGACGGGAAGAAGGAACCATGGCGGAGAGAATTAGAAAGGCGTTGCATGGACTTGATGGCACAGAGGACACGGAGAGTATGACGCGGTGGAGCTCGGGGGATAGTACGAACACTGTTATCCGCGACCTGCAGGGGGTTGTGCTTACGGGAAGTGACTACAGTAGTTGGATGGAGCAACCGATTGGTGGGGATGAGTGAGTGATCAGGGTTGGGTATGGAGTTGTGTAACATTGGGGGCGTGGAGATGGAGATGGATGGGGAGATATGGGGATTATTGGACATGAATGAAACAGGGGGTACTATAGGTTATGACAGGCGGTATCTCTAGGCTGCTTTCTTTGACATTATTGATTGTCTGTATCATTGAGAAGGCTAGAATTCGAGGGTCTTCTTTCTCCAGGTACCGCTGTGTGAATATTCGACGGGATGAATTCTGTTGTGAATCCACCCACGTCAGTGGTCCCCGAGAAAAGTATTCCCTTGTACATACATACATACATACATACATACATACATGTAGGCTCCTTGTAACTCTCTTTTTTTTTAAAAAAAAAAACGAGAGAGGTGAATTTGAAAGACCTCGTGAATGAGGCCTCGCCTCGTCTTCTCTCGTAGTGCAGGCTAAATTCAACGAATGGGTCAGTCAGCTTTCCCTTTTATTTCCTTTCCCTCTCCTCGAGCCGTGTGTACTCACTCACTCTTTCTTAATCTTCACGTCGATCTTTATCAACTCACACAATACCTCCAACCTGCCTGGATTATTGTCTGATTCTTGAGTTGAGCTGAGTTGAGATTTGTGTTGGGTGGACTTGCCTCGATTTTTCCTCGACTCGAGGACAACACAATACAACTACAACTCGACGTCACTTTCTTCGGGAGGTAGCAGCCGACCCAAAAAGCAACCAAGCAACCAAGCAACCGTACTTTTGACTTTGGTTTGATTGTTCGACAAGGAGAAATAGTCCTTACAAAGGAAGGAAAGAAGAAAGGAAGAGAGGAAGAGAGAGAGACGCGCGAGGTGAGTGAGACTTGGCCAGGACGGGGATGCCTCGACTTCTTCGATTTCTTCGATTCTCTGATTCCTCAGCTTGACTTGACTCTGACACTGACACTGATATTTCATCGACGACCAGATCACGCTTTCTCTCTTTGTGATTAGCTTGATTAGCTTGACGCGGTTCGGCTCGGTTCGGTTCGTTTTTGACTCGATTCGACTCGACGCGAGGCCTCGACAGGAAGGAAGCACAGCTACGCTACACTACTCTCTCGACCTGATTCGTACATACGGATACGGAATATTGTGATACGTGCTACTGCATATTACACGTCGCGTCACGTCACGTCACGTTGCTGTCACGAAGAAGTTGAAGTTGCAGTTGGAGTTGGAGTTGAGTGGGAACACTAGCGCAATTATGCCGACTCGGACTTCAGAGATGGATGTCGGCGCTGAGCGTGATGGCGGTGGTGTGGAGGGAAAAGGAATTCAGTGGGAGTCTGGGAAGAAGGCCGAGGAGAAGGTGTTTAGAGAAGGGGGGTGGTGCGATGGGGACTGGGAGGGGAAGGGCGTGTGGTGGTGGGTATGGGTTACGGTTTGTATGTGTTTTTCTCTTGCTTCCTTGCTTCCATCATCTATTTTATCTCTCTCTCTTCTTCTTCTTCTTCTTCTTCTTCTTCTCTCTGGCCTTGGTTTTTTCTTTTCTTTTCTCCAACTGCTTTTTCACGGGGAATGGGTGAGATTCCGTTTGCGTAACCTCGGGGGGGGGGGGGGGGGGGGGGGATATTGTTTGGCTCTTCTTCACCAACGCACCGTTTGAGTCTTACCGTTCTTCAATTCTCTACCTTCTAACCTTCCGCACATGCAGAGTACACTTTCAAACGTCTCCCAAATTCCCCCTCCCTCCCTTTACACCAGACCAGCAAGGGCAAATCCACATACAAAATACAGAAGAATACAGGCTAATAAAAAACGATGCATACAAACAGTCATCCACAACCTCGTCGCCGTCTTCATCGCCTACACCCTGACGCGCATCAACAAGGCCATCATCTCATGGGTCACCTACCAGGATTTCATGCGGTGCCCGAGCGCGACGCTGGGTAGCAGGCTCTTGTTCGTGGTGCTGAATGTCACTCTGATGTGGAACTGGGTCAGGCAGATCCTGGAGGAGGCGAGCATCAATAAGATGGAGCGGATCGCGAGGGTGAAGGAGCAGGTGAGATGGTGGACGCGGGAGACGGAGCGGTTAGAGGGCGTGTTAGGTATGGTTAGAGTACGTCGGTCGTCCTTCTTTTTCCCGTATAACTTCATTGCTCCCCCCCACCCTCCCCCCCTATTTTTTTGGCTCATCTTCTCCTGATTGTCTTTCTCCAGGTATTCTTGACTTGTAACTTTCATGGAAATAAGCTGATGAGTGTGTTCTGTAGGACATCGAAGCCGAACACCAGCTCCTCTCGGAGACTCCCGCGCGCGGCCACCACCAGCACCATTCGAGTTCGCGCACCCACGACGTGGCCCAGACTGCCGATAGCGATGGCTGGATCGGGGACAAGACGCTAGAGAATATCGGTTCGCACATGGATGCTGGTAGGCAAGACGGCGAGGGTCAGAGTGAGAGTGCAAGCAGCGGCAGCGAAGATCCCAATCCCGGTGCGATACTCGCGAGAGTCGTGTCCGGAGTCAGTAGCTCAAGCCGTGTTGGTGCTCCTTCCGGTCGTGGTGGTGGCGGTGGTGGTGGTGGCGGAGCGAGATCAAGACGGGGTAGTGGCGTGAAGAGGTAGAGAGAGAGGGAGGGAGGATGGCTTGTTTATTGGTTGCCAGGTCTCTGATCTTCGGGAGCTTTGAGGCCGGAAGAAGGGATGGGTATGGAGAAATCAAGCCTGCTTCTGCGCTGATTTGAGTCTTGGGAAGGAAGAAAGGAAGATTTCTCTCTGGGCCGTCTAGTCTGAGGGCTGGCGGGCGCTACATACATACAGAGAGAGGATTATCCTGCTGGGGGAGAGGGGTTCGCTTGCACTGATGTCTCTACGAGAGAAATTAAAGCCTGTCTTTTTCTTTTCGGGAATTCTTTTTTTCAGCCTCAATAAGCTTTAGAGGTTTCCTAATTCCGACAAACAGGCAAGAAAAAAAATTCAAAAAAGTCCACGCCATTCAAACAAGATTCTTTTTCTTCTCTTTCTCAAGCTCTTATCTAAGTAATTTTGATTTTTGATGTTGATGTTGATGTTGATACTGATACTCTGCTTGGAGATCCTATTCAAGGAAATGGGTTAGAGCAGGTAGGCAGATGGATACTTCTTCGGCACGTAGGGATTCGATGCTCTATCAGACGTAATACGAGGGAGTAATAGCTCTAAACGCGAGCGATCCAATACCAACAAGCGGGGGGAGAGTGATAAGCGAGTCTTGGCATGGAAAGTACGCAATCCCCATTTTTTTTTACTTCGCAGTACATATTTACATACATATTAATAAAGTTAAGAATCTAAAACCTATAAAAAATAAGATGCTTTCCATCTTGAATCAAAATTTTTTTTTATTTTTTTTATATCCGAGTCGCGCCCGCTTTGAGACTAAGGATTATCGTTACCAAAAGAATACACTTATTCTACCTTCGCTAAAGCAGCTTCAATATCCACTTTACTAATATCAGTTTTCGTTGCTCAAGAATTGTATCGAAACACGTATTTAATCGCATAGATACACGGAGATTGAATATAATATATATGCGACGAGCTAAAGCGTGCAGCTCCGATTCTTAATATTGTTAAGTCTTCGAGTTCCCGGGCCTTGGCCGGTTCGTGCTCCTCCATGTAAAGCAGGCGTTGAAGAATTCCTTCTTTCTGATAACAGCAGGCATGGAGGCTGGATTGATGCTCGAGGAGTGTTGCCCGTTTGTGCCAAGCTTCCTCGCGCAGTAGTCGTTTCTGGGATACCATCCGGACGAGTTGAACTGTAAGACGGTGCCCGGCAGTCGCTTCGTATTCGTATCCCAGCTCCCAGTGGATCCATATGTCCAAAAAGCCATCGGAAAATTCGAGACTTTCGGGAAATCTTGATGTTTAGAAATCATTTGGCACCAAGTTACTCGTTGCTCTTAATTTGAAGCTGCCTGAGAAGAGAATATGGAATTGGAATCGCAGCTCCAATGGGGTTGAGCATAAAGTGCAAGAGAGAGAAATGCAAGAAACAATGAGCAAAAAAGAAGTCGCTCTTGATAGAGAGGAGTGCCACCCACAACAGCCTAACATTTTTGTAAGCAGCTTACGCTCGGCACTCAGGATTTCCGTAGTCGAAGTGATTATTCAACAGACGACAGGATAGCAGGGGGGCTGATTGGAATGACAAGTGGCTCTACTTCCTCTGCAGCCCACAGCAGTGAGAGGCTTTCCAGGACCAATCGTGAATCTACAACACTCAGGCGTCCGAGGTTGCATCAAGGGGGGGAGCTGGGAAGCGACCTGTCAAAGGCATCAATGGGTCCTGGTAGCAGATAGCAAACCTTGGTCTCCACCAGTCTCTGCCAATTCCACTCTCTTCGTAGGTCCTCCGAAAAGGCTGTGATTTTCGGGGTGCTCGAAGAGCTCGAGGCAGCATTGGTATTCCTCCGTAGACGCCGTGACTCCAGATGCTATGCTGATCACAATCCTCATTCCTCTCTCTACCAGATTCATCCTTCAGAATGGTTTCGCAACCTTCCTGCTCTCGCTCGCCCCGGTATCCGGATCCCGATACTCTTTCCAGCTAACCGGATACATCGGATTCCCTGCCTCGCTCGTGGCCATAATAACACCCAAGCTATTCGTCGCCGTCGAGAGGTAGTAGTTCGACTGGTCACCTAGCGAAACCTGTTCCCAATTAGTCATTTTTCATTCTTCATTATCCACTCTCCTATCTCGGTCCTCCCCCATCTCCCCCAAAAATACGCACCACGTTCGCCCTCACAATATCCCCCGGCCTAAAGCTCTCAAAGATCTTCACTTTATCCTTCTCCGTCGCGCGTACATCCTGCACGCGGATGATGCCCTGCCACTCCCCATCCAGCACCGTCTCGCCCACCACCAGTATGGCCACGGTCGCCTGCCGCGGCGCAATCCGGGTCACCCTGCACAGCACCGTGCTGTTGACCTCCGGCAAGATCTCCTTCTTTCCCGTCCCGCTCTCCCCAGCAGTAGTGAAATTCCGTTCAATGGAGAGGGTGGGGAGCGCGACGGGCGCGGCCGGCGTGATCTTTGTCAATCTCTTCTGCGGCCCGGCAGGCTTTGGAGGCACGGTCTTGGACACGGGCCCGAGGATGGAGGCGTACAGTGTGGAGTTGTGGACGTGGACGCCGGGGCCGGGGAGGTATTCGCTTGTTAAACCCAGCACTTGGCCGGGAATGGCGATACTTGTCGATTGAGCCATCGCGGTGGATGTTGTGGGGCCGTGAGAGGTGAGAGTGGTGGGAAAAGTGGTGGGAGAGGTGGCGGGATAAGTGGTGGGGTAAGTGGTGGGAGAGCAAGAGGTGAGGTTGGAAAATGCTTTGTTCGGAAACTTATCCGAAGTCTTGGCGGGATTGGCGAGCTCTTTATTTTACCCCGGGTAGAGGAAAGCCAATTACTTTAATCGGGCGAAGTACAGGTGCTATCTACCCCGCCATTCGCGCATATGTTGTGGACAAGGGGACGACGATGAGGATTTCGCGCTATCTTCCCAGCTATAAATTAGTTGGCATTGTCTGCAAGAGGTGAACAGAGAGAGAGAGAGAGATAGCTTCAGAAGCCGAACCCCAAAGCTCGCTTGCCTCTATTTACAAAAGTGATTCCTAACCAGCTTAAGTTCCTTCCCTTTCCCACCTCCGGATCATCGAGCTTGGATCTTCGATAGCTAGAAATCCTCTTTCTCCTCTATTTACATTCAGTCATCGCAAGGATGTCGGCCAAACACTTCATCAACGACCCGACTCGCCTCGTAAACACCGCCCTCCACGCCCTGACACTCACAAACCCCTCCATAGCCCTCGATGCCGTTAATAAAATCGTCTACCGCCGTCCAGGCCACGTCCCTCAAGTCTCCATCATCTCAGGCGGTGGCTCTGGCCACGAACCCTCTTTTGGAGCGTTCGTGGGCGCCGGACTACTCTCAGCAGGTGTAGCAGGCACGATCTTCGCCTCGCCCAGCGCGGAGCAGATTCGGAAAGCCATCATGTCGAGAGTTGACGGGGAAAGGGGGATTCTGGTCACGGTCATGAACTACACCGGCGACGTCCTCAATTTCGGGATGGGGGTTGAGAAGGCCAAGGCCACGGGCCTGCAAGTCGAGATGTTGGTCGTCGGCGACGATGTTGGGGTCGGGCGTGCTGCCGCCGGCAAGGTTGGACGGAGGGGCATTGCGGGAACGGTGCTGGTGCATAAGATTTCTGGGGCCCTGGCTGCACGAGGAGCTAGCTTGGAGGACGTGTATAAGGTTGCGAAGCTGACTTCCGAGAACCTGGTTAGTGTTGGCGCGAGTCTGGAGCATGTGCATGTGCCGGGGCGGACGCCGGTTGATCCTACTTCGGAGGAGAATCTGAAAGCGGGAGAGGTGGAGATTGGGATGGGCATTCACAACGAAGCAGGCAGTGAGAGGGCGAAAGTTGAGTTGCCGGAGTTGGTGAAGACGATGCTCTCGCAGCTGCTGGATTCGGCGGATGAAGATCGCGCGTTTTTAAATGTTAATTCGAACGAGGTTGTGCTTTTGATCAACAACTTGGGCGGTGTCAGTGTTCTTGAGCTTGGGGGTATCACGGCAGAGGTTGTTGGGCAGCTGGAGAAGAGCTACAGCATCAAGCCTGTGAGGATCCTGGCTGGGACCTACATGACGAGTCTGAATGGGCTGGGTTTCAGTATTTCGATATTGAATGTTGTGAACACGAATATTGGAGGACCGAGCATGATCCAGTTGCTCGATGACCCATCTGAAGCCGCCGGATGGACAGCACCAATTCGAAAAGAGACCTGGGAAGCAAGATCAAGCGAGACAAGAGAAGGCGTTGACGCCGAAGAAGAGCAAATCACGCCAAGTGAACTGAAGATGGACCCTGAGACTACGAAGAAAGTACTAACAGCTGGTCTGGAACGTCTGATTGCTGCTGAGCCAGATGTCACCCGATACGACACAGTAGTCGGCGACGGCGACTGTGGCATTGGACTCAAGCGTGGAGCCGAAGGCAAGTCCACGAAACAGCCCTTACTATTTAAACACAAACACATACTAATAACCCACTCAGCGGTTCTCGCCCTGTTCTCCAAAGATCCGCCCACAGACGACCCCGTCATCGACCTGTCCAAGATCGTACAAACAGTCGAGAACTCAATGGACGGCACCTCCGGCGCCCTCTACGCCATCTTCCTCAACTCCCTCGTCGCATCTCTCCGCGCTCTTCCTTCCGGCGCCCTCATCCCTAAACTCCTCGGCACCGCCCTCCAATCCGCCGCCACCTCCCTCTCAAATTATACGCCTGCCCAGCCCGGGGATAGAACTCTAGTCGACGCGCTGCATCCGTTCATCAAGACGCTGGCTGAGAGCGGCGACGTGAGAAAGGCGGCGGAGGCAGCGAGGAAGGGAGCCGAGAGCACGAAAGGGATGAAGGCTAGTCTGGGCAGGACGGTTTACATCGGCGGTAGCGGCTACGAGCAGGTTCCTGACCCGGGCGCATGGGGGTTGAGTGAGTTTTTTCTGGGAGTTGCGGGCGTGAAGGGGGGCGACGAGGGGTATGAATTTGTGTAGGCAGCCGCCCCTTCTTATGATATGAGCGACGAAACAATTACTATGGGTGGGGATGGGATAAGGGTTCGTGGTGAAACTGTACACGTTTTATATCCCTTTGCCGCGAGCAATGAATTTTCGACTTGGCCGAGTCTTGAATGCCCTAGAGTTTCTGGGACATTTGGTGCGATGTGCAACAAAGTATTCCAAGGAGTGAAAGACGGGATTTGAGGGCTGGGAATTGTCTATTGAACGGTGAACGTCTCTTCTGAATGTTCTGGGCACCCTTTGAAAATGAGCTCGACTAGTAACCAAAATAATATACGCACTACCTAATGACTTTAAGACAGTTCACTGGATACCTGGTCAATGTTTATATCACGAGAACAGCACACCATCGAGGAACGCATGGCGCAAAAGAAACTCGACTCGTGTGTCACCTGGTGTTGCATTCAGATGTATTCTTTCTCATTTATCGCATATCGTTTTGGTGGCTACGCCCTTTTCCTACCTAGGTAGCCTTGAGAACCCCATCGATCCGTGCGATCGATATAGCTAAATAGCTAGCCCATTCATGCAAAAGAAGCTCCCATTGAAGGTATCCCGCCAATTTTCGACGCCTGTTCTGAATTCCAAAAAAATCCCGACGACTTCGATTTTTTGCTGACCGAGCCTCGATTCCTTGGTGCATTGACAGTCTTGGTCTATCCATTGAGAAAAAAATAACAATAAAGGGCGTTCAGCTGAGGAGGACTAAGATGACGGAGTCACCTCGCAGAAACCTTGATAGTGAGATATTAGCCCATGATCCTCTCATCAAATCACTCCCGTCCCCGATCCTGAAGAACTCCTTCTGCCTTCAGATGCTCCCCCCCCATTTCCTCACCTCCCCTTCCCTTATCTGCCCTCCCTCCTCCCTCCTCCCACAGCATCTCCCTGCAAGATTCCAGCTCAAGAAAGAAAAGTCTCGACTCACATCTTACTGATAAACCGATCCTTGTTCACCGGGCGCCCCTTCTTCCCCCCGCTCGTCTTGGGCGCCTCCGTCCACATCTCCTTGACGTTTTCGAGCACCATGTTACAGTGCCGATCGAAAGCCTTCACGCGCGCCAGCAGCTTGCGATTGTTGCGGCAAGAGATCAGCACCTGGGTATGCGAGCGCACGGCGGTCTGCAGGATGGAGAGCGGACCCGAGGTAAATTCGTGTTCTTCGAGGGCGGCGATCTCGAACTCGCTGGAGCAGAGTGGTTAGCATCATGCCAGAGCAAGCGATTGGGACGGATATGGTCTTGGGTGGATGGAAACTCGAGGAGATGGGGGAAGGGCGTACGTGAGTTCTTGACGCGGCTTGGCGAGGAGTTCTCTGTGTATATATTAGCTTTTGATGTCTGGTGGTGCCAGGGGAGTGGAGGATTATACTGGATCTTTGCGTCGGCCATAGTGTTGGTATTGTTGTGTTTTGTCGTGCTTCCTACCCAAATTCGCAGCCTTGCTCTGTATTTGACGTCGAGCTCTCAAAAGTTCGCGATAGCGCTAACACCCACTCAGGGCTTAGCGCCCGAGCTTAAATTTGTGGGGAGTAGAGTCCCGAGCTTGGAAAATCAATCCGAAGTGTTTGAGCAAATTGTGGAAAATTCCTGAACTCTGGACGTCCTCTTGTGTTGCTGCCCGGTTTCTTTCTCCGAGCTTGTTTCTAATGTTGAAGAAGGCGTTGTTTAGGGCGGCGAGACCGTGTTGCGGGAACTTCCCTACCAGGACCATTGTTACGATGCCGTTGAGGGCAAAGATCACGAATCCTGCTTTCGCAGGGCGGGCGCAGGTATGGATTTTTCATATCTACCTACTTCTCGAACACCGTCGGATCCGGGAAAGTCCAGGGACTGATTGGGAATAGATGTCTACAGAAAACACCCAGGATGGGCGAAGGTTTCGAAGAGTGAGATTGGAGAAGAAACCAGAGGTTATCAAGGAACTGCCAGGCGACGAACCGGAAGATGTTCTCTTCGATACCCTGTACGGCGTGCGGACTATTGAGCTTAACAAACAGGCCACGCTCAATTCACTCGATGGATCGATGGTCAGGAAAATCATACCGAGGCTACAGGAGTGGGCGAAGTCGGACATGGCGAATGTGGTGATCATCAAGGGCGCTGGACGAGCATTTTGCGCTGGCGGAGACGTAAAGCATCTTGCACAGGATAACGCAACGGGAGAGGAAGGAATGCAGAGATCCACGGATTACTTCGCACTGGAATATAAGCTGGACCACCTTATTGCTACATATAGCAAGCCGTATGTTGCGTTTATGGATGGGATTACGATGGGTGGTGGTGTCGGGCTGAGTATCCACGCCCCTTTCCGGATAGCGACGGAGCGGACAGTGTTTGCTATGCCGGAGACGACTATTGGATTCTTCCCAGATGTTGGAGCCAGTTTCTTTCTATCTCGGATGGTGGGGGGTGTTGGAACGTACCTGGCACTTACCAGTGAGCGGTTGAAGGGCGTCAATGCTTTCTATGCCGGGATTGCCACACACTACATACACTCTACCTCTTTACCTGCTTTGGAGCGACGATTGGCTGAGCTCAGATTCAAGGACTACGACACTAAGCAGCAGAGGCTTGAGCTGATCGATGCGACAATTGAAGAATTTTGCACCGGCTTGCCTCATGACGAGCCCATGCTTATCAAGGGTAGTTTGAGGGAGGCTATCGATCGAGTTTTTACGAAGACGAATGTGCCCGATATCATCACGGCTTTGAAGGCCGAGGAGGGTGAGACCAAGGAGTGGGCGGAACAAACGCTGAAGACACTGCATCGGAGGTCACCAACCAGTGTGCACGTTACGCTTCGGCAGATGCAGCTGGGCAAGGACTGGGGTATCTTGACCACCTTCCAGCGGGAACACGCGATGGCTGCGAAATTCATGCGTCATCCTGATTTCACGGAGGGCGTGCACTCGTTACTTATCCGAAAAGATGGCGTGCCAAAGTGGCAGCCGGCCTCGCTGGAGGATGTCGAAGGCGACATTGCGACCCCGTTTTTCGCCATGGAGCCAGATTCGGCGTTGCGGCTGCTGAGTGGTAACGACTACAGACGGTATCCGTACGAATTTGGACTCCCTACAGAAGGCAAGGTTGAAGCTGCCGTGATGGCGGGTGCAAATGACAGAGAGCAGGTTCTGGGGCATTTCCTAAAGCAGAGAAAGGGTAAGCAGGGTGTGCGCGAGGTCGTTGAGGAAATTCTGGCGAGAAGGACTAGAACACAGGCTCTTGGCGGCTTGGCCTGGATCACGGCCCCTGGAGCTGAAGAGACGAAGAAACCCGAAGAAGCACCACAGGTAGAAGAAGCACCTCAGGTAGAGGACGCCCCTCAGGTAGAGGACACACCAAAGGTGGAGCCTCAGTGAGATGTTTACGTTGGTGGCGAAGGGTGGGGTTGTATGATATGATGGTGAAGGTGGTGATTGACGGAATCGCGGATGTTCCGGTATCTGTTTGTATATTAGCGATTGCATCGAGATGGTAATCCAAAACCATCTGCATAGAGGAATAGAAAATGATTTAATATCATGTGATGGAACTGGTGCCCTGGAAGCCTAAGCCTTAGCGCGAAAATGCGAGGAATCCTCTGCCAGAATGGAGGTATAAATCAAAGCCGTACCCAGCTGGTGAAATCTGAAAGATCCTTGAAGACTTGAGCTCCATATAAGCCTGAGGCATCACAATTTTTCGAGGCGCGTTGCGCTCAATCCCACGCGTCTATTGGTTGTCGGAAGCTACATCAACAAGCTCCGACATCTTCAACTCCGTTCCAGCCATCCTACGACTGCGACATCACTCCTTCTTCGAAACTCTTCATATGCCTTCTGACAATTCCTATTATTTTCCGTCTAAGGTTAAGGAGGATTACATTTGAAAGATCTGTTTTACGAATACTCTGCGTGCTGTAAGTCGCGAGCAACGTGAATTACGGTATGGCCCTAGCCACTACAACCTCACCTTTTCGACGACTCCACACCTGATCGATCTACCCTATACCTCTACAACGCTCTCGAAATCCGATCCGAATATTCCGCACCATAAGAGTACAAGAATCAGAGAACCAAAGGAGGGACGGGGTGTATCTGCTACACCGACAGGGATACCTCTTGCCTGGCAGAATAAACAGTCACCAACTTCGGCAATGTCTTCTAATGGCAGCGAAAATGAAGACGGGGTGTCTGTCCGGGATATGAGACGTAAGCATAGTAGCTTTAAAACAATATTGAAGCGCAGTACTGATTCCGTCTGGACATACAGTGAAAGTTCTCTATACCTTCGACGACAAGAACCAGACCAATTGCCTGGCACGATGGCCCCACGTCCTACAGGTACAGACAGTAGCCATGGACGAGGCGACCAGCATTGGAGTTATTGAGTTGAAGATCTGTATAGACGCTATTGTACAATGTAGTCCTGAATTGGTCGCTCGGCTTGGCCAGGACTATACCGTGTACGCATACGATTATTCCGAGTACGATAATCCTCTTGTTGGTCAAGGCATGCTATCCAGAGCATTGTCTACAGCCTCTCCAACACCTGGAGCTCCCGCCGGTCAATCGAGACAGCTTATCACAGGACGCGTATGCAAGAATATCATGGGCCTATTCAGCAATGGGGTCAAGGAGACGCTTGAGGTAAAGCTGAGGCTGGTACCTGTGCCTACCATGTTGCAGGGAGAGTACCAGAATACGATGGGGAGATATAGGGAGATGAATAAGGCGGTGCCACCTGGATCCGACCTTAATGAGTGGAATTCGTTCATGCAGTCAAATCCAAACCTTGGCCAGATGGCGAAGAAGATCTCTCCCGCTCCTATGATAAACCCCAACATGAGAGATGGGGCGAGTATGGAGGTTATGAACCAGTTGTTAAGCCCGCACTCGCAACAGCCGATTATGCAGGATCTCTTCAACCAGCAACAATTTGATCAGGCAGCTCAGTTCAGTCAGCAAGCTTGTTTCAACCAACAGCCTCAGTACAACCAACAGCCGCAGCTGAACCATCAACCGCAGGTCAACCATCAGCCTCAAATGAGCCAAAACCATTCCCTTCCGGTCCACCAGCCTAGCTCCACGCCACTAAACCCGGCTGGCTTTACACCTGTCAACGGCGAGAAATCAAGAAATGAGAGCCAGGAACCTGTGGCAGTGAGCGACATGGGAAATAAGACGTCGAGGCCATCTTCGAGGGTATCCGTCAAGAGACCTAGGGCTAAGAAACCCAAGGTTAATACTGCTGTTGGCGGAAACACCTCTGGATACGAAGAGGGAACAGATGGAGATGATGGATCAGCCCCGAAGAAGCGAGCCAAGGTTACGAAGACCAGTTGGGACGGCAATGCGAGCTTGGGTATCAACTCAGACTCTCTCAGAGTTGCAGCTGGTACCTCCGGGTCATTGCGTCTCTTCAGACCAATTGCCATGAGTGGCCAGATGCAAGCTGGTGGTCCTCCTGGCTCCCATCTCGTGGAAATCCCACGCGCGCCTACCCCCGTGCCCAGAATTCACAATCAACACATCCCAAGTCAGCCCCAAAGCTCTCTCCGCCCTGCGTCTAGTGCGTCTCAAAACCCTCCTCCTCAGAGCCAATCTCTTCACCCCTCATTCCAGACCCGAGAAGATCAAGTCAGACGATCTATTGAGTCAGCCCATCCTTCTCCGGACCGGTTCAGTCCTGTTGAGACGCCAATTGACATGGGATCTTCACCCCCTGCCATGAGAACTAGACTACCATCTTCCATGCACTCCAGTCCACCATGTCCTTCAAGTCCTGTCCTTCCACAGATGCCAAGAACAGACTCTGGATTCATGAGCGGCTCAATGGATGACCTATTCGGAGAAGAAGAGGCAGAGTGTCCTGCTGACGATGGTGAATTGGAAATCGTGACACGAGAGGAGTTCGAGCAAGGAGCTGCTCATCACAGAGCACAAAACCCACCCGAGGGAAGCAACTTCAACTTCATCATTCAAGAGGAGGTGCCTGGCCCCCCAGAGCTACTGCCTACTCGTATGCCAGAAATTGGTTCTCAAAGTCAGGTCGAAGGCATAGCTAAAGCTGTAATGGGTTACGCTAATGGCAGTGTGGTATCCGAAGATGGCCAGGTCCTTCCCCCCTTGAAGAAGGGTAATCGTGCTCCTATGCGTCGAGCGATGAGCCAGCCCGATAGCAGACAGCCACAATACCAGGCTCAGAAGTCTTCTCTGGGCCCTGGGCTACGGGATACGCGCTCAACACTGCCTGAAATTCGGCCACATCCGCAGTCAATGTCGCAGCCCCCACCCGATCTTCCGTGCCCTACTGGTAATTTCATGAACGGTATGCCCATGAATGGTCTCCCAGCTCCAAATTCTCAATATGCAAGTTATGAACAAGCTCGGAACCCTCATATCTCTGCACCTGCGCCTCAAAACACTCCACACCCTGCCATTTTACAAACAAATTCAAAACTTGCGCAAAAGTTAGCTCCCGGGCCAGCACCGAGCCAACCTCTATTAGCACCTGCTCCTGCTTCTGCTCCTGCTTCCGCGTCAGCACCTCTGTCAAGACCAACATCTAGATCGGGAATGATGGTTCGGACAGCTTCCATGGGATCGCTGTCACTTCCGCAAGCCCCTTCCAGCGACCCTGTTCTGCCTCCACCTGTTCTTCACCAATCTCAAATACGGCCAGCAGCTCCCCAACCAGCCTCCGAGGCTCCTACGCCGTCTGCGAATCATATGCAGCAGCAGAAGGCTCCCGTCATGACTTATCAAGGCCCACCGCCACCAAGACATGATAACATGGTCTACAAGCCGAAGGAAATCAAGAAGGATTATATCAAGAAAAAGCTCGAGCTCGCGATTGCCAACGGCGAAATGCCTCCGTATTGTGCGAATTGTGGAGCTGTCGAGACTCCCACCTGGAGAAAGGCTTGGTCTCAGGACTTGGATGGCGAGCCTGGCTATCACGAGTACTCGGACAAACCAGGCCGTGTCACTGCGATCATCATCTTGGAGCGCGATGAGGAAGAAAAGCCGACAAAGTATAGACTCGTGAAGAAGTCTCTTGGCGATGGAGAGATGCAAACAGAATTTCGTGAATTTATTTTGTGCAATCGTAAGTCGCGCTAATGCTGTTTCTGGCGGCTCGGAACTAACTGGGGCAGCTTGTGGCATCTGGATGTCTAAATACAAGGCCCAGCGCCCCTCGAATATGTGGGAGAGTAACGGATTGATGAGACCTCGAGGAGAAAACAAGCCTCCAGGAAACAAGAGAAAACCCACGACTCAGCGATCGAGGGCTAAGAAAGGGCAAGTCGCAATCCCAACGTCTGAGGCTAATTTCCCCATGTCGGATATACCCGCTTCGGATGCCAATTTCCCGATGTCTGAAGCTCCTGGTACTGGAAAGCTTGATGGTGTTTCTTCTGGCGACGCGAGAGGTATACAGCAGCCAGCTCCTGTCAACACAGAGCGAGAATATCGTTCACGATCGACCAGTGCTCAACCTAAGAGGAAACTGCATGCCATGACATCTGATGCTGCTTCCGCCGCTCTGAGGCGCGCTATTCAGTCTAGTCCTGCGAGGTGGATTGGTACTCAGCGAAGTCCCATCGATGTTGAAGATGAGCCTGCTAGGTTTGCTCCCACTCGAAGATTACTATTCCCATCTCCAAGAAAGGACGGCTCGCCTAAGTCGTTAGGAGAGGTGGAAGTAGACGTTCAGGTTACTACTGCTGCCACCGAGTTCCACTCACCACAGGAAAGCATGACCGAGGTGCAAATTCAAGACAAGGAGAACTGCCCGCCAGTGATTGACGATGACAATGTCGATGCCGATCTTCTCCAGCTCTTCGAGGAGGAGATGGCGAAGGGTAATGAAATCGAGCGTCCTTCTACACCAGTCCAAAAGACACCCACTCAGAACCCGTTCAAGACACCAACCCGTCCGACTCCTAGCCACAGACCCATCACTCGCAGCGTGTCTCGTTCGATTCGTTCAGCCAGATCTAGGCGATCCGCCAATTCACCAAGCCAACTCCGAATATTTGACCGAACTCCCACGCGAACACCAAGAACAGGAACCCGCCGTCGCTCACCTCGGAACGAAGACCCCCTCTTCGAGTCTCCTTTCACCCAGACCCTCAATCAACTCATGGCCGAAGCCAACAACCAGGAGTCTCCCTCCCGCCCGCACACCGACCTGGAACTCGATTTCGACTCTCTACCTGATCTCGGCCAGCAACACAACGTCGACCTGGACTTCAACCTTGAAGATTTCTACTCCACGGACGTGCCAATGCCGAGCTCCCCGCCGGCGGGATTCGGGCTGTATGAGGACCCAGCTATGCGGGAGCAGCTTGGGGGGTATGACCATGCGGTTGGGACTCTACTGAATAAAGGAGGTGATGAAGATGAGGATATGCATATTAAAGAGGAGCCGGGGATGTCGCCTACGAAGATGCCGGAGGCGAGAAAGCAAGTATGTGGAGAGGTGACGGGTGAGCAAAACGTTTGAGTGTGGATGAGAGGTCGAAGCACGATTTGCTGTCTCTTTTAAAGAAAACAACGGTGGTAAGTTTTTTCACAGCGCGGCGTTGTGGTGTTGGATTACTGTCTTCTTGAAACGGACTTTGGATGCATTGGCGGAGTTCTGGGTATCCTGAGCGGCTGGATGTAAATTTACAATTGCATTTGCATTTTCATGGGCGAGGAAAGCCCCTTTTCTTCTTTGATTGAGCATGCTTTGCTAAGATAGATAGATGCATTGAGGGAGCATCATGCACATGGTAAGATAGGTACAGATAATGTATGCAGGATCAATTACCAAGTACCATGAATACACCAGCATGTGAGAATTGAGCAGATTAGAGTAGATTGGTTCTACAATACAAGAGTTTCGTCTCCTTTATTGCATTTTAGAGGTAGTAGGGGGGGGATTTAGGTGACATATTGTTTTCCATTCTGGTCAAGTAAAGTAATTGGAATCTGATTCGTAGGGAGGACTGCGAGAGGATGGATGTGATGCTAGGCATTGCTTATGCGATAATATTTATGCCCAAGTATTATAGCGTCAAGGATGCAGTTTTTTGGTGGGGGGGGGGGGGGGGGGGGAGGGGGTGTCCTATGTACCTGTCTTTTTTACCATAGAAAATAAGAAAAGAAAATAAGCGGAATTGATTTTCGAAAGTGCTGTGCTGGCTTTATGATTTTTAGTTTTGTGGTTCTGTAGTTTTGCGGTTTTATTATAAGCCGATCGATGGAGCTTCAACCATATAAGCAAACCTGCCGGCTCCACCTGTCCCGCCTTGCCTTTCCGTAACCATGCCGTAACCGCGCCGTAACCGTGCCAGTGAGTGCGTACTAAGTTTTTTCCTTAACCTGATCTCCTCTGCGATGTCGCTAGTCCGTGCTCCTCTTATCCCATTGAGCAAGCAGGCAAGCAGGCAAGCAACGTGAAAAAGCTCACCAGCGCAGCCGGCGTAGGGATAAATCCATCTCCATCTTCATGTCCATGTCCATTTCTATCATTCACTTATGCAGAGATGCGTTTGTCGGGCTCCTATGCGGCAGCGGCGTAAAAGATCTCCTTGTACCGATGCGTGGCGTCGACGACGGCTTTGATAGCTTCCATGTCGACTGCGGGGGAGAGAGAAAGAGAGTTAATGTAAATTCTACAATGTTTACTAAAAAAAAAAAAAAAAAGGGAAAAGAAAAAAGACAGATAAACTCACCCTCCCGACCCATATCCAAAGCCATGAGCACCTTCACGCTCAAATCCTGGTTCACCTTGCCGACGACCTCGACCGCGTGGCCGACGGTCAGGTGGGCGTCGCGGTTCAGGTGCGCCGTGACGACGCCATCGCTGTCGATCGTGGCCGACTCGCCGCGCAGCTGCATGACGCGGCCGGTGAGGCGGATAGTGCGGTTCGTGAAGGCGTCGAGGTAGGGGGCGGTGATGCGTGGGGTGGAGGTTGGGTCGGCCATTGTTTTTTTTAGGGGGGAGGGGGGTATTCTAGATGGGAAGTGGAAAGGGAAAGAAGGGTTGTTTGGGAGAAAGGAGGGGGGAGGTAGAAGTGGTTGGTTTTCGTCGTGGGGTGTTCGGTGTGATGATGTTGGTCGGGTAGGAAGGGTTGGAGTTGGAAATGTATGGGCCGGGTTGGATTGGAGAATGGAAAGTCGCGTTGTGAAGCGCGAGAGTCGCGCGTCGCGGGAAGTATATCACGTGAGTACCCGCTTGTTCAGACTTCCTTTTTTTCCCCTAGTCTACACGATTTGGATGGAGTTTTTCGGGATTGAGAAAGGCACAATTGGTTTTCTAGCTGGTACGAAAACAAGAGAGGTAAAAATTTTCGCTTCTGAAGTTGCGGAGAACAGAGAAAGTAGATGAATAGATTAAATGAAACTTCGCACGTTCATTTCCCCCTCCCCCCTCTTCTCTCAGCTGCAAATCAAAGCAGAAATGGTAAGCGAGAAGTCAACAAACAAACAAGCAAACAAACAAACAAACAAACTCGTCACAAAGAAGTAAGTAAAGGGAGCAAAGGAAAAGTTGATATCGCGATGCGAAATACCTCCGTTTTTTATTGCTCTAATGCAGGAGTTTTACTTTCACTTTTCTGCATTTGCGAAATGGAAGATCTGAATGTAATTTCATGCTATGCTTATCCGTTGATTTTATACATATTTTCGTTCATTGACTTGGTCTCCGACTTGATTTTGTAGAGGGGTAGGGAGGGGGGTATTGTAAGCCATATCATGTCTCATTCTGCCGTGTTTTTATCACTAGCATTCTTTTTGCTCAGACGCATGGAAACTCAATTGAGGCTTGACGTTATAATCAGAAATACGCTGAATGAAGTTGGAGTTTTGTAGTTTGTGGTCGTAATCGTGGTGAGCTTGTGCATGCATGCGTGGCTGAATGCCAACGCACCCGTGAGATCTGCCAAGTAAGCCATGAGATGATTCGTAGGCATCACAGCATCTCAGGAGTCAGCATGCTTAGCGAGCTCGCGATCTGATGATAATCCTGACTGCTTGTCATACCTACTCGGTATAACCTCTGTATAAGCTCTGAGGAATCCTGTATGATGAGGGTAGGGTAGCGAGCGATAGGTGGATTTCCCCGGAATCCAAGGAACGGAAGATCCACGCCCGTTTCCCACGAGGTGAGCCTTCTTCCCATGTGATCGTTCTGCCGTGTATGAAAATGGCATCTTCAGCCGTCCTTTTGAGAATTGAGCGAAGAGATAGAGGCAAACGGAATGCATCGTCGCAATTGGGCGAGCGGAAAATTGCCTTGCTTTATTCCCCATCCAGCACTTTGCATGAATACCCCACACGTCGCGATTTGACAATGGATTGTTACATTGCATGCGAGGCGGATGCTGACAAGTCCCTTCAGGCCAGTGACACACACCCTGGGAGACAGTATGGCTGAGGACAGGGAGGAGGACTCGTTGTCAAATGGATTTTGTTTGTTGGAGCTGCTTCGCGAGGTTGAATTGGAGGCAGAGCGGTGTGGTGATGGCGATGGGCTGATATCTGGGATAGTGTGGATGATGGCTGCAGATATCTGATGGATGGAGTTCGAGGCCTCATTTTTGGGGATCTGGACAATTCCTCATCGTGATGTGATGCATACAGCCGTAGCGAATCGAATTGTAGGGGCTGGGCTCCGGTGCAGAGGGATCCTACTTGCAACTTATGGATCAGTATAGAGCCAGATAAAAATATAGGGCGGTAGCTCCCACTATCTTCCTGATAGATGGAACACACAGCTTCCTCCTCCCGCGATTCATTCGTATCTATTCCATGGGTGGAGACTCGAACCACAGGTTGTCGAGCGGAACAGAACGTGAAGTTTCTATATCCCATTCTACTCTTGGTTCAATCTCAAGATTCCTGCGAAGATCAAGAAGGAGCAATCAAGAAGAGAGACGGGTATGGCTGCCAGTAAACTCTGATCGTAACCTCCAAATATTATCAATCAGTCCTCACTGATGAATGTCAGATCCAACAGTTTTCCAACAAGATGCCGAAGCACAGAAACCAGCGACTCGATGCCGATCAAGAGGGCGATGAGAGCACAACTGGTAGCGGCAACGGTAACGATTCGAATCGGAACAGAAATCAGAAGAATGGAAGAGCCGAGCCTCACTACGATGAGGTGAGAAGCAACGGAGGCACTTCCATGGCTACGTCGCAGGCCCCAAATGTGAGCCTCGCTACCACCACCACCAAGAATACCATTCGGCAGATGAGAGACTTGGTTAGCCTGTATGAGTTGAACGTCCAAGCAATCGAGGAGGCCGAGACCAACCGCCAAAAGATTGTGACACTAGAACTGCTATGCCAATCCAAAGATGCAGAGCTTAGGAAACACAAGATCACGGTCGAAACTCTCGGAGCTTTCAACGATGAGAAAGATGCAAGGCTCCGAGAAGAGAGGGACCATGTCAAGAGGGAAAGAGAGGTGATCGAAATGGAGCGGGAAAAGCTCGAGAGGGCCAAACAGAATGAGAAGAAGAGAAAAGAGATGAACGAGGCCATACAAGCAGCAGAACTAGAAAAAGAGCGGAAGAAGCTTGCAGCAGACCAAGAAAAGAGTTTCAAAAGCCTTCGAGAAGGCTTGGAGCAGCAATGCCTCCAAAAAGTTAACAGTAGCAAGAAGGAGCTTTCAGACTTGGAATCCAAGAACAAAGAGCTTCGAGCAGCTCTCCAGACACAGCATACCCAGATACAGAAATGCGAAGAGCAGTTGAAGCTGACCCGGACCAGGTGCGAGGATTCCGAGCTTGCCAAGGAAGCACTGAAGAAGAGAGAGCACATGTTGAAAGCAGAACTGGATGGCAGGAAGGTTGAGTTCGGACTGACGACCAAGTCGCCCGAATTCTTGTAGGTCTTTTTTCCTAGTGGATTATCTCAGTTGAAGAGAGCCCATGACTGACTGGCTAGAGTGTAGTCGGGAGAAATTCGCCGACCTGGCAAATCAAGTCAAGTCGGTATCCGAGCAGTTTTGCCTGGATCTGGTGCAACGGGAACAGGTACGCCCCCATTCCCGAATGTTTCATTTCCATGACCAGTGCTGACCGCTAACCAAGGAATGGAAACCGATCCACGACAAGCTTACAGAGCTGGACGCGTGCTTCGCTTCGGTCCCAATCTCGGAGAGTGACGACTCGAAGATGCTTCGCACCGCTCACGTTCGACGTCTCATCTCATCTAAACTGCACAAGATCATCCTGCAACCGTTCTCCTCGGACATGAACAGCCAAGGAGATAATAAAGCGTCCGTCGAGCTGCTTCGTAAAATCATGGTTTCCTTGAGCGAATGCGGTCCCGGCACTGGCAGGCACGCAGCAACAGTCTTCAGAACCCTTGCCATTCACGGTCTGCAGTGCAAGCGCGCCGATCATACTGGCACGTCGGACCACCCTCCGAGATTGTATGCTGCACGCGCAGAAGCGTTTATCCAGTCTGTGATGCCGGTTCTGTCTCTACTCACCCCAGGAACCCAACAGCCAGCTCTGAAGGATGCGCTGGTCTCCCTCGCAGAATCTGCAATCTCGGTCTGGGAGCTTGCTCAGACCGATGAGAACTTGGACATCACGGTATCGCTGGATCTCAACCCTTCGCTCGAGGCAAAATGGCGTTCGTCGGAGTTCGACGCGGGTGCCACTCCGGACGCCTGGGTACCCTCGACACTTCGTCGCATCTTCACCCTCTTCCCAACCGTTCTGGCCAAGACGGCCTCGGCCGCTGAGGATCCAGCTATGAGTATCCCAGGAGGATTCGAGCAGTCGGGCCCAGAGATGGTCTGGCAGGAAATCTGCATCCATGATGGTATCGGCCTGGCTGAAAGTTCGGCGCTGGTTTGGCGGGGGAAAGAGGAGCAAGAGCAGAGGGAGGAGGATGAGGTACAGGAGAGACTGAAACGTGAGATAGAGGATAAGAGGAGGGAGCTAGATGTTCGGGGCAAGGCGAAGTCGCAGAAGACTGGCTCGGTCTCGGTCTCAGTCTCGGGTCCATCATCGTCTCCAAGCTCGAGTTGGAGCATGGCTGGTGGAAATAGGACGTCGCCCGAGGAGTGAATATGAAGTAATTAGGGTTGTTGGACCCGCACAATACTATTTTCCTACTTACAGTATATACCCAACTACCACGACAGACGACTACAAACAGCATGGTAATTCATTGAGCTCACATAACCGCGGTCAACCACCCAATCAGTTGACTCGGTGTGATTCGGTTAGCCGTGTGCGTGGTAACGGATGAGGTGACGGCGCCGGCGGGGAGGGGGGGGGGGGGGGTCGGGTTGCATTCCACCCGGACCCTGGGTTCCCTGAAATGGGGTCTTTCATCTGGCCTAGCCAGACACCGTTGACCTTCCCTCAGTATTTTTGCTATTTTCCTTATAAAGAAATAACTAATTTTGGGGGGGCGGAGAGGAGGAGGGGTCGTAATTCATTTCTTTTCTTCCGCGCGTCGGAGCGCGTTTTTGCCCGCTCGCTTAGCGGCGAAAAGATTTTCCGAGTCAACAAATACTCCTGGAGCTCGGCTGAATGAATGGCGAGTGAGTGGTGGAATCGTATTTCACGCGCACGAAATTTCAAACGAAAGAAAGATGGAGGATTTATCGAGAAGAGGGGGAGCGAATGTGTTTTTAACTTACTTACCTACCATGCAAGTGCTCGCTCGAGAGCTGTAACAACAATACAACACAAACCTCGCGAGCTTTATATGTGTTTCGTCAATAGAGCAGATCTGAAGAGGTAGGTGTAGAATTTTATTTAAAACAGTATGAGGATATTAGGGACGACTAGCGATGGAGTTTATTTGACTGCTGCGCAGTTCGTAAATTCAGCAGGTATGAAAATCCATCTACAATTCCGTTCCCCCACCCCGAAAAGTCACAGTATCGTAAATTTCGAGAAGACTTTGTCAAGAAACAAAATATTCATTACTAGCGCGCCGTGATAGAGCTGGATTCCTCGCATTGCGAGAAGTGTCCGCAGTTTTTTTTTTTTTTTTTTTTTTTTTTTTTTTTTTTTCAAAGGGATCTTGCCGAGATGCTTTACTTATTGCAGTCATTCAAGAATCGAGGAAAGCCAACCTTGAGCCCGTCCTCGGAGTATGTTTCCAGCAGATATCGGGCAGCCTGGTCGCCATCTACGGCATCATTTATGAACGCCTCGGCCAGAGGGAGGGTGGGATGGACTAGATCCGCGTTCCGAGAAATCTGCAGAGCGCGAATCCTTTCGGTGTTTCGCTTTCCATGACCGTAACCATGAAGATGTGGGATATGTGTGGTGTGGTGTCCGCAGTGTGGTGGAGAGAAAGGTAACCTCTGACAATTCAGGGAGTAGGGAATAGGTTTCACCAAGCGCCCTTGTACGTATGCAAGAAATGAAAGATGGATTGGCCTGTTAACAATACAGGAATAACCACTAGACTAGTGCGCCACATGACATGTGTATGGTATGTATAATATAAAGATATATGGCAGACCACGGACTGGGTGAATAGCAAGCAGCACTATTGATTAGCCCTTTGTCGTCGCCCTCCGATGTAGATCGGGTATTGCAAGCTGTGCCAGCGAATCGATCGGCGTCTTTGCTTACAGGAGCGGCTTTCGACTGCGTCACTTGCACGAAGGATGTTCTTGTAGAGCTTCAGAACAATCGCTTGGTAACTTTGCAGAAGGATGTCGGTAAGTTTCGCCTCCTTCACTTCGGCCCGCTCAGTGGATATGGAATAATGAATTAATTGAAGATACGCTCGAGAGAATGGCCTTTGAGGCAGGGACCCTTAAAGAGTCTGAGGTTGAACTAAGTGCTGTAGCAACCGTTGTGGCCTAAATCGCTCTGAGCCGCAAACAACAAGTCAACTTGGCGTCTGCTTCTGCATCTGAGATCCTGAGTAGCGGAGTGGACTTTATGTTCTGGTTACTACTTTCAGGCCGTCACACTTTGCGCCGATCTCATGGTGGCCTGGGAATGAATTCATCATCTTGAAATTTCCACTGACCTTGAATATGGCTTGACTCTTACTTACCTTCTGATTCGTGCTCCAAATTTTAAACTTACGTCTGGTAGTGTATTCGAAAAGGGTATTGAAACATAAGGTTCCGACGTCGTTCATTCCCAAATAGCTTATTCGCTTACTAAATAGTCTTTTCGCTTAGTTCATGGCACAGGTCTCCACAATTTATGTTCTAACCCGTGCCAATCACCACACAGAATTATATAAGAGGCTACGATCCTCTACTTATACGAGGTGCTTCTTACGAACCTCCAGCTCTCTCTTGCGGCAGAGAAAGTTTGTGGAGCCGAAATGGAATCATCGATATGTGGCGTCTTTTCGAAGAGATTTCCTTTATCGGCGATTCCGAACCTCCTTCTCTCCTTTTCGACTACTACGCCGGTTACGATCTATACTTGACGGGCATACCGACTGAAAAGACTAAGAAGATTTGCGATAGAGGAGGAGCGGGTGTAAGAAAGGAAGGGCGGCAAGGGCCCAGTTCGATCGGGGTCGGGTTTGGCTTCCAGTTGCCAGCCGCCGCACTTATTGGTGGCGTGGCGGCCGGCCGGGGCGGCGGTGGAGGAGGAGGCGACGAAGATCTCCCAGTGCTGATGATTCTTGGTTAGGAGAAGCAGTGTCAAAGTGAATAGTGGCTGGGATTGGGAGGGAGTTGAGTCACAAATGTTCCTGGGACACCTCGGGGTTCTAGGGTCATGTAGACCGTCTTGTTCTCGAGCTCAAGGGAAATCATTCGCAAGGTAAAGAAAGCCGTAATTTCTGGAACTGTGTGTCAGTCGATAGGGCAAGATTAAATAGAGGTCGAGAATAACAGTAACTTCGAGCAGGCAGGCAGCCATACTGCAGCCTGCCATAGTCGTGTGCATCACACTGTGGAAATACGTATGACTTCAGATCTCACCCGGTATCACATTTGAGATTAAAAAAAACTCCGGCTAGAATGACCAAATAATTGGTGTTGAATGAATTAGGTATACCATTGCGCCGCCGTAAAACTCATGCTGTGTTCCATCTCTCGACGGGGGCCCTATTTCGCGATATTGTAAGTCGTAGCCACCTCGCAGTCGAAGCACCCAAGCCTGCTCGCCTGATCTCAAGACGAAATCACATATGGACTCAGATACTCAAGCCTCATAAACATCCCAACGTGCTCAATGCCTTCTTCATCCCACTCACCCATTCCTTCGTCCAGCTTGAAACCCCACCTCTCCCACGTCTTCTGGACCTGCTTCTGAGCGTGCACACACAGCAGACCCCTCCAAACCGGAATTTCCCCGTTCATCTCCGTCGTGACTTTATCCAATCCTGACACCGTGATTCTGGGATTGAAGAGCGTGGGGTTTTGCTGTGCCCAAGCCATCGCAGCGCCGACTAACATCTTAGCAATTCCCGACCTCCTAAACTCCTTTAGCACCGCCAGCCGTCCGAGCTTGAGATATGGTTCTCTGCCATCGTGGTATGTAGTGGCTCGATCGGCGATGTATGGAGGTGGCTCTATAGATGCCGGGTTTGCGCCGGCGTCGACAGCATCGGAGTACTTGGAGCCAGGCTCGGGGTGGGCAGGGTGAGGGAAGGGGACGAGACGGACGGTGCCGATGGGGGTCGAGCGTGTGACGGACTTTTTGCGGGAGACAATTCTACCTGAGCTGTCTTTGATTTCGGGCTCGGTGACCGTGTTCACGGAGGCGTAGATGACCCTAGGTACAGTGTTAGTGGGTGTATGTGAGGACAAGGAATAATCCTTACCAGTGGCAGGATCGGTGGTCATCTGCATCGAATTCGTTTTCCAAGGGGATCTTTTGCTCTTCCACGAAGACTTGCTCGCGAACTTCCATGGCGTCAATGAAGGTTCGTGGGATCACGCTGGACTGTTCGGATGAGGAAAGCTTGCGGTTGTAGCCACTCAGGTCAGAGGGCCCGAGGAAGGTGATGAAGGGAGTGCCCATGCTGGCTGACGATGTCCGGCAGATTTTCAAATGCTTGAGTTATGGTCGGTGTGGTGCTGAAGTTTGCTAAGGGGAAAGCTCTGAGAGGTTTCTCACCTGGCGGTCGTTACTTTACTTTTATACTTTGAGTTGTCTGAAAGACACCTTGGAAAGAAAGAAAGATGTTTGCTTGGAGCTTTGACAGTCAAACGACTATAGATGTGGGAGTATCCTGGTTAATATGGTAGTAAGAAGCGGAAGGCGCGCCTGTCAGTTTATCTCGGACGAGTCTGTCAGTGTTGTAGCAATAAAGGGTGGCATAGTATATATGTTGATATGTTGATATATATATGTATATTTGAGTTCTTGATCTCCAGCCTGCGAAGTGATGCATAGCACATGGTAGCATAACATTGCATAGATGGCTGGTTCGATCCGTGGCAGATGACAGGACAGGATAGGGCAGGACTGGATTGGATTGTTTGGTCTGAAGATGAGATGTCGATCTTTGGTTTTTAACGGGATGAAAGGGACTTGGAGTGGCGGAGAGAAGCACAAAACCATAAACACCCCGCGACCGATCTGCAGGACCCACTCTACCTCGTGACCGACCGAACGACTGACCCACCGACCGACTGACCGACCGACCGAGTCCGGCTTTCTGCCCGTAAAGTAATTCCGGTCTCCGGCCTCCGGCCTCTGATCGATAAATAATTAATCCGTACTGATATCTGCCCGAACTATCTCCAAAGCGCAAAGTGTCCTTTATGGCTGGGACAACTCAAGGATAGATATCATACTTCCATCACCCAATTCGATTCCATCCTATTTGATTCCCTTCTGCTGTCGTTGCTGCTACTTTTCAGTACCCTTGATTGAAAGTTGTGGACAGATTCAATAACTGCATGGGCGTTTGAAGTGCCCTCCCTATTAACTTTCCCCCTTTATCTCCTCTCCTGGCAGCTCTATTAGACAGGCCTCGTTCTTTAACAACCACCCAGCATGGTTTCGTTGCGCTTTGCCCCAGACAAGATGCGCTCTTCGCCTTCTCTTTCCCTACTATGCCTCTTCTATCTCTTCAGCTCCACCGCACTGGCTGCGTCGGCAGTCTTGGGCGTGGATCTGGGCACCGAGTACATCAAAGCCGCGCTTGTGAAGCCCGGGATCCCTCTCGACATTGTCCTTACTAAAGATTCGCGCCGGAAGGAGACATCAGCGGTGGCATTCAAGCCTGCGAAGAACATCAAGAGCGGAGACTTCCCCGAAAGAGTTTATGGATCCGACGCGGTAGCCCTGTCTGCGAGATTCCCTGGAGATGTGTACCCGAACCTCAAGAGGCTGCTAGGACTTGGCGCAGACAATTCCGTGGTCAAGGACTATTCGTTGAGACACCCTGCGTTGAAGTTAGAGAAGGACAAGACGAGAGGGACCGCCGCATTTCGAAGCGGTGCATTCGCCGCAGATGAGGAGCCATGGGCTGTGGAGGAAATCTTGGCCATGGAGCTCCAGAGCATACAGAAGAACGCCGAAGCTCTCGCAGGAAAGGGGAGCACTGTGAAGGATTTGGTTATTACGGTTCCACCATTCTACTCGGCCGAAGAGAAGCGGGCTGTGATTTTGGCAGCTGACTTGGCTGGACTCCGAGTGTTGGAATTGGTAAGTGACGGATTGGCTGTGGGGGTGAACTATGCGACATCTCGAACTTTTAAGTCTATCAACGAGGGCGCGAAGCCGGAATACCACATGGTTTTTGACATGGGAGCCGGATCGACCAAGGCTACTATCTTGAAGTTCCAGGGTCGGACAGTGAAGGACGTTGGAAAGTTCAACAAGACCATTCAGGAGGTTCAGGTCATGGGCAGCGGATGGGATAGGACTCTTGGTGGCGACGAACTCAATGCTGTCATTGTGGATGACATGATCTCCAAGTTTGTGGCATCCCCGGCAGCCAAGAGTGTTGCCCCAACTGTCGAGGCAGTCCAAGGACATGGCCGCGCAGCAGCGAAGCTCTGGAAGGAGGCTGAGAGATTGAGACAGATTCTCAGCGCCAACCAGAACACGCAATCTGGATTTGAAGGTCTCTACGAGGACATTGACTTTCGCTACAAGATCACCCGCGAGGAATTTGAGAAGATGACCGCTTCCCATGCAGCACGTGTCCACACCGTTATCCGGAAGGCTTTGGAAATGGCACTACTTGAGATTGACGACATCGATTCGATCATTCTCCACGGGGGAGCGATCCGCACCCCGTTCGTCCAGAAAGAGCTGGAGAAGTTTGTTGGAAACTCAGACAAAATCCGGACTAACGTCAACTCAGATGAAGCTGCCGTTTTCGGTGCCGGATTCAGAGGTGCCGGGTTGAGCCCATCTTTCAGAGTCAAAGAGATCAGAGCTTCCGAGGGAGCTGCATACGCAGCCGGTGTGAAGTGGATTAACATCCACGAGAAGCCCCAACACCAGAGACTTTGGCAGCCAACTTCACTCCTGGGGGCTGTCAAGCAATACACCTTCCAGAACCAATACGACCCATTCGAGTTGAAATTCTACCAACATGTTGGTTCCGTCGAGAATGTCTCACCAGGATCTGCCGAAAAAGAGGTTCTCACTCTGACCACATCAAACCTTACGGAGTCTGTAACTTATCTGAAAGAGAAATTCGCCTGTACCGATGGCGACATTCTAATCAAGCTCAGCACCCGTCTTTCTCCTTCTAACGGAGAAATCGAGATTCTCAAGTTCTACCTGGACTGCGAGATCGAGAATGCGGTCGAGGAGAAGGAGAGCATGGTTGACAGCGTGAAGGGTCTCTTTGGCTTCGGCAAGAAGGACCAAGTACCATTGTCCGACGAGGAAGCTGCTGAAGCCAAAAGCTCCAGCTCAACCGAAAGTCTCACTGCTTCTAGCAGCTCTTCGTCTCCATCCTCTCCCTCGCCATCGCCATCTCCATCTGTCAAGCCAAAGCCTACCAAGCGCTTCGAGATCGTCCCATTAGCATACACTACCACCATCGGCGGTCTCCCCCAACTTCCAGCCGCAGAACTCACCCGCATGAAAGAGCGCCTCGCCTCTTTCGCCGACTCAGACCGCTCTCGTCGTCTCCGCGAAGAATCCCTCAATCAACTTGAAGGCTTCACCTACAAAGTGCGCGACCTCCTAGAAGAAGAAGAATTCATCACCGCGTCCACCGCCACTGAGCGCGAATCCCTCGAGGCAACAGCCAAAGCAGCAAGCGAGTGGATTTACTCTGGCGGTGCAGAAGCCAGCCGTGACGAACTGAAAGCTAGGCTCAATGAAATGAAAGACATTGTCAAGCCGATTGAAATTAGGAAATCTGAAGCCTCGAGCCGTCCTCTTGCTCTCAAGAGCCTTCAAGACGCTTTAAATCAGACCCAGACAATGATCGCGGGTATCACCGAGCAAATTGCCAACGACACCAAAGCGCACGAAGCGTTCAGCGCGTCGAAATCCGCCGCTGCGGCTGCGGAACCGACGCCCTCGCCCATCGCTGATGAGCTGGAGGACGAAGATGCTTCATCTACTTCCCCGGGGCCTGCCAGGGAAGAGACCTTGGCGCCGCCTGTGTACGTAGAAGCAGATCTTGTCAAGCCGAAGGAACTATACAGCGAGATCTCCACCTGGCTCGCCGAGAAGCTTCCAGCGCAGGAAGCCCTCTCCGCTGCCGACGACCCTGTGCTCCTCTCCAAGGACCTCGAGGCCAAGGCGAAGCAATTGACGGATATTCACGTTGCGCTTATCATGAAGAGCATGAAGCAGCCCTACAAATCTTCCCGCCCTAACTCTTCCAAGCCCAAGGCCCAAAAGCCAAAGACGAAGCCGCCGAAGTCGAAGAAGAGCAGCTCGACGGCGAGCGCGGAGAAGAGCGAGAAGAAGAGTGGGGAGCAGCCGCCGGTCATACAGCGGAATCCCGACGGCAGCTTGAACTTCAACATTGGCGAAGATGGGAAGATGCCGAGTCAGGAGGAGATTATGGCGTTCGTCAAGGCTCAGGAGGACAGGGATGCTGCTGAGCTGGCGGGCAAGGCGGAGGCGAAGGTAGAGGAGAAGGCCGAGGAGATTAAACATAGTGAGCTGTGAGATATTGTAACTTGTAGATGAAGGCAGCAATTGAAAAATAAAGAGTAAATAAGAAGATTATCTTGACGCGGCAGTTGTGGGGAGGGGAGTTTTCTTGTAGTGTGTAGGGGGGTTTTTTTTTTTTTTTTTTTTTTTATTCTTGAGCGGGGGCTGGCTGGCTTGTGCAAACAATGAGTGGATATCAAAATGGTCATGATACCGCGTTCTTTGTTTCCCCGGTTTTTTTTCTCCCTCCTTTCCTCCTTTCCTTCCATCCAATTTCTTCTCTTCGTGGTGAGTTCTTCTAGGATCTGGGATCTGAGATCTTCTCGTTCTTGTTCTTGTTCGTCTTTAACGGAACGCAACTGAAAGCTGGCGCGCTTTACTATTCCGTTTTTTATGGCGTTGTGCTGTATTGTGTTGTGTTTTGCTTTGTTGCATTGCGTTACCCGAGTGAGTGAGTGACCGAGTACAGAAGGGACCTTTAGCTATATATGGAGATGCATATGCATGCAGATGCAGATGTAGCGAGCCGAGGCGTAATTTCCACTCTTTTTTTTTTCTTTCCGAAGGGATCTGGGGTTAGGGGAATAAGGAAGAGGGGGGGATAAGCGAGTTTCTTTATCTGGCCAGTTTGTTGTTGATTTACAGCCACGTTCACAGTCAGTCAGTCAGTCAGTCAGTCAGTCAATCAGCTTATTACCCGCACATATATAGGCATACACATACATCCTGCTGAATACATACATATACACACATGTATATACACATATACATAAGTAACATGCTGCTAACGGCCAGTCTGGTCTAGACTGCCTATCATAGCCTAGTCTGATTTAGTCTAACCCCACTCTCCCAAGAAGGTATGTATTCCAGAACCTTATAAAGAATCAATATGATTTGGGTGATTTGTGTGATTTGAGTGATCTGAGTGATCTGAGTGAGAGGGCGCCCCCTTTTTTCCTTCGGGACTTTGACTCGAATCGGAATCGGAACCGGGATCGGGAGGTAAGGCTGAGAAAAGATGAGACGAGATGCGATGAGATGAGATGAGATGGTAGTGTGGTGGTACGGATGAATTGAAATTAAATGAATGGAATGGATGGATGGACGAACAGATAGACGGAGGAAAGAAGGAAAGTGTATGGGTGGGTGGGCGGTTGGTTTATTGATTGATTGGTAAGCGGGGAGAGGTTGATTTGATAATTTTGATTTGTTTTATTTTGTCTTTTTTTTGGGACTTTGAGACTTTGGAAAAGATACAGAAATAATTAAGTGTGAGAGGGCTTTTGAGTCGTTCGAGGGGTCAAGACATGTTGTGTTCAATGTGTTGCGCTGTCGCTGTGGTATGATGATGAATGCCTCGTGGGAGGGACTTCGCGTGCGTTGGTATGCGGGTGTTAGTTGTGTGACCGGAGGTCGCTTGCTGGGCTGCATGTAGGCATGCATATATGCGAGGGAAGAGGAGGAGGAGGAGGAGGAGGAGGAGGAGGAGGGGAGCCGACAAGAACGACATAGGTAATAAGGTAAGTAGTATAGCGCTTGGCGCTCGCATCTTTACCCGACGACAGTTAGACGACGTGACCAGCTACCAAAAGACGGTTGAGATTACGGTGTCGGAATCGAAACCGAAGTCTCGACTCTCGACTCTCGACTCGCTATCCCGATTTTCAATCCTAGTCGGGTTCGGACCCGAGATGACTTAAGCTTCAGTAGGACCATGACCGAAACGAAGCAAAAGAAAAAGCAAGCAAAACGATAGTTCGGGAGTCCTCCGCGGAGTGTAACCGATCGTGTTAATACTAGCATTTCCCCTTCATGTTTCTAGAGAGAATGGAAGCGAAGATGAAATGATTGACAGACAGATGGGAGGCCTCGTGGCTAGCGGTCTTCAAGCTCGCTTCCAGCATTCGTCGTCCTTTCCTCCGTAAACAGTGCACTAGCACCATTCTCTCTCTCTCAAGCGAGAAATAGATCACTTTGAAAAAACACCATTATTGCACCAACACAGTATGACCGTGTATGTAATTTCCATCCTGCAGATTCTGTTTGATAAAGTATCGCCAGAAGGCTGGGTGGCGCTCTCGCGTTCATTCGCTCATTCGCCTATTCGTTTATTCGTTCCCTCATGACTTTCCAAGCAACAAGGGCCCACGATTCGTCAACAACAATAACAACAAACTACTGACCAGCATCTATCCATCTATCTGACAGGCAGGTCTATTTTCAGCTGCAGCTTAACGATTCCAAATGCCCAATACCTTCATCCTGCTTCCCCTCTCTCCGCGTTCCTTTGTCGTTGCACTGCACGACGCTGGTGCTCAGCACTTGTTGACTGTCGTTCATGATCATCCATGGGGCTGTATTAGAGATGGCGGCCGCGAGTGCGGTAATCTAATCCGCGCAGCAGCAGCAGCAACTTCACCCATACATACCCTAGCTATTATCATTTGTCTTCTTTCATTTATAGATATTGCCTTTCCTGATTTCGGAGGCTCGTTTTCCTTGCGGTACTTGTGAAGCTTCTCCCTATATATATATACACACATACGGTGGATCGATCTGCTACAACTTGACTCGGTCTTATAATCTTGTTGTTGTTATTTACTGTTCATTCCCTTTTGCTTTTGCTTTGGTCTCTGTCATCAAGTTCTACCGACCGACAATGCTCGCAGAGATGGATGAATCGGCATCACACCGAGACACTCGACCTCGAGGCTGCTCTCTGTACCAGAGCATGCAAATCGGTCGCGCGATCACCACATCCTCGCGCTCGACCTCGAATACAGACGAGCTCTTTAAGGACCTACCAACAGCTGTCGAGACTGCGCAGCTGCCCCTGCCTCCTTTCTCCAAAACCCACAAGAGCAACAACAACAGCCAGCACTCACTGCCCTATTCGCGCCGCTTCTCAGACTCGCAGGAGCTCTTGCCGGGTCAGAGCCGGAAGAGCCTGTATCATTATTCGAGCACGACGAAATTCGTCTTTGATAAACCGGTCACAGAGAGGAGGTCTGCGGGAGGTTTGAAAGCTCTAATGCTCGGGAATGGGAGGGAGAAAGATCCGGACTGGGGTGGCGTGCCGCAAACGTTGACGAGGGGGCTGAAGGATGGGTTTCGGGACTTGATGGTTGATGTCCTGGGCGTGGTGGCTACGTTCCCGTTCTTCGTGTTGGGGGGCGTGTTGGCGTACCAAAATGGTGAGGAGCTGGAGCCGAGCAAAAGACACGTTCTGGAGCAGTGTATCATGGGGGTAAGTCTTTCTCTCAGATATATATCGAGCCGGGTTGGGGCAAATGGCTGACGATGGCAGGCTGCTACGCTGTTCCCGCTTGTGTTTTCGGTTATAGTGGGAAGGACGATGATCAAGTTCGCGAGTTGGAGGCTAGAGAAGGGCGCTGAGCTTGGTCTGCTTGAGCGCTTGGTTGGAAGTCGGACAGTGGGAGGCACTATCATCACGCAGCTCAGACTACGCAGCATCTCGATAGTTGGTCTCGGATTGATACTGGTGTGGCTGTTGTCACCACTGGGCAGTCAGTCGGTTCTCCGGATTCTCTCGACATCAACAAAACCCATCGTCTCGACCGACTTCCAGATATCCTATCTGAACTTACGGCAAGCTAGTCAAGCGAGCACACCTGCTTTCAACGAGTGGTTCTCGAGCTTCGCTGCCATGTTCACCTCCGCTATGCTAGCTCCGCATGCTGCGAAGAACAGCACGATGGATCCTTGGGGAAACGTCCGGATACCTCTCTTCTCAAGTCTTCCGCGTAATTCTTCAGACACCAACGGCTGGAGGCAAGTATCTAACAATATCACGCCCGTATACACATCATTGTTTGGCATCCCAGTATCGGGCCTTCCTCTCGGCAACTCAACCTTCACTATCGAGTCCTCCTATACAGAGCTCACATGTTCAAACAGAACGTCCACGCTCGTTCGCGGTGCGGACTTCTTCATAGACCCGGGTCTCATCTCTGCCACAGGACCATTCTACTCCTTTCAGATCGTATCCGACACGACGACCTGGGTCATGGGTTACGCTGGGGACGATGTCACTTCCCTTCTTCCAAATGCCACAGTACAAAGCCTGGATAGCCTTCCCTCAGACACAACACTACAGACCTTCAGCCCCGGTTTCCTCCTCTACCAGGACTTCACGGGCACCGCGAATGTGACCTCTCTCTACTGCATTCCTTCGCAAGCTTACGTCGAATCCATCGTTATATGCAGCAAATCCTCCCTCACCACATCCGCCACCTGCGCCGTGACCGCGCAGCGGAACTCCGTCCTGGCGCATATGCCTACTGCACTAACGCCATTCTCCCTGAACGCGACGTGGCTCGCCATCACCGCGCTGCTCCCATTCACCACGCCAAGCGGGAACAACATCGACCTGATCCAGAACTACCTCGTCAACCCGAACTCAAACCCGTACATCGAATCCACGCCCATCGTCTCCGCATCATCCCTCGCCAACGACAACAAAAACAACACAAGCGAAAGCCGCTTCCTAAACCAAGTCACCCTCCCGGAATTCAGCCACCGCCTTACTCAAATCCTCAACACCTTTCTCCAAGGCACCCTACCCAGCTCACCCTCCTACCTCAAAGGCGACCAGCAGCTCTCTCCTTTAGCCTCAGAATCGCCATCAGCATCAGCGTCAGCATCAAAATCACCACCAGCCACACCTCCACCCGCATCACTATCCGCCCAGCTCTCAAACGCACCAGCAACACTCACCGTCCCCAGCACGCACACCACCACCTCCCTCCAGCCGACCCTCACGACTTCCTACACCTGGCTTGCCCTTTACCTCCTCTCCACGCTCGCCACCCTCCTCTGCGCCCTCGCCGCAGCCCTCATCCGCCGGCAGTGCCGCGCCCGCGACTCCCTACCCTACGTCTCGTCGCTCTGCCGCGAGGTCCTGCAGCCCGGGGGCGGCGGCGCCGCCCTGGACGGCCTGGAGCGCAGCCGGCGCTGCCAGGGCCAGCGCGTCCGCCTGGGGGATCTGGGCCAGGTGCCGGGCCGCGGCGTCGAGGTTGGCACCGGGGTCAGGCTTCCGGTCGGGAGGCTGGGGATTGGGCCGTGTGATGGGAGGGTGGGAGGGTTGGTAAGGGGGAAGCTGTATCTGTAAGGGGAGCCTGGGGAGGGAGGCGTGTGAGTGAGTGATTGATTCATTGTTAGTATTGTGGAGGGGAAGAGCTCCGACATATACCTAACGTCGAATCAAGAGGTATATGAGTATTTCATCATGATAGAATCGTAGGTGAAAAGGAGGGGGAAAGAAGGACGTCCGAAGACACTCGATTGTGTCCTGCATGTATGTATGTGTGTTGTATTGATGGTGGATCAGGGAGGAACCAACTACTCGTCTATATAGGCGTATGCACGTGACCTGACCACGTGCCTAGCAGAGCAAGAGCATGCGATGCACCCACGTAACAAAGGTGCCTAGTGACAGTACTATATAACAGTGGGACTTGACGTCGCCACTTTTGGGGCCCTTCCCTAAAGTGGGCGAAAAAATTATGTCCCGCTTCAACGCCAAAAACCGCGGGGAACGTAGACACTTATATTGCTTATAACATTGCTTACAACATTGCAATAATATATATATATATATATATTTAATAATGTTATTCATTCTCAATTAAGCTACGAAAATTTTATTTTACTGCGTGTCCTTTGAATTGAGTCAAGAGATGCTACAGATCGAATCGACGGCGAATCTTTTTGTTTTTTTTATTTATCTTCTTCAAGCTTTCTTTTAAGCCCTTTCTATTTAATAAGTATTATTTTTATTTTTCTTGTAATCTTCGTCGTCGTCATTGATTTGAATGCAAGCTAATAGGTTTTATTTAATTCGAAAGCCTTTTTCTTTTGCAAATATTTAAAAGTCGATTAAGTACGAAGCGTCCGCGAACTTAGCAAGATCTTTTTCTCGAACTTTTTTTGATAAAGCAAAGCAAAGCAAAGCAAAGCAAAGCAAAGTGAAGTAAATTAAAGCAAAGCAAAGTAAAGCAAAGCAAGTTAAAGCAAAGCAAAGCAAAGCAAAGCAAAGCAAAGCAAAGCAAAGCAAAGCAAAGCAAAGCAAAGCAGCGCAAAAGAAAAAGTAAAATAATTAAGTAAATTAAAATAAATAAATAATAAAAAGTATTTAAAAAAGGAAAAGCAAATACGTAAGTAAATAAATAAGTAAATACGTACGTATTTGTATATTATTCTGAACTTATAAGAGATTAAAGTCTTAAGAATTAAAGAAAAAAAAAAAAAAAAAAAAGCGAAAAATCGAAGAATAAAATCTATAATAAGCTTAGCTATTTAAATCTCTTATATATATATATATATATATATATTTAAAAGAAATAGAAAAGAAGAAAAAAAAGAAGAAAAAAAAGGAAAAAAGAAAAAGAAAGAAGAAAAAAAGGACAGAAAAAAAGAATTTTTTCTTCTTTTTTAATTAAGATTAAAACTAACGCTAGAGAGATTTTAACTTATTTTTTTGAGAATATTATATTAGATTATCAACGTTTTTCGTCGTTTTTTACGCTGAAGCTTGAAGCGGGACATAATTTTTTCGCCCACTTTAGGGAAGGGCCCCAAAAGTGGAGACGTCAAGTCCCACTATTACATGGACAAAACAAATACAGACCCTCAACTCCACCACAGTATCTATCATTGCTATCTCGCAGCGGGACTTTGTGGCGCTGGGATTAGAGAAGGGGAAGACGGAAAAGTTGTTGCTGTTACGCTATTATTACGCTGTTTTGATTTATGGATTGGTGGCCGGTTTTATTCAGCGAAGCGAGTGTGCCTTTATTCCTTTCGTTCTATGTATATATTTTGTGTGTATATGTATGTATGTGCGATTGATGGCTACTAGTCAATCCAATTCAATTTGTGATTTTACATTAAGCGTTTTATGGATCATGGCTAAGTCAGTAAACTATTAAAAATGCGGCCACTGCGCTGATTGGGTGCTTTCGTCTCAGCTTAGGCTACGAATTGTTGTTATTGTTGTATTTATTGTTGTTGTATTTATTAACGTCTAGCGGAATCGTCGGCTCACTTAGTTGGGCCTCCTTATATCCTGTCAGTTTTAGTCGGCGTAAGCGACTGCGAATCGGAAGCGAATACGGATTTTTTAAATTTATTAGAAATTCTTTTATAGTATAGCAATTATTTTTATTATAACTAAGAAATCTTATAGAAACAATTGATTCTACGAATATACTTTCTTCCGAAATATCTAAAATCGTATGATCCGATGAAACATCTAACTATCGATTATTATTTTTATCAGAATTTGACTCGTCTTTTACCTTACGCAACGAATCGTTTAAATCTTTCATATTATTAAAATTGAAGCTATCGCTATCGATATTAATACTAGGAAAAGGAAAAATATCTTGTTCTAAAGAGGGGTCTTTAAAAGTATCGGTTGTAATTATTAAATTATCGTTACCGAGAAAAGATTTAGGTTGAGAAAGAGTTGGTCGAGGAATACTTTTTTTACGAGGCCGCAAAAATTAACGCTTAAAAGGCTGCTGCAACTATTAAATCTTTTTCGAATCGAGAATTAAAATAAGTATTACATCGTCGTCTTTAATAATTAAGCTTGCAGCGTTTTCGTATAATCCTTTTACGCTCGCGCTCAGCTTTGCGTAAATCGACCCCTTTACGATACTTAACAACTCTTTCTTTTGTTTAAATCTTATCGACGATTCGTTATTATTTTGCAGCAGATTCATGATTATTTTTTTTTAGCTTGCTGCTTAGCAGCAAGCTTTTCATCGATTTAAAGTATCAAACCATCGGTATATAAATACGTTTTCGGCTGATAGTTAATTAAATACAATTGAATTATGCGATTGTAAATTAAAAAGTAATATTGTAAGTTGTATGTTGTATACAAAGCTAGTAGTAAAATAGAAAATCCGCATTCGCTTCCGATCCGCAATCGCTTACGCCGACTAAGACTGAAAGGCTGTAAGGAGGCCTACTTAAGCGAGCCGACGATTAGCATGCGATCCTCGTCCTGGGACCTCCCAAGGCTTACGGAGACGTGCAATGCGGGGGGTTTATTTATATACAGCCTACCGAATCGATCTTCCCAGCGCCAAACTCTTGAATGGCAATGATCTTCTCTTGAATCGACCTAAAATCATTCTACAATACTCCAGAAAGAATGCAATTCAAATTGAAAAGAGTATTGAAAGGAGTAGGCAATCCCTTCCCTTACGGGCGGGATGGATAGATAGTACTACCCCCATGAATACATGTCAGACCCAGTTTAGGCCTATAAATCATAGAACGGTGGTTTCTGAATGGCTCAAAGCCTTGTCAACTCCATTATACAGACTAAAAACTGACCTAAATATGCTTTTCAAGGCTGGACTCCTATAAGTTGATTGGTTTAAGCCCTGGTAAGATCCTTTGCGAAATTATTTATACTTTCGACATGTATTCATGGGGGGGGGATAGTCCGGGGAAAAAAAAAACATGTGTAAACACGATCAAAGTCCAAACCCCGGTATTCCTTGTCACGACTCCAGGAAAGCTCGGGCTTGGGCCATTGAAGGAATATTGAAAACTTAATTGATAGCTTATCAAGTACTTACCGCATAAACCCTCCAAGGTGGCTGGCGGGGCTGTTGACTCCACAAGATTGACGCACTGACTCCCGTGGCTTCCAATTACCTACTCTCCCCCCCCATGAATAAATGTCGAAAGTATAATTTCGCAAAGGATCTTACCAGGGCTTGAACCAATCAACTTATAAGGATTCAGCTTTGAAAATTATCTTTGAGCCAGGATTTAGTCTATACAGTGGAGTTGACAGGGCTTTGAGCCATTCAGAAACCACCGCTCTATGATTTATGGGCCTAAACTGGGTCCGACATTTATTCATGGGGGGGGGAGAGTAGTAAAGAGATATTAATTACAATAATTATAGCTCTAGCGTAATTACGAGTTTCATGCACCGACCAGGTGAGAAATAGAGATTAGGCGTTGTTGGCAGCCTGGCGCGCCACTCGGTCGAGTTTATGCGGTAATTACGTCGAACCTTTTAGATTAAAAACGAAGATTGCAATACTACGAATAGTTACCCGAGGGAAAAGACGGCCTTGGTAATAAAGATGATCTTTAACTTAGAAACATAAAAATAAAAAGAGTAAACATAGTATTTGAGTACGCTGATTATTATTGGCCGCACGATCAATGATAGCCGACGTAGAGATTTCGCATCTGGTATATAAAAGAGACGTAAAGCTCTTCTGGCACCTGCACCGAACACCATTCATCATCATCCTCTTCTTCCTTTATAAGCTTTGTTTCCTCTCATCAACTTATTACTTAATCATAAACACGATGCTACAATCGAAGTCTATCCTCGCGACTTTGCTCGCCTTGGGCCTTTTCTTCAATGGAGCTCAAGCCATGTTGGACTTCGAGTTCCTCAAAAGACAAATGGTCGTTGGTTATGCATCAGTTCCCAGAGTAAGTTTCACTTGATTTATGTAGTATGAGCTTATACTTATTACGCGAATTACAGGAGCTGGCTGTTTGGATCAACGAAAGAAACTTTCCATATCCAGAGCATCCCTCAAGGGAATTGGGAGAAGGCTTTTCTCTAGGTAAGTCAATCTATATAGACCGTCATCTCTTACGCGGAGTTAATAATATGAATAGTGAACGACCCCGGTAAATTGCAGAGAGTCGGTAGAGAAGAGGATTGGTATTGTGTAGTAAAAGGGAGTAAGAGAAGGATCAGACGCGCCGGAAAACTCTACATCCCGAACACTTACACAAGTCAAGAAACGGGTGAGGAAATAGACTTATGGAAAGCAAACGAACACGATATCATGACGTACTCTGTGACGTTCAAAAGTTTGAAAGAACCTTTTGACGCGTTTCGCTTCGCATGGGCGCCAAGCTCAAACGACAGGCTGCAAATGCTTATTCCAAAAAGAACGATACAATCCATCGATATGAAGCTGTGGGCCCAATGCTTTGAAACATTAGCTGAGCTAAGGGCATTCTCGAGCGAAATCGTCCCATGGTTCGATCCAAAAAAGTGGAAAATTGTAGGAGTCAGTTGAGCGGAGGATCAATTTAAATAGCAAGTATTACTTTAAGTGGTGCAATCAGGAGGGGGACGATAAGGAAGAGGGGGATAATAAGGGAGTTTGGGAGTTAATAGACCGGTGCATTTCTTTATTCAAGTAGCGTAACTAAGAGGGAGTGGCTTGTTCAATTCAATAGACTTCAACCGATCCATCGATTTCATTCATGCTATTCATTCGTCCTTGCTACTTAACTGTCCTTGTCTGTCTGCCTATCTGGCTGTTGTTTTGGTTTAGCGAGTTGGCGAGTTTCTGTTTTGATGGAGTGAGGGGGGTGGGGTGGACGGGAAGGGTGCTTTCAAATTACATTTTCGCCGGGGTGGGGAGGGGGGCGCTGATTTATTGATTTGTTTAGTACTAGGTTTATTTTATAGAGAGGGTTATTTATTTAAAGCGCATTTCTGGCCGTCGCTGGAGGGGAGGGTATGGAATGGAATTGGATTCGCTTACGTTGAAGATACGAGGAAGTCGGCACCATCAAGGCCGGTACACTTTCATCAAAACACCTGTTAAACAGCAACGATGAATAAAAACCTAAAAACATAAAAAAACAAAACATAGAAAAAAAGCATTCACATACTCGAGGAATGTAGCTTTACAAACGTGTATCATAGTTATAAAGATGCATCTATTCTGTCGGTACAATATCGACCCGACGTAGTTGGGAGGGAACTGTTCGGCTATCTCAGGCACGGAGCATGCTTCGTTTAGCGTGGCATAGCCGCAAGGGGCCCCCAACTTCCTTGCAAGTACTCTTTCTTATATAGCGAGTGCACGTGATTCCTTCTAATCGTATAGAAGAAATCAGCTCCCCTGAGCCTTGGGGAGCAGACAGAAATCAAGTACCATTTCTACCCATTGTTTTGCAATTGCAAGAAGCTACGTGCGCTGCACGCTAGTTGATACGAACGTTCGCTACCGGCGATCCAACATATTCATTGCAAGGCAAAACATTGCGATGGGGTGAAAATGTAGCTAAAAACTATCCCAAGTGATCAAGTTTCACCTGTCCGCTGATGAATATTAACCAGCCAGGTCACGTAACATCCCGGCTGCCGCAAATGCATATACTTCGAGCCTATCTATATTATAATTCTTTCTTCCTCGTCTTTCTTTCATGCTACGTAGCACTATGAATAGTTAGCCAAGGGTAAATCTCGACTGAGGATATTAAAGATCATCGTCAAGATAAAAATAAACCGATGAATATACGTAGTACTACCTCCTAGGCGTGATAACTAGCGCCTCGGGGCTAGGAAACCAGGGTGTTTATAAAGTGGGGTTTTGAGCTTTTGAGCCACCTCCAGGGCGGTAATTATTGAGGCTGTACTGTGGTACTGATCCATGCGCTGATTATTATTAGTAGCCGCACGATTATTTATAGCCGAGGTGGAAATTTCGAATACGATTGAAAGAAGGAGTTATATAGTTCTTCTTGCACCTGCATCAAGATCAACTCATCATTCTCTTCTCGTACCCATCAGTCTCTTCTTGTCCCAGCCTTTTTTTTTTTTTTTTCCTTGGTCAATTCGCATTATCCACGATGCTCCAATCGAAGCCGATCTTCGCAGTCTTGCTAGCCGTGAGCTTCCTCTTCGGTGAAGCTCATGGACTTCCCGGAACCTTTTTCCTGCGAGGCAAAGCCATTGGCTATGCAAGCGTCTCCGCAGTAAGTTTCCCCTTGGACTTTACATAATACAAGCTTATACTAATTACGCGAATCGACAGGAGCTGGGCGAGCGCATCAATAGAGAAGGCAACAGACTTCTCCTAGAGCGATCACCACAAGATGCTACATTGGGACCTGGCTTCTACTTGTGTGAGTTAATTTCCCCATCGAATCGTCATCTGCGACGCGGGGCTAATCGGATTGCAAATAGTAAACGATCTTAACCGCTTGCCGCATGTAGATGGGAACTGGTATTGTGCTGTCAGAGCGTCGAGGCGGAGGTTGAAAAAGATCAACAAAGTCTACATCCCGGAATCTTGGACAAATCCCCAAACGAATATGTTAGCTCGACTGTGGGGCCAAGGCGAGCGCACCATTATGGATTATATCGTCAAAATGGGATTGGTGAAAGAGCCTGCCGAAGCGCTGCGCTTCTCGTGGGTTCAGGGTATGTCACGACAGATGCAGATGCTGATTCCATCGAGTGTTTTTGTGCATGACAATTCATTGGATTTACGAGCCAAATGCGATGTGGAAAGAGAGTTTGTGAAAGGCTATGGGGGAAAACCTGTTAATTGGCAGGATGAGGATTATTATGATATTAAAGGAGATAGTGGAACAGAGCCGGCTCAACGGAATCAGTGAGTTGGCGAGTTGGCGAGTTTCTCTTTTGCTGAGGGCTTTTGAGTGACGGTTTGGAGGGGGGAGGGGGGGATTAGATTTGCTCAAATATTGGGTAATGATTTTATTTAATTATTGGAATACTTCTTTAGAGCGGCTATTCGTCTAGAGCGGATTTTCTCGCCGTTGCTAAAAGAAATGACATTGGATTCGCTTACGATAAAGATGCTTCTTCATTGGCCCTCCAAGTCGAATACAATCGTGCAATCTCTGACTAAGGGAATTGATTATCAATCTTCTCTTGGTCGGTATATTTCTCCACCGAATACCTTCCGATATAAATCTCAAAGTAGGTGGCCGCATACGTGCCTTAATCGGCCACTGAGGGGAGTTAGCAGGGTTGACGGCAACAGATTCCCAACCTGCGTTTTCCGAAAAACACCTATTAATAAAACCATCCACTTCTGTCTTAAGGTACCCCTCTGTGCACCCTTAATACCACTAATACTTATAAAAAGGTCTCCCCCATGCCGATACGCTCTTAAGAATAGGGAAGTCTCTAAAAAAAAAAGCAGAAAAACTTACAGAGACGTGACACCTTTCTATCAAGCCTTAACAGGATTTTCTGCTTTTTCTCCCTTTTCCCCACCGTCCAAAAATAGTTAGCAGCACCATTTTCCCCTCCCGAAGATCTGCTTCTTTTCTCGAAAATCAATAAGAACACTCAGCTTTTGAAATCTCGGATAAAAAACCCGGGTAAAAAGTAAAAGATGTTCAAAACCATTATCAATATTATCAAAACGTTTGTGTTTATACTCACAGGAGAACGCGGACTACAACCTTCAATGCCTTGAAAGGCTGTCGGTATGTTACAGGATAAAGACCTTTGATTAGATTGGTCTGTATTACAGCGCTACTCTCCCAGAGCTATGAGTCCTCAGCAGCGATCGATTGCTTGCAAGTCATTTTTCCCCACCCGCCATCCCGGGCCACACTTCACGTATTCAGAATGGCCCTGATGAGATCATGAGGAGCGTCAGGCTTCTTTGAGCCTAGCTCAATTTGTCGCCAGCTGGCTTCTTAAGCAAGCTAGGTAACCGGTACACAGAAGCTTGCTAGCCAGCTCTCATCACATCCATCCAAGCTCAAGGGCGCCTGTCAGCCAAAACCCATACGTGCGCACCTTTCTCTCCTTCTTCCAAGCAATCGAGTCTGAAGATGAACCGGATTTCTTTGAATTTTCACGATGAATTGATCTGCATCCCTCTTTGAGATACTTCGGTTCTGGGGCTCTCCGTGAGCGAGCGGATTAACCGACCTAGCGAGGATGCGCTTTCGCGACTTGACGACAACCGCGAGGACTCGGCCTACGCCTTTTTGAAAGCAGGGGTGTATGATTCATTCGCAAGCCGCAGCTGACTAGATGCAAGTATAGAACCTGCTCCAGGGCCTGAAACGAGACCTGGGGCTAGCTTCCGGCGCTGGGAAACTGCAGGTGATAATAGTAGTCGGCGGTACCGGTAGTAGGTATTGATTTTCGTCGGGCGGGGTATCCACAGCGCAATGCTTAGACCTATCAAACCTTTCGGAAGGTACGGCGACGTGCCAAGTAGAGACATTATGTGATGGATGGATGGGTGTATGAGTGAATATTGGAGCTAGGCGAATCGACTCGATTCCTCCCAATATGAGGTGTGAACCTCATCAGTTCCACCACCTCAAGTCATCAAACTTCCACCACAGACATTTTTGCAAGCCCACCTACCTTCCCTTTTTTTTTTTCTTTTTTTTTTCCCAGGTTAGTTTCGTTAGTTAGTTTGTGCCCTCGACTCTCAAAAGCCAAGGTGCGTGCGTAGCTGAGGGCGAAGCTTGGCCTTGATTTTCTACCACCGGTAGTTCTCTCTCTCAGAGCTAGGTAGCTAGCTAGCAGCTGGCTTACCTATTCAAAGCGAACAGGTAGCTTATTTTGGACCAGCGAAGCAGCTAGGTAAGGTAGCCAGATCAGCGAAAAAAAAAAAAAAAAAAAAAAAAAAAAAAAAAAAAAAACCCTTGGCACGCTCAAGCTCAAGCTCAGCCCAAAGCGTCCCTCCCAAATATAGAGAGCCGCTCTCGATATTGAGTTTCCCTTTGCTTTGCTGTGATCAGATATTTATAACCTGAGAAACGGTAGAATAGAGTGCTATCTACTGTACCTATCGAATCGAGAGCAGAGAGCACGTCACGTCAAGGAGAGGCTTTTCTCTGTGTGAGATAGCCTCGTCCTCCTGATCAACGCGGGATCGCAAACAAACTCCCTATGAATCTCCTTTTTTTTTTTTTTTTTTTTTTTTCAAACGCATTTCCATAATACGATACGCCGAGTTTTTCTTCTCGCCTGCTCTGTCGAATGCGTGCGGCCTCGATCCGTACAAGTACAAAGATCGTTTTTCGTATCCATCGTCAAGCCACAAAACCCCACAGCCGCATGTCCCCATCTCCAGCCAGTATATCCACCAAACGCTCCCTTAAAAAGCGCAATCAACACCCACCCTCCTTCTCCATCCCATCCCATCTCACCTCTCCCATCCCATCTCTCCCATCCCTCTCCTCCCCCTCCAACCACCCAACCCAACCCCACACCACGCCCACTCCCCCTCCCTACAAACCCCAATCAGCGCCGCAGTCTTCGAAAACAAAACAAAGCAAAGCAGAGCAAAGCAAAGCAAAGCAAAGCAGAGCAAAGCCCGAACCCACCTGTAAGAGCAACCCCTCCGTCTCTGTATCCATCTCTACTCCCTACTCTCAACCCTCTCCCCTCCACCCCTACCCTCTTTACCGCAAAAGACATCCACATCCACACCCACATCCACATCCACATCCACACCCAAAGCTTCGTATGCCCGCCGCAACGGTCGTGCAAGCACGATACAGGTACAGGTAGAAGATCAATGCCTTCCTAAAGAGAGGTACTTGCAAGGGACGTGGGACATGATGCTGTGTTTTCTTTTTTTTTTTTTTTTTTGCTTGCGGCCCCCTCCTCCCCCTCTCTCCCCCTCTCCCCCTTTGCTTGCTTGCTTGCTTGCTTGCTTGTTTGCTTGTTTGCTTGTTTGCTTGTTTGCTTGTTTCGCTGGTGTGTGTGGGTGGGTGGTGGTGGTGTGTGGTGGTGGTCGATTACGCGACGATCGGGTTATATATATATACCTATAGGTAGGTATATATATAAGGTATGTAGATGTATAGGTGCAGACAGCATCGAGAATTGGAGAATTGGAGCGTGGCATGGCATAGGATGGCAGCAGAGCATAGCATAGCGAGCATAGCGAGCATAGCATAGCGAGAATTTACAGATCAAAACAGATCGAGGGAAGGTATACATCACTATGCGGATCACCTGGACCTCGTCTTATTAACTCACTTCACAAACCGGCGCCGTGTGTGATTGTCACCTTTTTCCCGCGGCGGGTTGCCAATCTTCTTCTAAAACCATTTCTTTATATTTTGATTTTTGATTTTTTTATATTCTATTTCTGTTTTTACTTCTGCATATCGCCCACGTGCACCGCCACGGCACTGCTCATCTCCACGCTCCGCGTCATGTAGATGCCGTCGCTCCCTCGCGCCAGGACCTTTCGGATGTCCTCGTTGGGCGCCGCACCCCCCGCCTCGACGCTGACCATCACCTTCCCCGCCGACGGGCAGCTGCTGGAGGACTGGGACGAGGCGCCGCACCGGTCCTTCATCTCCACGAAGCTGCAGCGCGAGGATGAGGAGCGGTCCGACTTCTCGTGGTAGCCCTTCGGCGGGGTCTGGTGGTGGTACGTGTGGGCCTCCATGCAGTGGGTGCGGACGCGCGTGCCTTCCGACTCGCCAAAGTGCATCTTGAGCGAGGGGAAGTAGTACTCGAGCAGCGACCGGCAGGCGGGCAGGCAGGCGCAGATGATGCCGATGCTCTGCTCGAGATGTGAGTACACGACGAGGGGTGCCGAGTCCCCTACACGGTTTTCAACACCCGTCAGCAAAAGCAAAAGCAAAAGCAAAAGCAAAAGCAAAATCGTTGGGGGGAGGAGGAGGGGGCTACTGACAAGACAAGTCTTTTGATGTGGACATTTTGATTAGTGAAGGCAGACGCATGAAACTGCATACCAAGGCTAGGGAGCCGACGCAGAACATTATCATTAGATTGGCCTTCTTTTGCCACACGAGGTTGAGCTTCCAGACTGTGGGGATGGGCAACGCGATGATCAGGAAGCTATGGATGATGGCGAAGACGGCCGCTAGAACACGAGGAGGTCAGTACTTGTGCGACGTAGCGATAGCCGAATTGAGCAAAGGAGCTTGACCATGTCTCGGAATCAAGTCCCGAGACGGGAGGGAGGAGGACAGCATATGGATGGGTTTCCCCTTAGGCTTGCTTACCGGCTTCGAGGCAGGGGTATTGGGAAATGCACTTGACCGGCCTCTCTTTATACCTCCAGTTGGTCCAGAAGCCGCTGATGGGAATCTGTGTGCTGTCAATTCTCTCTGATGCTGTGAGGAAGGGAAAAGGCTTGCCGCTTACGCATTGGAAGATCAGGGCGACCAGAATGGAGAAGTTCGACAGCACGATGAGCAGCCCAACCATGTAGATGGCCCGGCGCAACTTCCGGTCGGGGAAGATGCGGAGGAAGAAGAGAAGAAGCGCCATCTTGGTGAGGGTGATGGCAATCATGTAGAAGATCGTGGCCGCGTATAAGTGCTTCAAGCCGTTGACAATCTGACTTCCTTCCAGCCAGTACTGGTTCTGTCCAAAGCCCTCCCCGACCAGCCCCAGAGAGATTGCCATATCGATGTAATAGGCGGCTGCCGCTGCGAGGATCATCCAGTCGTCCGCCCCCAGCCCGACGGCGAGGCGGATCCGCGCCGTCACACGCCCCAGGAGGAACAGCAGCGTCAGGGCCGGCACGATACAGCTGGCCCTCAGCACATCCATCAGGCGCGACTTGTCGCTCGTGATGCCGCAGGAGACGGCGGCATATTTCTGGAGCTGGAACAGTTCGGGGAAGGTATCGCACGCGGCGTAGGAGCACGACAGCACGGATGCGCGCAGCTCGGTATTCGCGCAGACGCAGGTGGTGTTCGCCGCCGAGTTGCAGTATTTGGGTATCAGAGTCGTGAGGCAAGGCACCTGGGGACAGACACGTTTAGCGGGAGCTCTCTGCTTGACGCGTCGGCTGCGGGAGAGAGGAACGAGGGAAGAACAAGACGACTGACAGAGCAATTGGGCGCCGCAACTACACCATCCCTATCGAACAGAAGTCCTTTGACCAACCCTTCACTCCCCAGACACGCCACCAGGAGGGACAGCAGATATAGGACTCGCATCTCCTCCGGACCGCTGCTGGCGATGGAATTACAACTAGGTACGCGACGAGGAGGAGGAGGAGGAGGAGGAGGAGGAGGAGGAGGAGGAGGAGGAGGAGGATGACGATGACGACGATAAAGAAAAGATGTAGCGACGAGGTCCAGAAGGAATGAATGGACAGTCGACGGCTGGGAGGCAGAAGCAGAAGCAGAAGCAACGAGATGCCAGCCTGGGGAAACAAACCTACTTGAACTCGGCCGTTCGCGTGGCAGCCATGTCCAGGCCAGGACCAGGGGGGCATCGTAGATAGCAGTTGGTCGGAGCGGACGGGATGACCCACTGTTATGGCGAAAGCGAGAAGCTGAGTTGAGCGCGACCGTCTGAATTCCTGGGTTTCAACATCTGCTCTCGGCATTGCGGGAATTGCTTCAGTGACCAAGTGCAGACAGATGCTACGCCCGTCCACTTTTTCTCCTCCAGAAATACTACGGGACGGATATACTCGTACGTCTCCTGTACGGTCGTACGACGGCCGGTGATCTCGATGGGTCCCGATGCCGGCACCAACCTCAGTGTTGGTGTTTGTTTTCTTTTCGATCAGCTACGCGAATTTACTCGAGATCTCTGTCTCTCTGTCTCCTCTGTCTCTCTCCCCAGTCTCCAGTCTCCAGTCTCCAGTCTCCAGTCTCCAGTCTCCAGTCTCCAGTCTCCTGTATCCTGTCCCCAGTCTCCTGTATCCTGTCCCCAGTCCCCAGTCTCCTGTCTCCTGTCTCCTGTCTCCTGTCTCCTCTCTTGAACTTTCTAAAAAAAAACCCCGATATTCCAAACTGCCAATTAATCTCCATCCACCTGCGACCTAGATGCCTGTCTGTATGGATAGAGTTCAAGCCTTCCGCGCACCCCCATTCAAGCATCTGTGGAAGTAGGTAGGTACAGTACCGGTACCTCGTAGAGTAGTACTACCGGTACGGACGTACGGAGTATCGGTATAAACAGAACGCCAATCACCAGACCCTTTCACCAGACCCTTTCCCCCACCATCCATCCCCCCATCCCCCCCCATCCCCCCCATCCCCCCCTATCGACCATCCCTCGCCACTCGCTGCCGCTGCCACTGCCGCTGCCACTGCCCACAATCCAGAATCCATTACGATATTCCTTTCTACAGGCCCTTCTTCCTCTCGATCTATCTTCTGCGGGCCCCAGGAGACGTGGCACTCCAGACGCCGCTGTCAGAAGTACGCATGCACGCACGCACCTCTTGGGAATGGATATGGGCCGCCATCACAGACCACTTCCTCTACTTCCTCCCAGACATCCCCCACCCGAAAAAAAAAAACCCTCCACTATAGTCGGGACTCCACTCCTCCAAGTGGTAGTAGTCGTAGTCGTAGTAGTAGTAGTGGTATAGTAGTAGAAGTCGTAGTTATAGTACCGGTAGCTTTGCTGACTCGCTTGGAGCCCTGTGAAACAAACCGGCCCACGGAGCTGGAAACGGGGATGGTTTACTTTTAGCACTTGGGAAGGCTGGGGGAGGGGGGGGGGGGGGGTAGCGCGGTCAACCCCGATTTCTCTTGCCTGCCACAATACGGAGAGTAAGTACGGTAGGTTGCGGTGCGCGGGCGAGACTCCTCTGTCGACTCTCGCGTCGAGAAAGGGAGGGCTTGCGGCTCTATCACCATCACCATCACCATCACCATCACCAGAGAGGAAGAGAGACAGAAGAACACCCGTCGCCATCTCCACCCCTCGACGCGTAGCTGAGGAGGTCTTTAGGTCCTCCCCTCCCCCTCCCCTCCACCCCCCCCCCCCCCCCCCCCCCAGAACAGCTCCTAATGCCCGTTCCTTCGGTACTGGCAGACAGACGACGGAGAGATAAAACGAGCACCGGCTATTACCGACCGGCACCGCTGGAAATAGAAGAAGGTGGTGTGTGGACCGTTAGAAGCCGCCAAATAAAGGCCCCTTTTTTTTACTTGAGACCTCCGCGACGAACGGAGTTACTTTGTATAGAGATCAGAACGGGTCTTTCTTGCCCCATCTGCTGCGGTCGCGGGGACGCGAGCGGTGCCAAAAAAAGCCAAAAAATTGCTACCTGCCTGCCTGCTTGCCTGTCTGTCTGCCTGCCCGCTCATTCGATGAAAAGATGAGAGAATAATGATTCAAGACGCCGCCGCCGCCGCCGTTGCTCGCTTAATTCCAAGGTGGTAACCAACAACTAGGGATCATCACTGAATGTTTTTTCTCTCAATCTCTCTCTCTCTCTCTCTTTCTTTTCTTTTTCCTCCCCAACCAAATCAACCAGTTAACTAGGTAGATACTCACCGCCCTCCTCCCCCCCCCCCCGAGATCCCCTATCTCCACGCCCCTCTCCCCCCCCGCCCCGACCCGCCCTCTCTCCTCCTCATCTAATTAATTCATCTTACCCATTTCATTCCATTCTCCTCTATGACACCGGTCTTGCACCAACCCAACCGATACGCTTTGATTTCCTCCAGATAGAGTACCTACGTGACCTACGTGACCTACGTGAAAGTGAAAGTGAAAAAAAAAAATGAAAGGACGCCCGCCCGCCCGCTCGCTCGCTCGTCCTGAGTCGAGTTTATCCATCCATCCGTCGTCGTCATGCATCCCATTTCATCCCATCTCATCCCTTATCGCTGCCCGCCCGCCCGCCCGTCCATGTGCCCTGGCCTGGCCTGGCTCGCAGGTTGGGGGGACGAAGGGGGGGAGGAAAGGGGGGACGAAGGGGGGGGAAACGTGGGATCTAGTACCGGTAGTATCTATCGCTCTGAACCATCCAAAGGAAAAAAAAAAAAAAAAAAATCATGCGCCGCCAATCCCAACCGCTGGGAAATCGTCGATGGAAGATCGATCATGCTCCCGCGCCGCGCAACGCAAGCAGGGGCGATGCATCCATTCATTGCGACAGACGTCGTTTGTTTGCAATGCCTTCTTGGGGGGGGAAGGTTTTTTTTTTTTTTTTTTTTTTTTTTTTTTTTTCGGGACGCGAGATGGGGGATTTCGGGATGGTGGGTTGGGTCGCTTTGTCGCTTTTTCGTAGGGAGATGGATGCTGTGGTTTGATGGAGGGAGAGGCCTGGATTCAATGCTGGTTTTGCTTTAGGGGAAGGGGGGGGCACGGGCATGGGCAGCGGCGGATAGATGGATGGATGGATGGATGGATGGATGGAGAGATAAGTAGATAAGTAGATAGATAGATAGATAGATAGATAGATAGATACCTAGATAGATAGATAGATACCTAGATAGATGTACTGTTAATTATAGCTCGCTTCCAGAGTTGCTTGCTTATCTATCGATCTATCTACCGGTACCCGCACGTCTTGCTTGCGTGCACCTCCTTCCGGATATGGAAAAGTCCACCGGGGAGCGCCAATGCACGCGTGTAGACTAGCGCCGCCCTCTGAACCAGCTTGGATTTCTCATCGCTCCGTCCGTTCCGAGCCAGAGTTCCGAGAGCGCTACGGTCGACGGAGTGGTGATACCTTTCGCAACAACGAGACGAGAGACCAACTCGAGTCTTCCCTTTTTTTTTTTTTTTCTTTTCCCCGAAGCCAGAGCGAACAGCCTCGGCATGTCAACATACCAACCAACATGCGCGTGTCCTGCGCTGACGAAAGCCAGACGGTCGCGGCGCCGGCCGTCACGTCGGAGTTGGGACGTACTCCGTACTGACCCTGCATAAGGGTACCAACCGTTTTCCCCCTTCCGTCCACGGCAGCACCCCAACCGAGCGAGCGGTACGGTAGGTACTATAGTACTATAGTACTACGTACTACGTACGTAGTAGCTGGGAGTCCCAAACTCTGTTCTTTTTTTATATTTATCCTTTTCCCCCTCCCTCTCCTCTGCGTGGCATTGAAAAATCCACGGCCGGGGGCTACCGTACGTACCACCAGGTATCCGTATGCCCGAGGGGGGTAAAATTAGAAAAAAGCGAAGCCGAGCAGGAGGCCCTCTCCTGAAAAATGTCAAATGTCAAATGTCAAATGTCAAATGTCAAAGGTCAAATGTCAAATGTCAAATGTCAAATGTAAATATAGACATAGACAGCTCCAGACCCATCCCATCGGATCGGATGCTGTGCGTTCGTGCTTGTATCATCTTATCCTGCTGCCTGTTCCGTGTGGGTACGCAAGACCGACAGGCCGGAAGTCGCAAGATGTACTGGTTAGTATATCTCTGACATCAGGCGGCGCCTCCTGCAGAACGGGGATACGGCTCTGCGCCATCTACGGTACCGGTATGTATCCGTCTCTCGATTTCTCGGCTCGCTATTAGTAGTCGCGTGCGTAGCTTGCTTAGCCACTACTAAAGCTTTTGTTGGTACAGTACGGAGTCGTGACCCGCATTTCTTGATCTCAGGGTCCGGCACACCAGGCCGCGACGGGCTCCGGAAACTGCCAAATGAGTTTAAGCAAATGCAAAAGCAGAGGCAGAGGCAGAGGCAAAAGCAGAGGCAGAGGCAAAGGCAAAGGCAAAACAAAAGTATGGTTCGCCGCAGCCCTGCATAAGGAAAAAAAAAAGAGTAGACCGTCAACAAACCAGGAAGACCCTTCCCCTCCTCCTCCGCATACTCGCCCAGACGCAGGGCCGGCTTAAACGATAACGTGGGGTAGGTAGCTCGACGTATCTTCTACTGTACCGTACCGTACTGTACTGTACTAAGTAGTAGTGTAGTATCTTATCCTCTCGCACCCTCTCAACCCTCTCAACCCTCCCACTCCGTCCCGCCCCAAGGAACCCAGCCAGCCAGCTAGCTAGCTAGCCAGCTGCCTTCCCACAACGACCGACTGCTGCGATCACTAACTGTACATACATACATACATACATACATACATACATACATACAACGTCTCTCTTCCAACCTCCCCAGGCTCCGTCCGCAGAAGCATGGTCACGGAACCAAAAAGACACAAAGAAAGAAAACCTAATTAATGAAATGGAAGAAAAAGAAAAAAGAAAAGAAAAAAGAAAAAGAAAAGAGAACAAACAGATCGAAAAGGCTTGTTCGCAGCCCGCTCGCTAACCATGTTTCTCTTTTTTCTTTTTTTCTTCTTCTTCTCTTCTTTTCCCCTTCTCCCGCCTCCTAAATATACCTACCTAGTACTACCTACATACGTACATGCGGACGAGCTTCGAGAAGAAGAAAGAAAGAAAAAAACCCGGCTTCTTCTGTTCTGACGCTGTAGGTAGGTACATACATAGTACAGTAGTACGTAAATGTAAATGTAGATGTGGATGTAGATCCCCCCCCCCGTCCTCCTCTTACAACCTCGGTCGACGTCCCGCCTGGGATGCGTCCCGTCGCGGATTGATGAACACGGGTTTCACACGTCGCTTTCTCAGCGATAAAATTTTTGGGGGGGAGGGAAATCAATCCATTGGTCCATTGGGGGGCAAAGATCATCATCATCATCATCGGAACCTTTTTTATTTCTTTTTGCGTAAAAAAATTTATGAAAAAAAAATATTATTATTACTACGTATGTGTTCTTTGTCTTTTTCTTTTTCTTTTTTTGCTTTTTTTTCCCCGGCTGAGCTACGGTAGCTGATCAGCCCATTCTGTCGGTCGGTCGAATGCTTGTTCCCGCACTTCGTATCTCTCTTTAGCCTCGGGTGGGTGGGGTGGATGGGGGAAGGGGGTTCGTTCTAAAACTCCCCGCTGCGCGACAGAGCTAGCTGGTGTGGTGTGGAATGGAATGGAATCACACGCATGCGTGACCTAAGTAAGTACCGGTAGTAGGTAGTAGGACTTGGAGGTGGCAAATCCGGATCCAAATATAGTACCGTACCGTAGTAGCTGAGGTGGTGTAGCTGTAGCTGTAGCTGTCCTGAAACAAGCCTCTTATGCTACCGTACTTATCAGAAGCAAGATGGGGTCGGTCGGTCGGTCGGTCGCTTTCACCGGTGACTGAGTGGGTAAAAAAAGAACCAGTCTAGGGAACTCCGGAGCCCGGGTTGTTGATGTCGTGAGTACAGCAAGGTTTTGGACGTGTTGGGTTATTATGGTGGCGATGGGTTTCTCTCTTTGAAGTCCTTTTTTTTCTTTTTTCTTTTTTCTTTTTTCTTTTTTCTTTTTTCTTTTTTCTTTTTTCTTTTTTCTTTTTTCTTTTTTCTTTTTTCTTTTTTCTTTTTTCTTTTTTCTTTTTTCTTTTTTCTTTTTTCTTTTTTCTTTTTTCTTTTTTCTTTTTTCTTTTTTCTTTTTTCTTTTTTCTTTTTCTTTTTTCAGCAAGGCGAGCGAGCTCTTTCAGGGTAAACAAACATACAAGGCTCCTCTTACCAGCGCTAAGCGGCCGGTGTCTTGATTCCAACGTCCACAGCCTAGCAGATAATGTTCTCGACTATATGAAGAACGATAAAAAAACATAACATAACTCTAGCCTCCTGGTTACCGTACTACGTCCTTTTCTCCCTATCTGTGATTCTTCGCTTTCTCTTTCTTCTTCTTGATAACATCACCTTTGAAGCTCCTGATTCTGGATTCTGACTGCACTCAAGAAAAACATGGACGTGTTACGCGACATCACGTCTTTTAACAGGAAGACTCTCTTATAGTACGACGTGCGATGCTAAAGTTCTGATGCTCCTCCTCTATGATCCTATGCTATTTATTGACTGCAGCCCTCGTTATTGCTACGTCGTCGTCGTCGCACTTCCGCGTGTATTGTTGCTGTCGGGTAGAGAGGGGGAGCTCGAGAGACAATACTTACTAGACGAATAAACGAAGAAACGAAGAAATGAATAAATACTTACCCCGCCGTACGATTGTCAGACGGTTATTCCCACCTATCGATTCGGGCCGTGCCAGATGTGTGCCTCCGCCAGCAGAGCTAGCTATCCTTACCGAGCGCAGTTCCCTCGCCTTACTCTAATAGAAGAAAAAAAAGAGAAAAAAAAGAGAAAAAAAAAAAAAGATAATGCGCTGTTACCACGTTAATAACCCCTCACTTAATCAACATCTACACCCCGCCACCGACACAGCATATTTTGCTTCTTTAGGCAGATCCTGGCGATGAGCGTACAGCCAAGATGCACCACGCGCCTTGGCTGGCATTGCAATACAGTAGCATCCAGAGGAGTATCGACAACAGAAAGAAGGACGACGTCACGGTGTGTCTTTGGCTTGCGGCAGGGTGCGGGTTTGACTAGGCGGTACGCTAAGAGCCGGAAAGGATAGCTAGAAAGGCTGGCCGCATAGCTCCTGTCTGAGTGGAAGAGGGATCAGAGGATCTTGATTGAGCTGCAGGCCGTATTGGGATATGTTTGCATGTACCGGTATCTTGGGTATGTATTGGGTAACGACGTGATCGTAGCTTGCGATGCTGGGAGTTGTACTTGAAGGGTTGGTTGGCGGGGTCCGCTTTAGCAGACAATAACATATATATATATATATATATATATAGCACGGAATCCTCCTTGCACCGCAACACTGCTAGCCTCTGCATTGAGCAATATTAATTTACGATCGATTATAGAGCAGCGACGGGAATCATCCAACTTCCAACGCAGCATCCAACCCCTTTCAGACGAAGACGAAGACGAAAAAGAAGACGAAGAAGAAGACGAAGACGGAAAAGAAAGACGAAAAAGAAAGACGAAGACGAAAAAAGAAAAGACCATCGCGAAAGAGCCGCTCCAAAGTACTGCTGCCGCTAAGGAAAAGATCCCCAAACCCCGCCAGCTGCAAGCAGGGAAGGAACAAACGAAAGAAAACATGGCAAAAAAAAAAAAAGAAAAAAAAGAAAAAGAAGAAGAAGACAAAAACCCCCCCTTCTCTCTCCCCACCCCGTCATCATCGTTACCATCAAGCAAAGCAAAGCAAAGCAAAGCAAAAACACAGGCAAGAAAGCCAGAACCGCAAAGCCAGAAAGAAAGAAACGAGAAACGAGAAAAGGGAAAGAAAAAAAGAAATGTCCCCCCGCCAAGGAGATAGATCACCAGCAAGCAAGCAGCTTGCTTACTTACCTTACCTTACCTTACCTTACCTTACCGTACCGTACCGTACCGTACCGTACGAAGCTTTCCCGTATCGCCTTCCACTCCGGCTCGAGTGTACTCGCCACGCAGGGACGCGTGCATTCTCGTCTTTTTTTTTTTTTTTTTTTTTTTTTTTTTTTTTAGCTAGCTAGCTAGCTTATTCTGCAAGTAAGCGAGCGAGCGAGTAAGTAAGTAAGCGAGTAAGCAAGTAAGTAAGCGAGTAAGTAAGCGAGTAAGTAAGTAAAGCAGAATGTCTATACGCATCGCATCTACCTATATCAGCCGCATAATCCTAATCCTGCCTTTTTTTTTTACCCTTCCTTCGGCCTTTAGAATTCACCTCTCTCTGCCCCCCGCTTGAGGACTTACGCTGTCGAACCTGCGGTTAGGCTGGCTGGCTGGTTGGAGGGGGGGGGGGGGGAGGTTGATGGTAGTCCTGGTGCTGGTGCTAGTAGTAAGCTGGTGCTGTTGTTGTTGCTGCTGCTGCTGCTGCTGCAAGGAGAGTAGTGAGTGCCGCGGTGGAAGGAAGCGTGGAAGGGGGTGCGTTTGCGGTGTGTGTGTATGTATATATATTCTCTTCATCTTTCTTTGACTCTCTCCTTTCAGCCCTCTGTCTCATTTCTACAGAATAAAAAACGCGTTCACTTGCTCACTCACTCACTCACTCACTCATCCACTCACTCACCCAGCCAGTCACCTACTTATGTCTTTTTCCATCTTTTTAAGGGGAGGTAGGTGAGGGGGGTGAAATGAAGTGAATAGAGATTTCAAGAATGGAGAGGATAGGGTTTGGATTTGGATTTGGGTCAGGAACAACGTCGCCTATTGTCTGTTGTCTGTATTGATGAATGAGTAATGATCAATAATATCTGATATTTTATTTATATAACAAAGAAAATCCCGATAAAAGTATCGATAGCATACTACCTTGATTTACGAGACCGTTCATCTTTCATTATCATATAATTATCATATCCTCATATCCATACCTAGTTCATTACAAATACCTACCTACCTACCCACCTAACCATCTGCCGACCCTAAACGTGATGAGACAATAGCAGAATTAGGAATCCGGGTACATGTAATCAAAACATTCCCCTCGGCTGTGTCGCAGTATCATGACCACTTCCACTCGCATTCGCAACTCCCGTATCATGCTTTTCGTGGCCATGCCCTCCTGCTCCGACGAGGGGGAACTCACGGCCAGTGCTTCCGACTGCACCGGAAGAGCCTGTCACTCCCGAATGGCCCTGGGAGCTAGTGAGGCCGGATTGCCGATGGCCGGACTGTTGATGGCCGGTAGAAGATCCTGCAAGCGCCGAGGTGCCGTGAGCACCCGTGAGCCCCGATTGTTGATGACTGATCGAGTATTTGCTGGGATCATGATCATGGAGAAGGCCCCCATGGTCGGCCCCAGTTGTACCATCCCCAAAGCCCGGCTCGCCCGCAAATCCAGAAGAGCCTGCGACGCCACGGTTGCGATCGGCGCCATGGAGATGGTCACCGAGGTCCTTGCCGATCGGCTTGTCAGGTAGAGGAGTCTTGTTCGTCGACGTAGTAGCGTAGGGATCCTCCGAAGCAGCTGGCTTGCCCTGTTCGTGATGGAGTTCGTACAGTGCACCTGTACCCGCTGCACCCGCGGCACCACCGGCAGCGACGTTGCGGCCCGCGTGGGATTGTTGAGAGGCGTTGTGTTCACGCTCTTGGCGATCAAAGTCATCTTCCTCTTCTTTTGTGTACTTCTTGCTTTTGTCACGGTCTATTTTCATTAGCACATTTGCTCGAATCTCACGGTAGTTGGTATTCACTTACGCAAGAATGATAGGAAACCAGCCTTCTTTGTCTTCTCAGCATCCTTCTCGGCCTCCTCCGCCTCCTTCTCAGCCTTGTCGTAGTCTTTCTCGGCCTGCTTCTCAGCAGCCTTGTGGTCCTTTGCAGCTTGCTTCTCGGCATGCTTGTAATCTTTCTCAGCCTGCTTGAAGGCTTTGTGCTCCTTCTCAGCTTCTTTCTGAGCCTTCTTGAGATCTATCTCATGGCTGTGCCTGTCGGCTTCGTAAGCGCCTGCCCCAGCTCCGGCCGCGCCCCCAGCTACCGCAGCATCTCTGCCGTAATGATGATCCTTGGAATGATCGGTCGTTACCTCATTAGCTGAAGTGTGAGTGGTAAGGCCTGATTGGTTTGTCGAGGTTGTTGAGTGAGGAACCCCAGACTCAGCCCAGGTGCTTTGTTGATCGAGTTGCGTTGCAGCTGGATCCCTTGCTCCCCTCGAGCCATGCTGCTGAGTAGCCGCATAAGCAGCCGTACCGACTCCGCCAGCAACAGCAGCATCCCGACTATAGTGTTGTCCACTGGAGGTAGAAGTCTGCTCGTTACCTTTGGCAGCAGCATTCAGTGGTGTCACTCGAGGATCCAGAACGTTCTGGTAATCTTTCGAGTGGGGGCCAGCTGTGTGGGGTGCTGGGCCAGTAGAGGTAGCGCTCTGGTGAGAGACACCGGCTCCAGTATTCGAAGCACCGAGCCCGGATGAGACAGCGGATTTGGGAACGCCCGTTCGGGCAGTTGACGAGCCGAGTCCCGAAGTGTTGGTTACATTGCCATGATCTCCCTCACTGCGTAATTATCAATATCTATATCGGAGCTAATGAAGAGAACGACAACATACCGAGTTTCCTGTAGCGCTTTAGCACTGCCGGTGAGGCCTTCAGAAGCACGGTGGTGAGAATCTGCTTGCTCAGCACCACCTCCATGATTTGGCGAGTGCTTGATAGCATCTTCGTGGCCACTCAGACCACTCGGGTTGACGCGTGGATCAAGCAGGTTGGCTGCGTTTGTGGTATGTGGCTATGAGAATGTTAGCATCGCCCCAATCTCTCTTCGAAAAGAACACTCACCCCATGGGTAGATGATTGTGCAATGGATCCTTGGCCGAGTCCAGTCGGGCCAGCATGAGAATCATGGTGATGAACACCAGCGCCCACTGCACCAGCTGTTCCAAGGGCGGCAGTATCGCGGGTCGCATGATTTGGGCCAGTAATGCTTGGTTCCTGCCTGGAGCCATATCCAGTTCCTGAAGAGACTCCATGAGGATTGGTGGATTCGTGCGTGCGGATCGGCAGAGTGGAAGACGTTGTGTTTGAAGTTCCTGTGCCTGAACCAAGGCCGGAGCTTTGCCCCAGTCCTGGAGCTGCCGTCGAGGAGCCATGCCCTCCGGCCATCTCACGCTCCCGGTGGCTCGCAACACCAGAACCAAGAGCCCCTGCTCCTCCACCAGCTCCTCCCATTAAGGCAGCATCCCGTCCCAAGTGACTACCTGAAGTTTGGCTTGAGCCTGTTACGCTGGGTCCTGGAATTCGGGTAGTATCAGCCTCAAGGATCCATTCACCTGGAACGTGCATGGCTGGAGTCATCGTACCAGTTTGTGTGCTTGTAGTCGTCGCTGCTGAACCAGCATCGCTTCCTGTCAAGCCTGAGAGTGCGGATTGACCGATCGACCCATGTCCAGCTTGTGTTGTATTTGTGTTTGCGGACGAAGAACTCGTGTCTGGGCGAGTCAAGCCCGATGAAGCCGATTGTCCAATCGGTCCACTGCCAATCTGCGCATTGCCTAAGTTATTGTTCTGTGTTTGGGACTCGGTTGGGTACGATTGAGATTGGGAAGCGAGGTGGGAGGTCGGGATCGCGCTTGTGCCAGACGTTTGCTGGCTGCTTCCAAGACCGGCTGCTGCAATCGCGGCGCTCTTCGCATCCGGGTGTGGTTGACTTCCAGCGGTGGACAGAGGAGTGTTCCCATGCCCGGCGGTATGATTTCCCCCAATTCCGGTTGTTTGAGTTTCGGTTGTGTTGTCGAAGTGACTTCCCGCGCCTGTCACGCCTCCATGAGTACTCGACGGTTGACCCGTCTCGTCCTTGGCCTCCTTCTCTTCCTCTTTGGAACTGCCTAACCTAAAGCAATGGTCAGATACGATAGGTGTGTGTATGTGTGTATGTGTGTGTGTATGTGTATGTATAACGGATGGGTCTGGGAACCTACAGAAAGCTCTTGATTTTCTCCATGTTTGTTGGTTGGGTCGGGTATCACAGTTTGGAAGTGTGGAAGTTTGGTGGTCTGTCAGCTCTTGGGTCTCGTAGAAAACAGCGTGCAATATTCTTGTCAGAAACGGTAGCCGAAGAGCGAGAGGGAGTTGGGGGGTATGTGTATATATATATATATCTTATATAAGCTATATATCCTGTATATACTAGCTCAACAAAGGGGAAGGAGGGGTAGCTGGGAACTCGCAGCTAGTAGCACCGATGATGCAAGTCTGTGGCGTACGTAAGCTCGACCCGACCCGACGCGACTCGACTCGACTCGACTCGACTCGACTGGCCACCTTTTCAAGAATCAGCATCAAGCCACCAGACAAAGGTTGCCGGTGTCACCCAATGAAGCGGTCGTTTGGAGGTGGCAGTGCATCATTGCCCTGTTTTTGAGCTGTTGCTGTTGCTGTTGCCTCTGGGTCTCACCAGCCACATGCGGCTGCAGATCTGCAAATCATGACGCGGGGGAAGGAAGGGAGGCCGGATTGATAGTTCCTGGCTGAAGAGAAAATGAAGATCTGAATCCGAAAGACGCGGGGAAGAGGATCAGCAGGCCTTTCGTGACATGTTTTATCAAGTATTCGATCAAATATTTGATCAAGTATTTCATCAAGTATCATCAAGTATTTAAACAAGTATTTCATCAAGTATTTTATCAAGTGTTTTATCAAGTACTTCATCAAGTATTTCATCGAGTATTTCATCAAGTAGTGGCTGCTACACTCATCGAATATCCAGGCATGTGAGTATATTCAAATCGGATTTGATATACGCTTAGCCATGTACCAGGAGAGCCTCGTCACCGACAAACATCCTGTACTTCTCCGTCTTCTGTTCCGAATCTCAGACGAATTTTATCGTCGCTGGAAACTGTGATATGATGCCGACGCCGATGCCGATGCTAAGGATTTGCTTTGTTCTTTAGATCACCACCTGATGTTTACCTCCCTACCAAGGAAGCGAGGCCAGAAGCGAGCAAGCTTCCACCGAGTAGTCTCCAGCGATGCAGCCCAACAGCCCAGAACCCTAACTTTGCGACTCTGGCACAGCTCCAGTAGATAAGATCTCGCACGGCATATTACAAACCATTGCGTCTCCAGGAAACCACATGATGCATGACTTGAATCCATTTCCTAGAATCCCCGTGGGTTAGTCTAGGGCATGAGACTGACTACCGATCCCTCTTCGAACAGTTAATCTGGCTTTCATAAACCAAATACCGTTTCATGATTTTGATTCTGCTTTCATCTAGATTCTCGATCTAAACCACAGAGAATCCCAGTCCTGCCTTTCATACGTACAACCTCCAGTCCAACGCCCCGCTCCAATTCCCCCTCCCCCTGAAATCTTTACCAATAAACAACTCCCCTCTCCTATGAATCCAATCCCAGAAGAGGCATAGACAGGTAACGAGTACCCTGCCCTTTGTTATTTTAATATTTATTCCTTTCTTTCTTTCTTTCTTTTCTTCCTATGCTATGGGTCGTGGAAGAGATGTGTTTGTTTATATATATATATATATATATATATATAAATGGTTATTTTTTTGCCCAGACTCAATTCTTTCTGTCGAGAGACTCGAGGCGCACGTCCAGAAGCTCACCCCGGAGTGGTTTCCATTAGCAATTTTTGCACCGGCTCGTAACATTTGCCTCCATGAAAGAGTCCGTACTTCTCTAGACCGAGATTCGGAACTGTTGAGCTCTTTCGTGTGGAGGGAGGTTTGCGATGCGGAGAGGATGAGATCCATCTCGGCAGGCTGGAGGCTGATTGTCTGGATAGATGAGACGGGGATGTTTTGTGACTTGGAGATCAGACGGAGCTATCGGATGAAAGACTGCGGCTTTTCGATGGGGATTTCGAGATGAGGCGCTTCCACTTTCGTATGGAAGTTACTATTGCACTTGTCCGGATTCGAATCCACGTCTTGAGAGGCGATCTTGACGAGCTTCATGGTGCTGGTGATGTGGACTTGAGACGCGTTCTTATTATCGAATGTCACAGGACTTCGAGTATATATGGGAAATTGCCGGCGAGTCATGCCCGGGCACTTTCCACCTCCGGTGTGACTCCTGAGTCACATGACCAAACCCCAAGGCGAAGTAATATGCACCAGACTGAGTATCTCTAGGAAGCCAAAAATCGCACCTGTCGAATTTGGTGCCATCCATGCGGATGTGCAATGCTGAAATTCACATTGATATCCGGTACAGTTCGAGTTGCCAAACCGGAAGACGGCCTGGGTTGAAGGGTACCACTCCCAGATCTCTGTCGATGAATGATTCTCTCGTCAAGCCTGCTTGAAGAGCAATTTCCCATTCTCGGACCTCAGAACCACCCTCGTCTTCCCAGTGAGCCCCATCATACCTCCAGATTTCTTTTGTGAACCCGCCCTAGCGATCTTGTCTTTGATACTCCCGTCAATATCACTAAACAGCAACGCCAACGGGCTACCCTTGAAGACCTCGAGGCCGGATCTCGCAGAGCGCACGATACTACCGATTAAGAACAGCAGCGAGGCTATAACGAGAAATATAGGGAGTGTGAGCCACACCCAGCGAATTCTGAAGAACAGCTGGTTGTGGTAGGACGTTCCTGCATAAAAGGATCGAGTGGTGTTCGTGGATGGCGATCCGGGGTTGGTCCGTAGATTATTGGTCATGCTGAGAGCGAGTCGCTTGACCCATGGATCGAGGTCACCGCCAGCGGTGTTATTCCAGATCGACCCGATGAAATTCGTCGAGTAGTATTTCGTGCCGACACCTCCTTGTATCGTGCCTTCGAGCGCACCGAGACCATTTCTGGTGGAGACGAGGGAGAGACCGTAAACAGAGAAGCTTTCGTTCGGCATGGGATTCATGCTTGCTGGGATAGCGGCAAATGTACGATTCGTCGTTACTGAAGACGAGGAAGATGAAGATGAGGAAGATGAAGACGAGGAAGATGAAGACGAGGAAGATGAAGACGAGGAAGACGAAGACGAGTCGGGCACCCCCATCGCCTGTCTCTTTTTTTGCGAGGAGGTGTCCTCTGGGGCCAACGTGGAGAAGTTTCCGATGGTCTTTTGTGTCTGGACACCTTTTGAAGACGAAATGTTGTATGCTTGAACGCATATCCAAAGTCCACATTCCGTAGCTGTGATGCTCGAATTGTCGGCGTAGTTCTCACCCCATGGTGCACCAATAGCGTCGAAGACTCCAACATAGGCTCTGTCGGAGGAACTGTAGTTGTACTTCGACCCTCCGGAGTCCAGAGTTGTAACCTGGAACAGCGGGTTCTCAATTCTGCTGACAACTGGAGATGAGAAGATCGTTCCAGTAGGCATGGTGTAATTGCAGAAAGTAGCATTACATGAGATTATGAACGTAGATGCCGAGCATTCCCCACAAACAGCGAGGGAGGGGACAACGGGCCACGTACAGTTCCCTGTCGAACAAGGAACAGCTAATGGCTGAATGTCTTGAGCGAGAATACCATTGTATATCGCAGCTCTTGTGTTGAGGTTCGGCATGTAACCTAGATAATCAGTAAAGCCATTTCGACTGAATTGAGGGTTGCTGACTAGACAAAGTTGACCCATGGTCATAGCCGTTTTCAAAGGTGCTGCGAGGCACCTCGCCAGCAGAATAGAGTACAGGATCCCCAGTAGTAATGGATCGGTTTGCCAACGATACAACTTGCTGAGTGAACGTATCAAAGGCCAATGCCAGAATCGTCAGAATAGCTCCTATGGCTACCATGTTGCTACACACAAAATAAGTAAGCTTGAGTCACGATGGCTTGGAATCAACTCACCGTGCACGGATTTGCCAGAGAAGTTTCGCACTGCCAAATGCACCTCTTGAAGCATCGTTGAAGGTCTCGAAATGCTCCAAATCCCTGACTTTGACCTTTTCGGAGTCGGCCGGAAAATAATACAGCCAAGCACTTTGAGATATGGCTGAGCCGATTGGGACCATGAGTGCCGTGTGACAAATCGTTGAGACGATAGCGACGACTCCGTTCAGTGTGAACTTCCATGCCCACTGTCGGTATTCATGACCGTCAAATTGACTTAATAGAACGATCAGCCCTAGCAGAGACAGGACTGAAATAATGGAGGCAGTGATCTCGAGCTGCCACGAAGTGAGATGCGACCTCTTGGTACCTCTGTCAGCGACTCGAGGGGAAATTAGGCCCCCATGGTCTGGCACCGATGTCGAAGCGAGGGAAATCGAAAATGGTACGCCCGCATCGTATTCCGAGGTCAACGACCGCTCTGATCGATTGCAGGGTAGCGTCGACGAGTCTTTGACGTCCCAGGTGTCGTAGGTCCCCAAGGGATATTCTTCGGGCATTGCGAAAATAGACCCGAGCAGCAGGATCAAACTACAAGTACATTACACGGATGTTCAGTTGAGTCGCATTCCAGAGTGGTCATGAGGAAAATCGAAATATGTTCCCCCTACCTCGTATTCCAAAAGTTAAAGGGGGCAGGTCGCGAGATCCGTTACCTGGTCGGCGTCTGATGGTTTTCGTTTGGCAGCACGACGTCGACGCACCTCCCAGTGTCGTGAATTCTGGCGATAGCAATGCAAGCATTGTATAGGTGGGATAGGAACGGCAGTTATCATTCAAAGTGGCGCCCCATAAGTAGAAAAATCTGGCTCTATCAAAGATCTATTTAAAACTCAGGGACAGTTCACGGACCATGATCTACCTTCAGATCTAAAAATAATCGTCCACTTCACCCACCGTAAATCGTGATTAGGACTGCTTGAATTTCCCCTCTTCCTCCATCGCGCCGTATGATTTTCCGTTGAGCAGAAACTTTCAAGTAATAGTCAGTGCACTGACTTTGTATGTAACCTGCGGGCTCTCGGTCACAGTCAAGGCAAGCAAGTGTCCCGTTTCAAATATTTCAACTTGTATTGGAAATAACTTGACAACGAATAAAGCTATGATATTAAAATTTTAATACTTGTAAAGAGCTCGATTCAGCCGATTAATGCATTCAATTTTCATTAATATAGCTCTTTTTATTATTAAATTATTTGAGTTGCAAATCGTAAAAAAAAGAAATTATCCTTGATTTTTTATCGAAAATAATCGAAAATCGCGATTTGTATTAAGAATAAATCAATAACGGAAAGAGCTATAACAATAATAATTAGATATACTAATCGAAGTAAATGCATTACATTTGACTTATAAAAAAATATTATATGTTTCTATTATAAAAATAAGTAAAATAATACTTATTACGCAAAATTTTCAATTGTAAAACCGAGAAAAGCTCGGACAATTTAGCGAAAATTCAAGAACATCAACTTTTCGATTATATTTATAACTTAAATAAAATAATAATTATAAAAGCTATAATAATAAAAACAGATTGCACGAGTCCTCTTAGCTAAGAGCTTTATAAATATTAAATCTTTAGATCAGAAAATAGTATAATATACGATTAATATTAGAAAATATAAAATTTTCAATAGAAAATATTTGATTTCCAATCAAATTCAATTGATAATTGTATATTATTTACTTTATTAATTATCAAATTATTAATAAAAAGATTTTATACTTGGTTAGATTTTGAAAGATCTCGATTACGCCGATCTATGCATTTAGTTTTGAATATTATAGCATTATTCGTTGCTAAGTCATTTCTAATACAAGTTGAAATAATTGAAATGGGACACTTGCTTGACCTGGGACACTTGCTTGCCCTGACTGTGACCGAGAGCCCGCAGGTTACAAAGTCAGTGTGCACTGACTATTAAGCGTTGTCTAATTCCACCTCGGTAGCAGTTCCGCGGATCAACCCTAGCTTATGGTCACGTGTACCACGAGTACTACCCCTTTTTTAGCGAGAAAGTGTCCTTTCCGAATCCGCGTCCCCGGATTTTTAGATGCCGAGCTTCCTAGCTTGAAATATTTTGACAATCAGCATCAAACGACCTGGCAATGATAATATCTAGCAGCTGAGGACAGATATATCAGAAACCCTCTGAAACATTTCCGCTCTCCTTCGCCGCCGAATTCTTTTGATTTCCGAGAATCTCGTTCAGAGTATCGAGACATACTATGCTCGATCTTTCTCCGTCGGCTCTTCATTTAAAGACAAGAAAGGGGCCCATAAAGGTCTCATCACGGCGACAACCTCCGCTCGAAAGCTCCCAACGACATCTGTAGCTCCTGCTACTCGGCAGCCAAGCTCGAAGAAGTGAGTAATGTAGCCGAACTGCGTCTCTTGCTTTCGGATGCATCATAGCCTGCTTGGAGAAACCCAGCCTGGAACGCCCCCTTACATTTTCAAGGCCCTTTCTACCCCATAGATAACCCATGATTTGAGATGAAGTCGCAATGATGCTGTGCCGTTAACTGAAAACCTTGATCGTGGTTTCTTTCGAGGCTGATAAGCCGCAGTAGAGCATCGGTCGACCGGTCGGAGGTCTAGAAGACGCTACTCTTGAGCAGGTGCCTATTTATGAAAGACGGAGGATAGTCTGAGGCAGGCTGTAGCGGTGCCTGAGGATGTCTTGGGTCCGTTATATCCGATTGTGCTGAGGCATCTGAGTGCTTTAGAGGATTGGTAGCGGGGATAAGGGAGATTGGGTAAGGTGAACGAGTTAGGGTCTGAAGTTGCTGGATGGACGGGCCTAGATAAGACGGATATGGAGGAGACGGGCCTCACATAACGGTTTCCGAATCTGAACTCGGGATGTTTCCGTCAGACAGATGTGTACCAAGGTACTAGAGAGTCGCGAAAGATCTAGCATCCACCACTTCAACTCTGATCAAAGCAGTAGTATACTTACTAAAACAAAAAAAGAGTGACAACCTACTAAACACCTACCCAGCGTCAAGATTGCTAGAGTGAACATCCTCTTGATCAAGAATACTGCCAAATCTTTCCGGTCGTGGACGTGGGCACAGAACCTGCAGACTTTTACCAACTTCCTTTGATCGACAGTGTGGATAGCGGCGAGCATGTCGGTATGATTCAGATCGCAGTCCTCTTACACGTTGAATTCTTCTGCAAGCGTGGCTCGAAGCCCTGAAGAACAATCTGGTGGAGGCGATTCCGCCCTCTTTCCGCCCTCTTTTTGAACGAACCGCTGACCGCACAACTCTTCAGAGAATCCTCCGCCACTGATCGGAAGTTGCGAATGTGACTTTATTTATGATTTTGTTAGATTGGAAGTGGGGCAGAGTTAAGCGAAATTGTTTTATCATGCATACGAGGAGGCCGCATCCGCCATCGCCAGCTCTGGAGTCTTGTTCGAGATTTGTTTGTTTTCCCGATCTTCTCCCTCGATTATTTGAGATCATTCACTCGATGACTCTAGGTGAGTCGGTAGATTCGGTGCAGAAGCAAACTTTCCCCTGCTGGTCCTGAAAGCTCAAAGCCTTTGCCAAGCGATTGGGGGAGGTAGGGGAGCCATCCACCTTCCTTCTACTCGCTCCCTCGGGGGATGACTAGGTACCGGTACCGGTACCGGTACAACTACTACGTAGTACATAAGTACTACGTCCCAGGCGTAAGTATTATCCCTCGAGGGTAGGGCAACTAGGGGATTTAAAGTGGAAACTAGACTTTTGAGGCACCCTCGAGGGGTAATACTTAGGCCTGTACCGTGGTAAGTACGGTACTGCACAGCAGCACAGCAGGATGCTCGGAAAGCTTCTGGGACGTGCTGTAGCCTGTAAGTCGCTGCGGATCCAAATAAGCTCTACATATGACCCTCTAAAATTTAACTTCAAGCCTTTAGCCCCTTACTGTAGCCCTTTAGCCGAATTCAAAGGACGAGCTGTCCATCAACCGCCGACGAGGATCCTCCGTCATGGATGCGGGAGACTCCAAGGATCACGCTCCGTATCCAAGGCCGATCTTGATGTTGGGTGTAATACATAAATAGCCAATCCATCCCAACGCACGCGAAATTGTGTCCATGTTTTCATGTCGCCTTGTCTGTGTACGGACCTCACCGACCCTCACGCAGTCTGTCTACCGTCGTTACCTAATGTTTTGAAGCCAACGATTTGAGTGTATGCGTCAGCCATGAAGTATCAACCAGTACCAGCTATAACAGCCCTCGTCGGCGTCGCCTCGTTCGCTGCCGTCAGCGGACGCGAGACTGGGGCATATGTCTATGTGCCCACCGAGTGGAGATATGGCGCAAACACAAAGATCACAGCCAATATAACCGTCGGGACCGGGGCTGTAAAACCAGACATCGAAGTTGTGATGGACACGGGTAGCACGGGGTTCTGGGTGAGTACTTATTTGCCTACCTACCTACCTACCTACCTACCTACCTACCTACCTCCCTCCCTCTCAGAACTGACATACCTCGCTATCTAGTTGTGGGAAGCCGGCGCCGTCGTGAACTGGGGCTCGGAATTCCTCTTCACGCCCGGCCCATGCAACCAGACCGTCCCCCTGTCCATCAGCTACAACATCTCGGAGTCGCCTTCGGGGGTGTTGACGGACCGCTCGTCCCAGTTCGGGTACAGCGGCTCGAAGTTGCTGAACGGGCAGCACTTCGCGAACGACACGCTTGTGTTCCAAGGGGGCAACACCACAGCCAATGTGCAGTTTTCGCTGATTAACTATATGAGTGACCGCACGCGCATCCAGAACGGTGTCTGCGACGGCATCACATACGATGAGTCTATTCTGGGACTGGCGCCTGGCTCGCCGTTTCGCGCGAATCTGTATGAGACGGGGAAGACTGCTTCTAGGATAATGAGCATGGTGGGTGGCCTTTTCGTCTTGTTTACGTCCCACTTTGAGTTCCGAGGTGGGCAACGCTGACTTCGGTAGTGGATCGACAAGTACACAGGACCGCTAGGAACACTCACCGGCGGCATGCTGTTCGGCGCCCTCGACAAGTCCAAGGTACGTACATGCTCCCCAGCTCTCCACAGCGATCCCGAGAGACGAGGAGACCCATCCTGACATTCACATCCAGTACACCGCCCCCCTCGTCAGAGTTCAAAACTACCAACAGGCGGCCTTCTACGTCCCCCGGCCCAGGGTCTCCTTCAACGGCGTCGAGACCCCGGTCGCCTACAACGGCTCCTGCCTCATCGACACCGGCACCCACAGCGACACGATCCCTATCGCCAGCTTCAGCGCGGAAGAGACCTCCTTCTACAACACCTCCAACGGCCTCCTCCTCATGGACGAGGGCGGCGTCGCCTACAACGGCTCCTGCGACTCCATCCCCCTGGACCTGCACATGGACTACACCTTCGACGCCGTCGCCCCCGGTGAGTACATCACCATCAGCGTGCCGCTGCGGAACTACGCCCGCGGCGCCCATACGGACACGGCCAACGTGTGCCCGCTCGTGCTGTACACGGGCGGGAACACGGTCGATTCGTGCACCTTCGGCGCCCCCTTCTTCACCGCCGCCTTCGCCGCCTTCGACGAGGCCGACAACTCCATCTACCTCGCCAAGGGCGCCGTCTCGAAGCCCGGGTCGGGCGTGGATTTCGACCGCTTGAAGGTCTTTGGTGTCGGGGACACCATCACCACTACCCCTTCCAAAATGGCCGATTTTTTCTTCCACCTTCCGAAGTAAATGCGCGAGATTATGAATGAAATCAGTGATTATTTTTTTCCTCGAGGTTTTGGCATGACTAACCAGCTCATAGAACTGAAATAAATTTCACAAAGTTTATGTAAATTGCTTGCAAGCTAGGTATTTTATCGTGAGCGTTTGCATTATGCCTCAGCTAAGCGAGCCCCCCCTTTCTTGTACATACCTTAGATAGCCCTTTCGGAACCTCTTCCGGTTCTATACCTTGATACTTGAAGTATTCTATCAATTATTCTGAAATAATATCCTCGCCTTCATTTAAGATCAATAATTTCCAAACCGGCTTTTCTCTTATTCTTCAGCGGGATTCGCTCTCGCCGTTCGTTCTACTCGGCTTGTATTATCCGACACCGCACTCATTCTCTCCCCTGAACATTTCACTTATTCCACCGACCATTGATAATTCTTGATCTAGCTTTCTCGGTAGCTAATCAGGCCGCAGGTGAGTTAGTCAGTAAGTTAGTTTTGACCATTAACCAATTGGCTCTGAACGGTTCTTTATCTGAAAAGCATGTATTATTTACCCCACTTTTGTATTTTCCCATCCATTATCTTTTCTGTATATTTACTTATTCACATGGGCTTCCCATATCAATAAGAGAGGAAGACGATATAAGTAAGAGATATTCTGGGATTCTAAGGAGCGCACTTTCTTGGCTTTTATAGCTTATTTGTATGTGTTTATATGTTTATCTCGTATTGGCGAAGATGATAGAGAGATGGATGGCGAGATGATCTGTAGCGTGGCAGGAAAGGGACTGAAATAATTTTTTTTTTTTTTTTTTACATATATTTAAATGTATATTTATTTTTAATTTTAATTTTATATTGATATTAATGTTTATATTGATATTGATATTGATATTGATATTTATATTGATATTTATATTGATATTTATATTGATATTTATATTGATATTTATATTGATATTTATATTGATATTTATATTTATATTTATATTTATATTGATATTTATATTGATATTTATATTGATATTTATATTGATATTTATATTGATATTTATATTGATATTTATATTGATAATTATATTGATAATTATATTGGTAATTATATGTATACATGTATGTATGTATGTATGTATGTATGTATGTATGTATGTATATATATATTTGTGTATTTACCTATATTGAGATTTGTATTTATGTTCGTATTTTTATTTATAATTTATTTATATTTCTAGGTGTTTTTTGTTTATCAGGATTTATCTGATGTATCTTCGAGACTATATATGGCACTTCTACTTCTACTTCCACTTCCACTTCCACCTCTTCCCCCGTGACAACGCATCCGTCTCCTTGGATCCAAATCCAACACCACCTGGTGGCCCGTGATTGCTCAACGAGGAATCCATGCATTTCGCCTGTTGTATCTGTACGCCCTCATATCCTATCAGGACGGTCCCCCGCGCCACAGTCAACCCGCTTCGCCTATGTCAGCAGTAGTATCAGCATCAGCATCTGCATCTGCATATACCTAACTACCTTAATATCAAAGCCTGTCCAACGACTAGCGTGCCCAGCAGCCCGTATCAAGCAGCAATCGGCGACGGCAGGGCTTATGATTCGACCGTGTTTGTTGTGAGCGGATAGGCCGACTGAACAAACGCAGAGTAGCAAAGAACATACGAGCCGAGCATTCCAATGCCATGGGCAATAAGTGAATAGGTAAAGCTTCAAAGTGGTATTGAGAGTGGTGTTGAGTAGTGAAATAATTCATGGATAAGGCCATGGAGTGTCTCGGTAATCGAAGCAGGTAAGCTACCTACGAAGCTCGTTAACTACTGCTGTCGCGTCTCCCGCCGTCGATCGGCTAAAATACGCGACAGCTGGACTTTTTGCTGCTGACCAATTTCAACCTCATCCTGATCTTCAACCTTATACCCTAATCTCCACCCGCATACCACTACACCACCGCCATTACACCACCACCACACCATCCCATACCATACCACCCGCTACAATTAAATTGCAATTATCTGTAATGGCGCACCCTCCCCAAATAGACATCATGCACTTCGTGGAGCGCTACCAAGCTCTGCGTGCTGTGCAGGACAGCTCGGACAATTTAGTAAAGGTCCGTACCTCCAGCCCCAGTAATTCGAGGGAGCTCCCTCTGACCTCAATCGCAGGATCTCATGTTATACGCCGAGAGCGTTGAAACCGCTCTCCGGGACGAAAACGCACGCTTGACCAAGGAGTTGAACGATATGACCCTCGATTTGGAAGATGCCCGCCGCTCGAGGCGGGAGATGCACCAGCAGTTGAACGCCGCCCAGCAGCGTGTAACCCAATATGGCTACGATTGCGAAAATATGAAGGTGGCCACGATCTACCGGAGAATGCTCGACCCATGCTGATATCTGCAGAACCGGAACCCGTACATTATGGTCTTAATCGATGGAGATGGCATGATTGTCAGTATTACCTGGGTGACTTTGAACTCGACGGAGCTTCTGCTAATGCCGCCCCAGTTCAACGAAAACCTAGTACGACTCGGCATCGAGGGTGGGAAACAGGCGGCAACTGCTCTACGAAATATGGTTCTGGAAAATTGCCACGACCTGACGGATCAAATTGAGGTTATGGCCAAAGTCTGTGCAAATATTGGCGGATTGTCGAAGGCGATGCGGCGGGATGGGTCTATCGATAATCCGGAGGACCTGAGAGAGTTTACCTTAGGATTTTCACAAGGAAAAGCTTCGTTTGATTTCATCGATGTTGGCCATGGGAAGGAGAGGGCAGATTCAAAGATCAAAGGTATGCTCCGTTTGCCAGAACTTCGCGGGCAGAACAAGACGGAGGGCTGACCTGTCTAGAATGTATGCGATGGCATCTACGTAATCACAATTGCAAGCAAATCCTCCTAGGAATCTCCCACGACGCTGGTTACGCCCCCTTCATCGACGAGGTAGTCTCCCACGAAGACCGTGGCCGAATAACCATAATCGAGGGCCCCCCGGTTGTGCGCGAGCTTAGAGCTACCGGCATCCAAATCATAAATTTCAACAACATTTTCCGCACCGAGAAGCTCGTCGATCGCCTGGCGCCCACTCCCAGTGAGCAAGTTCCCTCCACGTGGGCTGGTGTTACCTCAATAACCTCGCCTATCCGCTCCGACTCCCCCGTTTCAATAAAAGCCGGATCAACGACGACTATATCTCTCAAAAAGCAAACCCCAACACCCACACCCGCAAAACTAGCCTGGACCCCCGAACCCCGCGGCCTGGATCCCCCCATCACAGTCAACGCCGCCGTGCTTGACAAGATCAAGCGCCGCACCAACTCCAACAAGCTGTGCAACAATCACTATCTGCGCGGCCCCTGTGCCAAAGGCGACGAGTGCTGCTTCGAACACAAATACAAACCCACCGATGAAGACTTGAAAGCTATCGCCTACCTGACGCGCCTAAACCCGTGCTTGAACGGCCAGGAATGCGAGCTCGAGTATTGTATCTACGGACACCATTGCCCCAGCGTGACGTTCCCTGCGGGCAGCAAGGAGCCGGTTTGTGTTGCTTTTGGTTGCCGCTTCGGCAAGGAGGATCACCCGCCCAATACAGTTATCAAGCACCCACGAAAGGAGAAGTGGGAACGGGAGTCATTTTATTGAAAGTGAGAGCTAAAAAATTGCCTTTGTCGAATGAGATTTTGCTGGATGTGCAGTTACGCTTGGGTGGAGGGGGGACGGGATGAACGAAAGTTTAAAATAAAATAAAACCCGATCTCGTGCAAAACTTGCTCGGATCAGAATAGTTGGGATGGAAAGGAGCGGGCCGATCGCTTGTTCGTCCGCCCAGCCGCATTCTTTGGGAAGTTGTGTATTTTATCTGTCGCGGTGGATTTTTAATTTTTTGTTTTCATACAGACATTCATCTGGCTTGGGGTGGGCATGGCGGTGGCAGGGTGGTAATTGAGCGAGCGCGGAGGAGAGGAGAGGGTTTGTGTAGCGAATAGTGAAGATATCCAGCCCAGTATAATACAAACATGACATAATGTACAGTATAGCTAGCGGACAGACGGGAAGAGGTGATGGAGATGTGTATGTATGTGTGTGTATATTCGAGCTCGATGTTGCGTTTAAGGAATATATATATATATATATATTCGTCAAACCGACTTCTGCCTACCCCCTCGCTAGGAAATCAGTATACGTTGATCTTGGATGTTATATATAGGAGGGCTTTAGCTGCTACGCTACTTGGCAAGTGGGCAAATCTTTTCAATTATGCTCAGGCACAATCGACGAGTACGCATTTCTTTCTCTCTTTCATTTTCTCTCTTTTCCTTTTCCCTCTTCCTCTCTTCCTCTCCTCCTCTCTTCCTCTCTTCACAGGGATAGGATTAGGAATCAATCTTCATAGGAATAAGGAATCTATCTTCCTTCTAAAACCAGAAGACAGGGTAGAGGGAAGAAGGAAAATGTAAAGAAAAGAAAATGTAAAAGAAAAGATATTGTAAAGTAAAGATACTTGGTACTAAGTGAGGTCCGTACGTACGGAGAAAACAGAATATGATACGATGACAATCACGTCAACCTTCAACGTCAACTTCAAAGGTAGAGGGTTCACATATCTTCCCTCTTCCCTTTCCTTCCTTTGCCTTCCTGAGTCAAACAACCCCTCCCCCATCAATACCCAACCGCCAACCCACCCCGTATCCCCTCCGCCCGATCCCTCTCCTCCAAATGGCTCACAACAGCCATGAACAGAACCCGCGCCACGAGCGGCGGCACCGCATTCCCAATCTGCTTCTTGACATACGCGCCGCGGAACGCATGATCGTGCGGGAAGGACTGCAGGGCCGCCAGCTCGCGCAGGGTGAGGCCGCGGCTGCCGTCCGGGTAGCCCTTGGTGCCGCCATCGCAGCACAGCGTCGAGATGGTCGTGCGCGCGTCCCAGCGGCCTTTGCCCATGTCCCGGACGGCGTGCACGTCGTGGTTGGGCGCGCCGCGCGGGATGCTCTGCAGGACGGCGGCGACGGTGTTCAGGGGCTGCAGCGGGCCGTCGGAACGGCTGCTGCTGCGGCTACTTCTGCTGCCGTCTTCCGAGTGGGTGTAGGCTGGGACTTGGGGGAGGGTTTCGCCGGGGCTGAAGGGGGAAAGGTATAAAGGTTAGTTTTTGAATCCAGATAGGAAAAGAGGGAGAAGAGAGGAGCGGATGAAAGCTGGCTGTACTTACCACGCGGCGAATATGATGAGCCGACGGCGCGTCTGCGCTAGGCCGTAGTACTGGAACTGGACCAGCTGCCACGAGACGGCGTAGCCGTACGACGTGAAGATCTGGACCAGGCTGTGGAAGGCGGCCTGGAACTTGGGGTGGAGGATACCAAAGGTCTGCTCGAGCGTGATGATGCGCGGACGCGCCTTATTGACGATAGCGTCGCACGCGAATAGCGAGTCGAAGTTCTGCTGGTCGTTATTGCCGGGTCGGGCGTGCATCGGCGAGAAGACCTGGCACGGCGGTGACATATGCAAGATATCGACCCGGAAGCCATCCGCTTCGCGCAGGGCCATCAGCTCGTGTACCCAGAGCTCGTAGTGAGTAGCCTGAGGGAAGTTGTGTCGCCACGTTTGGCCGGCATTCTTATCGAGATCGAGTCCCCAGATCACGCGGAGTCCGGCAGCCACTGCACCACTCGTTGTTCCGCCGGCACCGCAGACTGGAAGCTGATTAACACACGAAGGAGTGTGTGAAATGGAATAAGAGAATAGACTTACAAGCATCGCCGTATGTATACGAGCTTCTACCATGTTCGGTCCTACTAGCTGCAGGAGCGTTCGCGCCTCCGTCTGTACTCAAAACAGAGCGTAGCCGCACTCGGATATCCTCAATCTCTTCCCGAGAAACATTCGATTTCTCGTCCTCATCCTCGTCCAGGATCTCGATGATAGAATGCCGACGTTGACGAGAAGCTCGCGGCTTCGGCTTTTCCTGAACTTTGCTCTCATGGAGTCTTTGAAAGTGACTGAACAGATCTTCGGCCGTATCAAAACCGTCACCGCATTCGTGACACTCGTAGTTGTGGTGATGGGCACCTCTCGGAGCCGGTCGGGCCTTGGGCTGGGAAACCTGCGGATCGGCGCCGCGAAGAACAACAGTGTCACCTTGCCAGGCTTTTCGAAGCTCAGCAAGACGCATGAAGCATCCCGGGGTACATTCCGGCTCCGCAAGACGCTCTAAGCATCTCTTGCGGACATGGAATGGATAGACCTTTTCCCACTTTTTCGAGCGGTCTAAAGCATTATCGTAAAACGTGACGAATTTCCACCGAACAACGACGCGCTCAAAGTCTCGGACGTAGGCCATGTTTTCCTCTTTGGTATCGAATTGCAGATGGAGACGAGAGAAACCAAGTTGGGGCATTGGAAAATTGGTACAGATGAGCTGTCGAATCCTGATTAGGCCGTATAGTCCTTTCTCGACCATACTTTGCTCCCACACGCCTCGGTGATCGTCGTGGTCTACTTCCAACATGTAGCACAGCTCATTGAGCTTTTTAGGTACAAGGCCGTTCAGGTCTTTGCAACGCTTCAGTAGCCAGCCCCGCAAAGTCACTTCGTCGGTTTCAACGTTCAGAATAACCTTGGCAACTTTAAGAAAGCTGCCGTCGAGGAATTCAATAGTCTTTCCAGGCTTGAGTTCCATGTTTCGCAGTTTGTGTTTCTCGATCTCAACAAAGGGCAAGACGACGGCTGCGTTTCGCTGGGGAGGGCGTAAGACGTTGAGTCTACGATCGCGAGATGACTGAGGTCCTTGCGCCTCTGGTCGACGAAAGTATTGTCTTTCAAGCCGATCTTCAAAGTCGTCCATGTTATTGGCTCCTCCAGGGCTTTCGTCATCGATAAGGTCGATGTCGATAATTTCAGAATCGGGTACGCGGGACTGAGGTCGTGCTGGATCGTATCGACGTTGGCGAGGAACTTGGTCGGTGACTGGAGTTGGCCCAAGTCCCTCAACATCAGATAGAAGTGCTGGTACCAATTCATGAGACCTGATGCGCTTTTTGGGTGCACTTGGCTTACACGAGCGTACCTCGATGATTTCGACTTCCAAATCAGAGTCATCCGGGGAGGTCATGGGTGTTGAGACTGGACTTAGCGATGACGATGGGGAATTAACCAAAGTGCAGGAGGACAATGTTGATGGTGCACGAGATCTTTTGAAGGAGACACTCGGCTCGACTTCCGATGGAGCTGAGCGAGCTGCATAAAGATGAGCGTCAGCAAAGAACAAGAATCAAACAGAATGCAAGCAATTTAAACTTGTTAGAAGTACCAAGAGGGTGGAAGAAACCCGGACTGATGGTATATCCCAGGTTTATAGAAATGAATGATTTGAAGACAGGCAATGAAAACAGTTTAGACTTACCATGAGGGTCTAATCTGGGCAATCCATCGTCCCCGAGGATATAAAGTGTGCCTGGAATGTTCGGCATGTTGATGGAGACTGCAAGCTTAATTCAAGGTCGTTTTGTTGTGATCTCAAGAGGTAGTTGGGAAGAGAAGTTGGGGAAGATGCCAGGGAAAGAAAGCTGAGGGGCGACGTGGTAGAAGTAGGAGGCCGAAAGGTGAACACTTGGTTGTAGCCTTAACGGGAGATCGATCTGAAGCCACGCTAAACACAGCAGATGTTTAGCAAGTTGATCCGCATCAAGTCGAGATATGACTATAGCTTGATCTCGAAAGGTGGTATTGAGATTGTGGCTGCAGTTGAGGTCGAGTTTGAGGTTGTTCGTTCGACGGAGGAGGAGGTCAAGAAGAAGACGAAAATCAAGCTGGTCTAGTGGAGGGAGCCACTTTGGGACGAGGTGAATTTGGTAGTGTAAGAGCTGTGAATTCGGGAGTTGAAGGAGCTTTAAATGTGGCTGGGTGTTTTGCTTAAGTGCGAGCCGCATATCATTCACCGATACTCAAAACAGGAAACCACAAAGCCCCCTATGGGACGTAAGCTGACTCAGATAGTCCCAACTAGCTGACTGATAATTCACTTGAATTACAATCAACAACGCAATTTTCAATTCCGAATCACTCTGCCTCTACGGACTCATAAGGGTTTATAACACCAAATGTAGTCTGTAGATACGAGAATTCTTTCCCAAGAGTCGATCTCCGAAGAAAAAAACATGCTACTCCCTTTCCCGTCTTGCAGACTTTCCCATGGTGCTACATGAGGCCGAGTATACAAGATAAGAAATCAATATACTTGAAATTTGAGTAAACTTTGAGTATCCAAAGGTCCTTGAATCAAAAATAGATACTGGCAGATCGTAGAGAGCAGATGTTGTTGTTGTTGTACTTATTTACGTCGGGCGGGTAGCAGGCGAAGCCTGCCGCCCTGGGACCTCCCATGGGGTACGGCGACGTGCTAAGCTAAGGAGTTACATACAAGAAAACCCCAGAAAGCAATTCAAAGTGCTGCAGCGAGAGCTGCTGTCGTCTGCGCCCTTCCCCTACGGATAGGATGGATCACAGTGCGTAGAGATCAGATAGCAGATCGATTTGAGCAGGGGATGTAGTACATAGCATAGCGTGGGTGCGTATTATTCACGAAATCAGAACATACAATGAGTTCTGCGAATGAGGACACGGCTTGGGGAATCCCAGAGCAGTGAGCATCTTATAGACTACCGACTGGTACTTGGCAGGAAACAATGCCCACATACCTCGACTCATCCGTAGATAAAGCAGGCAAGATGTGGCAGCTGTCCGCCTCCGACAATCGATGTGCCTCGCGATTGATAAAAGCTCGATCAAATAGCAAACAAAACAAAAAACTTGTCCTCGGCTACAATGAACTCGTTGCCGACAGTCCCAAAATATGAAGGGAAACTTTAACGAAGACAGCGAGTAGGCCACGTTGGACGCATCGAACCAAAGCTCGCATCGAATACCAAAAAATGATCGTTCCCTGACTGCCACTCTACTAAGAATGATCGGCTGTGGTGCGATAATCTCCTGTATTTTTGCACTGGTCTTGCCAGAACTCACATCAACGCCAAAAATGCTCTTGAGATGCACGCTCAAAGCTTGGCAAACATACTCTGTCGCAAGAGTTCCACGCCTAATCCACCACCTCCCCTCCCCCTGAATACGCTTGCCATTGCCTATTTCTTCTTCTTCTTATCCTTCTTCTTCCCCTCTATCGCTCCCTGCGGTTGCGTACTCGGTCCCGGACCACCCCCCATCATCGCCTGCATCGCGCTCAAATCCGGCATGCCAGGTATGCCAGGCATGCCGCCCGCGCCTCCAGCACCGCCCATCTCCTTCATCATGTCTCCGAGAAAGTTATCGCTAACACCTCCTCCTGTTAGAGCGGGCGAGTAATGCGGGAGCAGCGTGCTCATCTTCCATCCCTTGGGGACCGAAGGCTCAGGATAGGGTTTCGAGGGATCGCGGGGAGGGATGCCCGGGACCTGGACTTGCGAGGCGGTGGAGGGAGTTGTGGGGTTAGCTTTTAGGTGTGCGGAGATGAGGATATAGAGGTGGTGTTCTATTTCGTACAATCAGCAACGCGTCATTCGAAGCCATGACAAGATAGAAGACGTAAAAGGAAAGCTCCTTGACCAGTTCCTCCGGAACAGAAGAAGCATGGAGAGGATATAAAAGCAAAGCTGAAGCGAACAGCATACTATTCTTCACTCTCCCATTCCGGCCTCCCTTCAGCTTAATCTTTACCCGCCCCGGATTTGCCCAGTCCTTCGGATGGATCTTGGTTGGTTCAAAAAGCGTCTCCAACCCCAGCCGCGAACAGGCATTCACAATCTCCCTCGCCAGCGGGTTCGCAACTGCCAGCTCCTTGCCCACCATCCGTCCCTCCTTCCTGCTCCTGCTCGCGTCAAAATACACCGGATAGACGCATTGGAAAGCGGCGTATTTCGACTGGTCTTCCGCTTGCATGAATCGGGTTCCATCAGGCGCGGTTTGAACTTTCGGGGCGGCGGACGGAGGCGGTTTGTTGGAGCTAGAGGAGCTGGGAGCGGGTTTGGACGGCGCTGAGGGACGAGCTCGTAGGATTTCGCGCTCGTCCAAGTCGTCAGAGTCGCTGATGTCGCTGATGTCGCCCTCGGAGGGATCGCTGTCGGATGCTTCTTCGATGCGGGCGTGCGACATTATGGGCGGGGAGGCGGTCGGTCGGTGCTGCTTCCTGGTGAAAAGGTGAAAAGTGAGTGAGATTGGAAAGTGATTGAGGTTGCGAGCTGTGGGGTTTGGCGGGGTTTCTTGGAGCTCTGAGCTGAGGGCACGTGATAAGTCAGGATGGAAGGGAGAGGTCAGGCGCTGGGCTGGTGATTCTGCAAACTTTTATAGTATCAGACAAGCTTTGGAAGATTAAAGTATGGATGTGATGATCGAAGAAAGACTCCGTGGCGTGGCGAAGCTTAATGAGACTTGCAAAGCTGTTGACTACTACTTACATCCTCACAAGTCCAATCCGAAGCAGGCCATTTTGCATAGACCATGAGCTCGTATATTTAGAAATTATCATAAAACTATTGCATCAAAAGGTAAGCGAGTCCCCCACGTTCTTTCGCCACGCCGTGTCATAAATACGAAGACCCGTTCATTCCCTATTTTCAATTCTCCGAGCCCAGTCATCGCCAACACGCAGTCCCTCTACAACTACAACCCCTCGGCCTCGGCCAACGCGGTCCTCGCGCTCCCACCAGTGCTCTTTCTTTGGTGCATTCTCGGCTTCACTCTCACTGTCCGCGAGTCCACCGTGGCCACCGTCTGCGCCAACTACTAGGACAACATCTTGTCTGAGCCAGGTTTGCAATTGGTTGACCAGTTCGCCATTATTTCCCGAGAGGGATTCCTGGAGGTATACTATCTCGGGTCCGAGATGGCGGAGGATATGGACGTGCCCAGACGGTGTTGTGAAGGGGAGAACCATTGTCTCCTTCTCAATAAGTGCCAAGCCTTGGGCATATATCGCATTGAATGCTGGAGATGGGGAGCTGGAAGATCTGAATGTGTTAAGTTTGAAATCAACGGAAGAAAACCAACTTACAATTGCTTTTCCGATTCTGATCCTGGTGTCTGTGCTTGTTCGTGCCCTATATTCGAAAATGAGGAACTGAGAGATCCGGGAGGCCTGGCACCCCCCGCATCAAGAGGATGTTCCTTCAATCCTGGAGCGTATATGAGAACGAAAAGTCGTACTTTAGAGAAATCGATATTCCGAGGGAGATGTGACAGAACAGACTGTAAATATTAGACATGTAGTCAGCCAAAGAACTGGGCTCTCACAGCATGTTCATGGAACTCGCCCTCGTCGTGAACGAGAGCATCAGAGTGCGTATCAGCAGATACCACAACAGCGACTGTTTTCCGCCTTCCATGATGGACGGCAACTCTCTGAGCTGGCGCAACGCCGGGTGTATGGTCTGCAGAGCGCATCTCGATAGGTCCTTGCGTTTCGGTCAACGCCCTCGCTGCAGCCTCCTCGCTCCATGTCTTGTGGTCCTTGTAGGCGGTTCTGTCCTCCTCCATGATACTACCCAGCGCGCTCCCAACCACGGCGCCCATCGCGCCGATGCCACCAACTACACTGCGGCTGGCATTGTCGAAGAGTTGCTGTGGGCTTGGAGTCCTCCTCAGCGCGCCCGACATCCGAGCCATATAACTCTGGCTTTCCTCTGGTCTTGGCCCTGGGGCCGTGCCATATGCCACTTCTCCTGGCCTCACATCCGCGTACGAAGGAGGCCCTGTCCTGATAGTGCCATCCCGATGGTGACCTGGTCGATCGTAGACGCTGTCGTTATCTCGCGGAGGGCGAGGAGGATAGTCGTCCTCGTCGTCGTCATTCCGCTCGCTCCAAATCCACGCAGCGAGACCAATCGTCGCAACGGTGACTGAAAAGGCGAGGGGCAACCAGTATGTGAGCGCGCCGCGCTGAGAGGAGGAGGACTGGGTCCTGCGCCCAGATTGATCGTAAGACATATTGGAGGTCCGAGAATCGAGATGGAGGCCGTGGATGTGTTCATTACATTCTTCGGGTTGCTGGCATTCTGGAGAGGGAGGCGCATTTGTGTGAGGAGAGAGAGATGACGCACTCTCGAGATAAACTGGGAGTCCTCCGGTTTGTTGACTTCACTGAGCAGCTTTCACCGCGGATCCCTGTTACAATCATCACCACGTGACTACAGGTGTATGACTAACAAAATATCTGACCTTGACCTTATATACAGATCGATACTCACACTTCATACAACACAAAACCATTGAACGCTTTACAAAAACTCATACCTAAATCTGTCCAACACGTAAACAGATCCGGTTACACGCCGTCTATTCAAGCACTTCATAGAGGAGTCGCCACAAAAAATAGAAACCCAAAGTAGGTCGACCGGTAGTAGAACCACAACTCACGATGCCTCACGCTCTCTCGATGCCAGCCCCTGGCTTCCAAGCCATCATACTTTGCGGTCCTGGATCTTCGTTCCCGACCTTCACGGCAAACCCGGACGAGAGTCCAAAGGCTCTAATACCGATTGCAAACCGGCCTATGGTCTGGTACGCCATCGACTTCTGCTATCGGATAGGTATCACGAGTAGGTTAACCTTCTCGTTTTTGTTCATATCCTACGCAAGTCAACATATGCTTTTCGTTGTCTTGAGATTTTGTCTCGAACTTTCGTCATTTTGTCAAAATCAAGTGCGAGACATTGGAATTGCGCTTGACAATGAATGGGCCCAGCTGGAACGTCTCAGCTGTCATGCATTAGGGTTTATCATATTTTGCTGCGAACCGGAAATACCAAATACTGATGAAATTTATAGACATCACTCTGATTACCCCACCTTCATCTGCTCCAGCGATCACAGCTGCTCTCAACACAAACCCCCATCTCACAGGCCTCCCGCTACCCAAGCCGGATCTTTTGGCTCCAAAAGACCTCGAGCAAAATACCGGCACGGCCGAAATATTTCGCTTACCAGAAGTTCGCGCCGTTGTTAAAGGCGACTTCATTGTGCTACCATGTGATCTGGTTTGTGAGCTTGGCGGAGAATCACTGCTGGAATCATGGATGATCAAGGAGGGTGGTCTCGGTGGTGCAACAGGTGGTGGACATGAGTTCACCGGCCCCAAAATGGCTTTGGGAGGAGAGAAGGGAGGACGGCGGGGTGGATTAGGAGTCTGGTATGAGACTAAAGGAGAGACCGTCATCAAAGGGGAGGAAACTGACTTCATTGCAACATCACCTATCGAAGCTGGTCCTGTACCACCATCAAAGTCCTCGCTCCTTACCCATGTCTCCAAGCTGGTATACTCTGTCCCAACAGACACTCTCAACGACATCACCGAGGCCAAGAAAGCCCTACCAATTAGACACAGTCTCATCAAAGCCCACTCTCGGATACGCATGCTGAGTTCGCACCGCGACGCCCACATTTACATATTCCCCGCGTGGGTAATGGATATGATCAACAGCAACGAGCATATGGACAGTATCAGCGAGGATGTCATCGGATGGTGGGCCAAAGCTGGGTGGCAAGAGGGTCTGGCGGAGAAGATTGGACTGAGCAAGATTTTCTCTAGTCCTCCTCCAACAGCAAGTGAGGAGAACATGATGCAGGACAACAAAGAGCATGACAATATCGGCTTTGCTAGCCTCAGCACAACCCATACTTCCCGTCTCCAGGTCGGAGAATCCAACGATAGCAAAGAGAAAGTCATCGTTCCTCCCATCCTAGCATACATCCACCCTAAGAATACCAAGATCATACGCCGGGTCGATACCGCTCCTCTCCTGCTCTCCGTATCCCTCCAACTCGCTAAACTTGAACCGATCGAAGCTGTAGGCCGCGATGCATCCTCGCCGTTTGCGCACGAAGCCAAAGTAGCCTACCCACAAGGCGTAGCTTCGAAGACGACTGTCACCAGACAAGACTGCCTACTCGCAGAAAATGTGACAGTGGAAGACAAGTGCTCGATCAAGGAATGCGTTATCGGTGCCAACTGCCAGATCAAGCAAGGCGCAAAGCTCATTAGATGTCTGCTGATGGATGGCGTCGTGGTTGGAAAAAACTGCAAGCTTACGGGGTGTATCGTGGGAAAAAGGGCAGAGATCGGTGAAGATAGCATTTTAACGGACTGCGAAGTGCAGGAGAATTTGTTGGTGGACCCCGAGAGTAAGTTTACGATCCCTTCCCGAGCCGTGTACCCTCGTTTCCTGGTGTTGCGGCTTGATTGAGGGACCTTGGCTGATGCATGTGCACCTCCTAGCGGAAGACAAGAATAACAAGCTCATGTCGTCCGACGGTATGGAAGCCACGGAACAAGAGATCCAGGAATCCATCAAGGAGGCCAAGATCAAGGAGGCCAAGGATAAGGACGAAGCGACGCTGGAAAACGCTGGTCTGGAACTCGATAACAGAATGTAAGCCCACCTGAGATCAGAAATATCGCCAAAAACCAACCTTCGGCATGGGGTGCATGGAAGACGCTGGTCTGGAACTCGATAACACAATATAAGCCCACCTGAGATCAGAAATATCGCCAAAAATCAACCCTTCGGCAAGGGGTGCATGGAAGGGGAATCACACGCACTCAAAATTCTAGCCTGATCGGTATCATCTCGGCCCATCGCAATCGGTTCATGTTATCGATCAACTCGGTTCGAATCCACAATGGCAGTCCCAGGTGCCAGATCTGCTTCCGAGGCCAAAAGAATCGTGATGACCAACAATTTCAATACTGTCTGGGTCCATCAGCCTATATCTTGGAGGGTGGAGAAATCTTCTCCTATATCCGTAGCGCATGCTACTGGCCAGTCTCAAGCGCACGAGATTGTCGTCGCAGTGGAAGTGGGATGCAGGCAGCGCTTTGCGTACTATAGAATCGAAGAGCTTATTCATTTGTCGCTGCACACCCTGCTCCAAGGCAGCTACCACTCCTGCCCTACCATACCCAGTCTTCTCTGCTTTGCTCTGTTTCCTTCGTGCACGGCAAGCATCTTTTCATCGTGTATGCAGTTTCATCCCCTATCGTACCACAAAATCCTGTGATCCCCCCCTCCGCTCTCACCACCGACTCACGTAGCTCCCTCCCTTCTCCGGACCACACAAAAATTGGCTCCGACGGTACAGGCGCGCTGGTAATCACCAGCCCGTCAGTTTTCCATATCGAGGCGCGCTCCGTGGCAGCTGCTGTGTGAAATGAAAGGGTTCCCAGTCCACCCTGGCCTGGCGATGCCGCGATGGGTAATCTTGAATTTCCCAACACCGATTTTTCTCCAACACCGATGTTCCAGCTTTGATGCAAGACCCAGAATAGCCATACGGTATATTGTATTTATTCCCTTTTCTATCTATCTTTCGATCTATTCATCTACGGGTACTAGCGCGCTCGGTATGCATGGGAGATCGAATGTCACCTACTGTAACCACCTTCCTATTGTTTACATCTGGGGAGATTGGTTCGAGGAATTGTTTGTTTGTTTGTTTGTTTGTTTGTTTGTTTGTTTGTTTGTTTGTTTGTTTGTTTGTTTGTTTGTTTGTTTGTGTCTGCCAATCTGTTATCCGTTACATGAACGAGCGAACGATCAGTCCACTCCTCTCTCTCTCTCCTCTCTCTTATCATGCGAACGCCCTCCTCCGCACGGGAAAGGGAGCGCTTCCAGGTTTTCTTCCATGAAAGCAGTAATCTTCGCGAATTCGTTTATATCTTTTATATCTTTTTTTTTTTCTTTTTTCTTTTCTTTGGGGGGGGGGGGGCTCCAGTCTTGGCGATGTTTGGAGTACAGTGAGTTGAGTGAGTGAGTTGAGTGAGTGGCCCGGGCTCTCTCCATATGCAATGCATGGTATGCATATGCATACGCAGGGTCTCTGGCAGGCTCGGAGGGGACTCGGGAGGAGAGCTGAGGTTGTAGTGTGGGGGGGAGTGGTGTGGAGTCGAGCCATTTCAAGAGTCAGGTAGAGAGAGTACCTACCTGGCACTCTCTTGACGGGCTTTGGTTTTTTTTTTTTTTTTTTTTTTTTTTTTTTTTCGGTTTTTTTGGCAGACCAGGTTTTTTTTTTCTTCTTGTTTGGCAGTTAGCAGTTGGCAGGTGAATAGAGCTGGGTACTTAGCCGGGTGGATATCTAAGTGGATATACGTAGTAGATGAGATTGGGCATTGCGATTTGTTGGAAAGAGGAGGAGGTGGAGGAGGAGGAGGAGGGTAGGGAGGTGTAGATGCTTGTTCGCTTGGTCGTTCGCTTGAATGCTTGCTTGTTTTGTTTATTTTTCTCTTAGTTCCCTTGTTTTTCTTTTCTCTTTTCTCTTCATACCTCCATTCTGCTTTTCGATTTCTGTCTTCCCCTCTCCCTCCCTCTCTGGTCTTTTTTCTCCACGCCAGCGATTTCGTTTTCGAGAAATCATCATCATCATCATCAATCTCATCCTCTTCCCATCCCTCCTCCCATTTTCTTTCGTGGGCCTGCCAGGCTCTAGACTGGGTGTATTTTATTTTCACTTGTTTTTTTGGGGGGGAAGGAGGGGGCATTTTAGTTTTGTTTGTTTCTTTACTGCAGTGTATATGCAGTATGTATGCAGCGTAAGCTCTGTGCAGCGGGCCGACTCGGGACTCGGGAGTCGATGGCTTACTTGCTTATTGCCCGACCGGGGCTCAGGCTCGGGCTTGGTACCTACCGACCGTGAGATGGACGCTGCAGGCACGCAGGCATGCATGCATGTATGCATGTATGTACTATGTACCTATGCTCTACTTAAGTATACGGAGTACTCTGTAAGTGCATGACTTGGAGCGGGGAAGAGGAGGGAAGTCGTACGGAGTATAATAGCAGCTGAGCTAGCTGGGCTCTCAGCTCAGCTGTAGATTGCATGTATCAGTTGGTTGATTTGGATGGATGGATTGATTGATTGATTACAGCTGTTGAGATCTTTATCGTCATCGTTATCATTCTCGAGATTTTGGTTGCGATGGGATAGGGCAAGCTAGGATGTTGTTCATACCCTGGTGTAGTTATTTCTGTGAAGGAATATACCTCGTGATAATCTGAAAATAAAGATATCTAACAAGAGGACGGAAGATCTGCAGAGTAGCTCTTGTTTAGAAGCTTATCTGACGGGGGGTCTCTCTTTTTTGGGGGGGGGGGGGGGGGGGGGGGGGGGGGGGTTTCCATAGCGGTTTTGTTACCTGTTGCTGCAGAGTGTATCCTTTTTTTTTAAAAAAGTGAAAAAAAAAAAAGAAGAAGGAGAAAGGCGGGGGTTTAGGATTGTTAACGTGGTGGGATATTGTATGAGGAGAGAAGAGGAGGGGGAGAAGGGGTTGTGTATGAAGGAAAGAAAGGGAAGGGTAGCGTATATGGATTTGAGTGAAGGTGTTCGAGGTATGGGCATGGTTTGCTTGTTTGCGTGCCTGCTTGCTTGCCTGCTTGGTTGCTTGCTTGCGGGCGCGAGTTTCCTTCGCAGCATGATTGTATGTATTGAATCGAGATATTCACTAATGGAGGGAGAGAGATTTGGTGGGTGTGTTGTGTGAGGGTGGCTGGATTGGCTGGGCTGGCTGGCCGTTGATTGGAATGGTCAGTAGCTCTATGTGTTGTATGTATTTAGTATCATCCGACTGGATTGAATCCCTCTTCTGGAAAAAAGGGTGCCTTTTTACGTAATACTGTGCTTGATTCCAACTTCTGAATATAGCTTCAGAAAGGGGAGGAGAGGAAGATAGGAAGGAAAATCGCTTCCCGCGGTCTGACTCTTGAATCGAGAGAGCGATTTCATTATTCCGATGATTAAAAAATATTCAAAGATTTATCGTGGTTTGGGGTTTTTACTTTCTTTCATTTATGGATATGTCATTGTGTTATTGATGATAGAGTGGAAAGGAGGGATGAGAAAGAGAGAAATATATATAAATTTAGATTTTTGATTTCTTAATGATAAGCTTTTATTTACTTTACTTTACTATAATCATGTACAGCTCGAGAACAACCGAACCAGATAATCAGCTAGCCATCTTCACGTGTCGATCTGTCTTTCTTCATATCCATCCGCAGGCATGCATAAGCCATCCATCTCGTCTTTCCTACACCGTCGTAGAAACTAGAAAACTCCCAACCTCCCAACCTCCCATCCGCCTCTCCCTCCCCCTTGGTATCAGCCCCTCCCCCGCCTTTTAGAAGCGTTGAAAAAAAGGCGTTGCTGTACATGCGAGAAAGCTGGAAGCTGGAATGCTGCCGCTGTGATTGTGTACCCTCAAGCCACGCTTACCGAGTCATGTCATGTCATATCGTGTTTTGTGTCACTACTCTACATTTTTGGCCGTTGTAACGGCCGACGCCATTTCCGTAACCCAAATATCAATTTGGGCTGGGATAGATTTAGTCGGGCTAAGTGCAGAGTAAGAAACGAAGTATATTGAATAAGAAGAAAGGGTGATAAGATGAGGGAGGGAGGGACGTTGCCATAGCGTTGGGGGGAGATAGAGGCTTGGAAGTTGGATACGAAGTACATGGATGAAGATATGTATGGAAGAATGAGGCGAGTGAAGACTCCGTAGAGTATAATGAAGTCAGAAAAGAGCCATGAGCGAGCGCTCTGAATATTTTTTTACTATTTATCTATCTGCTTTCTGTAAATTTATTTATGTATGTATGTATGTATATACTTCGTATATCCTCTCTACCTTATTCTTCCTGATCCCCCAAGTCTGCCATGCCATGAAACTCTGCTCCCGTGCTTTCCGTACCGCAGAAGTTCCTATATCCGCACTTATCGTACGTACAATCTCGGTGCCTACGCTTGTCTACATATTAGGTTGCTCCTCGGGAAATATATGGCTGCGTGACCTCGAATAGTAAGGTCAAGTGATTTCCACTCACTGGCTTGAGCAGCAGTTACCTGGTTGATCTGGATATCCAAATACGTACTTGATAGTATCGTTCGCTAAACGTCACCCGGTGCAAATCGATCTGGTGTTACACCGCAGCTGACTAGTTAGGCGAGACGCCGGGAGGCAAGAGACGGGCTTCCGCGGGTCTGCAATATGCAATCTGCAATCTGCAATGTGCATCTCTCCCCGCCGGGGGAGCGGATGGGGAGGATGGGAGGGGCTCTCCTTTGCATGATGATGCATTCTCTGGCGTGGTTGGGGGGAGGGGAATGGTGGTTGAGAAGGCTGGCAGGCGGACTGATCTCATGGGCTCAACGCTGAGATTAGCTTAATTAGTAGAAGGTGCTATTTGATCGCTCTATGTTGGATGTAGATCGCTGGACGGAGAAGAGAGGGAGAGTGATGTGATCAGGTCAGCCGTTTTTTTTTCTGCGGGCTGGCGGACTAGACTACGTAGGTATTGGTGTTGTTGGAGTCCCAGTGAGGGAAGAGGAAGAAGAATGTAGGGAGGAGGCCTTTAGGGGATCTGGGACGAATGAGATCTTGATGGTCTGATTCTGCAGGATTTAGTTAGTTGGGTGCTCGATGTCAAGTCAAGCACGTCAGTCAGTCAGTAGTCAGTAAGTCAGTCAGTCAGAAAGAAAGAAAGAAATCAATAGGTAAATATAAACGAACGAAGAGCACCAAGAAGAAAAAAAAATCGTTTCACGATGTACAAAAATATGCTGCTAATTGGGATCAACGTTCGTTTCATCATCGGGAATGGGGGCAGGATCATGAGAGCCAAGATCCTGCGAGCAACGGACTACGGTGCTTGTCGCAAATGAGGATCGAAGATCTATGCATCCGAATGGATCCGCCGCGGAGTTGGCTCCGGTGGGAACGTAATTCGACGAAAGTGTAATGTCTCTCTGTGATGTGTATATATGTTTGGTCTACAGATCTCGGTCTGCATGTCTCTCAGATCTGTATATCTCTGCATGTCTCTTCTTCTCCTCGGTCACGCCGTAGGTCGGTCGGTCCAGAGACATTCGGGATGTGCAGCGGCAAATCGCGCAAGATGCAGGGGAAATGCAGCAGCTAGACGCAGCACATCAGCGGAGGAGGACCGGAAGACGGAAGGGTTGCAGCAATCCTGCCTTTTCCTGCTGGAGGCTTTGGGATCCGAGGGGACGGTCGAGCCTTGTTTGTTGATTTGTTTATTTATCGGTTTGTTCGTCGTAGGTTAAGATACATACCTACATACGGGGATGATGTTTTTGCAAGAGAGAGAGAGAGAGAGGCAGACAGGCAGGTAGCTAGCTAGGTGCAGGTGCAGCGCTGGTGAGTGAGTATAAGAGATGATGAGATACTTATCCGTAGTGGCGTTCCAACTCGCTCGCTTCCCTCTCACTCACTCACACAACACTGATGCCGAAATGAGACGATCCGGCCCGACAGTGCGTCCTCTTGCGGTATTCCGCAATCATGAGCTGAAATGGGGGCAGGTTAGTCAGTCCTTGAGTAGGTTTTGGGGGGGGGGGTCACTGGTCCCGGTTACACAAAGCTAGAGTAAATACATACAAGCATCACGCACTCTACTTAAGCCTCGGCCTGGATGTTTTTTTGCACCTCTTTCTGAAACTTGCACTCTCTCAGAGACAGGGATCGCGTAGATTACAGATTTATAGATTGCAGATTACAGGGAAAGACTGCTCACATCACAGCAGCCCAGGGGGAGGCCTGCTCCTTGGCAGAGCTTTTATTGATGTTGTTGTTGGTGGCTTAGCGAGAACTGGTCGTCGCTATTGGACCGTCGATTCCATCAACTTTGCAAGATATGATGAGTCCGGGAAAAAAAGCCGAGCTCGGCCTGGAGAAGCATTTGAAGCACTTTTCTTTTTCTCTATGTTTTTTTTGCTTGGAGCAGGGTCGTCGGGCTAAACAAAGTTATTATTCCGTATCCCGAGTCCCGACCGAGGTCTTCCTTTCGACGAGAATGAGATGAGGCGCATCTCAACGGCAGCGCCATCGAGCTGGGAAGAAAAAGCCATCCAGCTCTTAGATGCGCAGAAGGGCAGATTCGAGTAGTGTCCGGTGAGTCCGGTCACACCTTATCAGTAAGCGACTAAGCCCGTCGAGAATGAGGACGAGCTTTACTACGTAGGCGATCCAGAATATCAAACTAGCATCCCTACCACCGGCCTTCTTGGGAACCCCAAGAGATGTTGGTTCGCAGATCAGACTATGATCTGCCAATAAGCAATTTCGCAGATCAAATTTGTTCTTTGAAATTGCCAGATTAGGTAGACGACGTCAGGTCCCAGGTCCCAGATGCCAGATGCGAGATCCCAGATCCCAGATCCCAGGTCCCCTGAGCCAAAGTTCATCTGTGCCTCAGCGGTACAGTTCAGTAGGTCGAATCGAGATATTGACATCTCGTCTGTCTTTCTGTCTCTCTGTCTGTCAGTAGGTCAGTCTGTCAGTCTGTCAGTCGAGTCCAGTAGCCGTTATTTCCACTCCTATCGTAGGGCCGTTCGAGACGGTCGGTACATTCTCAACGATCACTGCCCATTCCAGCCCCCGATTTCTGGAATTGAAAATCGTCGTGCGAGGAATGCAAAGGCAAAACTAGATCTCCAGTTCCTGCTAACTTTGGAACATGTTAGCCAGACCTCTTCCAATGAGGGTGGATATCGTAACCTCTTCCTCCATCCTGTCTCAATCAAGGGGCATGTCGCCACGCCGAAAGGATATCTTGCCGGAAGAGAGATGTGAGACGTTTCTTCTTTTTACTCCATCTGGCGGCACGAAGGTCCCCACAATTGGGATCTGAGGCTGATCCAGCCTGCTCCAGGACTTCTGTGCAGGCTAGAGACAGCCACCAGCTGCAGGATAAATGTTTCGTTAAGAGCAGGCACGGCCGCCCTTCCCAAGGGGTAAGCAACCACGACCTGGAGAAACTTATTCGGCCAAACATCTTTACTATTCAGATCCGATCAGGGCTCCTTGCTCTTGCACGTACGACAGAGACACCCTACGTCCTCTTGTGGAGAAGACACGGTGCCTTCGCGGAAATCTTAACGGCGGTGCCAGGGAGTGAGAACCGCCCAAATCTCGAAAAGTCGCGACAAGAGAGTGGCATTCCAACACGACATACCTTGCTCATCCCAGCAAGAACGCGACTTCAGACGATTTCAGACGCGACTCAAGATAATAGTAATACCCCTTCGACACTCAATATTGAAAGGTGAGCTTAGTCTAACCAACTCTCCTCATCTGGGACAGAGCGACATTACCTTCAGACCCCATCTCAGGTTTGGGTTGTCATCAAGTGACGCAACATCAACTTGATAAGGGCCCTTTCTCCCCGATTGCAAGTCAATATCTCTGAAGAACGTCGTCGCTCATTCCAGTCTTCATAGCCACTGTCTTTTCTGAACCTTGAATGCCTGCCCCCGCTACGGTCCGTCATCCTTCGCTTCGTGTTTGCAATGAAAGCTAATTTCGAGGACAGTCCTGAGTCTGAAAACCCATCTCTCAGTTGAGGCTTTCTTGCAATGATGTACATCAACAACAACAACAACAACCACCACCACAGTAACATGCCTTACGACAATCCCATGGGAGCTTCCTACTCCTCCAACCATTCCGCAACCTCCTCCTACTCGGACGCATCTTCAGGAACCTGGGACTCGTCGACTGTTTACACGCCGATGTCAACACCCAGACGAGGATCGCCCAACTCTGGTTCCGCCAAGCGAGAGAGCTCAGCTGTTTCGGCTCCGACCCCAGTCTCAACGCCGGATAGATACGCCAACATCAATGGCTTCAATGCCATGAATGCCTTGACACAGGGTATGATGGTAGGATACCAACAACAGATGGACTTCACCCCAAGTCAGCCGACTTTGGCCCCCGAAGTCAACATGCCCCAAGTCAGCATGGCCGAGATGGACTACGGGCCATACCTCGATTCCTCGTTGTGTAACTCATTTACAGCATACGATGGTCTCCCATTGTGCGCGCCCTCCCTCGAAAACGAACTATTCTCGCCCATGTCCGACATGAGCTGCCCTACGCCGCTCTCGAATAGCTGCGTCGTCCCCTCCCAGACGAATTTCATGGATCTATACACGATCCAATCTCCCACCAAGTCTCTGCACCTCAGCATGGACTATGAACACGCGAGCCCGGAGTGCGACTCGGGCTTCTCCATGTCCGACTGCTCGCCGCAGAGCATGCGGTACATGATGCCCGACCCCGGGGAACACCAACTCCCCGACTGCTCCACGCCCTCGCGCCCGTCCAACTTCCGCGACTCTCGGAACGGGAACGACCATGGCGGCCTGCTGGACTACCAAGTCCCCTTCTACGACAAGCCCACGCCAGCAGACGACTCCGAGCCCAAGACCCCCGCGAGACGCGAGGCGCCAGCAGCCAAGCTCCCGCGCAAGAAGTCATCAGCAGCCAAGCGCGAAGACCGTAGTGGTGGCGGCAGCGGCAAGTACGGCAGCATCACGGCCGTCTCGCGGGCCGGGCACTTCTGCAGCCACCCCAGCTGCGGCGGCAAGTTCGTCCGGCTCGAGCACCTCAAGCGCCACGGCCGGACGCACCAGCCCCCGCGCTCGCCCGTGCCCTGCGAGTTCTGCAAGAAGATCTTCCCGGCCGACCGCATGGACAACATCAAGGCCCACGTCCTCCGGCACGCCGTCCCCGGCGCCCGCAGCCGCACCCAGTACCACCCGGACGCCTACGCGCTGTGGCTGAGCATGGAGAAGAAGCCGCGCAAGGGCTCCGCGGCCGCCGGCTCCAATAACAACAACAGCACCAACAAGAAGAAGATCAAGGCCGAAGGCGGCAGTCAGGAGGGCACAGCTGCTAGGTCGACGACTACTGGGCCCGGCTCGAGGCCTCGTACTGGGCACGCCGGCTGTGGAGGTGCGAGTGCGAGATCGAGCTAGTTAGCTAGCTGTCTGCTTGCCAACTGTGACTTCGACGATATACGCCGCCGACGCCCGCATGCTGCTACGAGGACCCAAGACCGCTATGATACCCACCTCCCCACCCCGGCCGTGTATGTGTTTAAAGAGGGAAAAGAAAGCATGTGTGAACGAAAGAAATATCCTTATGATTTGATGGTTCATGTTTATGATTGATAGCGGTGGTGGTAGATTTTTTGACTGGCGACCGCCCCAAAAGTTGCGGAAAGATCTCCCATGTTTTTACGTCGTCTTTCTGTCTTGTTTTGTTCTGCGTTTCTCCATTAATGTTGTTCGCTAATCTATGTACTCTTTTTCGGTCTTTCGAAGCGAGCCCTCGTTCATTTTTCTTGACCTCTCTATCTGTCTCTCGCTGGACTGATCTGTACTGAGGACACATATTCAATCTTTTTTTTTTCTTTTCTTTTCCTTTTCTTCCCTCATTTTGGAGGGGGAGCGAGGGATTCGTCAACGCCTTGTGAATCGATCTCTAGGACTTACCTCCATGCAATCATTACTTTTTTTTTTTTTTTTTTTTTTTAACATCTCGTCTGTTGGAACAAACTATAGAGTGTGCATTGCATATGTGGCGCGGTGTGTTATACTGTTTTCAAAATCTCAATAGACACATCATACTTTTTTCTTGGGGGCCCAAGGCCGCGGGCCAGGTGTATGACTTGGAGCAAGAGTAGTCGCTGCTGGAGCAGGAGCAGGAGGTGCAGAGAGAGGGAGGAGTTTTTTATTTGATACGGTTTGGGGCGCCAGAGAAGACTCAGATATCGAGATGGGAACAGACCACCAGGGCATGCATAGTTTTTCTCTCCTCGACTGATGTACTTCTCTCTCTTGGTTGATTGGTTGGTCGCATGGATGGGATGGGATGGGATGTGGGAAACAACTCGGTTTCTGTCTTGTCACCACTCGCTTTTTTCTTTTTTTTACTTAAGACAGAGACCTGAGAATCACTTTAAATAATGAGACGATTCAATTCAAAACTCATTGTAACTACGCGGATTTTCCACAGAGCTGTAGTAGCCGGATTCCAGAATGCCCTCTTCAGAGCATGGGCTGTATCGTCCATCGTATGCATCTAATAGCATAGTTCTCCTCCTCGTGGCTTCATCTAGTAACTAACGGCTAGCAGCGTAGAGAGTCTATCTAATATCTGCAGCTGCTGCTCGTATAATCCGCCGAATCCAGAAACCCACCAGGTCTCGCGATCCCCTGCCCTCGAGAGTCCCCAAAAGGGAGCAGAAAGTGGCGTCGACGGTCGAATCCAGATGGATCATGGAGATGGCATTCTTTGATAAGGCAAGCCCGCCGCAAGCCACCAACATCTGCACTACACGCCGGCAGAGAGAGATGCTTGCACCGCGTACTTATAGACGTGGATGGACCCCTTATGCGGTGCGGTGCTGTGCCTCCTCGCCGCGCGCGGGATCGTACCTCGCAGTATGTATGTATGTATATATGCCTCGCACGCGCATGAACTACTGCACTGCACGAATACCCTGTCTGATCAATAATAATCATATCAGAAGTAGCTATGCAAAATATGAATATATATCTGAATAAATGAATACAAGCATCAACAACGTCAGCAGCATTGGTTACACAATAACCGTAGTAGCAGCCATTTTTCTTGCTGAATGATTGTTATAAATTTTATTGGACCTCTTTCACTTTCGAAGTTTAGGCGCCTTTTTTACTTGATATTTACTTACTTACTCAATATCCCTTACGTGCAAATATGCTTGGTCTGCAGCTGGGGATTACGCCGTATTTATGTTGAGGATTTGAAGCTAGTGAGTGAGTGAGTGAGTAAGTAAGTTGATGAGTGAGTATCCCACCTAGCCACCTTCCAGCTGCTGCAGAAGCCTTGATAGATAGATAGATATATTCCAAAAGGATTCAAAAGCGCTGAATCAATAATGTGGTGTACATATCCGCCCTTGTAAAGCTCTTCGCTTCATGAATCGGGAAGCTGGCTGGCAGACAGGCTAGCTACAAGCAGGACTCTCCGTAGAAGGTAGGGAATTTGTACTTCTCACGCACTTACCTAGCTACCAGTCGCTCCACGAGCTATTCCTCTCTTCCCCTTCTCTCTCCCTTTCTCCCTCGTTTTCTCGCAATCTGTATTGTTTTGTTTTTTTGTATACCACGCACGTGTATCCACTATACGGTGATACGATGACCGCACCCAACATCTCGGAATAGTCAGACGTCCGTCTTTTTCCTGTCGCTTCTTTCTGCCTTGCGCCCGAGGTGGTCTTCTCGGGTGCTGGTGCAACGGCGACAAGGTTCTTCCTGCTGCTTGAAGAAGCCACACTTGAAGCGAGGACGTTGCGAGTTGCAAGTATTGACGAGTATCCCTAACGCTATATAGCTAGCATGTATCTACGGATAGCGCTCCTTAGGCTCCGTCGCGGAGATCGGTCACCTGCTCGATATACGAGAATGCAAGGAGACTCGCTAAGCTAGAAGGAAAGGAAGCTTAAGCCCAGGTTTGCCCTTGCTCCTTACTACTGAAGTCGTCACGCTGAATATCTGGAGGCTGAGTAAGAGTCTGGGATAGCATGCGTGTCAATTGTGCAATACTTTCAGCGGGGACTGTAGAAGTTCTGCAAAGGTAAGCACATAGATATGTAGACTCCTCCCTTCACTACTTAACCGGTCTGGGACTGGCCTTTAGCTTTAAAAACCGCTAGCTGCTACTGATACCTTAATGCAAAAGGAGGCTTGAATATCGCAACACAGATTCTGTGGTTCTAGGAGATTCTAGTGTCAGTTTTGCAAAATAAGAACTTGGTCGTTTGCCCGATCGAGTTGAATTCAGTAGCTGATGGAGCGGGAGAGATTTGCTTCGGGCTATTGACCACCTCCACTTTGCAGGAGCTTTCGTTACCAGCCATTGTGCACAGGAGGCTTATTGTGAGCACATCTTCTGCAGGTAAGAACTCTGCTTTGGATATTATATTGCTGACACGTCCTTCTTAATCCACATTCCTATTCGCAATTGAAAACCATTGCCGGATGCCACATTCTCCGCCCGTTTCAGAGACAGTTGGGGGTAATACGAACCAGCGCAAACTTCCGCCTCTAACGTGAAATGATCAGCTCAATTCCCTTTGCAGAGAGGTAATCATGACTCTCTTATCTTCAACTCGTTACCCCTTTTGCAAGCGTAAACGCACACTTGCAGCCCAGCACTCATGTCAAATCATTTCGTTATTACACCCGTCGAGGCGCATGAGCCAGCTATTACCATACAGACTACTCAGAGCTCCACCCATGCGAGCATCCGCTCGATTTCCCCGCGCCGCCACCGCATCCCTTTGGGCGGGATAAGGATACTGTCTACGGCTGAGAGAGCCCCGGACTAGGACGCAGGTGATAGGCGATTCGGCGCTGCTTTCGGGATGTTTAGCAAAGAGAGAGCCTGGGATTGGAAAGGAGATGATGGGGAGGGAGTTGAAGCTACAACTTGGAAGGTCTATGACTGGATAGAGAAGCGATGGTTTACAGCAGCAACAAGGACGGTAACAGCAGCAAACGAGAGCGTTGTTGCGGTAACGACAGCACATTATAGCATCAACAAGATCAGTAACAGCAACAACAGAAGCGCTGTCGCGACAATAGCAGCAACAGCACATAATAGCATCAGAAGCAGGGCAGCAGCAACCGCAGCAAAACAACAATAACAATAACAGTCATTCAAGACCAATACTTCCCGAGATGACATATCTGCGGAAGAACCTTCAGATGTATTAGAAGACATCTACTCGACATCTATTCAATGTCAAAGAATCTATTCAATCTTAAAGACTTACGCACATATGACCTGGCAATATCGAAAACCCTCGGCTACGATTATTATTGACCACGATCAGCGACGCTCCGGGTAGAAGGCTATTCCCCTGCTTCTTTGCAAAAAGCATAAAAGTGCGATTATCTTCTCGAATCTTTACATCCGATCGATAAAGATGTCTTCAAATATGTATCATTACCCCTCTTAAGCAGAGTGTGTTATATCAGAGCTGCCGAGGAGGCCTTGAGTGTTTGTTTGTGTTCTTCTATCGATTTAATATACATCGCAGCCGCAATGTTCACGTTTGAAAATAAATATTTACTTTACGCCCAGCGCCGTCTTTTAAATACCTTTCTAGTAACCTCATAAGCTTCAGATTATTTCCCAAACGGACCAACTCTTCTAGGCATGAGCTCCAAGAATAAAAATCCATCCCTGCAACTATACAAATACTGACTGGCGATGCACTCCTTGATTCTCTCGCTAAATGAATGTAACGTCGGCTACCTACTTATATATGAATTTCTCGCTAAGAAATTAATAATCGGCACGTGCAGCTTAGCCAATCCCAAACAGCAAACGAGTACGCCTTATATACAACGACAACCCGCGATCAAAATGTCACTCCCGCGCTACGAAACGGCGAAAGATCATTACCAGGCTGGCATCTCGGCTCTGGCCCCGTACCTCGATATCGAAACCCTCCGTGCCATGGTACAGGCCAACCGCCGATTCTTCCACATTTTCAGCTCCTGCCTTTGGGAGGACCCTGTCAAGTATCTGCTCCTGTCTGATACGCATAGCCCGTTCGGTGAGTCTTTTTCTCACAGAACGATCCAAAGAGCAAAGCTCTGCCCGGCTTTTTTCTGCTCTGCTAAGCGCAAGTCCATGGCCAGAGCGTTTTGTCGCCCTACTTCTCCACCCGCCGTTCCAAAAGAACAATGTCTTTGTCAAGTCTCTCGACGTCCGCCCGATTCTTCAAGAGGCCTTCAAGCGCCAACATGAGCGTGATTACTGGAAGAATGAACCAGACTTGAATCTCGAAACTGTTCTCAGGTTTATAACCAAGATGCCGAATCTGAAGTATCTGATACTTGACGGCATGCCATCGGTCGGCGACGGCACCTACCGTGATACCAGCCCTGGGTCCGGCCTTGACATACTCGTCTTCAGCGTCGCCAGCTGCTTCACCGTTGATGTCAGTCTGGTGCTCAGGCAGCCTCGCTTCCACCATCTCATGCACCTCGACATGTCGGGTACCGACACGACCCAGAGTAGCTTCTGGCAGCTGGAGCATCTGGACCTCCAGAACCTGCGCGTGCTGAAGATGCGTCAGCTGCGATTGACCACCATCCCGAACTTCGTCCTCCGATGCGGACCGCGGCTCTGGAGCTTAGACGTGAGGGACAACTTTCTTGGAGATCCGCAAATCCGGCGCCTGCTCGACTTCTGCAGACAGCCAGACCTTCCTGGTGTAGCCGACCCCGTCAGCCCGGACGACGATGCGGCCATGTACGAATCTCCGCCTGTCTACCAGAAGCACGATCACGGACCCTGGTCTACGCTCTCCACGCGACGACCCGACTCCGCCTCGGCAGTGATCCGGCACATGGAAGAGCACGCCCAGAGCGAGAACAGCTCGATGTACATCCAGAGCGGCCTCACCAACCTCTATGTGTCCGGCAACAGGCTGACCAGCGAGATCCTTGTCGATCTTCTCAGCACGCGGAACCGCCTCCAGGTCCTCGACATCGGCACCGTCCGCGCCGCCAACAAGAACAAGACCAAGAACCATACCACCGACCTCTTCCCTGCAGCGCCCCCGCACGCAAGCGTCTGGTGGTCTCCTCCGTCTCCCATACGCCCCTCCGCGCAACCCTCCCCCATCCAGGACCTCCGCATTCACCACTCGTGGGCCACCTACACGCCCACCATCAGCATCAGCAGCAGCAGCACGGATACCTTCCACCTCCCCCACCTCCACGACGCCGAGGCGTTCGGGAGCGCATACACCTCCGCCCTCGATGCCGCCGCCGCCGATCCACTAGCTGCCGCCACATACCACCTCACCTCCCTCACCCTCACCGGCATCCCGACCAAATCCCACGGCTTCACCATCGAGCAGCTGATCCGGCTCCTCCGCCACGCCGCCGCCCGAGCCGAGCGCCTGGCGCGGGCCCGCTCGGCGCAAGCCTCGGCGCAAGCTCCGGCGGGGACTCTGCTCTCCGGTCTGCGCCTTCTCCGCTTGGAGTTCGTCCGGGCGGATACCGGCCAGGAGGAGGAGGAGGAGCAGGAGGAGGAGGAAGACGAGGAGATGGATACCTTTCTGGCCAGCACGAGGGGTGATTTTTCTTTCTTTAATAACGATGATGACGATAATAATAACAATAATGATGACGATGACGATAAAGGGAAGGGAGACAAGAAGGCAAAGGGTAAAGAGCAGACAAACATGCAGACAAACATGCAGACGAGAGCGAGAGCGAAAGCGAAAGCGAAAGCAAAGCTCCCGCCGGCTGATGATCTGCGCGACGTCGTAGCAGAGCTGAAAGCCTTCCGCGCGAGCGCGAGCGGCGAGGTCCCGAGATGGAACGGCACCTTGCAGCTGGTTGTGCCTTTGACGGCTTCCTGCTGAGAGCTGAGGCGGAGTATTCAGCAGTTAGTTAGTTGTGGTTTTTTTTTCTTGCTTTTTTTTGTTCCGTTCCTTTTTTTTTTTTTCGCTTTGGGCTATCATCGCTTAGATACCCATTTCCTACCTTCCTACCTCCGTAACGACTTCACAATTCAGCTACCTACTATACCCACCAATCACGCCAGGGATTCAATTGCACAGTCATTTTCGCCCCTTCTACCAAGGTGATTTGTGTGAAGTTTGAAGCTAGCCTGAAAGCCGCTATCCTATCTGGAGTATTCCCATTCCCGTTCCCGTTCCCGTTCCCGTTCCCATTCCCGTTCCCATTATCATATCTCTTCGTTGACCTAGTATCTCGCTCGCTTTCGTGGTATACATTTTTCCAAAACAAAACGAAAGGCATTCCACACCGCCAAGATGGAGCCAAATGAGAAGCACACCCTTGTTCCAGATAACGCCCTTCGCAATGCCCAATGCCGACGCTCACTCCGAGCCAGACCCGAACGCCGAGTACTGCTGTGCAGTGCAGTAGAATTCAGAGACATGATCCTTTTCCCCCGCCATCCTTCACCTACATCTCCCATATCATGCGTCTCCCTCACTGCTCCCGCTTTCTGTTCTCCCCGCTTCCCCAGCCACCTCACGTCAAGTTCCCCCGCTTCTCCTTCTCCCGGTTAGCAACCCAATTATCAATGATCTTGCCAACCTCCTTAAACGCAACCGGCTTTGTCATGAACAGGTCGATGCCAACCCGTACCGCCTCGGTCTGGTCCTCAATTGAACTGCGACCTGTAAACGCTATGATCAGTGCCGCGTTGCCATCTCCGTCCCCACCTTCATTCCTCCCACCACGTGCCCCAGATCCCTTGCGATCTGACACCACAGAGCCCCAAATAGTGTCCGACGAGGAGTAAAGGCCCGGGTTTGTGGCGCGGCGACGACGATCTTCAATCGCGCGGATCTGGCGGGTGGCGCCGAAGCCGTCGAGCACCGGCATCGTGATGTCCATAAATATGATATCATACCCTTCTTTCCTAGCATCGACCTTGTTCACAGCCTGCAGGCCGTCCATCGCCTCGTGCACCACCGCGTAATTCCTCCTCGTGAGATATGTGCTCAGGAGACGAATGTTGATTTGGTTGTCGTCCACTAGTAGCAGCGTAGGAGAATCCAACTTTGCCTTAGGCTGAGGTGATAAGGGTTTAGGAATGGGTTCGCTGGTCACGGACTTTGGGATGGGCATGCGTTCTACACTCGACGTCCTCGGGGGTAATTTGAGCGAACTTTGTAATTTCTCGCCAAGCTTTCCAAGTCTCGGAGGGGTTTTCAGTTTTTCCTCCACCTGAGGTATCGGGAACGGGAATTCCGCGTGTTTCTCGGGCACTGCGCTCGGGGTCGGGCTCTCCAGGGCTTTTCGTGCATTGTCACTATCAGCCGCCATACGAGAGTTGTCCAGGACCTCGCCACCTCTCGGGCTCATAGTCAGTTCCTCAAAGACGCTACTCAAGTCCGAGGATTCCGAAGAATGGGCTTCAGGGCGAGGCGTGGGTATGAATGGTGCACCGGGGAGACATTGTGCAATGGCTTTGGCGAGTTTGAGAGGGCCAATGGGTTTAGCGATAAAGGAGACATTGATATCGGGGGAGATGCTCATATTACGGTCGAAGCGCGAGCTGTGAGAAGAGAGCACCACAATGGATGGCGAGTTCTTGTGAGAGGAGGACTGAGCGATCAGTTCAGAGATCATGTCTGGAGTTGCTTCATTTGAGATGACGATTTCGCACTTCTGGCCGAGGGGTACGATGCGCAGGCCGTACCATTTTACGAGGAAGTTTGTGATGGATCTCTTGAGTAGGCGGCCCATATCGCGGAGGACGGGGTCTCCGGTCTCGATGTCGAAGTTGTGAAGGGCGGCGCGGTAGCCGGCAGCTTGGGATTGCAACTGTTTGATTGTGTCGTCGGTGTCGCGGGCTACGGACATGATCGATTTCTGGGTACTGGATGAAGCTGCAGAGCCAACCGTTCGAGGCATCTCGCGGAGAAGTGGAATCTCGACTGTGACGCCTAGGGATTGTTAGAAACGGTAAGCCAGTAGGTTGTGTACAGGTGGTGACTCACGGGTACCACGGCCAACCTCGCTGTCAATTGTGATTTCTCCTTCGAGCAGAGAAACAATCTTTTTCACGATTGACAAGCCGAGACCAGTTCCGCTCGACAACGAGTTTTCCTGCGCGAAAGGCATAAAGAGCTTCGATCTCAAGAAGTCATGTGAGATTCCACGGCCGGTGTCTTCCACAACCAGTTTTATCATAGACCTCGGAACATTTTCGCTGCCAGCGAATGATCCCTCAGAGGTGACGTGAAAATCATCCGTATCGACAGCCTGCAGGCTCACCTTGACGTATCCATGAGACGTGTACTTCAAGGCATTGCCCAAGAGGTTCATAATTAGTCGCCTGAGTGCTCCAGGTTGAGTGGTAAAATGGTAGTTGTGGCACTCGGCATCGAGGATGACAAAAACTCCAGACGAGACCTGGATACTTTGCGAGCTTGTAGAGGCATCCGTTGCAGCTGCCGATTTGATGGAGTCTGCCATCTTTCCCCGCGCATCTGCGACCTGGTCGAAGGATTGCGCGGTGGTGTGTTGGAAGACATGACCGGCAAAAACACTGTCGACCACCTCCTCACACAGTATGGAGATATCGAGGGCCTGGAATAGGTTGAGCATAGGGAGGTCGGATTGCTGCAGGGCAAGAGGCGCTCCTGCTTTTCCTGTCAAGCCTTGTGGCCGGCCCTTGTTCTTCCTCCAGTTCTTCTCGAAGTGATTGATCTTGGAGTAGTCGAGAATATGGTTCTGTGACGTTTAGCGAGGAAATATCACGGATACTCAAAAGACTCACGATCGTGTCAAGTAGCGTTCTGCCACAGCTATCAATAGTCTCGACAAGGCCCCTCTCCCAGCCAGTCGAGTTCTCTTCCAGGAATTCAGCACTTGCAAGGATACCATGTAGAGGTGATCTCAGCTCGTGAGAGATGCTTCCGATGAAGTCGGTCTTTTTCTGGTCCGCGATCTCTGTGTCAATCCTGGACCATTCAGCCATCACAGAGTTCCCAAAGGCACTCAAGAACGAGAGCTCGCTTTGCATGGACAAAACACGGGTCGGCTCCGTTGACCAAGCAAAGCAAGCGCTCAGCCAGCGAGACGATCCGGCATTCCAGAGAGGTATGAACAGCAGCTGCCGGACACCAGGAAAGTACTTGGCCAGCATCTTGGCGACAGACCTGCTCTGCTTGTTCTTGACTTTGCGTTGTCGCATCTCCTTACTGCGCTTCAATGGGTCGCTCGATAAGGGTGGATGTTGCTCCTCGTCCGATGAAGAGGATACACCACCGTCAGAGTCAAAGTTCCATAACTTACCCCGGGGGTATCGAGTGAGCAGGGGCATCAAAGTCTTCTCTTCCAGCGGGTTGAAAGATTCCGTGCCTGGCATCGGATCACTATTGATGGAAGCTGCATATGGAGTCGAGAAACCTAGGAGTTCGCACGGCTTCGAGGCGGTGCTGGTAGTGTGAGAAAAGGCCGTGTCAGCAAATTCCAGAGACCCATCGCCCTGCGAGGGAAGTGCGGGTAATGCTGCAGGGAATCTTCGTTTCGATTCTGCATCGGAAAAGTATCCCCCAGCGGACACCGAACTATCCAGATCGCTGCTCAGGCAGCCAGCTATGCTACTCGTTGGACTCTCTTGGTGACTGCTCGGATCTCCGTGGGGTCCCTGGGTGTGAGCTTTGTCGCTACCGAACCCGGTTTGCGCGTCGTAGAAAATGCATCCGCCGTCCACCTCGAATGCTTCTCGGATCAGGTTGGCAGCGCGTGAAAAGAGCAGCTTCATCGACACGATCTCCGTCTGCTCCTCGCCTGGGGAGCTGGCACTCTTATCATTGGGGTCGCTGGGAGATGAAATCGTAACACTCGTCTCGTACGACGTCTGTTGCGACTGGGCCATAGATTCCAGATCTGGGCGTTTGCTCGGGGTATCCTGAAGGCTGTCCTGGCCTGCAGCAAATATTACCTTTTCCGTCCTCGACAGCGCCGCGGAATACTCCCTCTCCGGACCATCGACACCGGCGACAGATCCCGCATGTGACTGTGACACGGAGCTTCGCACTGAGCCCTTGGACCTCGTGGTTCGAAGAGAATTTTCCGTCTCGAATTGGCCTACGATCTTGGTTCCTTCGTTGTCCTCGGCTTCGATTTCGGCCTCGGCGAGCTCTGCTCGGCCTTCCACAAAAGACGCGAGTCCTCGACTCATCTTCATGCCTCGACGGTGCTCCTCGACCTCTCTCGTCATCTCCATGTGCCTCATGATGGTCACTGCCATCGTTCCCATGAAGTGGACTTTCTCCGGGGAGAGGCCCCTGCCTGGTCTTTCGTCCACCACAAAGAGACTGCCAATGGGGATGCCGCGCTTGGTGATCAGAGGTACTCCGGCATAGAACCGCATGAATGGCGAGCCAGCAACAAAAGGTAGTTGATTGAAACGGTCGTCCTTGCTCAAGTCATCCACGATAAAGACCGGGTAGGATCCACCGCTGGGTTTGACCGCGATTGTTCTGTTGCGCACTCATTTAGCCTGGTTTAATCCCATGATGTGGTTGGCTTACCTCTCGCAAAGCCGTCCAACCTTGCTCACAGCCGCACAACCAATCCATATGTCATCTCCTGGCGCATGTTTGGTGTTATCTACCAGATCCACCGTCTTCGTGCCTTCGGCAATAAAGTATTGGGTTTCGGCATCAATGACACTAAACAGTCAGCACCTGCCCTCGACAGCTTTTCGAGGTGGGTACCAGCCTTATCATAGCCCGTTGCGAGCCCAGCCTCCATGTTGTCAGTTGGCAGAAGGCTGTCAGCGCGGTATCGGGCGAGGAGACTTTGGAGGACGTGACGTTGGATGTCACTTTGATATCTCTGTTATGTTCTGTATCATCGGAGGACTCTTCCGTGATCTCTGGCTTGTCGGCCGCCACGGGGACTGGTTGGTAGTATCTGCAGCGCCGCTTGTTAGCCTTTTCATGATCGCTACACAGCCATCTACCTTCCCTTTTCTATCTGGAGGGCGATAGGGACTGGGATTGGGACAGGTACAAGTACATGTACAGGTATTGAGACAACGCACTTGTAGACCTCTCTTGCCCGCTGGCTATCGGACACGCCCTCCAGATGCAACGCGATTGTTGAAGCGATAGGCGCCATCAGGCCGACTTTCTCTGATCCCGAGCCAGATTGGCGTCTGCTGTAATAGACTCTCCCGGGCGCGGTGTCACTACCTGTATCGGCAGAAAGGTGTCGAGCGAGAGACTGAACACGATCTAATATTCAAGGATTTCCGGGCGAGAAATCGATCTCCTCGGCGACTTTTGATTCGGCGGATCCAGCGTTGCAGATAGGGTAAAAAGAATTGGCTTCTTTATCCTTTGGGGTGCTGTCGTGTGTGTCCTGTCCTGTCCTGTCCTGTCCTGGCCTGGCCTGTCGTCGTCTCTTATCCTGACCTGGGAGCACCCATATTAAGGTGAACAAGCCTGCCCGATCTTTCTCTGCTGCGGCTGAAAGTTGTTTGAGCTGATCTGATCTGGGGTAGGGTAGTGTAGTGTAGTGTAGTGTAGTGTGGTGTGGTGGAGTGTGCGTAGTTCGAATGAAGTGCAGTGGAACTAGACACGACTCGATCCGAATGCTTGACTTGACTCGACTCGACTCGATTCCTGCCAGCAGTATGGGGAGTGGGAAATGGGGATTGAGGGAAGGTGTAGGATGTAGGACGTGGGATGTGGGTGAGGGATGTGGATGTGAATGTGGAGGTGGGATGTGGGTGTGGGTGTGGGATGTGGGATGTGGGACCAGAAGATGGGACGAGAGATAAGACTAGAGAATAGCGGCGACGGAGGACCTGTCAACTAAGAATTTACTTACTTGGTTGGGTAAGTCAACGATGGAAGGTGCGAAGTCAAGTTGGCTATTATCGGGCGACAGAAAGTGCCGAAGCGCAGGAGCAGAAGCAGAAGCAAAAGCAAAAGCAAAAGCCGAAGCAGAAGCGACGAAGCAACGAAGTGACAAAAGTGACGAAGCGGCTCAATCATTTCCAGGGTGTTGACGCTACTGACGTCACTTGCACGATGCCCAGCCGGACCCTAAGAAAGGAGGGAGACTCGGCAGTGACCAGGGACCAATGACCAGCGCCCGCCTGAAACTCCACTTTCAACTCCCTGGGTTCCCGATGTACTAGTTATCTTCAGGCGGTAAGTATTACACCGGTGAGGCAGTAGCAGTCTTTTCAGGGGCTGGGATGGGCATCAGTCGGTTGGATGGATGGATGATCGTTGCAATTTGTCGGAAGTATATACAATGGACATGGCACGGGCATAGGAAGGTCAAGTAAGGCAAGGAAGGTACTACAAGTATGTAACTTACAACTACTACAGTAGGTAGGTAAGGTAATTTGGAAGGTCAAGTAAGGCAAGGTAACTTACAACTATTTAGGTCAGGTAATTAATTACCTAGCTGAGGAAAGCAGTCCTGCTGAGGATCAAAAGTCCAGACGCCAGACGCCCGACGCCAGACGCCAGACGCCAGACCGCCACCGAACCTGGGACGGATATCAGTGACGGAGGTACTACCGTCACACTTCATTTAGCCGATGGGAAGTTTGGAGTGATGAGGTACCTACCCACCGACTGTACAACGACTGGTGAAGTCTCATATACCAGAAGAGGGTCAAACGCTACCCCAAGGTAGATAGATATATGGCATGAGTCGCAACCCCCGGGAATCTAGAGGCATCAGCCGTGGTCAGTGATCTTCTCTTCGCTTCGCTGTGTTTGTTGATTCCTCGCTTCTCCCCGGGCCACGCCAGGACTCAACGCGGCTCTAACGATCGGATTTTTCCTTACAACTTGACACAGGAAGAGACCATACCTAGGTCAAGTTATTTATTCTCATACCTCGCATATTCATTCATACTGACGAGTGCCTTCGTAGAGAGAGTATCAAGTCGTAGGCCGTAAGTGGTAGATTCTAAATTGTCGCCTGAACAAGCGGCCGGTTCCTCCATTCAAAACAGCCTGAAAAGCCAAAAGCTTCTGCTCCCATTGTTTTGATGCGAGCAAGTCCAGGATGTGGGGTCCGACGACTCGACTCGACTCGGACGACCTCGGACCGACCCCGTGACTCGTGGAGATACTTTAGTCCGGGCGAATTTCCCCGGTGCTCTAGCAACACCAACAACTAATTTATCACGATTGCAATATGATACCACAACGCAATCCAAGAGCGCGTCACAGCTACGACACTGCAATTCAAACATTGAAGTCCTAATCCTCCGAGGTCCCTCGCTGCTTCCATCATACGTCCTGCTGTCGAACCATTCACTTTGCGACAAGCGTCCCCTTGCGAATACACAACGCGATCGATGCAAGAATCCGCGGGGTGAGAGACACAATGGAGTCTGCCGCCGAGCACCGACATCACCCGGCGCCTTCAAGCCCAGTCAAGCCTCCACGGAAGAGGAAGAGAATCGTAATCTCCTGCACCGAGTGTCACCGCAGAAAGCAAAAGGTAAGGTATACACCTACCTACCTACCGACCGACCTACCTACTCACCTACCCACCTACTCACCTACTCACCTACCCACCTACCCACGTACGCGCCCTCCACATAGCTAACCCTCGCAGTGCGACCGCCAAAATCCGTGCTCGAACTGCGTAGCCAGAAACAAACAAGGCCTGTGTCGGTATGAGAGCGAGTCGGCTCGGAAGCAACAGCTTCTAGACGAGAGCGCGAATGGATCCGCAGAAGAAGGCGCCCTCTTCCATCACGCCCAGCAGGAATCCGAGACGGCGGCTCAGGTTAGCGCATTTGGATATGCAAAGTCAAGTGGCACTACCAATACCGCGCTGGGCATCTTCAAGAAGATAGAGAATCTGGATGCGGACCCGAGCTCTAGGTTACCAAACATGGCGTCCAGTTCCTCGGAGTACGGGGGCTTGAGAGAGAAGTACAAGAGCATGATACGCCAGCTGCCAGCGAAACCGTATATCGAGCAATTGGTCGCGTGTTTCTTCCGGGAGGTCAATTGGCAGTACTGCCCGTTGGACGAGGGGCCGTTCAGGGACTTGCTCAAGAATTGGCATAGTCTGTCGTTCTCGACGCTCAATAAGGGGCCCCAGGAGTTGCCGCCAGATCTGCAGTTCTTTCCTGCTCTGCTGTTCCAGACATTGGCTATGGCGTTGCAGTTCCAACCTATCGACTACGACCAGAGTCTGGACTCGCTGAAATATGCGGCTGGGATGTCACTGGATGACTTGGCAAGTGATTACAGCGAGTCGGGCTGTCAAATCCTCTGCATGCTCGGGAAGAGACACACAACGCTGGTCACCGTCCAGGCTGGCTTCCTCCGAACAGCATACTTGAAGAATTGCGGCCTCGTACCAGAAAGCTGGCACCACCTCTCCTCGACCATCAGAGATGCCCAAGAGATCGGACTTCACAAGCCAGACATGGCTCAACACCAACGCAAACCCGAAGAGAAACCCGAGGACTACCTGGAACACCTCTGGCTTGAGCAACTTCGCCACCGAATGTGGCTCATCCTCTCGCTCTGGGACATCCACATGGCCATCGTCCTCGGACGACCCACCGTCGTCTCCACCCGTGACGGCAAGCCAGCCTTCCCCATCGATGCCCCCATCCCCAAGAACCGCCGCGAGGTTGCCCCAGCCCAGCGAACAGACGCCGACCCACCAACACCCCTCACCATGCTCCTGTGGAATGCCGAGATCGCCGCTCCCCTCTGGGACATCTTCAGCCTCGAAAAAGAAGACCCCAATCAAAACAACTACTCGAAACTCGAACTAATGCACAAGAAGATCAACACCATCACCCATTACTGCCCGCCCTACTTTCGTGCCCAGAACCCAGACACAACATTCGACTCTCACCCCGACTGTTTCTGGCTACCCTGTGCCCGCGCCACCTTCCAAACCAGTACAGCCTTCACAGTAATGGCCCTCCACCGTCCTTACATCTTCACCAACGCCAACTCTCGCACCGCGGCACTCCGAGCCGGATTGGATATCCTGCGCGCCCAGCGCACCTACTTCAATCTTCTCAGCATCCGGCACTACAAGATGTTCTCACTCGTGCTCAACACCTTTGACGCCATCGTCCTCGTCGCAGCCATCTACATCTTACACCCTGCTGAAAACCCCGACGAGTTGGATGATGCGCTGCAGCATTTCCGATGGGGGATGGATCGCTTCGAGACGATGAGCGAGCGCAACTCCATGGCGAAAACTGCTCTCAGCGTGCTGAAAGCTATCTGTGTGAGACTGAGGAAGGCAATGAACCGCCCTGTATGCCAGCCTAGGGTGGAGACGGACATGTCCCAGGTCGATCCACAGCTGAAGGTGGATGTACCGCCCACCAGCGGCACCCCTACACTCCCAAGTCCGGAACCTGGCGCCGGCTTCTACTCCCCGCGGTGTCCCAACCCGCCGGCCCCGCGCCATCCAAGTATCAGCAGTGCGAGTGCTGCTGCTTCGAATTCGGAGGCGCCTCAGAGTGCCAGCACGGCCCATACCCAGTACACCCTCCCCACCATCTCAAACCTCACCGAATCCGCGGTCCGCCCCCGCTCTATGCCCGCTTCGGCCGCCACCGTCCCTCCCGCAACCTCACCGTGGTACACGTTCTCGGTGCCGCAAACCTTCGACTTCTCGTCCATGGCCCCTCTCCAGCCCATGCGCGACCTCCTGTTCAACGACCTCGGCGGCACCATCGACGGCGGCTTGGATCTGAACAACCCGGTGGGGATGCCGACGCCGGGTATTCCAGGCTGGAACGCAGGTGCGAGCGGCGGGGCGAACGGCATGAGCAGCGGTGGAGCGGATCCGCAGTGGCAGTTCGAGGGCGATTTCGCGAATGACAGTTTTTGGGGGTTCATGAATACTTATCATCCTTGATGGGGCTCTTTCTAGCGTGGGGGGGTGGGGGTAAAGGGGACAGGGTGAAGGGCGCAAGGATTTATTGGGTTCATGGGTTCATGGATAATGAACAACGACCATGTTTACGTTTACGTTTTAATATAAAGGAATCGTAATGGGTCACGGAGACGGAGAGGTTAAAATCCAAGGCGGCTATATACATAGGTACATATCGGTAGATACACAGGTACATACATAGGTACATACTGGCTCCCAGCAGCTGTAGATATTCTGTAAATAGAATTCTGTATTTACTCTTTTGTGCATATACTCACTCTATTTACTTCTCCCTCTCCCTCTCCCTCTCCCTCTACACTTTGCACTCTACAAACATACATACATACTTCCCTCCTTCCTTCCTTTCAAGCTTCTACTTCTACTTCTTCGTTCATCGTCAATCCTTATTTAATTAATTACTTAGTTACTTAGTAACTTATTTAGACGCGCTTTGCTTTGCTTTGCTTGGTTCTTTGCTCAGTTCTCGGCTCTTAGTTTCTAATACTTACTTAACCCCCCTTCCCCTCTCTTAATGACTTGTTTATGTACTTATATTCTGGCTGTGGCCTTGTTGCTGCTGCTGCTGCTGGATCAAATGCCGTGAAATAGCTAGCGAGCTAGCGCGGTAAGCTTCCGTCTTGATCACATTAACGGGGCGGTAAGGTCGATTCTGTAAACATTTTCTCTTTTTTTTTTTTTTTTTTTTTTTTTTTTCTTGGAGGGAGGGGGATGGAGGGAGGGGGAGGGGGAGGGGTTGATTTTTGATTTTATAGTAGCGGAGCAGAGTACCAACGATGTTACAATGTATATAGGTAGATAACCCCCTTCCCGCTCCCGCTCCCTTATTTTTTTCGTACCAAAACTAAAAGGGTCGATACTTTGAAAGTAAAAAAAGAAAAGAAAAGAAAAGAAAAGAAAAGAAAAGAAAAGAAAAGAAAAGAAAAGAAAAGAAAAGAAAAGAAAAGAAAAGAAAAGAAAAGAAAAGAAAAGATGAAAGGAAATCCGTGATAGCCAGAGTTCATCAATCCCCACCTTTGGGGAACTACTCCATAGGACCACTTAGCTTTCAACCTGCTTTCATCTGATCGAACTAGATGCATAACATCAGAGCTGAATTCGTCTCCCCCTCCTCCCTGCTCCCCCTCCCATCCTTTTTTTTTTAGCCGAATCGAGATGGATGAATGAAGGGGGACGAAACGGGCCGATATGTGACGGACCGAGCCGAAACGAGCTGAGTCGAGGCCCTTTTTTTATGTTTCCATTTTGGGGGGAGGGGTTTTTTTTCCACAAAACAAAGAGGTTGGAAAGGAATGAGAAGGAGGGAGGGAGGGGGGGGGGGGGGGGGAAGAGAAGAAGAAGAAGAAGAAGAAGAAGGAGAAGAAGAAGAATAAGAGAAAAGAGAACGAGAGAAAGAACACAAGTAGATCCAAAAGAACTACTCGTCCATCAGTATGTATGCTTTAAACAAGGAGCGCTGCCTGAGCATGTATGCATCTATCTATTAGAGAATGAAGAGAATTGAAAGACGGAGGAGGTGAATAATGAAAAGGGAGAATAAGAAGAGGGAGGGAGTGAGTAAGTGAGTAAAATGAATTGAAAAAAGAACGAATGTATAAACACCTGGCTTCTAGCCTCGGGTTAAGCGTTAGCACAGGGAGAAGAGGAGAGAGGAGAGGAGAGAGAGGAGAGAAGAAAGGAGAAGAGGATAGCAGGAGAAAAATGTTGATAAACACAAGTCATTTCCACGAGAGAGAGATTTACAGAGAGAAGGACAGAGAAAGAAATGGATGACTTCGCTATGGTGAGTACTATACATATATGGATTTCTGCGTCCGATCCCAGGCTAAAAGACCCATCGATTATTCGATTCCGTGCGCCGCCCAGGTATGAACATCACTATAACACCCCAAAACTCTTAACACAATTGTTTGAATGTGCGTCGTCGTCATCTTCACACGTTTTTCCTTTGAAAGGATCCAATCTTTACTGCCACTGCTGCTGCTGCCGCTGCCTACTACAGCCTCATACAGCGGCATAACCCCCTCTACTACCACCGCCTTGCACCGTATTCAGGACCCTTCGCATCCAGTCCTTAAATAAGTACGGGATGTCTCGGATCGTATCGCCGTGAGGAAGCAGATCCCAGCCGCGGGCGCCGTATCGGTTGTAGTTGAGCCAGGATCCGAAGATGAGATAGGTCGCGGTCGAGAGAAACGCACTGTACGCAGAATATTAGCGGTAAACAAAACCAACGGTCTTGTAAGGACGTACATGATAATGAACCAGGTGAAGAAGCCCCATCCGGCCGTCTTTTTGGAATCCCCGTCATCATCTTTGACATTCTCACAAGCGTACTTGGTCTTCCAATGCAGCCGCAGGACGTCTTCGGTTTCGCCCGAGGTATCATATCTCACAAATTGAAGGTCAGGAGATTTTGCATCATCCTCATTCGTGTCGCCACCATCTTTCGCATCGTCTCTCTTCTCCTCCCCTTCCGCGCGCTTGGCTTTCCGCGATTCGTATTTGTCTTCCGACTCCCACAGATTCTCAAGCCCACTTCGGTTCAGGTCGCATTCAAACTCCACGATGGCCTTTTGCTTTTTGTTACTCCCCGGCGCAAACCCGCCGTTCATTGTTAACCTCAACCCTTGTTTTTCCGAGTCTGCGTGGGATCCATCCGTCTCTAATCGCACCCACTTGGCATCCAGGTCTCCCCCTCCCTTCTCCTTCAAGTCTCCGGCGATCGGTATAACCTCCCCGATGATGCTGGAATTTGTGTCTTTGTTGATGTCATGTTCTATCCCGCAGACTATTCCAAGCCGTTAGTAAAGCTTTAGTATTTCGCCTATATGATCCTCTAGGGAAAACGGCTCGACTTACCTCTAGTGTTACCCGGGCACGCATCTTTCCCTGCTCGTTTTAGAGGCTTACAGATATCGATTGTATAGGTTGTGTTTTTCCAACTTGCGCCCCGGTCCTCACTGTGCATCACCGACCTCGGTCCCCCTAACGTGCTCAGGTCCCACTGATGCGTTTTGTCTATCACGATTTTGGTGCAGTCAAAATTGCCAGTCGCCGCGGCGAGGGTGGGAAACAGGAGTGCTGATAGCACGGTCGCATCTGCTGAGCTTCGGGGTAACCGCATGTCAAAGGTTTCCAGAGGGATGGAGGGACAGAGTAGCAAAGGGTTTCGTCGCCGCTAGATTCCGTAGACTGGAAATAAAATGGTGAGGAACGGGAGGGAAGTTGTATAGCGGTGTGGTTGTGCTGGGTAAGATGTTTTGTTGCTTCTAAGCCCGACTATGCGATGACGCTAGATCCAACTTCCGAATATCAAGCACAGCTTGGTCACATGACAAGGTCGGCTACACTTTGTGACTCGGATGAATCGAAAAAACTATTCAGCGATACGAATGAGCAGTATCGTGCCCTGGATTCGTAATCCTGCTTTCAAATCGTTTGGTCTCCAGAGGCTATAATCATAGTCACCTGCCCAGCATGAATAAGCGAGCCCCTTTTCATGTATCAAAACAAACATTGGTGATCGGGGGAAGGATCGATACCAATAAGAGTAGCGTAAGCCCCGCAATCTCCTCCTCGCTACAATGCTCGAGGACTTCAATAAGAATTTAAAAAGAGACGCAATTCTCGTTAAATGATATCGGCGGCACGCAATGGGGCCGAGGATAGCACCTTTCCAGCATGGTGACTAGCATGCTAAGCTCAAAGCCCTACTGACCGAAAACCTCGAGACCCTTCCTTACTCATCCCAACCACGCTCAAATACCCGTCTCAAGATAATCAACCACTCCATCTTCAACACCACCCAGGATTCTTTAAGAATGCTCGCGAAGTCACCTCATAACAGCTCTTCTCACCTACATACCCCGCCAGCTTGACCTCCTTCTTCTTCGTACGACTCTGCTTGATCGGAAGCTGTGTGAAGAAAGCTGCAATTCTCACTCCCTGGTATCACAAGAGAAAATTGTTTCTGAGACTATTTCCTGCTGTAATTAGGACAAGGAAATCTCAAGTGGCCGCTTCCCGAACACAGCGCAGCCAGCCATATATAAAAAGGAAAAAAGCACACCAATCCATCGTCACAATTCCAGCACGCGAGAATCCTACTCTCCCTTTCAAAATCAAACCCCTTCCAACTGAGGTATGAGAAATATCTCTTCTCGAACTTTTCTTCTTAATCCTTCTTGATTCTTGATGCACCCACCCGGAAAACTTAATTAGAGCAGAAAGCCTCGTAATAAATACCTGTGCCTTGGGCTGGCACAGAGAAACTCCAGAAGACACCTACTCCGACCTGCGAGGCCGGCAGACGACACAACTCCCAGACTCCGGCGCAAAAACCCACACCAGCACACCGTTGCCTGAGCACCTATCCGCAACGCTCCAACATCATGTATGTGTTTCTTGAAAAAAGTCTTGGGAAAGAAAAAGGGGGGGCAGAATTACCATCCTTTCTCTACTCGCCCTGTGGTGTGACGCTCCGCTGGCCCTCCGGGGGCCACTGCCGTGGAGGCCGACTAAGCAGGTAGGTGCTCCCTCCCAGAACTCCTGGTCGGCCTCCACGACAGTGGCCCCCGGAGGGCCAGCGGAGCGTCACACCACAGGGCGAGGGTGGTGGCTGACTGGCAGCGGACGCTCTCTCGGGGGGGGAGGCCAAGCAAGAATACGCAAAAGTTGGAGTTACCGACGGCAAGAACATACATTCTAGGCATATCAACACATAAGCTTTCCCTCAGCCGATAATCTCGAGTCTGGATTCATTCCTGTCAGTCAATTTTGGCCCGCCAACTATCAGATGGTAAACCTGGCCTGGATGAACATAATTCACTTTTCCATTTCCATTACCGAGCCCAGCCATGTTCTCAGATGCTTCAAGGGTATCATAACTCCGAACACCGATCCTCAATCCGTCCTCTACACTCATCTCAGCTCCGGCTCGCCCATCCAATCCGGCTTGGCCAACCACGACCTCTCCATGGCCGGAGCCTGCCTCTCCATCACCGGCGTGGTCTGCTGCGGCTGCTTCTCGCCAATCAGCCCATTCAGTCCTCGACTAGCCCGGTCATCCCTCGCGTAAATCTTCAGACCTCTGAGATGCGTATCCTTTCCGTTCTGATGATTCTCGATAATCCTGACTTGTACCAAGAAAACCCTTAGCGTCCTGCCATCAGGAGCGCCTCCGACGTGGTCGAGGGGAACGTCAATCCAGCCTTTCGGTTGCTCGAATGAGAGAGCTGCAAAGGGGATCAGGTCATGGTAGGCCGTCCCGGCAAGCAGGGTGATCCGGGTAGGTGTGTAGGACTCGTCGGCCTCGAAGTCGAGGAAGATGCGGATGGAGAGGATGGAGACGAGGCGGGAGAAGTGGATGTTGAGGTGATGGGGCTGGGGACCATCTGATCTGTTGTTGCATGTTTCATTAGCCCACAATCAAAAGAAACTTCGGCTCCTGCGCCAGGGAAACAGTAGATACACTCACTGCCAGAACAATCCCGTGTCGTCATCCCTCAACGCATCAACGCCGCACCCGGGCTTGCAGCTGCTCACGGTCCAGCTCGCCAGATTCCCAATCTCCCGCAAGCCCAAGGCGGTCGGATCGAAGGGGTTGTCGATTTCCATGGGCACTTCATTCAGGGTCAGGTTAGCAAGGTTTCTGCTGGCACGCCCGACCTCGTCGGCGCGTTGGGGGGATGGTCGCTCGGCCCGGCCCGTTTCGAGTCTGGTCCGCCGCATAATGTCAATGAGGCGCATCTGCCCGGTGATCAACTGGATATCCTCCTCTGCCGGCGGACTGGGCGGGAGGGTAGCCCGCTGGGGAGTCGGCATGGCGGATTCGGGTTTAGAGACCGATCGGATGCCTGGTGGGTGGACTGCAGTTGAAGGGGAGAGGAGAGGAGAGGAGAGGAGGGGGAAGGGTAAGGGAAGGAGGCAAGACAAGGCAAGGCAAGGTAAGGCAAGGGAGGGAAATCAATTGATTGTAAAGAAATACACACACACACACACACACCTTCATCGTAAGCACCTTCCTCGTCGTCGTCGTCGTCGACGACCTCCTCCTCCCCCTCCTCCCCCTCCTCTTCATCGTCCTCGTGGTCCTCGTCGTCCTCACCTTCCTCCCAATCGTGCCCCTCCCCTCCTCCCCCCCGAGCCCGGGGAGCTGTACGAGGATCTCTCCCTCCGCCCTCCTCCTCGGCATTCGTCAGCTCCTGCTCCGAGGACGACGACGACGTTGACAAGCCGTCCTCGCCCCCCTCCAACATGCTCGCCAATGCGCGATGGCCCGGGGCTGCCGGGGCTGCCGTGACCGGCGTCGCTTGCGGTGCATCTCGGGACTCCCATGGTGGGCGTCGGAACCTGAAAGTGGGTAGGAAATTCGAAGCTGGCGAGGGCGTTTGGGCTGGGGGCATGGTCGTGAGGAAGTGACGTTGGGACGTGGAGACGTGGAGACGCTGTGACTTTGAGGTCTGGACGCGCCGATGGGGAACTCAGCATTGAAGAAGGACCGATGTACCTACAGTATGGATGATGATTAGTAAGCGAGGGTGGGGCTGGATGATGACGTACGGAGCGTCGTCCGTGGACTCCGCATTCTGGAATGGGAATTGGCATCGAAATCGGGGAGTCGGCGCTCTGTCATTCCTCTACACGTGACACCACCACCGGCCCGCCCCGCCCCGCCAAGTCGGAAGTCCTATTTCTCCGATCTTCAGCCGCAGCTCCTTTAGATGTTCGTACGGAGCAAACTTTCCAACTTCCCTCCCTTTACCAAAAACATACCAACTTTCTGATAAGAAGACATTCTGATTTGTTTTATTTGTTCTGTCTCGTTCTTGAGATGTTTCGCATTGCATATTCAAATCATTTTGATCCCATCTACGTATAAAGCTTGCTTTTCTCTCGCATCTTGGTGTCTGGCCTGGCTCTCGTTTCTCATGTCTATCAGTCAGTCAAGGCTCTCTTTTTTTCTCTCTTCTTCCTCGCCACTTCTCATAAACCGCTTGTTATATATTCTGATCTCAGTCAGTCAGTCTGCGCATCATCGAAACCAGCTTATTGAAAATCTGGTGCGCATAATCGTCATCTTCTACCAACTCATCCACGAGAATGCGTTGGCGACCATCCCCATTCCAGATCTCTATTTTGGGAGACGTCTGTGCCCACAAGCACTTCAAAGCTCCGGTCCCGACGGACGGACTCGCCCACAAGGTACGGCCCCGAGCGTCTCGCTAACTCGAATCGACGTCGTAGACAGATACCGGGTGTATCGTAAGTGAGTTAGCTCACCTCTATCTTTACTTCCATTCAGCTAATCAGTAGTTCGTAGTATATTAGGATGATCGGCAAGCCTAGAAGCTCACCTGCAGAAATCAAAAAAGAGATTTCTCGCGTCCAAATGACGATCCAACGCTCAAGCTTTTTCATATGATAGCCGAGACCGTGGCTATAAAAACGGCATGTTTCTTCTCCTTCTTGCTTCATCCCAGGTCGTTGACGTGGTTTCATCGCTATCAGACTCCAAATTATCCGCTCTTTTACGGCACGATGGCTTTAACTCGTGGATGCGAAGCAATGTTTTGCCTCAACCATGGCCAAAGGCACTGTTCCGCCCAATTCTTATCAGTCGAGCGCAACCGCAAGAGCCGGAGCAGCATCGAGATGACAACTGCGTCTTCCTCCTACACAGACGGAAAATCAGTCAAGCCTTCCTCCAGTTGCAGCGGCAAACCGGCAGCCGATTCTTCCAACACCACTCCTTTCTGTTCCATCGACCCCTCTCCTCCTCGCATATTAGGCCTCCCCCTAGATCTCGCGAAATGGTCTACGTGCGGGTTGGTGAGCTGCATCGAAAGCTGGCGCCGAGAGAAGAAGGTCGTCAAAGTACTGCGTAGACAGCCTAGTTATCTGGATATGCGCGCCGCGGAAGCGCCCCCGCGGCGGTGGGAACCGCCACCGCACAGCTACTACATTTTGCGGGAGGCCAGCCCCGAGAGTGTTCTCGGTTATGAGATAAGCGTGGAGTCCGGCGCTGTGACGGTTGCGGCTGCGGTTGCGGCTGAAACCACAGCCGGTGCGAGATGAAAATCTTTCCACCGCATCGGATGATGGGAAAGCGATGAGGACGGATATTGTTGTTGTTGTCTTCGCATGCCATGCCATGCCAACTCACCCTCTTGGAACAGAGGGCCCCGAGCCGGAGATTTCACACCTGTATATCTCAAGGCTGCACGCACTTCACATTCCTTTTCTGCATCTCCACATTATTTTCTCATTACCGGCTGAGCGCGGGCTCCCAAATATTTTCTTCGGGCTTATTATCATACTCTACACATTCTAATTAGCGCAAAAATCAATATCAATTTCATACCTCTATCTCCCCCCTACCCCCTCTCTCAATATCCTCTCTTTCCCTATCCGCCCGCCCTCTCCCCCATCATCAAACCCCCTTCTATCAAACGCAATCCGCACTTTATTCATTCACCAAGAAATCCCACAAAAAACTCTCCTTCGTACTCGACCTTCCTACTTCGTATCGATGAATCAATCAGACCAACCAACCGGCTGGAAAGCCACAGGCCTTCTTTCTCTCTCTTCACTGCAATCTCCTATCTCCAACTCCAATCTCCAATCTCCAACTCCATCTCCATCTCCATCTCCATCTCCAACACCAACACGCCAGATTTTGTTACCACCATCATCATCATCGCCATTACCTACTCTTAAGAAATCAGAAATCAGAAATCAGAATCATCCTCGCGGCTTTAGTCTCTCATCAAAGTCAAAAAGTCAAAGCCTCTTCCCTCGAGTCAATGGGGGACAAGCATGTTCTCTTGTCTTTACTCTTTACCATCATCGTCATCGCTATATATACGACCTCGCCTCGGTATGACGAGTGGGCTCGAGGACGCGACAAATAGATGAAATGGGTGGTGTTGGTGGTGGTCAGAGTGGGAATGGTGTAGTAGGTAAAAAAAAAAAAAAAAAAAAAAAAAAAAGCTGCCCGCTAAATTCATTCATTGTATTGTTATATTCTGCTACTGGCTGGCTGTATGTATGTATGTAGGTATGTATACAGGCTCCGCTAAAAAAGAAGAAAGACCTCTTCTGCTGCTGCTGCTGCTGCTGCTGCTATGGTAACACCCGTCAATCTTGTACTCAAAATCCTCAAAACGGCTCGGTCTCAGATACACAACACGATCGGTCTCTGGTGGCGACATGGCTGCTCAGTTGACTGGGGCTCCATCCACCTTCAGGAGAGATTGGGTTTCTCCTCCTCGACAGGAGGATCCACAATCATCCATAACTCAGTCACGATCTCGAAGCTGCGCTTGCGCCCCGCGATATCCAAGCTATACCCATCTTCCATCACTGCATTCAAGTGCCTCAGCTGGTCCTGCAGCCCCAAAATCCTCCCGCTGTCCGATTTATCCCCCAGTTCCTCGTCACTCTTCTTTGCAAGCCACCGCGTGGTGGCCTCGAAAATGGGTTCAAACATGCCGGCAAACATGTTGGCCTTCTCCTCACCGTCCCCAGAGCTCACAGGTGCAGATCCAACAGATACAGGCTCATCTCCCGTCGCCTCATCCTCAGTCTCAGCCTCACTCTCAGCCTGAACCTCAACCTCAGCGCTCGCCGCAACCTCCGGCTTCTCATCTTCGAGCCACCTTAGCTCCCGCCGCTGGATCTCGGCCCTTTTCCGCTCGAGCTCCTTCAACTCATCCTTGAGGTCCACCCAAAGTCCTGTGAGATCCTCCTTCTCTCGCGCGAGGACTCTTGCACGATTCTCGATATCATTGCTGGCCTGCTCATTACTGTCCTGTATTTCCTGCAGCCGCTGCCTCTCGTGGTCGAGCGTCTCCCATTGGTCCATAATATTTGCCCATTCGCGATACGCCTCCCTTGTGTCCTCGACGACACGCTGCTGCTCGCGCCTCGCGATGCGAGCGCACTGCGCGATGGTCACGCTACTGTTCCGGATGATCTCGTAGATCTCGCGCAGTTCGCCGATCAGGCTCTGCATCCACTGGCGGAAGTCGCTCGCAATGTGCGGCGTGGTGGCCGCTTCTGCCCGGTGGAAGTCCTCGGGCAGGATCAGGCGCGAGTGGCTCCGGCCCGGATAGAGTTCTCCGTAAATATGTCGGAGCCTCCTGTCAGCCATTGTGGAGGGTAGATTGGACTAGGTCGTGTTTGGAAGGATGGATTGGGGTGTGTTCTGGGCTGTGCTCTGTCTGTTGGGTTGTGCTCTGCTCTCTCTGTAGCCGTCTCTGTCGCCGCGCTCTATAGCCGCCGTCTTCTGAACTGTGCTCTGCTCTGTGTAATCTGCGTCGCTATCTAAGGGTTTTGGGTCGGGCTGTGCTCTCTCCGTAGCCGTCTCTGTATCCGCACTCTGTATCCGCCCTCTTCTGAACCGAACTGAACTCTGCTCTGCTCTCCGTCCCTAACACTATCCCTATCGCTATCGAAAGCTTTTGGATCCGACAGTAACAAATTCGTCCGTCCGTACGTACAGACCTATCGATATCGATATCGCCAACAATGCAATGTGATGTCCTCGCTTTGACTTTGAAAGGATATCTGAAACCACAAGAATATGTATGTATGTATATACTTTTTTTTTTGGTGATGCTGAACAGAGGATGAGCAGAAGAAAGATGGAGGAAATAATAAGAAGAATGAAGAGAAGAAGGAAAACGCAGACAAGTATCCTACTGGTGAGGCAGGCTATCAAGCCAGCCCTACTCTACCGAAAAAGGAAGGCACGACCCAGGAGCCCCCCCTCTCTTTTTCCCAACAACAACAAACGAACAGTACCAAAGAAAAAAAAAAATCACCGAGTCTCACTTACACTGAAATGCATAAGGAAGTTGAAAGCTCAAAACAAAATCTGCTTTCACTTCATTTCTGATTTGAAAAGAGAGAACAGACAGTCGTGCTTCATCATCACCATCACCACCATCATCATTATGATGATCATCTATCGTAGCCTCTCAATCACACGCAAATCTAACCGGAGAGCACCAAAAAAAAAGACAAAAGCAAAAGTACTTTATGCCTGGTAGTTTCATCGTTAACCATATTTACCCAGTTCGGCCCAATCGCAAAATGCCAGGACCGAGGACGGTGGTGATGACCATTTCAATCAGACTCAGAGGACGAAACTGAGTAGGAAACCTTAATCATCTCGACCATGGCTTCGTCGGGACCGTTGCTATTTGCGGTTTCAGGGCAAGAACTAACGTCCTTGCCAGGGATGCCAAAATTGATCCAGATCCTCAACCATGCCGTGATCGACGCCTCTGTCCATGTCTCTACCCTCGTCCGCTGTATTCACGCTTTCCCATGTACTCTCAGCCATGAACTCAGCGTCAATAACGACATCTGCAGCAGGAGCACGGTGGTTGAAGGCATCTTCCTTGATGGCCATTATGGTATCCGCAGGCTTGCCCCCACAACTCTCGTACATGGCGAGGACATATGACTTGTCAACATAGATCCCCCGCTCCATCAACCTCCCATGGATCAGCTTCAGGGTGCGTTTCTTGACGTCGTAACTAGTTGCGCCAGATCCCGGCATCTTCGATCGCCCGACGTTGCGGCTGTTCTTGCGAGCGGCGGGGGTGGGAACGTAGTATGGGCCGGTGTAGTAGGGATTGTCAGGTTGAGGGAGGCGAGGAAATCGCTGGACTGGGCCTGTAGGAATCAGAAAATGTCGGCAGAGATCTGAGACCAGCGATAGTAGAAGTCAAGGGGCATTCTCGTCACTTACTCTCATCTTCATCTTCTGCTTCGTCAGTCTCCTCATCCTCGTCTGCAGAAGAATTATAGCCTTTATAAAGCTGCTTGAGTGTTGTGTAACTATGGCTGCCCCATCCTGGACCACGTCTTTCTGGAATAGGTCTTCCTGGATTATGCCCTCCTGGATCAAGCCCACCCGGATTAAGAGAGTATCCTGCGAACTGGTAGGCAATGTTATGAGCAGGAGTGCCAGCCAAGAAGGTCAAGTCACCGCCCTATGCAACAACACGAGTGAGCAAGCCATGACCCCAGACGAGGAGATTTGGGGGAGAAGAACTTACCGGACCGTAGCGTCCGCGACCGGCCATTCTGTCTGCAATATCTTCCTGCAACATCTTGGCAATATCGCTGTTGGTATTGCTCACTCCCAGCGCGGTGCGGTTGTGGATATCTTTCAGATCGCCTCGGACCGGACCAGGTGTGTTCTGCGGCTTCTCCTGCGACGCAACCTTCTTCGGCTTCCTGGCCTGCTCAGGGCTCTTGATCTTCGCATCCTCAAGGTCGCGCTTCATGCCTTCCACCCGGGCGTACCAAGCGTACTGGGCCAGGGCCTCGATGATCTCGTTCGAACTATCGATCGCGGGCGAGTCAGTGGAAGATTTCTTCCCGGGAGATGGGGGGAAATGTAATCTATAGAAACATACGTACTACCACTTCTTATCCTTTCCCCTAAACTCGTTGCGAGCCTCAAACCACGCAAGCAGGAGATTATAGTTGCTGATCCGGCGCGTGAGCCAGCCGCCCATGACGAGGGTTCCCAAGAAATCAATCAGGCCGACATCACTGTCGAAGAGGCCCGTCGCCTCGAACCCTACGCGTGGCGCGCGACGAGGCGCCGAGTCAGCAAGCTCCCCCTCCGGTCTCGGTATTGATATATATGGATGGATAGATCGATGGTGGTTCTGCGGTTGATACGTACACATGCCATACCAGTGCGCCATCTCCTGCCACGGGGCCTTCTCGCTCGGCCAGGCCATGATGAATCGCTGGAACATCGGGTGCGGGTGGAAGTTGGCCGGGAATCGCGTCGGCGTATCGAGGATGGATATCTTCTTGGGCTCCTCTGTTGGTGTCTCTGCGGCTTCATCTGCTGGTGCCGCGACGGCGGGCGCGAGAGGCTGGCCCTCTATGATGGGCACGATCTCTTGCGCGGGTTCGTAGGGTTCTGGGAAGGGAAAGACGTCGCGCTTGGCTCGGTGCACTGTGAGGAAGGAGGTCCCGGTGCGGTTGGCCTCATTGAGCCTCGCGACGTGGGCTAGCGTCTCGGCGCCGCCGCTGCTGTTGTTGTCGCTATCGCTGTCGCTTTTAAATTTATCTCGCTCCATGATGGCGGATAGTGGCAGACGTGGCTCTTTGCTCAAACAGGGAGGTTCTGTTGAAGGGGGTGGTGGACGGGGGATGGTTGAAGGAGAGGGAAGATGTGGAAGAGACGAAGGGGTTTGTTTATCTGGGCGCCTGTCTTTTTGTTTTTTTTTTCTCGCTTAATTTTATGGAGATCGAGGTGGACTCGTGCTCACACGCTCACCTGTGACGGAGGTGAATGAACGCTGGGAATAGCTTCCAGGTATATGTGAAATAGGAGAATACGATGCAAATTCTGTCAAAATTGATGAATTAGAGGCACTGAAGCCGTTGCCTCAGGGGGGGGGGGGGGGGGGGGTTTTCGTCCGAGGGGTCCATCTTGAGTACTAAAGGGGCCCAAGAATCTCTGAAATACTCGCGGGGGCAACATCAGAGACTCCATGATAAATTCCCTCGCTAAGTGTTTGTTATCTCGAATCTCCATTCTCGATACTGCTCTACTAGTTCTAGGTTACAGGTAAAGAGTGGACTTGCACCCTGCTCTTCCATTGAACCCTAGATTGCTCAAAGTCTCTCCCGCACCAGAATACCCAGAAACTTTTTCTGTTAGAAGGATTGAGTTTTTGAGAAAATGATTTGATAGATAATCGAATGTATTTGTTTTTTTATTTAGACTTGTAAGAAGTGCTGCCACTGTTTGACATTCTCCGAATCCACTAATCAAGAACAGTACAGCAAGTAGAGCGCCGCGGCGGCTAGTGCGCAACAAGCGAGAATCCCATGTTTACTTTTTTGGCTCACTTCCTTTCAAATCACCGAAGTCAGAATGCCCACCTTTCTTTTACAAAAACGCAAGTCCTATCTTCGGGAACTCGAAAGGGATATCGAGACCATTGAAACTGTACTGGTAATTCTAAGTCAGGGTTTAAGTCAAAGTATAGGTGAATAGACGAGTAAATAAACACGCTCCTTTTGAATCTATAGTTTTCTTTTTCGGAAGAACGGTGCGAGCGCGGTTCAGAAGTTGAAAGGTAGGGATTTGGACTTGGATTGAATGGAGAAGACGTTGATGTGCCAGAGTGTTTAGAGATTTCGAAAACTTGGGAGCAAGGTTGGGCTCCGCAAATTCTAATCAGTGGCCGAGCCACCCGGAGCAGCAGACGGGGGAATCAATATCACGAGCAAATTTGCACCGAATAAAGAAAAAAGAACCAAAATGAATCAATGAATGGACCAATATAGAGAAGTTTGAAAGTTTGGAAGTAGTAACTCATTGCTCTGCTCATCGACCTATGGCCTGAAAGAAAATTTCATGCCCGTTGAATTATACAATACATGTGGCTCGTAGCCCGTTTGAGATGAAGAAATCTAAGGTACAGGAAGGAGATCGAGGGCCATGTTCACGCACTGGTCTCTTCGAGTCTTTTGTGCGCAAGCACACCAGCAGACTTCTCACCCTCGCTCGCATCCTGGCCGGTTAGACCCAGGTCTCACAATCCCGATCTTCCGATCTCTGTCGAGACTCCAACAGTTCTCCAGCTTCTGGAGTCTCCATCTCAATGGATGGAGACATGAGGCCGAGATCCTGATCCTCCGGTCGTTGCCTTGGTTGTGGAGTCGATGACTTGAGGTAGTGCTCATTGACCGCGAGCCTTCCACCCTGGTGGAGAGCAAGGGAACCTCCACCAAAGAAGTCATTTGCCAGTTGTCTCTGGGCTGCCGCCACGATGGGAACTTTTCCCATCGTGGTGGAGATATCATCTCCCCGGTTTAGGACCGAAGAGACTCCTTCTCCCTTGATCTACATATCCCAGTCAGCCAATGCCCATATGCTTTGCTTTGTCGGTAATTTAAATCTTGAAGAAGTACGTACCTGCTGCTTTTCTTCCTCCGCACTGCCGCCGCTATTGCGGTTGCTAAGCAGGCTCAATCTCCGCGCCCCAACCACAAATCCCGCAATGGTCTTCGCTCGACCCTTCATGAATCCCATCATCGTTCTAGAAAGGCGCAAGAGAGAAAGTCAGCCAAGATTGTCCATTCACTCGTCACTCACTCATTCACGCGTACTGCTCACAGTCCCCGGTAGTACAATATTCCCGCAGGTCAAAACCAAGGCGTTGGATGAAAAGAGAAAAGAAGGGGGAGGAGCGGTAAGGGGTATGTATGTATCTCTAAAAGGGTCTGAGAATCAAAAAACAAACAAATAGAAAACCAAACTCACAGTTCCCGCGCCATTGTCGCCGGCCGCGCTTCGTGCAGGTACTTGCCGTTCCACCGCTCCGTGCCCGCCCACCGCTCCACCATGCGGGCGCCGAGGTGGACTTTCTTGAGCTCGGCGGGCGTGCACATGCTGGTCAGCCACTGGGTGACGACCAGCACGGGAGCGGTGGACGGGGGGAATGTCGAGATGGAGACGGTCGGGAGGGAGGTCGGGATGTGAATCCTGTTTCGTTTGCCTTTCTTAAGGACAGCTCCGGGAGGTTTGATGTAAGGGGGTGGGGTGTAGATTGTTGAAGGAGGTGATGTTGAGGTTGAGATCGAGCTTGACGCTAAAGAATCCAAGGTCGAGGTTGAGATCGAAGTTGTGGTTGATTTCGATATTGGGATTGGAACTAAGGTTGAGGGCTGAGAGGAGATGCAGAGATCGAGGTTGGGGCTATCCATTTTCAACCGGCAAATCGGGATGGTGAGTTTTAGAAGCAGCGCTCCCTGCTCAAGTTACGGGTGGAGATTGTAACTGAAGAGAAGGGATGACTACCTCTGCGATCGAATCGAGACGCAGTAGGATAGGAGTTGGGTATTGGAAAGGACTGTGTGTTGGAAAGGACTGTGTGTAATTGGAAGTAGCATGAGAAGAAGTAGAGTAGGAGATCGAGTTGTTCGTTGTTGTTATTGACAGCAGAGAAGGAAGTCGAGAAGATGAGACTGGAGTATATGTACACGAGCAGCATACGTCGGTCGCAGTGAATCAGTATTCACTTTTACAAACGAAAAAATTTATAAAAATCATCAGAGTTCACTTTTGCAAACGGAGAATATATAACAAATATTAGAATTCACTTTTGGAAAAAAAAAAAAATTTACAATACAAAGAGTTATTATTCACATTTGCAAAATAGAAGTAAGACGGTCGATTGACAAGAGTCACACAGAAAATAGCAAAAGTGAACATTAATCAATCTACGCCTGCCCAAAAGCAAAAGCATAGTAAATTATTATTCACTTTTCTAAAATAAAAGCGAGATAATGAATTAACAACGGTGAACAAGACAACGATAGAAATAAACATCAGTCGACTCACTTCTGCTGGAAAGCACAAGCACTTATTATTCACTTTTATAAAATGAAATCGAGGCAGTAAACTGACAACGACGAACAAGATAATAGCAGAAATAAACATCAATCGAATTACTTCTGCCGGAAAGCACAAACCTGACCTTACAACCTATTTCTACTTTGTATACATGCGTACGTAGACATTCGCATAAATGATTAATACATGAAAGAATGCAGATGTAAAAGGAAAATATCAATGAAAGGATTGTTTACATTGCTCACTTCGGTCTCGCAGAGAGGTGATGTCAATCTTGGCATGTATGTAAACACCCAGTAAACTTCTGAATAGAGTATATAATGAAGCGGGTAGGGTATTTCCTGAAAGATTCAAAGTAAGTATATTTAGCACCACCCAAATCTGTACTGTCAATCAGAAAGAATGTATATTTTGCAGATATGCTCTAGGTTGGCGCCCGGGCTCCTTCTCCTCTGTACCAACAGACTCTCAAGCAGACCCGGGTCTACTCAATCTCCCCCTCCCAAATGGCTCTCGGCGGAATAAATCCGAATCGTTTCGAGATTGATCGGAAGAAGACCGAGAACGGTAATCCACCATCCCGCCAGCTCTGTCGACACGACACCCAAGATCGAGGAGCCCACCAGGCAATGCAGAATGAACAGCAGGGGCACGAGACCGAGGGTTCCTTTCTTGCCCACCGCGTGTAAGTCGCTCTGCGCCATCGGCTGCCCGTACATGGAGCCCAGCACGGCGTCGAGGGCGGGTCGATGCAGACGGCGAGAACAATCATGATGAGGAAGCCGAAGATCCAGCACGGGTATACTGACATGAGGATTCCGTAGGGCATAGCTTTTACAGCTTTTACAGCTTTCACAGCTTTCGCAGCTTTCGCAGCCTCCTCGCTCACGTGCACGCAGGAGTCGAAGCCACCGATCGTCTAGATAAGGCTGAGCCAGGCGAGCATGTTAGCCCAGCCGGTCGGCCACGTCGTGCGGTTGGCCGTCCGCGTGGAGAGGTAGGATGCCGAGTTGCGCTTCGCTTGACGGGAACTTTCTGACGGGGAGGGCGATCGTGGTTGCGACGATGGGAACGAGATTCCCGACGACGAAGATGGTCTGGGACTGGGAATTCAAAAGACTCTCACTTAAAAGCTCAGTAGGTATCAGCCTCCCCCGCCAGCAGCTCCAGCTCCAGCTCCAGCTCCAGCTCCAGCTCCAGCTCGGTTGGCGGAACATTGGAAGGGGGCAGTCGGGGCGCACTCTTCCCCGGATTTTGAGTTGGAGTACCTGGGGACAGACTCTATGTCTGTATGGTTGGCCACGCTCCATCGAGTAAATCTGACTCTAGTCGTATAACGTGTATGTTTGGATAATTTGTCATATGTTGGGAATGGTTTTCGACATTAGGTACTTGGCCCCACGAGTAAATTTGGTTCTATATTTGGGATGATTTTGGTCTCGGCGGATCAGACATGCTGGTCGCACGAGTAGCTAGGAATAGTAAGCTAAGCGCACCTTCGTTTTTACGAAGTACTATATCTACAATGATCCTACCATATGAGAATAGAAGCATCCTTTTGGATTATATTTATAAAATGATTAGAATACGAGATAGAAATCAGCCAGAGAAAGGTACTACTATAAATCCCTTTCTGCATCTTACTTTCCGAGTCAACTAACTAACTTCCTTTGCAAGCTTGTTCTCTCCGAAACCTTTTTCTCTTTTAAAAAACGATTCTTTTCCGATATCTGCAGATACGATGCCACGACGACCGAATTCTATTCGGGCGGTCTTGCTAGCCTTCATCTATCTCTTTAGTAAAGCTCAAGGAGTAAGAGGGGCAAGAGAAATTATCGGCTGGCTCACAGTTGCCCCGGTAAGTTTCACTTGGATTTATATCATATATACAAGCTTATGCTAATTACGCGAATAATAAATAGGCTCACGCCGAGCTCATCAATCATGATAATATTCCATATAGCCAGAGATATGTCGATGAGTCTCATAAATTAGGACGTGGTTTTTACATAAGTAAGATAATTCTATACCTACAGATCGTCACTCATCACACCAAGCTGATGATCCAAATAGCACAAGAGCCTCCCGTGGAAGGCCATCCATGGAAACCGAGGTGGTATTGTGTTGCCTATGCGAATAGTGAGAGCATTGCAAGGGCGCCCAAAATACGGATCCCAAGATATTATCGAAAGAGGAATCATTCGAATGGTGAGGTTGAAAATATACAACTATGGGACGCGGGCGAAGAGGCCATCGTGGAGTATATTGGGCATTTCACAGAGGACCAGCCCGAAAGAGTGCTACGCGTCTCACGGATGTCAAATTTCGAGCCGGACTTATTACATATGGCCATTCCATCTGATGTGGTAAACAACAACAATGTGTTGAGCTTATGGTCTGAATGCTTCAGAACAATAGAAGAGCTGGAAGAAGAACATGGGAGCGAAACTATTAAGTGGGAGGACAAATGGGAGATTGTGGGAGAGCGTGGATCCCCGAGCGAAATGAGTCCAGTTTCTTCGATCGGTGATATGATGGATATAGCTGAGGATATGGATACTTTATCGCTGTCAGAATAGTTGGAAGGGAGTGGCGCGTCAATAGAATCGATCCAATCCTACCGTCTGCTGCAAGTACAAGAGCTGTTTATCCGTCTTCTTATCTGGGTTGACTTTGGTTCGACTGGCCGCATGTGGCAGAGTCTGACTGACCTAGAATCTGAGGAATCTTCATCTTCCGTATCCTACCGTAGTCTGCATCGCACGTATAAATGGCCATCGTCGCCTGTCATCAATCTGGTTAACAAAATTGATTGCCTCCCGACAGCGACAGCGACAGCGGCACCAACGACCGCACAAGATGACTCTCGCCTCGCTATCTGATTCCGAGGAGTCAGCTCTGCCAGAACTTCAAGTGGCAGAGGCCGATACACATCATCATCTCGGAAGCCAAAATCTCACCGGAGTTGGCGTCTTCACTCATGTTCACCGCCTCGATAACAAAAGGGTTCGCAAAGTTCTCGCACCGAATGCCGACTCAGAGCCCGCGCGTAAATCGATTCAGAGAGAGAGCGATATATATATATATATACCTCCACCTCGGCGATCATCCGTGAATCATCAAGTGTGTTGCAGAGGGGGAGGGGGAAATCCTTTCTAGATCTTGGTTGCGCACCACACGGTCACATCGAAGACCATCTCGGCCAGCACCGAACATCGCATGAATTCCGCATCCGCTGAGCACAAGAGCTCGTAGAAGCAGTCGTCCTCATCCACCGCAAGAGGTTTTGGGAACGCAGAAGAGGTTCTGGGACGAATGCTGTCTTGTCCACACCAAAAAAACAACAACTCGTGTGCGGGCTGGCAGAGTCGTCTTGGGAACGGGTATGGGCGCCTCCGATAGTCGATGCGATACAAGATACGTATCTTCACGCAGCCTTGCAGCAGCCAGAATGAGCAGTCCACCTTGCGTGCTTGACAAGATGCTCGACTCTGAAGATGCACCCGCGGCATACTTGATCCAGAGGACCCAGCTCCGTATGCTCGCTCACATCCTGACGCCGTAACCAGAACCGCATCAATTCATTACTTAGCCTACATTCTGATCTCCTATCTCAAGATGGATTCCTCGTTTCAGAGGCGCATCCAGCAGTCTGGCCGCACCTCCTAACTAGATGCTTCCCTTCACGCAGTTCTCGCACACGTGATGCTTGCACGCCCTGCATGTCTTGTGCAGGCGGTGGTTTTCTTTTTCGCATTCCTGGATTTGGATTAGTGATGGTTGGTATATGTCTCCGGGGAGAGATCAGGGCTGCTTTCTTTCTTTTTCTCTTGCTTGGACGATGTGCGTACGTACCTTGCCGTTGACGATCCCGCAGCAGTACCACTGGGTCCAGGGAGCTTCCCCCTTCTTTACGTGCTCGGCCCAAAACTTGGTGTATCCTTTTGCTTTCGTGGCGAGTTTGGAGAGGGTGCTTGGTGTTGGTGTTGGTGTTGGTGTTGGTGTTGGTGTTGGTGTTGTTTTGGTTGTGGTTGTCTGGGGTCTGGTGGTGGTAGCAGTGGTGGTGGTGTCTGCAGTTGTTGTTGCTGCTGCAGCTGCCTTGGGATCTTGATGATCCGCCATTCTGGCTGAAGGGAAGACGATAAAGGTTTGTTTGTTTGTTTCAAGAAGTGATGGATGTCGGTGGTAGGTAGGTAGAGTAGAGAGATGTTAAGAGCTTGAGATTGTTGTTGATGCAGTTCCAACGGCCACGAAAAGCTTGAGCTTGAGCTTGAGCTTGAGCTTGAGCTTTCCCAGAATCACAGATGTGGGATGAAATTGTCCTTGGATTTGGATTTGGATTTGGATTTGTAAATGATGGATTGCGGAAGCCGTAAATCTCCTTTACTCCGAAGATATATATTTTCTATTATACATTTGCCCTGACGACGACGACTGTGGCGCTGCAGTGCTCGGCACTTCACCAACATCTTCATGCATTTTCAATAAACTTTCGAGATTGCAGTGTACGAAGTACTACGTACCTACATTGCGTATATCTTCGGCTACGGTACCGTATCTTCATGGGAATTGACCACGTGCAGGGCAATATTCCTTCAACTCCCACTCCCAACCCTGATCCTGATTGGCCCTGGGAAGTCCGGATCACGGGACTTGGACATACCTCCTCGGCTCTCCGACGCTTGCAATTCGTAGAAGAAGTAAAGTTAAAAGTCGTTCACAATAAGAATGCAAAAGGTCCTCTATAACTGAGCGCCCAAGGTCAATAGGTATATCAACCTAGATCCAAAGCTCATCATACATGTACCGGTAAGGACCTGCTGGAATGGCGGAGTGGAAATTGCGTGGTAACCGTCGGCTCGCTTCGGTGGGCTTCTTCCATCTCATATTTTTAGTTTCAAAGGATGAGATGGAGGCCGTCAATTACCGAGAGCAACAATGATGCTTATCATTACTGGACTTTACCTTTTCACTTCCCCGCTCTCACTATCAACTATCGGTATCATACATGATAGATATGCATACATTTGAAGCGTTAAAGGTCGTGCCTTCCTCGTTGATTGTATTGCATTGCAAGATACTGACTGCATCCTCTGCTATGTTCAATCCAACCATAATGATAACAACAACAACAACAACAACAACAACAACAATCAACAATTAGCCGAAAGCATTAACTGCGTATTTCTCGGTCTATCTTTACGCTCAGGTACCTTGCCTCACATACCGGTACCTTATATGCCTTTTCTAATCATACTTCAGGGGATCATATCTTCATCTTCATCTCCATCCTCATCTTCATCGGTGTATCATGATGCGAATAGCCCAGTCAGTCCAGCTCGCCTCTCTGGCATGGTGTTCTGCAGCCGCAGCTTCAATCGGTCCCGACCTCCCCGGCGCCGCATCCTACGTGGTCCCTTCTGGTTTCCCGACAGCAGTTTTCTCAAGTTACTATGTCAAAGCAGCCCCTACCAGCGAGCCTCAACCAGCCTTGTTCGATCCCGTCTTGAACTACACCTATCCGCTCAATCTTACAGATCCATCGACGGTCGAGAATCTGAATCCAGATCCGGTATTTTATCCCCCGGGAGTGGCCAATCTGACCAGTGCTGCAGCCGAGGCCCTGGTCCAACTCGCACTGGCGCAGATCAGGGGCATCATCTACGAAGATGGGGGTCTGGCTGGCAATTGCTCCAAGTGCATTGCTGCTCTGAGCGTGGGAAAGTTCCTGGCGCAGTCTGTCCCAACCTACGTGCCTGAAGCCATGATATCGCTGTGTCAAGCGACAGGATTTCAGTCGAACGTGACGTGCAAGGCAAATTACTCGCCAGGGGCCTATGGTGCCATCTGGACGCAGGTTCTTGCCCTGGCCAATGTCCCAGGTCTCGATGGGAGGTATATTTGCAGCTCTCTCAGCACCACCTTCTGCCCAGCCCCGAGCACGAGTCCGCTGAACACGACGAACCTGTTTCCGAAGCCAAAGCCAGCCAACGCGACAGCTCCGAGGGCAAGTGGGACCCGAGTCAAGGTTCTTCATCTGTCCGATTTTCATCTTGATCCGCGATACCAGGTTGCTTCGGAAGCGAACTGTTCGTCGGGACTCTGCTGCAGATACTCGGCTGCAGGAACATCTCCAGTCATTTTCCCGGCTCCTCTTTACGGCGCCTACAAGTAAGATAAGCAAAGCAGTGTATATGAAGCCTCAGCGCAGCTGACAAGGAAAGGTGCGATACTCCGTACTATCTAGGCCTTGCAGCTCTGCAGTCGATGGGTGCCATGACAGGCACGGGAACCACGCATGCCAGCCCGGCATGGACCATCTACACCGGAGATCTCGTGTCTCACGACCGCCAAAGCGAGATGTCTAGAGAGTATGTCGAGTACACCGAGACAAGTATCTACGGCATGCTCAAGTCGTATATCAAGGGTCCCGTGTTCCCTGTTCTCGGCAATCACGACTCCAGCCCAGAAAACATTGATGGGCCCCATAGTCTCCCGGGACCACTGGGCAAGCAATTCAGCTGGAATTACGATCACGTTTCCGCATTGTGGAAGAACAATGGCTGGATTGATGATGCGACTGCGGAGCAAGCTGCCTTACACTATGCCGCCTACTCGGTCAAGAACCACTATGGCCTTCGCATCATCACCCTCAATACTGATTTCTGGTATCGAAACAACTATTTAAACTTCATCAACACCACCGATCCGGACGTCTCGGGTACATTCAGCTTCATGATCAAGGAGCTGCAAGCTGCCGAAGATGCAGGAGAGCGAGTCTGGATCATTGGGCATGTGCTGAGTGGGTGGGATGGAGCAAACCTGTTGCCCAACCCCATCGACCTGTTCTATCAGATTGTCGATAGGTACTCGCCACACGTTATTGCAAACGTCTTCTGGGGTCATACTCATGAGGACCAAACCTTGATCTACTACGCGAATAATGGCACCGTGCGAGATGCCAGCACCGCCTTGACTACGGGCTGGATTGGTCCCTCCATCACCCCGCTCAACAACATCAACTCTGGGTATAGAATGTACGAAGTCGACACCGGCTCTTTCGACGTCTTCGATGCATATACCTTCTACTCTGATGTCAACTCCTACTCTGCCCTTAATGCCACTGGACCAACGTACAGATTCGAATACTCGACTCGGGAGGCGTACGCGGATGCAGTGGGATGGCCGACAACAGCCCCCCTCAACGCGACTTTCTGGCATGGAGTGACAGTCGCCATGGAGTCGAATCGAACTTTGGTGGAGGCCTTCAACACGTACCAGGGGAAATCTAGCATCAAAAGTCCCAACTGCACCAGCGAGGCGTGCGCTGCGGCAAAGGTGTGCTACATGCGATCTGGGAGTGCGGCGCTAGGTAGAGCGTGTCCGCAGGGATTCGCGAGTGTGCAGAGTCCGTTTACCGGGAAGGATTTCTGATAGCATTGCTATACTTGATGTGCCGAGGCCCCCATTCCCATCGCTGCTCTGTGCTACCCGGTCCCACGAGGGGAGGCTGGTTTGTGGATGGGAGAGGTATCATTGCCACCGCCCTTGCAGAAGTCGGAAATTCTGCAAGTATTCCCGAATTTCGAAAAGCCTGGATGTATCATGTCAGTGCTACTGTCTTGATCATAACAATTAGCTAGTCACGACAAGCCGTTGGAAATGAAGTGCGAGTCGATCCCTATCCGTTCGTAATGCTCAGGTGTGTTCCAGTACTAGGTGTGGGAAGAGCACATATATAGAAGATGGGGTCAGATGAATACATCTATAGGATGAGTAGGGCAAGTGACGAAAAAGACCACTGCGAAGGTTTCGATGTACCTATTGATATGCGTGATTTCTGCCGATATGTATGGAGAAGTGATAAAATTGAGGAGTGTCAGAATAGTAGACCATAAATTTCAATGGAGCAAATTGACAGCTCAAGATGCCTTCGCGGTTCTCGAAGAATTCGCTTCTTTCCCCAAAGTTTTCAATGCCTCCTCGTAGCTAGGCCGTCGACTAGCAAGTGCATCCTCCTTGATGTTCAGCCTGCCCATCTTGGAGCCACTCGCTCGCTCAATGTTCTCTGATCTCCCAATCTCGTTCACGAACCACCGTCCTTCTGTCGGTGTGTACAATGTCCATGCACGTCCCTTCTTCCCTGCTCTCGCAGTTCGTCCGATTCGATGGATATAGCTCTCGACGCTGTTTGGAACATCATAGTTGATGACATGAGCCAGATTCGGGAGATCCAGACCGCGAGATACGAGATCCGAGGCGACGAGGATGGAAATCTTGCCAGAGGCGAAAGAGGCTATGGTGCGGTGGCGGGAGGCGGTAGGTGTTGTGGATGTCAAAGTTCCGATAATAGATGATGCCGATGGAGAGAGGAGTGCGATGAGACGACCGAGTCTGACTGCATTTTCGTTGGATTTTGTGAAGATCAAGACTCCACGGGGCGTGGAAGACGTGTTTGGGTTTCGCGTACGAACAGCGGGCTTTGGTACAGAGGCGGTGGAGCTGGCGCTGGAACTGCCGTCGTCGGAGCTGGATAAGTCGTCATCTGATGAGTCTGACGGTAAGGAAACTTCATCTGTTGAGCTTTCCAGGCCAGAGACAATATTTTCACGCTTCAGGAGTTCCATGAGGTAGAGAGGCTTGATGCTTTCGTCGTCAACTTTGAGACTTGACTCCGCCAGAAGCGCGGGCAAAACATGGGCCCCAGAACGTGCAGAAATGTCCTCGTCTGGCTGAGAGGAGCCCTCCAACACAACCAGCTTCGGCCTGAAAAGCTTCAACTGGTTCAGTTGTCCCACATCTCTCGTCATCGTGGCACTGAGAACTATCTTCCGAACTGCTCCCTTCCTCGGATCCAGCTTGGAGATGACCGTAGGTAGCCACTGCTGAAAGCTCTGATCGAGCAGCTTGTCGGCTTCATCGACAATAAGCCATTTGACGCATGCCAGAGAGAATCCTTTTGTGGATTTGAGATGCTCGACTAATCGACCGGGAGTGCAAATGAGAACATCGACCTTGGGTCGTGGCCTAGATATATCGCCAGGGAGAGTAGGTTTGACATCTTCATTGGCAAATATATCATCCTCCCAATCAGAACTCTGTGGCACCAACGGAGATTCCAAACTCGGAATCCTGCGGTATTCCTCCCGGTCATAAGGGACATCATCAGTCATCAAGTGAACTCGTTCGGCTTCAATGGTCTCGTTCCCAACAGCAGTCCCAATTCTGGCTCGAGTCGTATATCCTTCACCTCGAGAAAACGCGGAGGCACAGGATTCTGATACCAGACGTGCTTGCGAGACGAGTTCTCTGGTTGGCATCACAATGAGACCTCGGATGCCCTGGGAAGCATTCCGGCAGACATCCTCGATCATGGGCAATACATATGAAAGGGTTTTACCGGAGCCGGTAGCAGCGGAGACGAGAACATCGCCAGACGGTCGGTGTCTATTCTTCGTGAGAAGCAAGGGCAGTACGGCTGCCTGGACTGCAAATGCTTGACTGTATCCCTTCTCCGCGAGTGCTTTCGTAACATCCTTCGAGATACCGAGATCGGGGAAATGGGCAGTGGCAGTCGGAGAGACTCGTATAGGAGATGCAAGCCAGGAAGGCAGGGAAGCCGACGCAGGGAGGGCTGGGAGTTCCGGGACGGGTTCTGGCTGAGGCAGAGGGCACAGGTCGTGAACTTCTTCAGAAACAGGCAGCAAGGGCAGCCCATCTTCAGCAGCGGGCGTAACCTTGGTAGTTTCCGCGAGTCTCTGTGCCTTCTGCAGCGACTTTTTCCGTTTCTCCATCAACTTGCTGTGCCTCGACTGCTGATCACCCTTTTCGACCGGATCATCTCCATCTTCATCTCCCTCGGTTAACTTGGGGGTTTTCTTCCTTTTGCGCTCCTTCGATGTAATCTCTTCAGCTGCGTGGTTTTCTAAAGAGTCCTGGTCCACCTTCTTCTTCTTCCTATTCTCTCTCTTGCGCTCCACCTCGCTGGCCGCATCGCCCACGGACTCCTGGACAACATCGTTGTCGCCCTGCTCTACTACTTCTGCGTCGGCCGCAGCGCTTGAATTGCTCGCCTTCGTCTCTTTCTGGTTTCCCTCCCGTATATCCACAATTGGTGCGAGTACATTGGCTGATACCAGATCCTTCTTGGATTTCTTCACCGGTTTGGATGGCTCGACAGCCTCGTCTCTTTTTCTTTTCGAAGGGGTGGAACCCGAATCCGCGGTTGGTTCTGGCACCTTATGAGCTACTGCTGTGGATTTCGACTTGGACGGAGGAACATATCGCGCATAGGTGGAAGAGGCATCGGGTCGAGTCGCTGGCGGGGTAGGATGCGCGGGTTTGGGGGTGTCGATAGCGGGCGCCGCAGCTTCCGGAGAGGATAAAACACTCTTCCTGACTGGCGGAATGTATCGAGAGTATATCTGCGAAGCCATTGTTGGCTACAGTGTTGGCAAAGATCTGTGGTGGGCAGTGGCTCGTGGTGGGTGAAGGTCGAGACAGCACTCTGCTTTTGCAGAAATCAAAAATTTCCGGCGGACGATTGAGACCAGGCTAGCAGTCTCAGCCTCAGCCTCAGCTTCAGCCTCGTCTTCTCAGTCTCCTCGACCGCGGCCTCATCTTTCCTTCATCTCCCCCATCACCACTCACCAATTCTCAACAATCACGAACCGCCGCATGCATTGCATACAAACTCCCCCTTTCTGCAAGGAGATGAGTGAACGAGGCTCCCCGGCTTTGACTGCGATCAATCGATCATCCCTCTCGTCATCTTCCACCTGCTCCTCCTCCAGCTCCTCCTCCTCCTCCCATCCTCAAAGATGCCGTACAATATCGCCATGTGCTGCGACTACTTCTATCCCCAGCCCGGAGGAGTTGAGAGTCACATCTATCAGCTCTCCACCAAGCTCATCGATCGAGGGCATAAGGTCATCATCATCACCCATGCCTACGAGGGCCGGACAGGTGTGCGATACCTGACGAACGGCCTCAAAGTCTACCACGTCCCCTTTCTCGTCATCTACCGATCGTCGACCTTCCCAACCGTCTTCTCCTTCTTCCCCATCTTCCGCAACATCGTGATTCGTGAGCAGATTGATATTGTCCACGGTCACGCCAGTCTGAGCAGTTTCTGCCACGAGGGCATCTTGCATGCCAGGACTATGGGTCTGAGAACTGTCTTCACCGACCATTCGCTCTTTGGGTTTGCCGATGCGGCCAGTATCTTGACCAACAAACTTCTCAAGTTCATTCTCAGTGATGTGGACCATGTAATTTGTGTCAGTCATACTTGGTGAGTCTCTTGCTCGTCAGTCCGAAACTCTTCGTGCTGAGAATCCCTATCTAGCAAGGAGAATACCGTCCTTCGAGCTTCGCTTGACCCCCTCATGGTATCAGTTATCCCAAATGCAGTAGTTGCAGATAATTTTCGACCCCTTTCTCATCCATCATATCCCTCGGACTTCAATAATCAAATAATACCCCCACCCCATCATCTTGGGCCTCACGACACAATCACGATTGTTGTCATCTCTCGGCTGTTCTATAACAAGGGAACTGATCTTTTGGTTGCAGCCATCCCTCGTATACTTGCCAGCCATCCGAATGTCCGATTCATCATTGCTGGCTCTGGTCCCAAGGCCATTGATCTAGAGCAAATGATTGAGAGGAATGTGCTACAGGATCGAGTGGAGATGTTGGGTCCCGTCAGGCACGAAGAGGTGCGAGATGTGATGGTTCGGGGACACATATATCTCCATCCTAGTCTGACTGAAGCTTTCGGGACTGTCATTGTAGAAGCTGCAAGCTGTGGTCTCTATGTCGTGTGCACCCAAGTCGGCGGGATTCCTGAAGTCCTTCCAGCTCATATGACGGTGTTTGCAAAGCCGGAAGAGGATGACTTGGTTGCTGCGACTGGACGTGCCATCGCCGCATTGAGATCAAACAAGGTCCGGACTGAAAAGTTCCACGACCAGGTGAAGATGATGTACTCATGGACGGACGTGGCAGAGCGAACAGAGAGGGTGTATAACGGCATCTCAGGGGCTTTGAGCGAGGCAGACTTTTATGGCTACGATGCTGCCGACGCAGCAAGCTGGAGTGCGACGAGGGGAAGGGCAGGTGTGCAGAGCTTTGCCTTGATCGATCGCCTGAAGCGATATTACGGCTGTGGCATCTGGGCAGGCAAGCTTTTTTGTCTCTGTGTGGTTATCGACTACTTGCTATTTCTCCTCCTGGAGTTCCTGGCACCCAGAGATGCAATCGATATTGCAAGAAATTGGCCAAAGAAGAAACCGGAAGAGAGGGTATCAAGGGATCGCGAGCGGTTATCATTTGCTCACAGGCCGTGAGTACGAAGACGCCTAACTCAGAGCCGCTCCACGAGGTTGCATCTGCGAGCAAATGCAATACACAAATCTAACCCAGCATATCCGTTACATTCTTCTGGAAGTTAATGCATATGGATTTACTCAGCATCACACCGCTCTGTACGGACGCCGCTTATTTCAAGTTCATTGGCTGATGATGGCGTCTCAGAGACTAGGCCGCCCTCAACTGCTTCGGATTCTCCGACTCTCGTGAGACCTCGCTGTCCTCACTGCTTTTTAGGACTCTTGCCGCGTGATGAAACGCCATATATCTCCGCCTCGGATGAGCTCACAATCGAGCTTGCAGACCGCTTGCTTGTACTAGCAACGGACGACGAGGCAAAACCGGGCGAACAGAAATACTTGGCTACACTCACTAGACGTAGTTTCTTGGTACGGGGGTATCATGGTAGACAGAGTGGGACCGATGTCCGGAGTCGTCGGTTTCAGCAGCATGTATGTGAAGGATGTATGTAGCCAGCCGGTTAGCTTTTAGGGAAGAAGAAAAATAACAAACGCTCATCGAATAAACTGTGCAGGTCGGGTCAGGTTGGAGGAGCAGCAGCAGCGCGTCGCTTATGATCTCGAAGCAAAAATGAAATTTCGCCATGAACCAAGAGGTACTCACTCACCTGGGAGGAAGAGTACCTGTCCATATATATGCAAGCGGTGATGTGATATACAGTAAAATAAAATCGTACGGAGTAGGGGCATCATTCGCAAAAGAAAGAGGTCAGTAGCTGGGAATGAGGAGCTAGCTGGCTAAAAGCGAAGAATCCATGAAGTTGTTTTGTTCAAACTGTTATTAAGAAAGAGAAAAAAGAATTCACATCGCAAAGAGAAAAGGACGGATTGTTTCCACGGAGATTCGTTCGAAGATATGAAATTTTCCTGGTGAGGAAGGCATCTGTTTACTGTACTAGGTTACTGCTAATGCATAGAAACCACTTTTCGTACCAAAAACAAGGGTCAACACTTGGATTTCTTTTTTTAGCCGCTGTTTATTAATTATATCTTCAGAAAAATAAATAGTTAAAAGCATCAAGCTTAAATTTGATAGTTCTATGGACCAGATTACAAAAGGTACAGCTGGAGTCGCTCCTTTATTTAAGACTTCCTTTAGGCTTAAGCGAAAGCCAACTTGATACATTTCTGCATCAATTAATTCTATCAAACGATACACATGAGATGAACTCTTCTTATAGTTATAAACTTTTTCTTATCATTAGAAGCTTTACAAGATTTTTTTTCCTCTCAAAGCTTGTGTTTGTAGGAAGTCTAAACTGTCGAATGTGAAGAGTTAAGATGCGAAACAAAAGTTAGTGCATTAGCAGTTAGATGTACCGGTAGTAGGTAGTACCGGTACCTGCCTCGGTGCGCTAGGTACTAGAACAAGCTTTCTTCGCTAACTAACTAGGTACTTACTCCGTATGTATTAATGATTGGCGTCCCAATAGGTATATTTATTATACTAAGGTGTCAAGTTTGGGTCGTCGTGGGAAATACAGCTTTAATAAATATATCATAGAATCAATGTCAGTCATGCGAAAGGATATGAAGTACTATTCCAGATGCGCCATTTACTTGATTATGAAAGATGAAACGAAATCCTGATAACGCCATGGTATAATATAACACCGAAAATGCATCCATCTCCCAATGACCCCGGAATCCACTTTAGACCTTTTCTCCATAACCTTCCTCTCTGTCTATGCGCTCAATACTCCTTCTGCCTCTTCTCCCCCTCTCCCGCTCCCGCTCCCGCTCCCGCTCCCGCTCCACACCCGCCAACTCTTTCTCCTTCTCCTTCTTCTCCTTCAGGTTAATGCAGAATCGGCTCCTCGCTCGGATCCGATCCCCCTTCCACAGAAAGATGAACGGGATGACACACATGCCCAGACTCAAGAAGCCGAGCAGGCTGCTCGCCCAGCCAATGCCGAGCCGTGCATACATCGGGGCCGTGGCGAAGGGGAGGACCGTGCCCGCGAGGCTGCGGGCGCAGGAAGAGGCCGCCATGGCCGAGGCGGCGAAGATCTCGTAGGCGTCGGTGAGGTAGTTGAGCAGAGCCATAAAGATGAGCACGTAGCCCATGCCGAATGGGATCCCAGCGAGCATCGGGACGTAGAAGGGGATATCGGGGCGGGAAGTCCAGCCGAGCCAGAACAGACTGATAACATACAGCGGGCCACCGAGACAAGCGAGCGGCAATCTCCTCGACTCCTCTTTGAACGTCCAGGGTTTATTGAGCACTTGTGCACGTCTCAAATAAGAGTCCCACCACAAGAAGATCCCAACAGCAAGGAGAGCGCCAACGCCAATCGGTAGGAACATAAGACCCGAGACGCCAAGTGATTGCCCGTAAATGCCCTGGAACACAATTTGATAGGCTTCGAAGTACATATAAAAAATCGAGTACGCCAGGCTCACATATAAACATGTCGCCAAAACCAGGAGCTCAAAGAAAAGCATGCGGAGGGGGCGTGTCAGGGTTACAGTTGCCATTTGCTTCCAGCCTTTCTGCTCGAGCTCGATGGGCGCGAAGATGTTCTGGTCTCCAGTGGAGGAGCGCAGATGCGCGGCGCGGCGCGCAAGGAGGATGGGCCCGTACGTCTCGGGGAGGAATATCAGAGGAGCCCAAGAAGCGCCGGCGAACATGAGCCCAATCCAGAAAACCCAGCGCCAGCCCAGCGAGGGGCTGACGAAGCCCGAGATGGCAGGAGCAACCAGGGGGCCAACGCAGGTTCCCTATGGACGAGATGAGTATGTGGTTTCTGATCACGCTGGGAAGACGGAGAGACATACGCCCATGAATATTGCCATGGCCCTTCCCCTCGTCACCGGATCTCCGTAGATATCGGCAAAGACGCCGCCAATGACAGCGATGGGGCTGCTGGCATTGATCCCTGTCAAAAGTCTGAAGACGAGCAGAGAAGTGTAACCTGGGGCTAGCGCGCAGGCCATAGTGAAGACGGTGAAGCCGGAGAAAGTCGAGATCAAAATGACTTGCCGGCCATAGGATTCTGAGAGGGGCCCGAAGAGTAAGGGCCCAAGTACGTAGCCGAGTAGGTAGACAGAGATGGGAAGGATCTGGGCGTAGGATGAGGTGATGTTGAAGTGTTCACTGATGACTGGGAGGGCGTTTGAGGGCAGAGAGGAGCCCATTGTGCTGTTTATGACAACGAGTATGCCGATCAGGACTATGCTTACCTTTCTGGCCTGGAGACAGTCGATCGGTCAGTTGACTGTCCTGGATGGATGATTGTGCAAAGATGAAGGGAACTTAATGTACAGTGGAAAAGTTATATGGATTGTCTGGATCTCCCTGCTTCCATGAGATGATGGTCTTCTCTGGATCGATACTGGAAGCACTTGACTCCCGAAGCGAGTTTTTGCTATCCGCTTCTTCAAGGTCATATCTCTGCGTGGCATCAGCCTCGTCTATGCCAGACACAGTTCGTGGTAAGGCGTGATGAGGAACTGTATTTGTTGTTTTAGAACTCGATCGAAGTTACATAACAAAGGTCGAGTATTTGGGCCACTGACGATGAGATTGTATGCTTGTTGTTGGAATCAGGCCAGCGTCGCCTGCTTTCCCGCTTCTCGACGTATTCATCTTCGTCGCTTGACTTTTTTTCCCGATGATCAACGAGATAGCGAAGCAAAATCAGACATAGAGCTATATAAATAAGTCCGTGGCCCTCCCCCCCTCCAAAAAGGATGTGGAAATAAGTGGTGGCAATTAATTGGTTGACTTTCATAGGGCCGGGAATCTCAACAAGAAAAACGACGCTCCAAGCCGCCGACAGGAGTCCGATCCCGACCTACCCGGGCTCCTCTTATTCGTCGCGGTCGTGATTCCGGCTGTCTGGATCCCCGCAAGCGAAGATTTTGGACGATCTGGCACAATTAACGTGAGCATAGGATCAGTTGATGCGCATGCACGATGCCGATAACCGTGAAGAGCCTGGACATGAACTCCGGGTCCAAAGAAAGAGAAATGGTTATCGAGTCGAGAACTCGGAAGTGCGTGCCGGCCGATATGACTGGTCCGGGTGAGGGAAGCATCTTGCTCTCAAGTCAAGAGACAGATAGGAAACGTCTCTCGCAAAGCTGCACCGGAAAACAAATATGTGCATCAATCGGGAGAGACCTGTCCATCTAGTCAACAGTATCCGCATATTCCCGTCACGCGCCTCTCGCTATGCATCGAATACAGGCCCAGGAAACTCTATTATCGGTACCGGCATGGGGAAGATTCTTATCTGTAAACCAGAGCCCCATCCGTAGCCTTACGAGGCTTCTCATGGAGAAAGGCTCTTCTCCTAATCTCTTATTCTCCTCACCCCCGTTCCCATCACTTGCGCAGTGTAACCGACACAGCTGTCCGTCCGTATGCTACTTATTCTCTCATGTCTCCAGATTGATGCTCTTCCCAAACCGCGCGTACAGCTCGACCTTCAGCTGTGACATCTCCTCCTGCGTGGTGCCCAGCTTCTCCTCCAGCGCAGACACATCCTCCTCGATCCTACTCGTCGACGTCGCTAGCATGTCTTGGACTTCGGGCAGTGGCAGAGAAATGAAAGAATCGCCGATTTTGTATCTGCAGGTCATCAGCAGCTGCATTCGTCCTCGCGGGGGATAGGACCGCGTACGGGATCTTGTCGTCTTCGTCGGCGAGCTCCAGTTCGTTGGAGATGTCGTCTAAGTCTTCCTTCTCTTTCTATAGCGGCCGGCTGTTAGCGATGTTCCGGTAAGTATTATATCGTCGGAGATGCAGTAGACGGACCTGTTTGGACTTGAGTTCGTCTTCGAGGGCTATCTCCCTCTGGTGCAGACGACTGAATTTGTTGATTTTGTCCTGGTCCTCTCTCCGCACCTCGACCCCGTCGCCGCCAGTCGCCGCCTCGTCTTCTTTCGTTAGCTAGAGATCATTAGTATTTGTGTAATGGATTCGAGGTCTTGGGCGGCTAGCGCATACCATTCGACGCTGCATGGTGATGTTGTGTAGTATTGCATTTAGTCAGTTTGTTGGAATATTGGGTTCTGCCTGTATTCCTTTGTATGGACTAGCCTCTTGGCTGGTCTCTTGGCTACTCCTTTGCTATAGCTCTTAGTACTCTTATACTTAATTTACTATACCTTTTGCACTCTTGATTTTATTATGGTAGCAATTCAGTACTCTCCCCCCCATAAATAAATGTCGGACCCAGTTTAAGCCCATAAATCATAGAGCGGTGGTTTCTTAATGGCTCAAAGCCCTGTCAACTCCATTAATAGGCTAAATACTGGCTCAAAGATACTTTTCAAAGCTGAATCCTTATAAGTTGATTGGTTTAAGCCCTGGTAAGATTCCTTGCGAAATTATACTTTCGACATTTATTTATGGGGGGGGAGAGTAGAATTAGAAAACCTTAAAAGCCTTAAACAATCAATCAATTCAAACCTACTTCTTTAACTACAATCAACCCACACTTAAAAAACACCCTTCCCTTATACTATTATCAAAAATCACTATCTCTTGGCGAAGCGATTTTTTTTTCTTCACGATTAATATGCCGCTAAAAGCTATACTCGAGGACGAAGAAAAACGCTTGCTGATTATCACCTACGGTGACCCAAGATAAATTCCAGTAGTTGTGGTGATGGTTAGTCATCCAATCACGTGAGACTATTCTATACGGATCTAGCAGGATTTTTAGGCGTGCCAAGACTTTTATTCCATGTCAATCCATTGAACTTTTTTCGGAACGAGTCGGCCCGTTTAATTTATATACAACAGCTAAGCCTAATTCAGCCACCGCCATTAATTCTGCCATACGTAACGCACGTCGCTACCTTACAAAACGCACGTCGCTGCTATACGTACCGTAAAGGGGAATGCAAGAGCATTTAGACGGTCAGCTGATCGTCCGATAACCATCTCTTTTAAGGACGATTTTAATAAGTTGGCATAGCTAGTGGATCACCCTAAGCCTATACTTAAGATTGAATAGAATTTGAAAACAAACGAATTAAATTATTTAAATCGTAATTAAAATAAAACTATTTTATTCGATTAATAGTCAGTGCACTGACTTTGTGACCTGCGGGCTCTCGGTCACAGTCAAGACAAGCAAATGTCCCAGGTCAAGCAAGTGTCCTATTTTAATTATTTCAACTTGTATTAAAAATAACTTAATAACGAATAAAGCTATAATATTAAAAATTTAATACTTCTAAAGAGCTCGATTCCGCCGATTAATGCATTCAATTTTTATTAATATAGCTCTTTTTATTATCAACTAATTTAAGTTGCAAATCGTAAAAAAAAAAAAAAAGGTTTTTGATTCTTTATCGAAAAGAATCGAAGATCGCGATTTGTATTAAGAATAAGTCAATAACAAAAAAAGATACAACAATAAAAATTAGATATACGAGTCGAGATAAGTGAATTATACTTTACTTACAAAACATATTATATATTTTTCATTATTAAAATAAGTAAAATAATATTTATTACGCAAAATTACAATTGTAACAGCGAAAAAAGCTCTGACAATTTAGCGAAAATTCAAGAACATCAACTTTTCGACTATATTTGTAACTTAAATAAAATAATAATTATAAAAGTTATAATAATGAAAAACAAATGGTACGAGTCCGCTTGATTAAGAGTTTTTTAAATATCAAATTTTTATGTTAAAACTCAATTCAAAAGACGATTAATGTTAAAAAATATAAAATTTTTAATACAAAATATTTGATTTTCAATCAAATTCAATCGATAATCAAATATTATTTATTCTATTAATTATTAAATTGTTAATAAAAAGATTTTATACTTGGTTAGACTTTTAAAGATCTCGATTACGCTGATTTATGCATCTAGTTTTGAATATTATAACAATATTCGTTGCTAAGTTATTTCTAATACAAGTTGAAATAATTGAAATAAGACACTTGCTTGACCTGAGACACTTGCTTATCTTGACTATGACCGAGAGCCCGCAGGTCACAAAGTCAATGCACTGACTATTAAATCGTTTTTTTTAAATACTCGTCTTTTCGTATAAAAACCGTTTTAGGACCGTCTTCGAGCGTTTTAAGACCGTCCCATGGCCGTCCCATGGCCGTCCTTAAGCTTAAAACCGTCCTTAAGAACGTAAATTAGTAAGCAAATACTCTTTCTATTGCTTGCTAATCTATCCTTTACTATCTTAACCACTTACTTTACCCTCTTGTCGGTATCCCCATATCGACCTTAGCTAGTAGTAGTAGTAGTAGTAGTAGTAGTAGTAGTTAAGGAGTTCACCCGTGAACCAGGGTTCACGGGCCACTTGGCATGCCTCGCTTAGCATGTCAGCAATCAAAGGACCTTCAACTTGACAAGTAAACCTATTAGCTAGCTAGTGCACGTGATTCTTTTTAATTATATAAAAGGAATCAGCTCCCTTAAGCTTTAAGAAGCAGATAGAATTCAAATACCTTATCAACTAAACGGATTAGTAATTATTGCAATAACAAAGCTACTCTTATAATCCGAAAAGTATCGAAGACCGATTCTTGCTTTGCGTATAAAAAGGTAATCGAGTATAAGTCGAAACTTTAGCGAATTTATAACGTAAAATCGAGTACGGATCGTAGCATCTCCGATATTAATAAACACGTTATTAGCGTATCTGATAAAGCGTAATAGTAAACCGGTGATTGTTCGAAGGCTTATTTTTTAATCGTAAGCTATAAAGACTTCGAATTTAACCGCAGCGTTATAAGTAATAACGCTAACTTCCGCACTTGTATCGAATATAACTCGCGCATTAATGATTAAAGATTAATCGAGTATATTAACGATAACCTTAAGAGTTAACGAATAATAATAAGAGTATTTAAAGAATAGCTAGCTAAACGTCGAAGCAAGGCCGATTTCCGCTGAAAAAGGTTCCGTATTATTTTCGATTGCGGTCCGCAAAGTACGCCGATCTTTACGAGTAAACTAATCGAGAAAAAGATATTAAAATTAAAAAACACCGTAAAACACGGTTATAAAAAAAGTCGGAATAAAGCTGATAATAAGAATAAAGCAGAACCGTTTTTAAATCGAAAGAGCTTCGGATGCGAAAAGCGTATTGCGCCGGCGGTGCTTAGTTTAGCTGTTACGGATGTTTTTTTATAATTAAAGCTTAGTTATTTAAAAAAATTCGAATAAGCGTTCGAGCTAAGACCGTTAAGCAGTATATAGAATCCGTCTTGGTCGAGCAAAGACTTGTATAAGGTCTGCTTTATCGGTGATTCGGCCGTAAGTCGAAGTAGCAAAAAAAAAAGGAAAAAGTAAATTCTTACGATAAAGCGCTTTATCGATAAAGCGACTCGTAACTTTGCAAAATAGATCGCTACTAAATGAAAAGACATTACTTTATTTTTAAATAAGTCGCTAAAGCTTCGAAGCAAGTCCGTCTTTTATCGTATTATCCGTCGCTTTCGATATAAGCTTGCTACTTATAATTAAGCAATTTTCCGAAGCTTCCGCAACGCTAACCGTAGCTTAAAAGCAATTAATAACGCTTTCGCTAATAAAGGTTTGCTAAATCATTTTATCGATTATACTTTCGAAAGAAGATCGTTTAAAAGTAGAAAGAGCAGCGAAAAACGCAATAGTTTTATTAAAAGTTAAGTTCTTAAGCAAATCGCGCTTTTTTAAGAGCTTAATACGAGTCGCTTCGTAGTTTATTCTTAAAAAAAAGATCACTTTGCTAAGTCTTTCGTATAATTTAATAGTTTTAAAAAGCTTGGCCTTAAGCTTAAGTGCAGCTTTAAAAGCTTTTAGCAGTATAACGAGCAGATTCCGTAAGTCTTCCGATCGTAAAGCGTTTCGGTTGAGAATCGTAATATAAGCGAGCTCGAGTTTATTTATTTCTATTAGCTTAACGAAAGTAACTTTAAGCTAGCTATAAGTAAATTAAACCTTTGCTTTTATCGAAAGAGCGTTTTTTAATAAGTATAGTGTCACGGTACGAGAGCAAGGTCTTCGAATGAGGTCTAAATTGTGTACGAAAGATGGAAGAGATACTAAGGTATAAGAAGAGATAAGTCTATTGTGAGGGTCCGTGCGTTCTTTAGCTTTAGCATTTCTTGGTTGAATTGTTTGTTTCTTTCTTTTATATATAGTCCTTTTTATTCTTTTTTTCGTGCGTCCCTTCGTAAAAAATATTTAAATAATTAAAAGAGTTTGTGAGCAGCAGTAAGCTTTGCTTTAATAAGTTTTGGCTTTTTTAAGAAACGTTTTTCGAATTTTAAGATAAAAGAACGAGCATTAATCATATAAGAAAAGGGTTCTTAAGTTTTATCTTTCGAGTTATACTTTCTTTATAAGATTAAGTATTAAAAACCTTTAGCTTTAATTCTTTTTAAGTCGATAATAGCCTTTATCGCTTATAGCTTTTTATTATTTGCATCGATAGCAATAAGAAGTGGAAAGGGGTTCCGTTGGCTTAATAAAGGGTCGGTAAGGGCGGGGCGAAGAAAGTTAGTATAAAAGCTATTATTTAGCTTATCGTGCTTAAAGAGTAAGTTTAAGCGGTAAGTATAAGAGCTTAATACTTTTTTAATCTTGTAGCGATCGAAGAACTTGTGATCAAACTTTTTAATAAGTTTATCGGTTTTAATATTACGAGAGTTAAAGAAAACTTCGTTTTTAATTCAGTAAGCGGAGGCTAAAGATTTGGTTTTATTAGCTGCGAATTCTTGATTTGCTTAAGCCGAAATAAGGTTCGTCTTAAAAAAGGCAAGGATTTGTTTTATTTTGTTTACGAAAGCTATGCTTGCTTTATTTCTTGCTTTAATTGCAAAGGTAGTAATAAGTTCGAAAGAGCGGAGAGGTCTAAAATTGACTCGAGAATAGAAACCGGTATTAGCGAAGAAAAAGGACATTTAAATAAAAGCATTCATTACGTTATTTGCTAAGAATTCAGCTATTAATAATTATATAGCTTAATCGTTTTAAGTGTAATCGGTGTATTATTTGATGAAGTGCTCGAATTAAGCGTTGAAAATTTCCGTTTAGCCGTTTATTTTAAAGTAAAAAGATATAGAAAAGTTAAGTTTGATCTTTAGTTTAAAGCATATAGCTTTTTAAAGTTCGGAAACGAATAAAGAACTTTTGTTAAACATAATAGTATCGAAGAGGTTATGCAAGCGCTATACGTTGTCAAAGAACAATTAAGCTAGTTCTATAGCTTTTAATTTAATGTAGCAAGCAATAAAGTAGCGTCTTTTAGAAAAGCGATCGACTACGACTATAACGCAATCGTAACTATTACTAAGAAGTAAAGGGCCGATAAAATCGATTGAAAAGTGGCGTCAACGTTGGTCAAAAAGAAGAAAGGGTTTAAGAGTGCTTTAATAGCGAAATCGAAAAGTGGTATTGCGAGAGCAGCTATCATAATTACGGACGAATCGAGCGCAAGATATGCTAACGTTAAGCTATTAATAGTCTCGGAATATTACTTCGTATAAAGCGTTCTTGCTTAAGTGGCTTAACTCGTAAGAGTCGTAAGCGGATTATAAAAGGAAAGTGCGCAATTCGGTGTTTAAAACGTATAATCGTCTTTAAAAGAATAACCGATCGTCGCGCAAAGTATATTCGGAAAGAGCGATATCTTTAAAATAAAAGATTCTTTCTTTTTTAATTATCTTTTTACTAATAGTCTTGTATTATTTATTCGATTTATAACTTTTTTTTAAGAGTCGCATGATCTTTAAGTTTTAAAGTTCGTCTTTTATTTCGTTTAAGTAAAAGGCTATCTCGGTTTAAACTTTAGCAAAAGTGAGTTCGAAAGAAAAATCGAGTAAAGCGAAGTCAATTCGTAAAAGGTTCGAAGCAATATCGAAAGTTATGGTGACAGAGGGCGTATACCTAGGTAGGTGGAGCAGATCAAGGTCTAAGAGATGGCGATAGAAGTGTCTGGTCTATTCAAAGGAGCACGGGAGCAACTGTAGATATGTACATGTGTGGTACGTGGCCTTTAAGGAGCTTGGCAGGCACGTGCAAGGGAGCACGTGCTAGGCCACGTAAGGCAAGGACCATATTATGCAACACACCCCTTAGTTGCGAAGCGACTGCTCAACTGACAAAGGCTCGCCCAAAGAAAGAAGGAAAAAACAAACGAAAAAACCTAAGGAAAAATCTAGCTAAAAAATAGACGGAGCTTATAAGCTCTTAAACAAAGGGCAGACAAAATAAGAGCACGCCAGCGCTAGTAAGCTGCAACGAGCCTCTTCAAGCGGCAACAGCTAATAGTCCTTAAGGCAAGGTGCAAGGTGGGTCCGCCTGCCGTCGCAAAGACTCGCCAACTTAAACCTCCACCCCTTAGGAGCGACTCAAATAAAAGAACTTGTAGTTAAAGCAGGCGTCCCAAATTCCTTACACTACACCTCCTCTTCGCAAGCTCCAAACACGGTTTCCAAGCTTCAATAAGCCTCTAGCAGCGCAAGGCTACGGCCCAATCCACTCTTCCGGCGTGCGCGAGCGGCTCTAATCCTTCATAGACCTGCTCTTAAGTGGCCTTTCCTAAGCAGCTACACTTCCAAGGTATTTGGACCTGCCCTCGCTAGTAAAACCTCCATCCTTCTATAAGAGCTCTAAGCTTGCCTTCAGCTTTTCGTAGCTAAGCATAAAGAATCGCTCTCTAATAGCTTAAAGCTTCGGCTCCGACACTATAAGATTCCTAAGGTTTTGACTAATAAAAGCAAGCCTCAATAGGTCACAAGAAGAGGGCTGCCAAGAGTGAGTACGTATGCAAAAGCAAACCTTTCTTTTCGAAAGCTCGTTAAGTATAGCGAACACACTTTCACAAGCTCTTCTTTGCTATAAATGCCTTTTAAACATTTTTGCGTAGTCTCTTAAGCTCTTCAACTTAAAAGCTTCTTTTATACTGATAGCGTCGACCACAAGTCTTAAGTAGCGACTCTCTTAAATAAAGTCTAACTTTTAAGCAATTACTTTTAAGAAATCTTTTATAGCAAGAGAACCGATAACATCTTGCAATTCGGGCTTTAAAGCAACAGCCTTAAAGTGCACGAGCTCTTAATTTCGAATCTATTGCTAAGGTTCAATAGTCTTCGCAGCTCTTTCGTTAAGAATTCGGCGGTACTCGTTTCGCATATGCTCCTTCGTCGACTCGTCGTCTTTCGCGTATTAGTCTCGTAAAGACTTTATTAGCGTTTGAAATGAAAACTCCTCCTTTTTAATCAAACGAGTCTTATAAAGCTGCAGCAGCTCTTTTAAGACCGTCTGATTCACTTACTCTAGCATGTACTAGTATTTAAAGTTTAAAGCGCTTTAGCGCGCTTCTTTCTTAAAGTATTCTCTCGACCGATATACAAACTTTTTTTTAACGTCTTAGAAACTCGCACCTTTCAGCATTAAGCGGTCCTTACGAGTAGCTAAAAGCGCCTCCTTCCACTCTTTTATAAGATTATCTTTCCGCTCGTTCTCTTTAACGATCAAGTCGTTAATCGTAGATAGTGCCGGCGGTTTTAAAAAAAAGATATAAAGCTAGGTTTCTTTCGAATAAAAGTCTGCAAGCTTCTAAACGCTTTTCATTATCGCAACGGCTTTATAATCGATAAACCAATCGACTTATAACGCTCGGTCCGTAAGGTGTTAAGCGCTGTAAAGTGACATATCGTGATAGCTCGAAGTAAAGTGTAAAATAAAGTAAAAAATAAGGTTTGAAAAGCTCTTACTAGACGCTCCGAGCGTTAGAAGGAAGAACAGCTTCTACCGACCGAAAAAAAGAAGACGATAATCTTGCAACTACCGATAAAGCGATCTGTACCGTATTAACGATAATTAAAAAAGAGCTCGTAAAGGCGTGTAGCTCTTAACTATGGTGATAGAGGGCGTATACTTAAGTAGGTGGAGCAGATCAAGGTCTAAAAGATAGCGATAAAAGTGTCTGGTCTATTCAAGGGAGCACGAGAGCAACTGTAGATATGTACATGTGTGGTACGTGGCCTCTAAGGAGCTTGGCAGGCACGTGCAAGGGAGCACGTGCTAGGCCACGTGAGGCAAGGACCATACTGTGCAACAAAAGTTAATTGTAACTCCGATATAACTTATAAGTCTAAGTTGTTTTCTAAGAAAAAAGCTCGATTTTAATAAGTATAACGAAAGTCGGAATTATCTTAAAAGAGGTCTTATAAGCGACGTATAAGAAAATCGGGTTTCCGGCCGTCTTTGCTAAGTCTGAATTTAATAATAAAGTCGAACTCGAAAAAGAATTCGCTTTATCGAACTTAGCGACGTATAAGTTGTTTTGTAATTATAAAGTATTCGAAATTGCGATAATCAGTTAAAACGTGTATAAAAAAAAAAAAACTCGTAAAGTCGGAGCGCTAACTTTCGAAAGCACGAACTATAGCGAAAAGTTCTTTATCGTAGATCTCGTAATTACATTCCGCAAAGTCGTATTTTCGAAACATAAAAGCTACGAGATAAAGCTCTTTTTTGTTATCTTTTTAAGAAAGAATTGCAAAAGAGACGTAATTAAAAGCGTTCGTTTTTAATTAAATTTCTCGTTCGAGATTAAAGTAAAAGAGAATTAGCGCGAAAGTAAACGCTAATTTAAAGTTGTTAAAAGCTCGTTAGCAAGCTAGAGTTTAAGTCTATTTTAATTCTTTCTTAATAAAGTAAACGAATAGAATAACAATTCGTTGGGACTGGAGGAGAGCTTGGTGTTGGGCCAAAGCTTCCTCGGGGTTGGTAGGGGCCGAGGGATCATCTTCATCGTCTTGCTCACTAGTAGCTTCTTCTTGAGTAGAAGGAACTGCTGGTTGGGCCGTGGAGGAGGAGGAGGGAGCTGCTGGAGCAGCTTTAGGAGGAGTGCGGGGGATTTTGCCCGCGGGGCGAGGGTTGCTGTGTTGTGTGGGTGCCATCCTTCAAGTTGTACTTGGAATAGGCCTTCTCGTGACCGTTGGAGTCGTCTGAATGTTTTTTGACGTCCAACCACTGAGGAATTCTGAAGAGGAGGAATATTATTGAAGCCGTTCCCGGCGGAGTGAGGTAGTTGTTGATAATGTGACGACCTTAAGCGATTACCTGAAGGAACTCACGGGAGCGCGGGGTTCACATGGGAGCTCAGGAGAATCTCAAAGTAATGACTTAGAATCAACAACTACCGAGTGTAGAGGTCGAAGGTAGCTGAGGTCTATATACACGAAGGTAGGAGCGCCAAGGACTCGTGAACCATGGTTCATGGGTCAAAAGCGGGGAATGAGAGAATACGAAGAATACGAAGGAAAAAAGGAGGGAAGTAGCTTGGCGCATGTGAGGTGCGTCCAGGAGACCTGGCGTGTCGTCACAAATTCGAGAAAAGCTTTTAATGAATCGTTTATAGAAATTTGAAAACTCAAAGAAAGCTTAAACGTCTTTAACGTTAATAAAAGCTTCTTAAGTAATGATACATTTTACTTTAACGAGGTCTATTTTAACGCTCGTAATAGAAATAATAAAGCTTAAGTAAGTGACTTTTTAGACTTCGAATTCGCATTTTTTAACGTTTAATTAAAAGCTAGCTTTTTGAATTGCTTTAAGTATAGCTTTAACGTATAATCGATATTCTTTTAAAGTATCGAAGTAGATTAAAATATCATTAATATAAGCGAAGCAAAATATATCGAAGAAAGGTCGTAAAATATTATTAATACGGGCTTGAAAGGTAGCGAAAGCGTTTAATAAGCCGAAAAGCATAACGAGAAACTCGAAAAGGCCGTACCGAGTATTAAAAGCTATCAGCTATTCGTCGCTGTCTTTTATACGAATCCGATTGAAAGCGTAGATAATATTTAGTTTAATAAAGTATTTAGCTTTGTTAAAGCGAAAAAGGGTTTTTTAAATAAAAAAGAAAGAGTATTTATTTTTGATTGTAATAGCGTTTAAGGCTTTGTAATCTATATAAAAACGTAGACTTCCGCTCGGTTTTTTAGCGAAGAAGACGAAGGAAGCGGCTTAAGAAATGCTTGCTCGAATAAAGCTTTTATCGAGGTTTTTTTTAAGAAATTTGCGAAGAACTAAAAGCTTGTCTTATGATATGTTATAAAAAAGGCTATAAAAGAGAATAGCGCTTGGTTTCAGCTTAATAGCGTGATCGCAGTCTTTATAAAAAGCTAACTTATTTGCTTCGGTTTGGTCGAAAGCGTTAAAGTGATCGTAGTATTAAAGAAAGACGATTATAATAAAGTCGATCTGAACCTTAAGAGCTAAGGCTTTTCGGATATCTTCGAAAGAAGCACCGCAAAAGTATATATCGGCGGCTGCTTAACGTTATTAAAGTTCGATATTAAATAAAGATTTATTTTCGATTTATAAGTCGAGTAAAAAGAGAGAAAGCTTTCGATCTATCTTTTAAAAGTTCGAAAGGTTTGAATAGCGTTTAGATAGAAGTAAGGCTAAGCGAAAAGTAATATCGAAAGCGACGAGGTCTACTTTAAATTCCTTTTTTAGTTATAGGTCGATTTCGTAAAGAGAAACAAAGAAAATCTTTACTTTTAATATAAAAGCTGTAGTATAAAAAGCGGCGGCGCTTAGTCTTCGAAAGAGAAGTCTTTTAATTAGAGTTTTTAAAATAATAGTAAGAAATGCTAAGCCGCGTACGAATAATTGATAATAAGTAAAAGATAAGTAATAATTCTTATAAGTCTTGCTATTAAATATAAAGGAGTTAAAGCTTTAATTGATTTAAGAGTTATAAAAAGTGAGTTAAGGTTTGCTTAAGATGATATCGTATTTTCCGAGATTAAAAAGATAACTAATAACGAGTTTAAAATAGCTATTGATATCGAAGCGGAATTAGGTTTTATAAGTAACGCTTGCTAACGAGAGAATTCTATTAGCTAAGCGTAAAAAGCGAGGTTTAAGTAAAGGTTCGAAAGTTAAATTGTATTATTACGCAAAAGAGTTATTTATTATCACTTTTTTAATATACTTACAATTAACTATTGCTTTGGTTTTAATAAGAATTCCATTTGTAACTGCTAAAGTACACGGCAGAACTAAATGATTCTTAATAAAAGTGTTTAAAAAAGAAATAATCAAAGTATTTTTCTTACGAGGTCTTTAACGGCGTCTTTTATTAAAGATTAAGCTTTTCTTTAGCCTTTTCTTCTTTTAGTATTTTATAAAGCGATAAAGCAAGCGGAGCTCGTATGGTTTTTATCGTAATATTAATTGCAAAAGTTATTATTGCGATAATAGACCTTTTTAGCTTTTCTTTCGTTTAAGATCTTAAAGATACGCTTAGCAAAAGCATCGGCGGCGGTTTAAATAGTTGCGAAGCTTATTTCTATTACGCTAACGTTTATAATAATGCTTTTTTATATAATAGTAAAGGTAAGAATAGAAGCGGTGTATTCGAGTGCGATTTAAAAGATAGCGGAGACCGTGATTGTCTTTTTTTTAAAGTAATTAAAGTTTTAATTGCGAAAGATATTATTAATACCGCGGACTTATAAAATAAATTCGAAGAGTTTAATTTTGTAATCATTAACCGAAATATATGAAAGACGATTAGTAATATCGGAGTAGAAAGCGCGCTTAAAGAGAGCGATAGAGGCTTCGTCGCCGAATTGAGCTTCGAAGCAAATCTCTTGCTACTTAAAGAGAAAAGTAGCGAAAGATCGGTTTCTTTAAACGAAGACGAAGAAAGCTTATTAAGCGGTAGATTTAGTATTGATATTATCGAAAGCAGCGTTTAAGATATCGATGATCTTTAATACGCTTTTATAAAGTATTTCGCTACGAATAAAAGTGCTTTTTTTAACTTGTCTTTTAGCTTCGCCGGAAAAGCGGGAAAAGAAATAAGCTATCTTGTCGTACTCGATAAGGTATTAGTCTTTATTGATAACGAGTTTGATGCTTATGTCGGTCAAGAACGAACGGAGTTTTATAATAATTCTATCGAATTTGTCGAAGTCGAAGTGTTCGGCAAATCGATAAAGTCGATTAAATAAAAAAAAGAGGTTGCGTTGTAAGGCTTCGAAAGTAGTGATTTAATTAATTAAGAGTGCCTTTTCGGTATCGAAAGTGATGATTTGTCTTTAAAGGTCGAGTAATTGCTCGCGCAAGGCTTGATTATCTTCGTAACTATTAGTAAAGAAGCTCGAAAGCTTAGCTTTTACGTTTTTAAAATAAGCAGTAGCATGTTCGGCATATCTTTATAATACTATAATTTCGGCCGCAATAGCGTTAAGATTTGATTAAAAAGTTGCAAAGACGCTAGCGATATTAAAACACGAGAAGAGAAAAGGGAAATTATTTATAACGAAGATCGGCAAAGGGTTCTTTTAATAGCTAAGGTTTAAAGTAGCTATAAGATCGTCAGCGGATATCGTTTCGAAAGTGATACGGGCTAAAACTAAAGTAAAAGCTTTGTTTTAGCTTTAGACTTAGTATGCGAAGACGAGTATGCGCGTCGAAAGCATGCGAAAGGGTTTTTGAAGTGTAAGAGGGTTTTTTAAGATCATTAAGTTCGCGCGTTCGTGGACTGCGCTGTATAATGATTAAAGAAAGTATATAATATATTACGGTACGAGAGCAAAGTCTTCGAATGAGGTTTAAATTGTGTACGAAAGATAAAAGAGATATTAAGGTACAAGAAAAGATAAGTCTATTATGAGGGTCCGTGCGTTCCTTAGCTTTGGCATTTCTTGGCTGAATTGTTTGTTTCCTTCCTTCACATATAGCGTAATTCGAAAGGCCGCGTTACGCGCTCGAGTCTTTACCGGTGCAATAATAGCTTTTGTATTAAATACGCGAGCATGTGAATCCGTTGATATAATGCATCGCTAGCGAGTTATATCCGAAGTATTAAAGTCGTTAATACGAAAAGCTTTTGCACTGCCGCCGTTAGCTGCTTAAATAAACGCTTTAGCGCGTTCTTGTATAGCTTTTTTAATAGATTCTCGTTATGCTTTTAAAGCTTTATAATAACGCTTAAGATTAAGATCATTTATTATCTTACGAACCTTTTTTAGAACTTGCTCGTATTTAAAAGTATCGTTTCGAAACTAAAACGAGATCGATAGTATTTTTCTTCGATATAATCTTATATATATTAAGTCCGCTTCGTTAAAGTGAAAGGCTAGTCCGTACTAAAGCATAAACAAGTAGCACTGATTCTAATATTTATAAAGCTTTTATTAATAGTTAAGTAGATCGGAAGTCTGCTAGCACTAATAGAAAATGCACGTAAAATCGTTTAAAGACCGTTTCCTTTTCGATATAGCGTAGCTTCGGTTCGAATAAGTATCGGCCGCATTAATCTCGTAGACTCGGTGCAAAGCGATTTCTTAAGTCTCTTTGTATTAAACTGCTTTTAATAAGTTTATATAAACTTTTTTCGATACGAAAGCGAAGCTATCGATAAGTCTTAAGTAAATACTAACTTTCGTTAATTGTTTTATAAAAGCTTCGATCTTTAAGTCAAGATCGATAAACAAAATAATCGAACTTGCAACGGTAATGCTTACGCGATAAAAAAAAAAAGCATAAGTATTATTAAAGTAAGTGTTATAAAAGAGCGAAACGTATAAGTTTCGCTTGCTCTCGAGAATAATAAATAATATTTAAAGACGAGAGTTTTCGTTTTAATAAAGGTTATAACGAGAAAAAGCTTTAAGGATCTCGGCGTAATCGTATTCTTTAATTCGTTCCGTAATAATCTATTCTTGCTTAATTAAATTGCTAATTATAATATATATTATATTATAAGTTTACAAGTGATTTTTCTTAAGTTTAACGTTCTTTTAAATCCGATTTTGCATCGATAGTAATAAGCAACTAAAGAACTTTTATTTTAATTGCTTATCGGTAATATCTTTATTAACGAAGCAAGCAAAGCTCGTAAAGTTAAACTATCGAGTGAACTATAAAAGCTCCGCTTTAAAAGCTCTTTCTCTTGCTATTTACTTATTGCTTAAGTCGTTTAAAAAGCTAATACTATCTTTTTATTTAATTAAGTCGAAAGCCTTATAATTTTTCTTGACTACCGATTTAAAGTCGTTTTAAGTCACTTTCGGATTCGAAAAGCCGCTGAAGCTCTCGATATTACAACGTATATTATAACCGAAGAAGCTAGAAATATTATATTTAGTAAAGCATTACTTTTTTTTCGAATCGGTAACGATATCGTAGTTTTTAAACGCTTGTTCGAGCTAGCGTGTTACGGTGGTGATGGCGGTCACGCGGAGGTCACGTTGCCACGCGCCCAAGGTCACACGTTACCTCGTGACCTTAGGCTCTCGTCTTGACAAGACAGCCTACAAAACCTTTGCTTTTACACTCGTTCTCTTTCTTTCTTTTTTCATCTTTCTTTTTTATTACTTAGCGTACTCTTAAGTAGCACTATAATTATATTGCTTTCGATAGCCGTAACATAAAGAAAGATCAACTTTAACTCGCTAAGAAGCATTATATCAATCGTTACTACGCGTAATAAACGGCTAGCACTTTTTATTTTCGAGTATTAATGCTTTGATTAGACTTCCCCGCTGATTATAATCTTAAAGAAAGCTGAACTTTTTGCTATTCGACTTGCTTCTGCTATTCGAATACTTTTTAAAACTATTCTTTTCTTTTTTAAAACGATAAGTACGCGCACGGACCGCATATAAACGGTTTTATAAACGCATTAAAATTTTTCTTAAGAGTTTCCGACAGCTAATTACAAAAAGAATCTTAACGCTCTTTTAGTTACGCTACGATTTGATACTTTAATATATATTCTATTTAAAAGCTTTAAGAACGTATACGCTTCGCTTATATTAATCTTCCCTTTCTTTATTAAGTTATTGTTCAGCATTAGGTTCTTTATCTCGTAAGCCGATTAATAGCTAGCTTTCCCGTTGCATTAGCATTCTTACTCTTTTGCACTTACTTTCTTTATATAATAATATATACAAAACAATAGCTAATCACCGTTAAAAAGCTTTATACATTCTTCTAACAGCTAAGGCTAAAGCTCCGTTTGCTAGAGCTAAAAGAAAGCTAGGAAATCTATAAGACTTTAAAAGACCTTTAAACTTTATAACTAGCTTTTGCATTACTTAACCTTTATTACGATTTTCTAGTTGAATAAACAGATAAGCTTAAAACATTTTATATTTCTTTATAAAAGTAGCTTACGAAAACAGCTAATCGCTTTTTAATTGATTTAGCAACGCGAATTAAATTATATACGTTCGCCGGCCTTATCTTAACCTTTTCTTTTACGAAGCTTTTACTACCGGCGATCGTAAAAGCTTCGACTTTCTTCGAAAGATTCTTATCACTTACGAGCTCTTAACTATTAATGCTAAAAGCATACGATTAGCGTCGAGATCATATATCGACTTTAGCAATATATATATTATCGACAAACATATCTATTATATTCACTCGCGAATAGCAATAAGCTATAAAAGCAGCTATCGCGTTAACGGTAATATCAGCGCTTCGAAAAGCTGCTTAAAGTCTTTTACTATCTTTAACGGCGAGCTTTCGGCCAACTTCTATTTATTACTTGCTAATCATCGATACTTTTATATTAGCGATAAAGCATAATAAGTTGAAATAGCTTCGGACTTTATTTTTAAATAATTAAAGAGATATAAAGTACGACGCTTAAAAAATAGATATAAAGCTGTTTATTAAAGCTAACTCGAGCAATTTCCGCAAAAGACTCGCGCAAATAAAAGCCTATTTCACTTGCATATCGAAAGAAGCTAAGTCTATCGTTTTAACTTATATAAACTTTAACGTTAAGAACGTATAAAACGCGGCAAAAGTATTAAAAGCATTAAACGAACGATTCTTCGATCATAACTGCGTTTAAAAAGCACGTTAAAACTATTATAAGCTAATAATATCGAGCAATATATTTTATAACGAGTTCCGTATCTTTTTCATACGCTACGCAATAGCGAGCAAGATCTTAAAGAACCGCTAGTTCGAAGACGTATATAAAAAGGTGTCTTTAATATTGAAAATTAACTTTCGAATTGAAAAATACAAAATGAACGGAAGCTATAAAGCTTTCGACGAGTATCTCGCTATTATAGATCGAAAATCGCGTAATATCCGCGCTAAAAAATTAGCACTCTTACGACGCACGTCGGCAATAACGTTCAATTAAGCAGCTAGCTCTGCACCGAAAAAAGTCTTTCGAAACGCGAATTAGCAATCGACTTCGCAAAGACTACCGCTACGCATTTATTTATTAAGCTTTATATTTTTCCGCTAATCTTCACCGATAATAAAAAAGCGTCGAAAACGCTTTAAAAGCTTTCGCACCGCTAGCTTAAACTCTGTGTGTTTTAATTGTAGCAAGAAAAGCTATTTTAAAGCAGACTGCTTAAACATAAAGCTAAAGCAAAAGATAATTAAGATAAATATCGAAGAAAAAAAAAAACGATATATCGGAAAACTATTAAGCCGTAAAAAAAACTCTTATTATAGCATAAGCTACAATTTGTAAAAAGATTTAAAATTCAACTTTAGCTTCTTCGTAAGAAAGAAGCAGTTTCTAATACCGATAGAACTAGCTCGAAATGGATTATTTATTAAAACAATCGCACATCTTAATAGCGGAGCAAATATCTTCGGCGCTTTTTAAACAGCTTTAGCTTACAAGCTAAGCAAAGCCTTAAGCGTCCTTTTCCTTAAACTACTTTAGCTAATCGTCTTTATTAGCTACGATAATATTAAAAGAGAACCTATACGTTAAATGATCTTATTAATATTAATAATCGATAAGCGTTAAATTAATTTCTTTTTCTTAATTATTAAATTAAGTTTTACGGACGTGCTATTAAGCCGCAAGTTCCTTAAACACTACGATTTATATTAGAGTTTCGGAAAACGTAAGCAGCTATTTTAACTTTTTAATATGCCGGTCATACTTTACTTCGATTTACGTATTTTTATTAATTTATCACTTTCGTATAAATACGCTTACTAGTCTAACGCTTTTAAAAAAGACGCGTTAATAAAAAAAAAAGACTAAGCAAAGCTAGCTTCGGTTACTTCTTTTAGTCTTGTATTAAGTAATAATAAAAGTTCAATTAAACGTGCAAAAGCATATTTATATAGCGAAAGACTTTTTAAAAAGCGCGAATCTAAGTTTTGCAAAGATATAAAAAGACGTTTAACTGCAATAAAAAAGCTTTTAAAAGAACAGGTAATTATAAAAAAGCTACTTCCGTCTATTCTTTTAGCTTCGGCAAACTCAATTTTATATATAACTAGTATCAGCTTTATCTCCGTAAATGCTTTCTTTGCATTATATAAAAAGCAAAAGAAAAAAGCTATAATAGCTAAAAAAGATAGCACACTTATATTAAATGAATTTACGTTCTTTACTTTAATCTACTTTATAAACGCAAAACAAGCTCGCCGCGATATTGAATCTTAGCACTTTTAAATTATTCAATTAGCATTATTAAATAGTAAGACCGTAGCAAAGGCTTTCGCCGATAAATATAAAACGAATAAAGCGTTCGTACGAGCTAAACTCTTAAAGCAATACTACGAATTTAAAAACTTGTTTTTTAAAGAAGCTTCGGACCTTTTCGCACGTTGCCGTCCGAAAGTAGATTATAAAATCGATTTGATAAAAGAAAACACTTTATCGATAAAACTTTTACGTAAGCTTATAAACGGCTAGCTTTTCGAAGTAAAACAATATATTTAAAAGAACTTATATAAAAGGTTTATAAAACCGTTAAACGCTTTTTACGCAGCGTTAATTCTATTTATTAAAAAAGCAAATGGTTTTATAAGACTTTGCATCGATTACTAAAAGCTTAACGCTTTAATTAAAAAGAACAGATACTTACTCTTTTTAATCGATGAAATAATAGCTCGGATCTCTTAAGCTAAAATTTTTACGAAGATCGATATCTAGCAAGCTTTTTATCGCATACGAATTAATTAAAAAGACGAAAACAAAACTACTTAACGATGCAAATTCGAAATGTATAAATATAAGATTCTGCTTTTCGGCTTTATAAATAAACTAGCTACCTTTTAGCGTTTTATTAACGATATCTTAATAAAGCATTTAAACGAATTTTGCTTTGCGTACTTAAATAATATCTTAATATATTTAACGAACGAAAAAGAACACGTGAACTACGTTAAAAAGATTATGAAAATCTTATCCGATTATAAATTGCAAGCAGATATTAAAAAGTGTGAATTTAGCGTTACGGAAACTAAGTTTTTCGGTTTTATTATTATAACGAAAAGAATTAAAATAGATTCGAATAAAGTTGTAATAATTATTAATTAACGATACGTTATAAACGTCCGAAAAGTATAAGCTTATTTAAAGTTTTGCAACTTTTATCGCTGATTTATTAAAAGTTACAGCCGGATCTGCAAGCTTTTAATTGATTTAATAAAAAAAGACGTTTTATTTAAGTTCATATTAAAGTGCGAAAATGCATAGCAAAAGTTGCGAAACGCTTTGTAAAACGCTTTTATCTTTTGCTATTACGACTTCGCAAAGCAAATACGGCTAAAAACTGATTTATTAAACGGCGTAATCGCGAAAGTACTTTTACAACTTTAAAAAAATAGCTTTTACTACTTTATAAAGTTCTTTTTTAAAGCAATAATCGACGCTAAGCTCAACTACCTTATATACGACAAAGAACTCTTCGTAATATTTAAATCTTTTTAAAATTATAAACCGAAGCTTATTAAAGCGCAAAAGCAAGTTTACGTTTATATAAATTATAAAGCTTTAAAATATTTCATAACGACGAAAGATTTAATAGCACGCTAAGCTCGATAAGCGAAGTTCTTTTTTAAATTTTACTTCTTCGTAATATTCCGTAGCGGCTCGACGAATACTCTCGCTAATACTTTATCTCGCCGTAAACAAGACCTCTTTTTATTAAAAGCACGTTAAAAAGTATTAAAGAAACAACAATTAATCTTTAACGATAAAATCGACCTTAATATCTTAAAAGAAATAGCTTCGCTAGCATTTAAGCAAAATACGCCGTTCTTTTACGATACCGTATTAACAAAAAGCATATATTACGGCGAAAACATAACGTTAGCTTTAATATAAGCAAAGACGTCGAAAGACGAAGAATTAAGCGGAGAGCCACTTGATCTTATATCATAAATAGCGTATAATATCGCCGAATACGATATTATTAATAAAGTCTTATAAGCAAACGCAACGGCTTTAAAACTCTAAGAAATAAAAGAATATATCGAAACGGATTTAGATTATACTTTAATAAACAAAAAAATCTATTTCTAAAGTAGACTAATAATATTAATCAATCTTTTAAAGCTTCGCACTTGCTTTATTCGGCATATATACGAACAACTATGTATAGCTTACGCAAGCGTAATAAAAACAGTTTAGTTAACGCAACGCAAATTCTATTAAAAAAGCTTTAATACAAATATTAAACGCTATATAGCTAATTGCAAGTGCGCTCGAATAAAAGTCAAGCGCGACAAAAAGCTAAGATTTTTATATTTATTACCGATTTTAACTCGCTTTTACTAACACTTGACAATAGACTTTATTAAGTGCTTTTTAAACGAACAAAGCTATGATTCGATCTTAATAATAATAAACAAGCTTTTAAAAAAGCTTATATCAATCCTTTATTATAAAACGATTATAGCTAAAGACTTCGCACAGCTATTTTTAATAAACTAAGTCCGTCACTTTAGCATACTAGACTTTATAGTCTTTAATCGAGGCTTTTAGTTCGTCTCAACTTTTTAAGCCGAAATTTGCCGTATATTAAAGACGAAGATCAAGCTTACAATAGCATACAACTCGCAAGCGGACGGGCAGACAAAAGTAATGAATTAATATATTAAGCAACGCTTCCGCTTATTTTACATATATTACCAAGATAATTAAAGCGAGCTCCTTCTTTTTATAAATATCGCTTAATTAACCTTGCTTTATAAGTTATTAAGTAAGCTATCCTTTTTCGAAGTTAAAAATAAATATCAAGCGCGCTGCTTTTAAAATATAGTTAATCCGAGCTTTCTTTCTTCGGCTATAAAGCGATTAAATTAACAAGAAGCACATAATATAGCTATTAAAGCTCGAAATGCAATCGAGTTCGCTTAATCCTCGATTACAAACTAATAAGCTAAGATAGAAAGGCTAGCTAACGCTAAACGCCGTTTAATAAACTAAGACGTCGGAAACGATATAATAATCGATATAAAGAATTGAAAAATAAACCGACTTTTTAAAAAGCTCGAAGATAAATAATACGAGTTAATTAAAATTATTAAAAAAGTAAAAGAAAGTTAAGAAGTCAAACTACTATTAACTTAAAAGATTCATCTTATATTCTATTCTTATTTACTACGAAAGCATATTACAAACCTATTGCTAAGCTAAGTAAGACTTTAGCTCGCGCTAATTTAAATACTACTTGATTAAAACGAATAAGAAATCGAATAAGTCTTAGCTTCTCGTATATACAAAAGAGCACTTTAATATCGAATATAATAAGTTAAAGCAGACGAAGACTTCGAATAATACTCGTGCTTAAACGCGATAATAACACTTTAAATGCTTAAAAGATTCCACTTAACGCACTTAATAGCAAAAAGGCCGCCGAAAGCACTACTACTATAGCTAAAAGCTTATAATTAAAGACGAAAAGATTATAATGACCTTAAAGACGATAGACTAATAACATAAACTGCGAAAACGCAGTTTTTCGAAAGAGAAAAGTGATGTTACGGTAATAATAGCGGTCACGCGGAAGTTACGTTGCTACGCGCTTAAGGTCATACGTTACTTCGTGACTTTAAGCTCTCGTTTTAGCAAAACAGCTTACAAGACCTTTGCTTCTGCATTCGTTCTCTTTCTTTCCTTTTTTATCTTTCTTTCTTATTACTTAGCGTACTCTTAAGTAGCATTACAATCATACTGCCTTCGACAGCCGTAACATAGCGAATATAATCCGTAATATTAGCTTTATCGAAAGCAAACATTTTAAAAGCTTTAAATTTAAGAAAAGGTTTACGAATACTTACGTAATTCGAAGTATTTACGAAAAGTAAGAAAGCTTAAATCTTCTTTACTTCGTTCTCGGTTAGCTTGCGAATAGCATCTTCGTTAAGTTTAAAGTCCTTTTAAGTCGAGGAAGTCATAGCTCTTTTTGATTTCCGAAAGCTTTAACGTAAAGCCGTTAAGTTAAGTTAATAGATATCGATTGAAATGTAGATGTGTTTTAAAACGGATGCAAAAAGAGAACGAAAATAATAAAATGATATGAATATAAATGAATAATATGGTAACAAAGGGCGTATACTTAAGTAGATGGAGCAGATCAAGGTCTAAAAGATAGCGATAAAAGTGTCTGGTCTATTCAAGGGAGCACGGGAGCAACTGTAGATATGTATATGTGGTACGTAGCCTCTAAGGAGCTTGGCAAGCACGTGCAAAGGAGCACGTGCTAGGCCAGGACCACACTGTGCAACACACCCCCCAGTTGCGAAGCGACTGCTCAACTGACAAAAGGCTCGCCTAAAGAAAGAAGGAAAAAACAAACGAAAAAACCTAAGGAAAATCTAGCCAAAAGATGAACGGAGCGTATAAGCTCTTAAACAAAAGGTAGACTAAAAATAAGAGCACGCCAGCGCTAGTAAGCTGCAACGAGCCTCCTTAAGCGGCAATAGCCAATAGTCCTTAAGGCAAGGTGCAAAGTAGGTCCGCTTGCCGTCGCAAAGACTCGCTAACTTAAACCTTTACCCTTTAAGAGCGACTTAAATAAAAGAACTTGTAGTTGAGGCAAGCGTCCTAAATTCCTTATACTACACCTCCTTTTCGCAAGCTTTAAACACGGTTTTTAAGCTTCAATAAGCCTTTAGCAGCGCTAAAGCTACGGCTTAATTCACTCTTCCGGCGTGCGCGAGCGGTTTTAACATCTTTTATAGACTTGCTTTTAAGTGGCCTTTCTTAAGCAGCTACACTTCTAAGGTATTTAGACTTGCTTTCGCTAGTAGAAGCTTTATTCTTTTTTTATAAGAGCTTTAAGCTCGCTTTCAGCTTTTCGTAGCTAAGCATAAAGAATCGCTTTTTAATAGCTTAAAGCTTCGGCTCCGACACTATAAAGTTCTTCGGATTTTGACTAGTAAAAGCAAGTCTTAATAAGTCGTAAAAAGAAAGCTGCTAAGAGTGAATACGCATGCAAAAGCAAACTTTTCTTTTCGAAAGCTCGTTAAGTATAGCGAATACACTTTCGCGAGCTCTTTTTTATTGTAGATGCTTTTTAAACATCTTTGCGTAGTCTCTTAAGCTCTTCAACTTAGAAGCTTCTCTTATACTAATAGCGTCGATTACAAGACTTAAGTAGCGATTGCTTTAAGTAAGGTCTAACTTTTAAGCAATTATTCTTAAGAAATCTTTTATAATAAAAGAATCGATAACATCTTGTAATTCGGGCTTTAAAGCGATAGCTTTAAAGTGCACGAGCTTTTAATTTCGAATTTATTATTAAGGTTTAATAGTCCTCGCAGCTCTTTCGTTGAGAATTCGACGGTACTCGTCTCGCATATGCTCTTTCGTCGATTCGTCGTCTTTTACGTATTAATCTCGTAAAGACCTTATTAGCGTTTAAAGTGAAAACTCTTTTTTTTTAATTAGACGAGTCTTATGAAGTTGTAGCAGCTTTTTTAAGACCGTCTGATTCACTTACTTTAGCATATATTAGTATTTAAAGTTTAAAGCGCTCTAGCGCGCCTTTTTCTTAAAGTACTCTTTCGACCGATATACAAACTTTTTTTTAACGTTTTAGAAACTCGCACCCTTTAGCATTAGGCGGTCCTTACGAATAGTGTTGCACAGTGTGGTCCTTGCCTCACGTGCTCCTCACGTGGCCTAGCACGTGCTCCCTTGCACGTGCCTGCCAAGCTCCTTAAAGGCTACGTACCACATGTACATATCTACAATTGCTCCCGTGCTCCTTTGAATAGACCAGATACTTTTATCGCTATCTCTTAGACCTTGATTTGCTCCATTTATTTAAGTATACGCCTTTTGTTATTATAGTTAAGAGCCACACGCTTCTACGAGCTCCCTTTTAATTATCATCAATACGGTACAAACTGCTTCGGTGGTTGCAAGATTATCGTCTTCTTCTTTTCGGTCGGTAGAAGTTGTTCTTTCTTTTGACGCTCGGAGCGTTTAATAAGAGCTTTTCAAACCTCATTTTACTTCATTTATATTCTACTTCGAGCTATCACGACATATCATTTCATAGCGCTTAATACCTTACGGACCGAGCGTTATAAGTCGATTGGTTTATCGATTACAAAGCCGTTGCGATAATAAAAAGCGTTTAAAAGCTTGCAGACTCTTATTCGAAGGAAACCTAGCCTTACATCTCTTCTTTAAAACCGCCGGTATTACTTACGATTAACGACCTGATCGTCAAGGAGAACGAGCGGAAGAATAATCTTATAAAAGAGTAAGAAGAAGCGCTTCTAGCTACTCGTAAAGACCGCTTAATGCTAAAGGGTACGAGTTTCTAAGACGTCAAGGAAGAGTTTGCATACCGGTCGAAAGAATACTTTAAGAAGAAAGCGCGCTAAAGCGCCTTGAACTTTAAATACTAGTATATGCTAGAGTAAGTGAATCAAACGGTCTTAAAAGAGCTTTTGCAGCTTTATAAGACTCGTCTGATTAAAGAAAAAGAGTTTTCACTTTAAACGCTAATAAGGTTTTTACGAGATTAGTACGCGGAGGACGACGAATCGACGAAAAAGCATATGCGAAACGAGTACCGTCGAATTCTTAACGAAAGAGCTGCGGAGACTATTGAACCTTAATAATAAATTCGAAATTAAGAGCTCGTGCATTTTAAAGCTATCGCTTTAAAGCTCGAATTGCAAGATATTATCGGTTCTCTTGCTATAAAAGATTTTTTAAAAGTAATTGCTTAAAGGTTAGACCTTGCTTAAAAAAGTCGCTACTTAAGTCTTGTGGTCGACGCTATTAGTATAAGAGAAGCTTTTAAGTTAAAAAGCTTAAAAGATTACGCAAAGATATTTAAAAAGCATTTATAATAAAGAAGAGCTCGTGAAAGTGTGTTCGCAACACTCGGCGAGCTTCCGAAAGAAAAGGTTTGCCTTTGCATGCGTACTCACTTTTAGCAGCTTTCTTTTTGTGACTTATTAACGCTTGCTTTTATTAATCAAAACCTTAAGAATCTTATAATGTCGGAGCCGAAGCTTCAAGCTATTAAAAAGCGATTCTTTATACTTAGCTACGAAAAGCTAAAAGCGAGCTTAAAGCTCTTATAAAAAGAGAATAAAGTGTCGGTATATTTATATCGACCTTAGCTAATAAGTAGTAGTTAGGGGGGAGCTCACTCGTGAACCAAGGTTCACGGGCCACTAGGCATGCCTCGCTTAGCCTGTCACAGGTCAAAGGGCCCCCTAACCTGCTTGTAAACCTTGTAAACCTAGTATTTAGCTAGTACACGTGACTCCTTTCTATTGTATAGAAGGAGTCAGCTTTCTTAAACCAGATCAACAAGAACAAGAACCAGAAAACAAGCAACAATTGAGTATTTTACCACCGAGTGTTTTGCAATTGCAAATACTTTGACGACGTCACGACTTTTACGAATATTACGAGAGATCGCTACCGGCGATCCAACACTGATCAGTGATTGTTTAATCGCCAACGAAAGCGTTACTCAATCACAGAGAAGCTAGGATCGATCGAAGAGTTGGGACTTTACTTCTACTTACTCGAAGAGTGTAGAAGTGGTGAGTTTGCGCTATAAGAAACCTGCAACCGCAGTGAAAATCACTTACCTCTTACTACGATACCTCCCTCCTTATACAACGGAAGAGCGATTCCGTACCAAGTCGCTTGCCTATACTACCGCCTTACCTTTACACCTTTCTACGGAAGAGCGATTCCGAACCAAGTCGCTTTCTTATACTTCGATACCTTTACACCTTTACAACGGAAGAGCGATTCCGTACCAAGTCGCTTTCTCACACCTCGATACCTTTCCCTTACAACGGAAGAGCGATTCCGTACCAAGTCGCTTTCTTATACCACCGCCTTACCTTCATTTCTACGGAAGAGTGATTCCGAATCAAGTCACTTTTATATACAACTTATCAACGCTGTAGAGCCACGCTAGCTACACACAGCAATACAACCTATCAACGCTGTAGAGCCACGCTAGCTACACACAGCATACAATACTACGCCTCGACGCCCGGCAATATGCAATCAATCGACCCCCGAGGCAGACAAGAAGCTTCTGGAACGTCAGCAAGAGCTACGGACCCCTTTTCGAGACCCGCGGAACCTCTTTCAATGCTACCGAACGACCCAGGCACTCGGAATACCTTCGAAGCCTTAGACGAAGATACGTCGGACCTCGGTTTTGACCTCGATTCACTACCGTATCCAAGGCCAGAGAATCATACAAGAGCAAGGTTAATTATCGAGGACTTCCTGGACATAAAGAGTGAGGGATTAAGAGACCACGAGCTTTGGTCTTTATTCCGACACGCGTTTGCTAGATGGGGCGCGGACGAGTTCTTTTTGGCCGCCAAACAAGCATACGGCCGAGGGAATAAGTTTACGCTGCTTATTAGGCTAAGGGATCACTTATTGTTTAAGGGAGTTTGGTGCCTTCCAAGGCAAAAAGGCTACGCCAATGGACTAGCCTCAATCATCCAAATAGAGAAGGAACACCAATGGACTTGGGAGGAGCAGCGAGCTCAGCAGGCAGCAATCGAGGGATTTGATTCTAGGTGGAACGATATTACTATTGCACGCCTTAATCGACAAACTGAGGAAGTCGCCAAAATTCAAGGGAAGCAGGTCGAGAGGTTTCCTAATCAGTCAGGCCTTATTCGTCTTACCAGAATCATCGACGAACTTTCACCTCCACCTCCAACTCCAAATTCGCTTCGCCAATCACTCCGAGAAGAGTACGAAAAGCTCCGACGCCAAAAAGACGCTATTGCGCGAGACCTCGATGATCTACGCAATTTGACAATTACGAGGGACGTGCAACAGCGTAAAGAGAGAATCGAGGAGGCTATAAGGCACAAGGAGGAGCTCGAGGCAGCTAAGGCAGCAAGGCAATCATCAAGGCGCAGTTCTCGCAGTTCTCGCGATTCACTTTCCTCTCCCGTTCCTTTGTTACTTCAGCCAGCGATTTTGTCACCGAAGGAACACGCCAGGGAGTACGACGAGCCTCTTAATGTTGAAGCCCAGGGCAGAGATCAAACCTACCGAGGGTATAATCTCAAGGAAGAGAGTCGGAGAGAGGAGGACCAGGGCAATGGATACCGCCAAGGCCGAGCCCAAGGATACGAGCAGAAAAGGGAGCAAGCTTCTGCTGGCAACCCTAACGATCCAGATAGCTCGGACGGTGATCCAGAAGGAGGGAATAAAAGGGGAAACGAATGGAATGGGCACGGAAGAAGAGGAGGAGGACACGGTGGCCCGACAAAGGGACAAGGAAATGAGCCGCCAAGGGACCCTGGACGAGGATACGGACCCCCTGACGGACCCGGGCCAAACCGACCCCTTACTAGCACCCCTTTTTCGACCCGAGTGCTAGCCAGGCACAGCACACCTGCGTACGGCACCCTAGGCGACCCTGACGACGATTTTCCTGAGCTCGGAACGGCAGACCCTCACCCAAAAGCGAAGGAGTTAGCTTTATTTGCAAGGAGTTTTCCAAAAGAGCTAAAGTATTCAGGGCCGAAAAACGTGCCAGAGACGACTATTGCGCGAATGAACCCTGCTTTTACTTCCACCGCCGCAATTGCTGATATTCGCCGAGCAATTGCGTTTGCAACTGAAAGCTTACGACCTCCCGCCAAAGCAAGCAGAGCTTACGCGAGCTCTAGCGAGCCATTTGCTCAGCACTCCTCTCAGCACTCCTCTCAACACTCCTCTCAGCACTCCTCTCAGCACTCTCCTCAGCACTCTCCTCAGCACTCCTCTCAGCACACCTCAAGCAAGGCTGATTCCGACGACCTTGAGAACGAGTACGAGTGTTTTATTCAAGGCTGCCAATACGGAGGAGAGCACTGTGAGCACTTCGCAAGGTGACGGGGTTTGGAAAAGGAAAGGATTTGTTTCAAGAAGAGTTTTTCTTTGTTCCTTGCGTTTGAATTTTTTTTTGAGAGCACTGTGAGCACTTCGCAAAGTGACGGGTTTTTCAAAGGGAAAAGGGGGGCTTGTTTCAAGAAGGATTTTCTTTGTTCCTTGCGTTTGAATTTTTTTATTATTACTTTCTTTCTTTTCGGTCGATATAATAGTTGGCAAAGCACTGTTTGCCAAAGAAAGTTTTGCCGGTGTCGGTATATTTATATCGACCTTAGCTAATAAGTAGTAGTTAGGGGGGAGCTCACTCGTGAACCAAGGTTCACGGGCCACTAGGCATGCCTCGCTTAGCCTGTCACAGGTCAAGGGGCCCCCTAACCTGCTTGTAAACCTTGTAAACCTAGTATTTAGCTAGTACACGTGACTCCTTTCTATTGTATAAAAGGAGTCAGCTTTCTTAAACCAGATCAACAAGAACAAGAACCAGAAAACAAGCAACAATTGAGTATTTTACCACCGAGTGTTTTGCAATTGCAAATACTTTGACGACGTCACGACTTTTACGAATATTACGAGAGATCGCTACCGGCGATCCAACATAAAGCTTTTACTAGCGAAAGCAAGTCCAAATACCTTAAAAGTGTAGCTGCTTAAGAAAGGCCACTTAAGAGCAGGTCTATAAAAGATATTAAAACCGCTCGCGCACGCCGGAAAAGTGAATTAGGCCGTAGCCTTAGCGCTGCTAGAGGCTTATTGAAGCTTGGAAACCGTGTAGAGCTTGCGAAAAGGAGGTGTAGTATAAGGAATTGGGACGCTTGCCTTAATTACAAGTTCTTTTATTTTGAGTCGCTCTTAAAAGGTAGAGGTTTAAGTTAGCGAGTCTTTGCGACGGCAAGCGGACCCACCTTGCACCTTGCTTTAAAGACTATTAGCTGTTGCTACTTTAAAAAGGCTCGTTGCAGCTTACTAGCGCTGGCGTGCTCTTATTTTGTCTGCTTTATGCTATTTAAGAGCTTTTAAGCTCCGTTCATCTTTTGGCTAGATTTTCCTTAAGTTTTTTCTTTTGTTTTTTCTTTCTTTCTTTAAGCGAGCCTTTTGTCAGTTAAGCAGTCGCTTCGCAACTAAAGGGTGTGTTGCACAGTATGGTCCTTGCCTTACGTGCTCTTTACGTGGCCTAGCACGTGCTCCCTTGCACGTGCTTGCCAAGCTCCTTGTAGGCTACGTACCACATGTACATATCTACAGTTGCTCCCGTGCTCCTTTGAATAGACTAGATACTTCTATCGCTATCTCTTAAACCTTGATCTGCTCCACCTACCTAGGTATACGCCCTCTGTCACCATAAATAGCTAAAGGCGCCTCTTCTTATTCTTTTATAAGATTATCCTTTCGCTCGTTCTCTTTAACGATTAAATCGTTAATCGTAAGTAGTGCCGGCGGTTCTAAGGAAGGGATATGAAGCTGGGTTTCCTTCGAATAAAAGTCTGCAAGCTTTTAAACGCTTTTTATCATCGCAACAGCTTTGTAGTCGATAAACCAATCGACTTATAACGCTCGGTCCGTAAGGTATTGGGCGCTTTAAAGTGATATGTCGTGATAGCTCGAAGTAGAGTGTAAAATGAGGTAAAATAAGGTTTGAAAAGCTCTTACTAAACGCTCCGAGCGTTAGAAAGAAGAACAACTTTTATCGACCGAAAAGAAAAAAGACGATAATCTTATAATCACCGATAAAGCGATCTGTACCGTATTGATGATAATTAAAAGGGAGCTCGTAGAAGCGTGTGGCTCTTAACTATAGTGACAAAAGGCGTATACTTAAGTAAGTGGAGCAGATCAAGGTTTAAGAAATAGCGATAGAAGTGTCTGGTCTATTCAAGGGAGCACGAGAGCAACTGTAGATATGTACATGTGGTACGTGGCTTCTAAGGAGCTTGGCAGGCACGTGCAAGGGAGCACGTGCTAGGCCAAGACCACACTGTGCAACAAATAACAAAAATGAAATAAGTATAATTTATAATAAATATTAAATACATAAAGAAATGTTATAAAGATATAAGATCTCGACGCGTCGAAAGTGATTTATTAAAAAGTCGAATGTCGATCGCTTCGAGCTAAATAGTCGAAATTAAATCGATATAATAAATGATATTAGCGATACGTTTAACTTTTAAACGTAAGATCCGAATAAGCGGAAAAGTAATTGCCGAGATTAAATGTATCGAAATAAAAACGAAGTAAAGTAATAGCCGAGCTTTTATGCAAGCATATAACTTGCTTTTAATATAATGCAATATCGAAACGGTTCCGAATTGCAAACACTTATTTCCGCTCGTCGTATCTTTCATTTATTAAAGCGAAAGATATTCGAAAGCAATTCGAGATCTTTATGCGTAATTTCCGTTGCGAAGTAAGTGTTGAACTTTCAACCTTTTAAGCTTAGCGTAGTATTTCCGATATTTAATTACTGCTTACTTTTCTAAAGAAAAAAAAGCAATAGACTCGTATTAGAATCGATGTTAAATCGAAAAAGTAAAGTATACTAAACGAATAGTACTTCGAGCGTATCGCCGTGCAAAGTAGTTTAAGTGAATAGTACTTTGTAGATATCGAATTGAACTTTAATTAGCTCGATCTTCGAATTAAAGTAACGACTTTTTAAATAGTACTTATCGAGTATATCGAATAACATGCTCGACGGATATAAATCAAAGAAAGATCGCTTTTAAAGCAATAGCTTCGAAGCTTATATGCAAAAGCACTTGACTATTAGCTTAGCGTGTGTCGAGTACTCTTCGAAAGAGCACCGCAAAAGCATATAGTTAATAGCTTAGCGTATAACGTAAACTCCGAATATATAGCTTTTCGCAAAAGAAGCAAGTCTGAAAGAAGTATAAAGACCAACTTTTAATTCGATTCTTTGCGTAAGTTATTAAATATATATAAAAGAAAAAAGCTCCGATATATACTTAACGTTAAATCAAAAGATATATATAAATATAACTATAATAAAATCGTAAATGAATAAAAAGAGAAAAAAAAGACGATCGAAAGACACTCGAATGTATGCTATAAGTACGTATATTATATTGTGTATAGTGTGATGCTAGTTTAAGAAAGAACCAACTACTCGTTTATATAAGAGCCTGCACGTGACCTAACTACGTGCTTAGCAAGGCCAAAGCATACAGCGCACCCACGTGACAAAGGTGCCTAGCATCAGTATTATATACATGGACAAAACAAATACAGAGCCCCAACTCCACCACAGTATCGCCGCTGCTTTTTTTACCGCCGCTAATACTAAAGGTCTTTTAGCTAGCTTAAGTCTCGTCTCGGCGTTACGCTTACTTGCCGCTGCTACTACCGCCGATCTAGCTTCGCTAGACTTGCTGCGTCAGATCTTAGCTATAATAGATCGAAACAATACTTTGCTAAGTAACTTCTTTAGCTGCGTAAGTATATGTTGCGAACTTTTTATAATTCTTTTTCGATCTAATTACGATAGATTGCCGAAAAGTCTTCGAAAGTTCGACCCGCTTATTTTTATCTTTGCAATCGCTAGCACTTTTTATTACGAAAAGGCTCTGCCGAAGTGCTCGCTAAGCTTTTAATCGCGGTAATACTAATAGTTTTTTTTCGCAAGGTTCTAGCTGTTGAACGGTAACACGGGGAGGAAGATGAGTAGAAAGATTTTTTTTTGATTGTCTGATGAACTTAAGGAGTAGCCCTTTACTTATACATCTGAAGAGGTCTTGACACGTGATAAGTCTATCACTTGATTATATCCGACACTCTTACTTAAGACTTATTCAGATGAAAAAGACTTTTACTAAAGTTTATGAATAAGGCTTCTATTGAAAGTAGATCTGAAAAGAAAAACAAGAGAGAACATAAGAGTATTTTATAAGGAAAAAACAGCAAAGGCCGAAAAAACCTGATTACAAAGGAAAAACCAAGAGATTAATTTAATTGCTCGCTTGTTTTTAAGAAAAGAAGATTATCTTAATCCTTAATTCTCGTCTTTTCATTTAATTGCACTTAGAAAAGCTTTTTTTTTTTAAGTGAGCTATCTTTTTCTTTTGCTAATTAATCCGAAAGGTAATTAGCAGTATTATTAGCTAATAGAAAAAGGTGCTGCGTAATGCTTGTCGAGTTTTCGGCATTGTTCTTTATTCGAAAAATAGATGATCTGCGTGATAAGGCTTAAGAAGATCGAGTCTTGACTTTCGATAAGGATTCTTAACGTAAAATTAAAGCAGCTTTTATTTATATTTTCCGTCTTAAGTTAAATCAATTGATTTTCTTTGCTTTTTTTTGTTTAAGCTCATTTTCCGATAATAGTTAGTTTTTTTAATTCTTATTGCTTAACGTATCACGTAGCTAAGTAACGGTATAAGTCACGCATTAGTTGTTTAGATTGCCGTTAATTAAGCCGAAAATCTAAAGATCTTTTTTATTAAAGCCTTTTTATTGATTAAGATATATTTTAATAAATTCTTTTTGTGAAAAGAGAAGCGCGGACTTGTAAACTTCGTTAAGATCGGTATTAAAGTAATTGCAATTATAAATCGCGAGACTAAACTTCTTGCCGTTTTTCTATTGCTAAGCTGCTTAAGCGTGGTCGTTCGGCTATAAGCCTTCTCTTTTCGGCTAGTTATTAACTTATCCTTCCGTTTTTATAATAAACTAGCTGAAACGAGAAATAGCCGGTCTATTATTACGTCTCGTAAGCAGTTTAGCGAATTAAGAAAAGGTATAGTTATCTTTAATTCTAATATAGCTATTAGCTTGCTCTTTACAATCGATATAAAAGAATGGTCGAAAGAAAAGAATCTAATATAAAGTGTTGGTTTTATTTATTAAGTAATATAATTGATAACACTCGAAATTTATCGTTAATAAAGTTAAGTAACCCGCTATCTCGTCGGTAATAGCATTTGATTATAGTTCTTTTAAGTCCGGGATCATTTGCTAATCTAGCTTAATAGCGTTGTCGACTTCGTCGGTACCGATAAAAGGGCTTTATAAAAAGAGGTCGCATAGCAAGAACTAAAGTCTTCGTTTTCTTTATTATAGATCGTATTTCTAAAAGCAAGCGTTTTTTCGAGCTTTTTTAACGAGTGCTAAGCTATTAGCTTTAATTATTCTCGTACGAGCTTTAGCGCGAATGCGAAGCTTTTTATCGGTTTTAATTTCGGAAAAAGGAAGATCATCGCGGTCGGATCTAAAAGAGTTTAAGTCGCTAAAACGTGCAGTTCGCTTAACGATCTTTTTTGTTCGAAGTATAATTTAAAAAGAGTAGAATAATAGAGTGTGTAATTAAAAAAAGAAGTAGATTATAATTGGTCTTTTATGTTTTGTTAATCGCAAGGATCTTAAAAGAAGAAAGATTTTATAAGTTTATAAGAATATTAGTCTAGGTTTACGCTGCTACGGTTAAATCTTTTAAAACTTTGATAGTTGAATAAAGTGATTAAAAAGAATCGATCTTTATCGTTTAAAACTATTTTTAATTAAAAAAAGCCAAGTTGAATAGATCGGTAATAAAAATGCTTTGATCACGTGATATCAAACTTTTAGCATTTTAATCGCTTTTTTGAATTCTTTAAACTATCGCTTAGCTAATAGCTTAATTAAACCGTCGGCGATTTAATTTGCAATAGCGACTTATTTTAAATCTATTAAGCTATTTCGTACGGCTTTTTAAATAAACATATAACGAAAGTAAATATGCTTAATTCGATAATGAAATTAAATGTTTTTAACTAATGCGATCGCTTTTTAGTTATCGTAATAGATCAAGACTAAAACCGTCTTTTCTTGCGAAAATATTTCGATTAAAAAGCGCTAGAGCTAAATTGCTTCTTTAACGGCTTCCGTCTCGGCTATCAATTCGGATTCGTACGAAAATAAAGCAACGGTAAGTTGCCGTTTCGAAGACTAGCTGATTGCTCCGCTTTTGACGTTAAAAACAAAGCTTCTTATAAACTTGCGTGTTAATTAACAACCATTTTAATCCGCGTCGGAGAAGCCGGTCAAGTCGCTTAAATCTTTTCGGTAAACGAGTTCGTAGCGAGTAGTTTCTTTTAAATAGCGAACGATGCGTTTCGCTGCTTTTATATGTTTTATAATTAGATTTAAAGCAAAACGACTAATTATAAAAACTAAAAAAGCAATATCGAGCTTAAAACTTAGTATAGCGTATATAAGCGAACCGATAAATCGCTAATATTCGTGACGAAGCTCGAGAAAGACTTGATACTTTAATAAAAGTAAGATTAAGACTTTAAAAGAAACTTTTATTAGTATACCGTAAGTATTGTAATCTTTTATTTCGAAGTCTTAAATAATCTTTTCGATATAAGCTCGTTGTTCGAGATTAAGCGTTCGATTAGCGCGATCTCGAATAACTATTATGCTTAAGTAATAAGCTACTAGTCCGAAATCAATTATTTAAAAACGTTTAAATAAAGCAGCTTTAAGTCTATTAATTTCGGTGCGATCACGGCCGAAAACAAGTAAGTCATCGACGTAAATAGCGATAATAACTCTTTTTTTATAAAAAACGCTTGCGTCGATGCCGAAAAGTTTAAATCTTATTTCGATAAAGAATTCGAATAAAGTATTATACTAAACGCGAAGAGCTTGTTTAAGTCCGTAAAAAGCGCGGTTTAATTTGCAAACCTTTTTAATCTCGTCTTCGAGCTCGATAAGTTATTTTACGTAAACGGATTCGATAACTTTTTTATATAAAAACGCGGTCTTAACGTCTATTTAATCGATCTTTTAATTTAAAGCAGCGGCGATAACGAAAATCATTTTATAACTTATAAGCTTAACGACCGTAGCAAAAGTCTCGGTATAATTAATGCTTTTCTTTTATTGATCTTCTTTAACGACTTAACGTGCTTTCTAACGGACTATAAAGCCGTTGAGTCTTCGCTTGTATTTGTATACTTATCGATCGAGAAAGACGCGTTAAGTTATAAGTAAATCGATAAAGTCTTAAGTATTGTTCTCGTAAAATGATTTTTGTTTTTCGGCTATAGCTTCTAGCTAAGCCGTTCGATTATTATCGGTTATAGCTTATTTGTAAGTCTTCGGTTCGAAAGGTTCAAGAGAGTTAGCTTCGGAAAAAGTGATTTTTGTTATAAGACCGAATAAAGCTTAAATATAAAAGCTGTCTTTATCTTTAGCGTGCTTGACCTTGAGTTTTTTCTTCGGTTTTAAAGTTTGCTTTGCTAAAAATGCTATAAAAGCGATTAAGTCAAGTAAGTTAAAGTCTCGATAGAGCTTAAGATGAAGTTTAAAAAGAGTTAGCGAAAGAAAAGAAGTTCGAAAAGTAGAATCGAACGTACTTTCGAAAGACGAAGAGAAAGAGAAAAAAGTCGAATGATAATAAAAGTTCTTTTAAAAAAGTAAGAGTCGAAGATCTTAAGCGGTAAGCCTTCGAGTCGAATAGTCTTCGTTCTTAACAGTAAGCGAAAGGCGTAAGCATTTTAGCTTTATATTAAGTGAGCTTTCGGTCTTGCGCTTTAAAAGCGTAAAAAGGTAAGAACTAAAAAAGTAAAAAGCGGAATTAAAGTGCGGAAAAGTAAGTGATCTTTTTATAGAATCTATCTGTTCGATAGCGGCAAAGGCTAGAAGCTGTTTAATTATATACGCGCTATATGCCTTTTTAATAAAGCCGTCGGTCGTTAAAATACGATAAATGTGATCACTTTCGTATTTAATTAACTTTTCGTAAGAGACTCGTTTAATATACGGTTTTGTTTTTTTAATTTTGCTTTCGAGAAATTAAGTTTTAAAGCCGATAATACGTAAGTGCGAAACGAACGGTTTGCATAAGTTCGTAGCTTTAAAAAAAATCATGCTAATAAAGCTATAAAAGCGACGAAAGTAAAGATAAACGGTAGTGCGGAGCAGTTCCGGTTATTATTTCGCATCGAACTTAAAACTTTATAAAAGCGTTTTTATAATATTTTAAAGTGTTCGTCCGATCTTTTCGGCAGCTTTATTTATTTATAGATTATGCGGAATAGCAAGTTCAAATCGAACGCTTGTTTCAGCTAAGTGTTCTTAAAAACGCCGAAAAACGTATTCGCTTTTATTATCAGTGCGAAGACGCATGATCTTTCTTCGACGAAAAGCTTAAAAAAGTTTGAATTTATCTAATGCTTTAAACTTATACTTTATATTATAGCACTCGACCTCTTTTGTTTTATCGTAATAAAAGTAGATAAAATAAATAAAGCCGTCGTACTTTTTGCGAAAAAGTCTAATAGTATTTATATAAATAAGCTCGTCGAGATACCGTCTTAGATTGATATATCTTTTATATGCTCTTTTAGTTATTCGACCGTCGAAGCAGCTCTCGCAAGCGCATAAAAGAAGAAGTATACGTAAATCTATATCTTTTAATAGTTTTTGCATTTTTAATAAGTTTTTTTGTCCGAGATATTTAAAACGCTTATGTTAAACAGCTTAAGCTTCTTTAATAGAAAAAGCGGCTAAAGCTCGATATTAAAATCGTTGTTAAAAAAGATCTAAAGTATCGAAAGTCGAAGCTAGCTAAGAAAAATAAGCGTAGCGTCGTTAACTAAAGTCGAAAGCTTTATATATATGACTTGAGCGAAGAATTCGATTTATAAGCTAGCGCAGATCGATATTAAAGCAAAACAAGTCTTAAGCGATTCGAGCGGTGAAAACTAAAGAGTTCTTGTTTAGTAAAGAGAGCAAAGCACTTTTTTCGCTTAAAGTTACACTTATACTTTTTCGAATAAGATTTAAATAAAAAAGAAAGTTAATATTAAAGTTCGGATAATAAATAACGTTATATAAACGAATCCAATCGAAGCTGCCGTCGTTCGTTTTAACGAGTAAAGCAATTGTGCTTTTCTTTTAAAGTGAGAGCGAATGACTTTTTATTCTAAAGACGGTAATTGCTTCGCTTAAATCGAGTAAAGAGATGTTCTCGAAAAACTCTTAACGGTAAAATATATGCTTAATACAGCTATTATCAAAGATAAAAGTGTTTTCGAGTGTATTTAAGAACTAAAAAGCGAGAGCGTATAAAGTTTCTTAAGAGAATTAAAAAGAAGAATCTTTAAGAAAAGCTTTAATAAAAAGTGCGGTATGCTAAAGTAAAAAAGAAAAGAGATAAAAGAACACTGCTACGGCGGTAAGCCGTCGTGTTTTTTAAAAAGTAAAAAAGAAAAGTAAAAAATAAAATAAAAGAATAAAGATTGTAAAAAGAATAGAAATTATCTAATACTTAAGAGTAAAAGTAATGCTCGACAACAAAGTCCGGAGCTTTCGAAGACGTTGTTTTAATTGAAAATTGTAAAAAAAGTCAAGTCGAAAAAAAAAATAATACTTTTAAACTAGTTTTAATTAAAATAATCTACTTTAAGCAAACTTTAATTGCTAATCTATATTAGAATCTCGAACGTCGAAAGCGAGTTGAAAGGTTTTATTAGCGCAATTACGAATCGATAATATAAAAAGAGCAGCGGAAAGAGTTTTTCGAAAAAGTCGGTATTTTTAACCGTTTTTAGTTTAGCTTGCTTAGCAGCTTTATCTTTACGCTTCTTTTCGATTCGTTTATCGAAAGCAGCTTTCAAATAAAAGTAAGCTATTACGCATTTCGATTCAAAGTAATAAAGTTTCTTGTAATAATTATAGATTACAATAGACTTATCTCTTTTTGCAAGTTTATCGGGTTTTTCGTATACGAAAAATGCTTTGCTCGAAGAATGCTATATCAATTGTTTTTTTTTGCGAGTAAAAGCTATAAAGTCGGCGAAAGCAGTTTTAGATTTATCGCCGTTAATATAATCGTTATTCGAGACTTAATTAGATTTAAAGTTTTCGTACGAAGACGATAGCTAATTAAGATAAACCTTAACTATTTATAAAGCGGAAAGTTAAGTATTACTATCGAAAAGCTTAAGTTGTCCGTTTAAGCGTATGAATTCGTTATTAAAAAAAGTGACGTCGTCGAATTCGTTAATACGAAAAGCGAGCAACGCGGATTAAAGACGGTAAAACGTAGCGACGCTTTTAAATCGAAAACGTTTTTTTAAATCTACTAATAATAGCTTCTTAAGATCGTGCTTTTTAAAGTCTCCGACGATCGTAAAGCTTATTCCTTTTCTTTTAGCGAAGTCTACGGCGGTTAGCTCGAGTTTGCTACGAATAAAAGAGCAACTTTAAGTCTAGAATTCGTTTTACGCGTCGAATCTTTTCTTAAACGTAGACTCCGTCTCGCTTAAGAAGCGAGTTGGTCGGACTCTTATACTTTTAAGAATTTTTTCGTAAAAGTAATTTTTATTAATAAAAGCGAAGTCGATACGTCGGAAGAACTCGACTTAATTTTCTTCGTCGAAAAACGGAACAGCGAAAAAAGCGGAGAAAAAGATAGATTAAGTGTCCGCAACCATTCTTAAAAATCGAAGTCTTAATAAGCTTGATAAAATCTTTAACGTTAGCTAATAATGCCGGAGTGATATTTATCGAGATATTTTTATAAATAATAAAAAAGTTTTTTAACTCGGAAGCCAAAGAGTAAAGTAAGTGAAAAAAAGCAAAAAGGCTTTTCGTCCGAAGTCGATAAAAAAGAAGTGTTTGAATTTAATTCGATATTAAAAAGTTAGAAATCAAGATCAAAGTCACGATCTTTAATAAAGTCGAAAGATTAAAGAAAAGTATTAATAAGTGTTTATATATAATTTATAAAAAGATTAAAGCGGTAAAAAAAAGTAGAGTTAAAAGGTTAAAAGATCTTGCGAGTTTTCGTTTTCTTTAATAGTACGAAAGTATCGTCCGTAAGAAAAGCCTTTTTTAAAGTCTTTCGAAATTCTTAATTAGTTAAGCTATCCGTAGCGTCTTAATCTATAATTAGTTTGCGATAAGACAAGTAAAGTTGAGAATAAGATAAAGAATCTATTAAAGTTGTTCAAGTTTTATTTTATCGTAAAAGCTTAAGCGTATTAACGTAATGCAGCTAAGTCGTTTAAAACATAATAATCTCGATAAAAGAGTTTTCGGTTGATGCTAGATATAAATAAAGTATATATATAAAGTAGATCTATAAAAAGTTAAATCTTAAAAGATTAAAGTTTATTTCAGCGTATTTCGTCGAAAAGTCTATAAATATATATATATATATATAGACTTTAAAAAAACACTATTATCCGAAATAAGTTACTATTAAAGTGTTTTTAAAAACAAAAGGTCGTATGTTTTTAAAAAAAGATATAAAAAGTTAGCGATGAACGCAAGTAGTAAAAAGAAAGAGTTGTGTATATCGTTAAAAAATGGTTTTAAAAAGAAATATCGTGTTCCGTTCCGTTTTGATTTGATTCTGTCTTTGCGAAAGGTTCGATGCTAAAGAAGTCGCAAAAAGTATTAGTTGTGGTATTTCGGCGCTAAAGAAGTCGCAACGGAAGCTTATAACCTATTGAACGGTAACACGAAGAAGAAGATGAGTAAAAAGATTCTTTTTTAATTGTCTGATGAACTTAAAGAGTAGCCCTTTACTTATACATCTGGAAAGGTCTTGACACGTAATAGGTCTATCACCTGATCACATCCGACATTAGCCGTAATAATACTTATAATTTTATAAAAGGTTCGAGTCGTAGCAATATCGGTAAGACTTCGAGAGGTGAAAGCAGTGCTTAAAGTGCTGCGAAGAGCTCTCGCATTATTTTACTTAACCTTAAGTTATAAAATCGAAAGAGTTTTTATCGCGTATCGGCAGCTTGCTAAATAATTAATATAATAGATTTTTTATATGCTTTTCTTAATTAGCTTTCGAGTAAAGTCCGCTTTGTATATATAATATACTCGTATATAATAGATCGGAAGCATATAAGTGTAATAACGTAAAGCTTTTTAATATAAAAAAAGAAATAAAAAGAGTATAAAAAAAAAGAAAACAAAAAAAACTAAACTTAAATAAAGAAAAAATCAAAAATTAAATTTAAACTCGTCTTTCCTTTACGTATAGTCATGCTTTTATAATTTAATCACTTTTTATTGCTTCTTTATTACTGCTCGTAAAGACTCTTGCGTATTAACTTCGTTGCTTTTCCGTAAAGCTAAATAATCGAATAACAAATCTATTTAAGCGCTTGATTTAAGAGCCGGACTCGGCTATTTTATTTAATAAAAGCTGTTTTAAAAATCTCTTTGTTTAAAGCTTAAAGCGAAGTAATAACGCTTTAAAAGTGTATCGCACGTAGAATTTCTTTAATCGATTGCCGATAAATGTTTTATTTAGCAAAGCGTCGTCTTTTTTTAGCTTTTTCAATTTATAATATCTTTTTGTATTTACCGACGAAATTTAATAAAAGCTAAGCTATCGAAAATCTAGCTTCTTAACGTTAGACATATTTATTTTACGTATCGAGTCGTGCTTAAAGACTAAGTCACTTATTTTTAAAAGTTTGATTCGAAAGTTCTTTTTATTATTAAAAGCATTTTTTCTTTTTTAACGGCAACAAGTTTTCTTAAGTATAGCTTCCGTAGCGTCTTCGTCTCGCATCCGAAATTAGCGTGCTTTTAATTCGATAAGCTTAGCACGATTAATTACTAGCTCTTAAAATAACGTAGCTTAAAACTAGATTCGAGTTTCAATCGAAAGCATTGCTTCTTTGTTATATATTATATAAAAAAAAGTAAATCTAATAAGAATATGTATTAAAGTGCGGTCGGCGAATAAAACGGCTAGCAATTGCGCAATTTAATCGGTGCTTTTAAGCTTACTTAATGCGTTTTTAATTAGTCCGTAGCCGCGTTTTATTATTTTATTCGCTTAAAAGTAGTATATTAAAACTACGATTCGATTGATTTTTTAATTGTTAAGTAAATCGATTACTTTTTTCTTAAACTCCGAACTTTCGTCGATTATTAATTAAAAGAAAATCTTATAGCGGCAAATGATATTTTTTTAAATAAACTTAATTATTAAAAGCGAGTCTCGGGTTCGAATCGCTTTCGCTTCGATTTATTTATTTATATCATCTTTAATAATAACTAAATAGCTTTTACTATTGCGTGCAAATAGATAAGTAATATCGATAGCTTAACGTTTTATTAAGCTATTAAATCGAATAAAATATAATAATTCTTCGAGCTTATTAACTGTTCGATGCTAGCATTTTTTATAAGTTTTAACGAATCGTTTAACGTTTATATAACATCTATTTTAAAAATAGCGTTAAGAAATACGATAGTAAATCGATTTACGGCTTTTATAATTATTTTTATCGTAATAAACCGTAATAATATCCGTCTTAATCGAAGGCTTATCGATTATTAATCGAAAAAGAAAACCTTTCGTCGAAAGTCTTTAGAGTTTTTTATCGTTTACTTTATATTTAATAGCTTTTCTTTTAAACTTACGGCATTTTATTTTATTCAAGTCTTTAAGTCTTCGTAAAGTCGTTAAAAAAGTAACTATTCGAATTAATTCCGAAAAATATTCGATTAAGTTTAAAAGACTTTCGTAATCGTAATCGTCGTTAAACTCGTTTAAGTTTACATTCTTCGTTTTTTTCGAGCGTTAAAATATATCTTTAAAAATAGATTAACGAATATTTATTAAAAAGTCCGTCGAAAGTTTTTCGAAGCCGTTTCGAGCTTTAATAAGTCTTAAATTGGTTAATAAGCTATTATCGAATTCATTTTTATCTTTTTCGCTTAAATCATCGAAATGCCGTAGCTGTCTTAATAATGCATTAATAACGGTATAATCTTTATCGAAAATATATCGGACTTTAAAGTCGAAAAGATTAATTTAAGTTAGCTAGCGTATAATTAAAGCCGAAAGTATATCGATAGCTTTTCGTCGAAATTAAGCAACGAGCATTTTAGCGTTAGTCTCGAAGATAAAGTGTACTTCGATAATTTATAGCTTAAGTTTTTTAAAGATCTTAAGTACTCTGCGGCATTTCCGTTTAATAGCGTCGTAATTTTATTTTGCTTCCGTTTAAGCTTCGGACTCGTATCGAGCCGGCTGCACTTTGCTAAAAGTAGTTTCGCGTTAATCGATATATCTTTTTTATCTTTTTAAGTTAACGTCCGTTTTTATTATTATTTTTTTGTTTTAATTTTCGTAATCGATTTTAATTAAAATCGAAGCCGTCGTTAAAGCATTTTATAATATTCGTATAGCTTTCGAATGCGCTTCGATTTATTATTAATCTATATCTTTTTTTATAAAGTTATAAAAAAGGTTAGTAATATGTACGAATCTTTTAATTTAAATGCAAAAGTAAAAGTAAAAGCTTAAAAATCTTTTAACTTTAATAACGTTTTCGAAGGTTTTTTAATTATTAATCTTAATAACTTTATTTGCAACGGATTCTCGACTTTTCGAATTATATACGAATCTTATTATATTTATCTTATCTTAGCAAAACTATGATTTTTCTTCGATTATAGCACTAGCGCGCTTAATCCGTTTTAAAGTCTTATCGATGTTTTAAATGTGTTCGAGCACGAATTAACGTATACTCGAAAGTGCTTCTTCGTCGGAATAGTTTATTTATAATCTTTTTATTTTAATATCGTCGATAAATAGTATAAAGACTTTAAGTTGCAAAAGATTTAAAATAAGATTGATTATTCGAACGAATTAAGCTATCGAGTTTATAATACTTTGCGAAAAAGTAATGCATTAAAAAAGACTTAACGGTATAAAAAAAGCGGTAAAGTCTTTACTCGATTAATAAAGTGTTTGCTAATCATAACTCGAATAAAGGTCGATTAAGCTAACTATTTAGCAACTAAAAAACTTTTTAGCAAACTTATTTATAATTAAGAATAGATTAGCGTCCTTTCGTGTAATTGCATTAAGTAGAATTGCTGAGTTAATAAGTCGGTATTAGCTCGGCTGCTTTTAAGCTATTAAAAATCATTGATTCCGATACGGTCTTTCGCAATACTTTAAAACTCTTTTATCAAGCTTATCTTAAAGCATTTTAATAATAATAAGCTATAAGGCTTTTAAACACGAGTAGTTAAGAGCTTGCTAAGCCGTGTATAAGATAGTTTTAAGCTTAATTAATAGTGAAACGTCGTCGTAAAACTTATCGTACTCTTGTTAAGCGAATGCGATTGATTTTTCTTTGCTTAGCATTATCTTTTTAAACAAATCTTTTTTTTTAAACTGTAAAGTATTATCGATATTTAAATTCGCTATGCGTTCGAGTATAATTCGAAAGCTTCTTAGTATATCAGCAATACGCAAAAAGAAGTGTTGCTTATATTCTTTTACTTGCTTTTGTAGCGTATCTTTAGCTTTTAATAGCTTATATTAATCAACCTTACTACTTAATGCTGCTTTTACGCCGTTTGCTTCGTTAACTAGTTTGATCTTTTTATCTTTAGTCTTATATATGCCGAATACTTTGGCCGAGTCCGAAAAAATCTTTTTTCGAATTTAATAAAATATCGAATTTTAATAATCGATATAATCGTAATAGCGAATCATAAAGTTATCGGTGCTAACGGTATTTATTTAGCAAGTTATTAAAAGATCGCATTCCGTAAAAGCAAAAACATCGATAAACTGCTTTTAAATAATAAAATCGTCTTTTTTCCGATACTATAACGTTTCGCTTTCGAAACTAAACGAATAGCAAAAAGCTTTTAATATACCGACTTCGGCGCTTTTAACGAAGCCGGTCATTGTAAACACCTTGCCTGATGGGGTACCTGCTATGGCCACTAAGGCCACGCTAGACGGACCCATCTTTTATAAGAAGGCACATATTTCTTAGCTAGAACAATCAACGAGCTTTCCACCCACCTTTTCTAACACTTCTTTGTAAGACTATAAGGTCTAGCCTTAGTGTCAGGCTTTTGTATGGTACGTCCTTTTAAGTGCTTTTATATTAGTGACTTACGTAAGGATTTAAACTTTTAGTCTTTGTTCTTATACAGCTTATTATAATCGCTTGATTCGCAATCAAGTTGATTTTCGTTTATCATTCAGCATTTCATACTCAATTACAACTTTAAAACAATCAAAACTTTATTCCCGATAGGTTCGGACACCGAAACGCCGAAATAGCCGAAGTGCAATACTTCGGCTCTCCGGTAAAAACTCTCTGTTGGATCGCCGGTAGCGATCTCTCGTAATATATTCGTAAAAGTCGTGACGTCGTCAAAGTACTTGCAATTGCAAAACACTCGGTGGTAAAATACTCAATTGTTGCTTGTTTTTCTAGTTCCTAAGAGAGCTGACTCCTTCTATATAATAAGAAGGAGTCACGTATACTAGCTAAATACTAGGTTTACAAGCAGGTTAGGGGGTCCCCGGACCTGTGACAAGCTAAGCGAGTGGCCCGTGAACCCTGGTTCACGAGTGAGCTCCTCCCAACTACTATTTACTAGCTAAGGTCGATATAAATATACCGACACCGGCAAAACTTTCTTTAGCAAACAGTGCTTTGCCAACTATTATATCGACCGAAAAGAAAGAAAGTAATAATAAAAAAAATTCAAACGCAAAGAACAAAGAAAAAAATCCTTCTTGAAACAAGCCCTTTCCTTTTCCAAAACCCGTCACTTTGCGAAGTGCTCGCAGTGTTCCCCCCCGTATTGGCAGCCTTGAATAAAACACTCGTACTCGTTCTCAAGGTCGTCGGAATCAGCCTTGCTTGAGGTTTGAGAGGAGTGCTGAGGAGAGTGCTGAGAGGAATGCTGAGAGGAGTGCTGATCGTGTGGCTCGCTAGAGCTCGCGTAAGCTCTACTCGCCTTGGCGGGAGGTCGAGAGGTCTCAGTTGCAAACGCAATAGCTCTGCGAATGTCGGCAACTGCGGCGGTAAAGGTAAACGCAAGGTTCATTCGTGCAATAATAGTCTCTGGTACGTTTTTACAAGCTGAATATAGCTTGTCGGCAAGACTTTTATCGTCTCTTAGACCTGGTCGTAGTGAGCCTTGAATGCTTTTGAGCTCCTTAGCGAGTTTTTCGAAGCACTCGCTAAGCGAGCTCTTTAGGTTTTCCTTTTTGATCAATTGCAATGAGATTTCTTTTTAACGATCGTATTTAGCTTGCCACCGTTAGTCAGTTTCAAAATGGTCTTTTATTGCAATAGCGTTTGCCTTAAAAGTAAGTAGCTTGGCCTTGATCACGTGGTTATAATAAAAGCTAATAGCTTCCTTCGTAAGTATAATAAGGAACGCCGTTAAGTAGTCGTTTGATATCAAATCGTATCGAATTGCTTAGTCAGTAAAAATCTTTAATTAAGTTCGAAAATCATCGTCGAGTCTCGAATACTTCAGCTCCTTAAGAAAGCTTCGCGCGAACAAAGCTAATTCCTTTGCTTTTAAGTGAGGGTCCGTCGTTCCGAGCTCAAGAAAATCGTCGTCGTCAGGGTCGCTTAAGGTGCCGTACGTAAGGGGTCGGTTTGGCTCGGGTCCGTTAAAAGGTCCGTATCTTCGTCTAAGGTCCTTTAGCGGCTTATTTCTTTGTCCTTTTATCGGGCTACCGTGTCCTCTTCCTCTTCTTCCGTGCCTATTCCTTTCGCTTCTTTTTCTATTCTCTCTTTTTGGATTACCGTCCGAGCCGTTAAGGTCGTTAAGGTTGCTAGCAAGAGCTTGCTCGTATCCTCGAGCTCGGTCTTAGCGGTATCCATTGCCTTAGTCTTGCTGCGAACTAAATCGAAGATCTTTACGTTGTTTTTAATAAAAGTAAAATTTGCTCGAAATCTTCTTAACCTTAAGAGGCTCGTCGTTGTACTCTTTTGCGGATCCTTTCGGTGACAAAATCGGTAGCTAAAGTAATAAAAGAACGGGAGAAAGAAGTGAGTCGCGAGAACTTCGCTTTGATAATTGCTTTGCTGCTTTAAGCTCTTCTTTATGCCTTGTAGCCTCCTCGATGCTCTCCTTACGCTTTTGCGCGTCCCTCGTAATTGTCAGGTTTCGAAAGTCGTTGAAGTCTCGCGCAATTGCTTCTTTTTAGCGTCGAAGCTCTTCGTACTCTTCGCAAAGTAATTAGCGAAGCGAATTTGCAATTAAAAGTAGAAGTGAAGGTAAAGCTTCGTCGATGATTTTAGTAAGACGAATAAGGCTTAATTGATTAAGAAACCTCTCGACTTGCTTCCTTTGAATTTTCGCGACTTCCTTAGTTTGTCGATTTAAGCGAGCGATTATAATATCGTTCTACTTAGAATCAAATCCTTCGATTGATTGCTCTCGCTATTCTTCTTAAGTCTATTAGTGCTCCTTCTTTATTTGGATGATTGAGGCTAGTCTATTAGCGTAGCTTCTTTGCTTTAAGAAGCACCAAACTCCTTTAGACATTAAGTGATCTTTTAGTCTAATAAGCAATATGAACTTATTTCTTCAGCCGTGTGCTTGTCTAGCGTGTCGGTATCTCCATATCGACCTTAGCTAGCTAGTAGTAGTAGTAGTAGTAGTTGGGGAAGCTCACCCGTGAACCATGGTTCACGGGCCACTTGGCATGCTTCGCTTAGCATGTCAGCAGTCAAGGGACCCCTAACTTGACAAGTAAACCTATTAGCTAGCTAGTGCACGTGATTCCTTCTAATGATATAAAAGGGGTCATCTCCCTTAAGCCTTAAAGAATAGACAGAATTCAAATACTTTATCAACCGAGTGTTTTGCAATTGCAAGTACTTTAACGACCTTACGAAGTTACGAATATATTCTTAATCGCTTAAAAGCAATCCAACACTAATCAATAGTTGATTTACTATTAAGTGATCAATTATAAAGAAGCTAAGACTCTATAACGAGGATACCTTTTACTACGATACCTTTCTCTTACAACGGAAGAGCGATTCCGTACCAAGTCGCTTTCTATACTACCGATTTTTCCTTATTCTTACGAAAGAATGATTCCGAACCAAGTCACTTTCAAAAACAACAACCTTTAACGCTATAAAAGCCGCGCTTGCTATATATAGCAACCTAACTAATTTAGATCGACCTACACACAAACAGACAACAACTATAGCCGATCGAGCAACTAGACTTTTAAGTAAAGAGTTTAATCGATAAAAAGCAATAAGGTATTATACCCTTCGAATCTCATCATTACTTACGGAACCTTTAGCTATTCAACCAAAAGAAACCTTATACTTAAGACTCTTAAGCCTTTCGAAAGGACTAGACGATAAGATATCGAGCATCTCATTTGACTTAAACGAGCTATTATACGCAAAGCCCGATAATAAGATTACGGCCCGAGCAATAGTAAAGGACTTCTTAGACGCGAAGTGTAAAAGGCTAAAGGATTACGACTTATAGAGCTTATTCCGGCACGCTTTCTTACGCTAAGATTAAACGAGTTTTACGATAACGAAGGACAATACGAAACGAAGCTTTAAGTATGCTACTTTTATTGACTTTAAAGAACACTTGCTATTTAAAAGCGTGTGGTGCTCTTTAAAGCAAAAAGGTTACGCTAATAGAATAGTCAAGCTCTTGAACGACGACTAGCAGCACTAATAAACCTTTAAAGAGATAAAGGAGCAACAAGCAACACTTTTAAGTCTCGATTTAAAATGGATCGCCGAAAACCTTACGGACGATAAAGATAATACGCCTCAACTATCTTCACTATTCCTACGAAGTCTAAAAAGGAAGGAAAAGAAGACCTTAAGCAAGAAGGAAGAAGAAGAAGAGATTCGGAGGTTACGCGAAGAGTTTGCGAAAGAAAAGAAGAATATAAAGCAAAATATAAAAGTGATAGCGAAGCAAATAGCGGAATTACGGACTTACGCTATACAATCCAACGAAGGGCTACGACGAAGCACTTCAGCGTACTCATCCTCAATTCAACAGTCACTACGCAATACGCTAATTATACAAAAGCCAAAATCACTTTAACGGCCCTTAAACTCTTTTCTTAAAAGCTATACCTAGTTTTCTAAAAAGCCTGGGCTTAATAGCAATAACAACAAGGGTCTTGAGATCATCAGCGAACTAGACAATACTCGAGGCTACGGGAGTTACACGTTAAAAGAGGACCCGCTAAAACCTAAAAGCATTCCGAACAAAATCAGCTTTCATTAAGGATAGCGTGCAGATTTCCGTGCCCAACCTTAGCAACTCGAAAAAAGGATCTAGCACTTTCGGACGTACCGATAAGCTCTTTAGATCTTTCAATAAGTTACGTTTCGATAAAAAGGATATTAAAAGTATAAGAATCGCTAAAAGCGCGCTTAAGAGTACGGATATCACTAAGCTAAAGCCTTAGCCGGTAACCCGAATAACCTTAGCGACTTTAACGATGACCGACGAAAAAGAAACGAAGAAGATTAATAAAGAGATCGAAAACACGAATACGGAAAAGGTAAGAACGGGCCTTTTAAACTATTAAAAGGATTCGGAAACGGACTTTTAAAAGACTTCGGATTCGGAAATGAGCCTTTTAAAGACCTTAGAAAAGGACGGACCTTCGGCAACTATATCGGTAACCTTTTACCGATCAGATTATTAGTTAAGCACGGCACGCTTGCGTACGGCACTTTAAGCGCTTTTAACGATAATAGAAACGATTTCTTAAAGCTAAAAGCAATAAACCTTTACTTAAAAGCAAAAGAATTAGCCTTGTTTGCAAGAAGCTTTCTTAAGGAATTAAAGTATTCGAGACCCGACGATAACTTTAAGACTTAATTAAGTATTTTCGCTGACCAAGCAAATCGGTACGGCTTAACATCCGACGATTATTTGACAGCGTTCTTAATTATGCTTACGAAAGAGGCTATAACTTTCTATTACAATTATATGATCAAAGCTAAGCTTCCGACGTTTAAAGCAAACGCTATTATTATAAAAGACCATTTCGAGACTAACTACCGGCGGCAAGCAAAATACGACCGTTAAAAAGAAATTTCGCTAGATTTAATTAAGAAAGAGAATCTAAGGACTTCGCTTAACGAGTGCTTTAAGAAGCTCGCTAAAGAGCTTAAAAGCATTTAAAGCTCTTTACGACTAAGTTTAAAAAATGATCGAAGTCTTGTTAACAAGCTGTATTCAGCTTATAAAAACGTACTAAAGACTACGATTGCACGAATGAACTTTGCGTTTACTTTTACCGCCGCAATTGCTGATATTCGCAAAGCTATTGCGTTTGCAACTAAGACCTCTCGACCTTCTGTTAAAGCTAAAGCTTACGCGAATTCTAGCGAGCTACACGATCACACCTGCTCTTAGCACAACACCTTAAAAGCTAACTCCGATTTAAACGAAAAATACGAATGCTTTATTCAAGACCGCTAATACTTCGAAAGTAAAAAAGCTGCTAAGGCTATTAAAAGTAAGAAAAGGTATTTTGTTTGCAAAAAGCTAGGTTGCTAAAGCATTAATTACACCTCCGACGAAAGAAAAGCATCCGTCGCTAAGTTCTAAAGCTTTAAAGACGTAAAAAAAGTAACGAAAAGCAAATTCTCTTAATACGTAGCATCGATTAAAAGCTTGTTACTTGTATCTACGAAAGAATTCGATTAGTTTATCGCAAGCTTATTAAACGAGCCGCTCGAATCGAGCAGCTACGCTAACATATCCGAAGGTTTTATAACTACTTACGGCACTTTCGATGCTAACGAAGTATATAAACAATTAAAGATTCAAACGATATTCTACGCTTTTACTAGCTAAATCGAGACTTAAAACGTGCTCGCGAGTAAAGTAAAGACTTATATAGCTTTTAAGTACTTTGAAAACGTATTTATAAGCTTTATGATTAATAGCGGAGCAGCTAATTTCTTTACCGCTAGCTTGCTTTAGCTACGAGCACTTTAAAAGAAGTACTTCGAAGTCTAATTGAATACATCTCGAGCAAAAGAGAAGTCCGTTAAATATAGTATCGGCTTTGTTACCTTTATTAAAGCAATTACCTTAGACACTCTCTTAAGTCAAGTGGAGTTCTACGTTATAGAAAGCGACGTATTTTTCTTGTTTTCATTAGCTGATATAAACAAGTACAAAGTGATCCTAGATAATTTGCGAAACGTATTAATTTAAAAAAAAAAGGAAATACTAATAATAAAGATGTTTAAACACGTATAGATGCTATTAAGTAAAGAGCACGCTGCTACTTACTATAGCACCGAAAGCGAGACCGTTTATTATTACTTTACGGAAAAGCAATTGAAGACTATTTATAAGCGTTTTAACCACCTTTTAATAAGTCGATTTGCTGCTGTTCTTAAAAAGGCCGGGCACGAATTCAAACGGGATTTGCTTTACAACATTTAAAAGTTTTGCTACTACTATTAAGTATTCGAACGCTTTTCGAAGAGGTTTAGTATCAAACTTAAAAATGATACTGACTTTAATAATACGGTATACGTAGACGTAATGCACTTTGACGGCAAGAACGTATTGCACGTCGTTTGCGATTTTATTAATTTTCAAGCCGCTACTTTTTTTAAAAGCATATCCGCATAGCACTTATTTAAAAGATTCAATCGATATTAAATCAATACTTACGTCGGACTTCTTACAAACGTCGTATACGATTTCGAAACCAACTTTAATTTAATAACGTTTCGAAGCTACTTTAAAAGTATTAGCAGCACCTTAAAGCAGATGCTTATAAAAGCTTATTATAGCGTCGAGCTAGTAGAACGCTATCACGTCTTTGTGCGACGCGCTTTTAAGATCGTTATAAAAAAGCTTTTAAAAGCCTTAAAGGAAGACCGGCTTCAAATAGCTATCAAAGCTATTAACGACACAGCTAGACTTAATAGCTTAGTTCTTACACTCTTCGTTTTTAAGACCTTATTAAAGCTAACGGAGTAAGATCGACTTGCTGCGTTTACTTAAGAGCGTGCTGCTGCTATTAACAAAGCTATAAAAGAAGTACGAAAATGCTACGCTGCGAAGCAGGTTAAAGACGCGCTTAAAAAGAAGAATAGCCTAATTACGGAGCATACTTTAAACCTTCTTATTAGCTCACGGGTACTCGTATAGCGGGAAAACCAAGGGTAGAAGAGCCCTTTTCAGCTGCTTAGTAAGCAAGGGCATACGTGCACAATGGCTTGTCCGAGGCTTACGGAATTCAAGTCAACCTTAATAAAACCTTATTACTTTGAAGTTAAAAAGCTGCTAAAAGAGTTGCAAGTACTTAAGGTAAAAGCGGAAGAAGAAAAGGATAGAAGCGAAAGCGAAAAGGAGCTAGAACCGCGAAAGTCGCTTAAACCTTAACACTTGCTTAATCTACCGAAGTCGCTTAAATCAGCAAACAGCTTCTTCAACCCTTAACTTGTTAATTCTTAAAGATCAATAATATTAATAGTCTAGATACTTTATTAGAATTACGATCTTAATATCCCGACCGTATTCGACGAAGAAGAAGGCGATTCTTACGTTTTATTTACTAAGGACTCCGAAGTGTTAATTACCGATAAAGAACGCCGGGATTATAAGCTCTCAGCTAAACTGCGCGCCGAAAAGATCATCAAGAGCTTTAAAGCATTATTTTAAGAGTCTAAAGCAAAGGAATTAGCTAGATTAATAGCTTAAAGTATCTTTTAAATGATCTCGAGCACCGACTTACGCGCTAAAAGCGCTAAGATCTTCGGATCTAAGTTTATTAACGAGATTAAAAGCAAAGGAACACTTACGCTATACGAAAAGTCTCGTATAATAGTCTAAGCCTTTTAAGACAAAGGCAAGACGAAGGTACTTACCGAGTCTCTTACGGTATAGCGAGCGGGCTAAAGACTTTATTGCGCTTTAACTCCTTTTTTAATAAAGGACTACGAGTGCTAAGTCTATAATAAGGATATCATACAAGCTTATACTTAATTAAGCACGAAGCTTATACGAATAATTATCGTGTAACTACTTAAAGAGATCACTTATCGATTCCCTTTCGGCATTTTGTTCTTTATGATTAGCTTTTTATACAGCATCCTTAAAGCAAGAACGCATTAGTATAAGCGTTTTTCAAAGCATTTCACGGATAACCTCGAGATAAAGCAATCGAGCTTTGATTTTTGCTTTTTTATATTAACTAATAAAGATCAGCTAAGAATAGCTGCTTTATAGACGGATGATGTTCTTATAGTTGTCAATCTAGCTATAAGGGCAAAAGAAGAGAAAGAGCTAGTCAAATCTAAGCTAAAGAGCAAGGAAATAAAGACCTTTACACACGCCGAACCGATGATTTTCAATAGATGCAAGCTATTTTTAAATAAAGACGAGTTCGAGCTATTAATTAAGCAAAAAGGATAAGGTAAAAGGCTTGCCGTAATCAAGCTCGATTCAGCCATACGGGCTAAAGAGTATTTAAAGCAACGTGCTCGAAGGGCGTATTTAGCTATTATTTGCTACTTAAAACTTAAAAGCATCTTGCGCTCTATCGATAGCTGCTTAGCATTAAGAACTAAAGGATAAGGCCTACAAGGCCCTTAATAAGGTGATCTAGTGGCTGATCGATCACTTAACTCGAAGGATCTATTACGTACTTTTGAACTTAAGGACGGCGAAGCTCTTTATGTTCGTAGACGGAGCGTTTGCTAATAACGTTAACTTTAGCTCTTAAATCGGTTTCGTAGCTATCTTTAGCAATAAGGCTCACGTAAATGAAAACGAATTCACTTTAACGGGTAACATCCTCTATTAAGTGTCACAGAAGTGCAAAAGGGTGACAAGAGCAGTATTAGCTTTTAAGCTATACGCTATGTCCTTAAGTATCGATATAGCTATTGCGATATCGACTACCTTTGCTTAAATCACAGCTCAGCTAAGGATCCTTAATTTCCTCGTAGTTGTATGCACTGATTCTTATTCGCTTTACGAGTATATAGTAAAGTTAAGGACTATTAAGGAGAAGCGCCTTATAATCGATATTATGGCTATTCGGGAGTCATACGAGAGGAAAGAGCTCTTTAAGGTACGCTAGATCGGAAGAAAATCTAACCCTGCTAACGCCATAATTAAAGTCGGGGCTAATACCTTTTTGCAAGAGCTAGTTTTGACCAATACCTTAAAGGTGCAAGTAGACGGATAGGTAGAAAGGCCGCTGTAAGAGAAGGGAGAGTAAGGTTTGGTAGAGTAAGATTGATTTTCCTTTGTTTGATTACCTTCTTTCTTTTTTTTTTTTTCGGTCGATATAGTAGTTGGCAAGGCACTGCTTGCTAAAGAGAAAGTTGCTAGTGTCGGTATTTCTATATCGACCTTAGCTAGCTAGTAGTAGTAGTAGTAGTAGTTAAGGAAGCTTACCCGTGAACCATGGTTCACGGGCCACTTGGCATGCCTCGCTTAGTATGTCAGCAGTCAAGGGACCCTCAACTTGACAAGTAAACCTATTAGCTAGCTAGTACACGTGATTCCTTTTAATGATATAAAAGGGGTCATCTCCCTTGAGCCTTGAGGAGTAGACAGAATTCAGATACCTTATCAACCGAGTGTTTTGCAATTGCAAGTACTTTGACGACCTTACGAAGTTACGAATATATTCCTAATCGCTTAGAAGCAATCCAACATAGCGGCTAACGAGAACTCGTCCGCGGTCCATCTAATAAACGCGTGTCGGAACAAAGACCAAAGCTCGTGGTCTCTTAAACCTTTACTTTTTATATCTAAAAAGTCCTCGATAATTAACTTTGCTCTTGTATGATTTTCTAGCCTTAGATACGATAATAAATCGAAGTCAAAACCGAGGTCCGACGTATCTTCGTCCGGTTCTTCGAAAGTATTCCGAATGCCTAGGTCGTTCGGTAGCATTAAAGGAGGTTCCGCGGGTCTCGAAAAAGGGTCCGTAAATTCTATAGAGATTCGAAGTGCTTAAATCTCTGTTGCTTAAGCTCTTGCTGACGTTTTAGAAGCTCTTTGTCTACCTCGGGGATCGATTGATTGCATAGTGCTTAACTAAAGCGTAGTATTGTATGCTGTGTATAGCTAGCGTAGCTCTATAGCGTTGATGATATTGTTGTATTGCTGTGTGTAGCTAGCGTGGCTCTACAGCGTTGATAGGTTGTATATAAGTGACTTGGTTCGGAATCACTCTTCCGTAGAAAGGTATAAAAAGGTAAGGCGGTAGTATAGGTAAGTGATTTTCACTGCGGTTTCAGGCTTCTTATAGCGCAAACTCACCACTTCTACACTCTTCGAGTAAGTAGAAGTAAAGTCCCAACTCTTCGATCGATCCTAGCTTCTTTGTGATTGAGTAATGCTATTAGCGATTAAACAATCACTGATCAGTGTTAGATCGCCGGTAGCGATCTCTCGTAATATATTCGTAAAAGTCGTGACGTCGTCAAAGTACTTGCAATTGCAAAACACTCGGTGGTAAAATACTCAATTGTTGCTTGTTTTTCTAGTTCCTAAGAGAGCTGACTCCTTCTATATAATAAGAAGGAGTCACGTATACTAGCTAAATACTAGGTTTACAAGCAGGTTAGGGGGTCCCCGGACCTGTGACAAGCTAAGCGAGTGGCCCGTGAACCCTGGTTCACGAGTGAGCTCCCCCCAACTACTATTTACTAGCTAAGGTCGATATAAATATACCGACACTTTCTTTTATTATTAATAAGAAAGAATTTTCACTTATTAATAAAAATACTTTTCTATACTTTAATTCTTATTTTAAATTAAAGCATTTGATATAGTTTAAAGTTATTAACGAAGCTAATCAATTGATTCTTAAGTTTTTTATAGTTTTAATCTTAATTATTAGTTTACTTTTGCAAAAAGTCTATTCTTTTTAATCTCGGATCGAAAATACTTTACGAAAATCGCTTATTTTACTCGTAAACTCGATTCACGAGTCAAAATTAAATAATTCAAAAACCTTTCATTAACCTGATTATTTTTAGTATACATATATATTTGATTTTTAAAATACCGAAAACTTTTTTAAGATTTCTGATATCGAAGTCGGCGCCGAGTCACTTTTTCTTTCGTTAAAATCTTTTAAATTTGTTAAATCTTTTAATCGTATTCTTATAAGCTTCGGATCATCTTTATCTTACTTCGACTCTTAACTAAAACTTTTACTTCTATCGGAAACACTTGCTCCGGAAATGCTTTTTAAAATCAACACCGGTCTTAAGATTTATATTACTCTTCTTTTTCTTACTCCTTTTGCTCTTCTACTAAGCTTTACGCTAATTATAATCGACCTTGCTATCTTTTACGCTTTTATAATTATTCGTATACTATTGCTAAGTGCTTTAAGAGCTCTTTGCTTTAATAGTGCTAATATTATCGACTTTATCGAAAAGTACGAAAAGACTTGTAATGACTTTAATATTTTTAAAAACGATCGATTCGTTAAGCTATTTCGTTATTACGATAACCTTCGTAAAAAAGTTATTAAAAGCTTGCTCGAATAAAAAGCTAAAAAAGATTAAGCTGCTTTCGTTAAAGCTTTAAGAGCCGAGTTTCGTAAGAACGATACTTAATAGATCAAAGACTCGATCGCTTTCTTACGAGAGTTTGCTATGCAAAAACAGAATATTAATAACTTAAAAAACTATTATCGCACTTTCTTTCGAATCTTTAAAAAGCTTATTTTAATGCACTTTTTAAGCAAGATCGAATAAAGCCGCTTGTTCTTTTTCGGATTATTCGTCGGAATCCGAAACAAAACGATTAAGCATTATAAAGTCGACGAACTCGATTTAAACTCTTATACCGCTTTCGACGACTTTGCTGCATTCGCTTTTAAGACCGACTAAAGTGCTAAAACTATCGAAGTTATGAATCGAAAGAAGTCTTTTTTAATCAACTTTATTAAAGATATTCGGACCTTAATTAAAAAATATATCGAGCTAGCTAACGTGCTTAAGTCTATTAAGAAAGCTTTAGTAATAATACCGTTCACTCGTAAACTATAATTTACGAATGAAAAAAAAGAAATTAATAAAGTAAGTTTTATAATTAAAAAGTTTTTTAACTTGCAGATTAATACGATTTATAATCGAATTGATTACCTCGAAGACTAAGTCGCTAACTCAACTTCTCGACGCTTTATTTAATCTCAACTTTAAGTTCGATTCGAAGACCGCGACGAAACCTTTATTAAGTATACTGCTTAAAATGCTCGAAGTAAAGTCAGCTTCGGAAGTAAAGTTTAGATTGCTGCTATCGGCTACGAATTATAAAAACGAAAAAGAAAAAGAAGTAAAAGATACGAAAGCTAAATACAAGATTATAGCTTTTGCAAGAACTCTAAAGACATAACTTAAGTTTCTTATTAATACCGAGATAAATGTAAAGCTTTTAAAGATATAATTAATAAAAGATATATTTACATTAATAATTACGGACGCTTTTGCTTAAGACTTAAAAAGATCGGTGCTCTTATCATTTAAAAGAAGCAAAGAAAGACTTAGTTTAAATCTATCGTATTAAACGTTCGTAAAACGGAATATAATAATATCTTAAAGAATCGACTTATTAGCGGACTTAAGATTTATAAACACTTGCTCTTTTATTAACAATTAATTTAATAGCCAGCTTAATATTAGCCCGATCAAAATACTTAGCAATTAACTAATCAGCTAAAAGAGCTTACTATTATCTTTAAAAGACTAATCGATATTAAGAATATTAATATTATAAGATAGATCAACACGCTTAGCTACTCATCTAGCATAAAAGTTACTTTAATCGAGATCAACGCTACCGCAAAAGACAAAGCTAAAAAACCTTTCCCGCTTTCGAAAAGATTTAAACTTATTAAGATTAAAAAGAATGTCCGACAACAAAAAGAAAAGAACTACGGTACCTTTAAAGCTCGTGCTTCTTAAGAATCGAGTACTGTTATAAAGATAGACTTAAAAGATAAGTTGTTCGATAGTATAATTAAAGAAAAGTCTTTTAGACTTTTTAGATTAGTTAAAACCGACGAAGCTATAAAAAATATAAAAGAAAAAGTTGAAATTACTTAGCGAGTGCTAAAAAGAAAGAAGAAAAAGACTTATAAACGAAAGAAGTTTATTAACTTTTACGTTATTATTAAAGCTTAAGAAAAAGCAGTAACGGCGATTATAAAATCGAAAATCGAAGTTTAAATTAAAAACTTATTCGGACTTAGCTCTCGCTTCGACAAGCTATTAAGCTATCACATTCTAATAGTTCTCGATGCTAAAGAAAACGTAAAAGTCTTTTAAAGTAAGCTTATTCTTATAAACGCTTTAACTATTAAACGTTTAAGTCGGAATAAAAAAAGCAAGCTAAACTTTTTAACGACGCAAATTCGTAAACAACTTATCGCTCGTAACTGCTTCGAAATAGCGATAAAAACCTTAAAGGTTTTCATTAATATCGACGGTATAATTAAAAGCAAATCCTTTTTCGATAATAGATTTAAAGTCAACGTAATAAACAAAAAAGTGGCTAAGATAGCTAAACTATTTATTATAACGGATCGAGCTTTAATTTACATTATCGTATTCGAAGATCTTTACAACTTTAATAAGTAGATAAACGACGTCGAAATCACTATTAACGGAATTATTAATTACGCCGATTTCTTTATTATCAATAATAGCAATTACGAAATCATCTTAAGCATGCTTTTCTTTTTAGAGTTTTAACTTTCTTTTTTTTACTTCGATAATAACACTATAAAAGCTTTTTTTTAAAACTACGATCGATTTACTTAAAGACAGATTATTATTACAAAAAACAAGTCGGATTTAATCGAAGACTCGAGAAATTAATAGCTAGCATGCAAGCTAAGATAGATATTAAGCTAAAAAAAAGCTTAAAAAGAAATTCCGCTTGTAAACTATAGTTTACAAGTAGATCGGCACAAAAACAATAAAATTATAAAAAAACAATTTAACTTAATACTAAGCAAAGCTTATTAAAATCAAAAACATTAAAAATATTTATAATTAAACTCGATAAATCGGAAAATTTTATATTTATTATCGATAACGACAAAAACCTTTTAAAAAGGAATGTAATAAAAGTTAATACGATATATAAAAAGAAAGCGAAGAAAGTTAAATTAATAGATTTAAGAGTATTAGATAAAAAAATACTTAAAAGAATCGACGATTAGTTTAAGCAAGATAAGAAAGCGAAACTTCTTAAGCTTAAAAGACCTTTTTCGGAATATTTTATTAGCAAGTTTTCAAACTTAAAAGTTAAATCAAGATTAACGAAAAAACGATTCGAAGCACTTACGATTAGCTCTTAAATCACTTTAAAAGAAAGAAAGCTGCTTTATTAATGCTTTTTAAATCGAGAAGAAGCGATAATTTAAGATTTTACTTATCTTAATTAAGTCCGGAAAGAAGTTATGCTACTTTAAAAGATTAAGACGGTGCTTTACGAAACTTAGCAAAAGAAAACGTTTACCGTGCCGAAGGCTTTATAAAAAATAGTTATCTTTATATTAAAAGAACGATTAAAGCAAAAAGTCTTCGAATTATACTAAAGCTCTTATCGAAACAAATAGTTCATTATAATAAAAGAAAAAAAAAAAAAATACAAGCTAATCACTGCCGTGATTAAGATGAACCGTATTATAATTAAAGATGCTAATATTGCTTCGAACGTAAATTAGTTCTCGAACGAATTTGCTAGTCTTACGATAGCTATACTCTTAAACTTTTTCTTTAAATATAATCAATTCTTTTTCGACGTTAAGTCTAAAGACATAACAGCTATTCAAACGCTTATCGGATTGCTTCGAATAACTCAGATACTTATAAGTGCTATCAATTCGATCGCTCAATTCGTTAAGGTTATTTATAAGATCTTTATAGATTGCATTCTTAACGTTTACTTACTTTATAAATAAATAACGTAAAATCAAAAAATCGCGATCTTTTTACAATTACGAAAAAGTTTTGCTCAGAATTCGACGATTCGTTTTAAAACATATTTAAAACATCGATAAAGTGCTCGTAAGGTTTAAAAAAGCTAAGACGACCGTCGGAACGAAGTCTTAATACTGCATGCTTAGCTTTAATATCGTTAGATTCGTTACGGACAGCGAAAGACGCTACTTTTAAACCGTTAAAATTAAAAAGATATTAAAATAGATTAAGTGCGAAGATGTATCGAAAGCTCGAGCCTTTATTAAGATCGTAATTTATTATAAAATCTAGATTAAAAACTTCTTTACGATTGCTGCTTTAATCTACGCGATTATAAAAAAAAAGGTCGAATTCGAATAGTTAAAACTTTAGCAAGAAGCGATAAAGCTGCTTAAAAAAGCTTTGCTCTTTGCCTTCGCTTTTATTAAGATCGATTATAATAAAGAAAAAAAGAAAATTTACTTAACGGTAAATGCTAGTCTTAAAAGATAAAGAATAGTATTGCAATAAAAAGATTCCGATAAAAAGCGACATCTTATTAAGTTCGAAAATGGTTTTTAAAACTTTGCGAAAAGCAAGTACGACGCGATTAAGCGAGAATGCCGCGGTGCTTTAAAAGCTATGAAAAAGATAAAGAGCGAATTATACAAAGTTCACTTCATTTTAAAAACCGACGCTAAAGTATTAGTTGATCAACTTAACGGATCAGCGAGCGATTTGCTTAAAGCTTTTATTATAAATTAAATTGCGTAAATAAGATTGATAAACTTTAAAATCAAGCATATCTTTAAGATTAAAAACATAACAGCAGACGGTCTTTTTAAGAAAAGAAAAGAATATCTTTTAAACGTTAAAGAGAGAAAAGAAAAAGATATTAACGATTAGATCATCAACGAGCTGAATACTATTTTAATATTTTCGGTTAAACGATTCGTAAATTATAGTTCACGAGTTAAAAAGAGAGTTTTAAAGTACGATTACTCGCTCGACTTTAAGCTTATTGCTTAATTCTTTACTACTTTTAAGCGCTTTTTTTTAATCAAGACTTACGACTTTTAAAAGTTCAAAAACAAAGCATTCAACTACTTAGTCAAAGATAACTACTTTTATAAGCGAGCAGATAATTCTTACTCGATTAAGTTAGTTATCGACGGAACTTAAAAACGCTATATTATTATTTCCGACGCTTATCGAAAATCCGAACATAAAAGAGCTAAATCAACTTATTATCGTACGTCAAAACTCTTCTTTTAAAATAGATGTTACGAAGATTATAAAGCTTTCGTTTAAAGCTATGAGCCTTATTAGAAACGCAAAGCTAAACGAATAAAAAACCTCTTGTACTCGACTTAGCTTACTTAGATATAGTTAAAAATCAGCTTAAACGTGTTACGAGTACTTATTATCGATAAAAAGATAACTTGCTTCGTACTAGCTAAAGAAGATCTATTTAAATAACTAGAAAAGCGACTACTTCGATCAGCTAACGCCGAATCGATTGCTAAGTTCTTTTGAAAAGATATCGTTTGCCGTTATAAGCTATTCGGAAAATTAATTATCGATAAAAGACTTAAAAACAAAGCAATTGCTAAGGCCTTCGCTATTAAGTACGGGATCAAGAAGGTTTAAATCTCGAGCTATAATTCAAAAGCTAATAGAATAATTGAGAAAAGCTATAGAAACATCTTAGATAGCTTATCGAAAGTTATAAATAAAAGATTCAAAGATTAAGTTCGCAAATTCAATAAAATGCTTTTTGCAGTTCGGACTTCGATATACGCACTTACTAAAGTTACTCTTTTCTTTTTAAACTACAGACGAGAAGCCGAGCTACTTTTAGAATCACGATAGCTAGTTTAAAAGTTATTATTATAGCAAAAAGTTCGATCTCGCGCTAACTTGCTTATTATAAAGTTCAAACAATTAAAACTTCGAGATAAAGATATCGACGAGATTATTTTAAAAAAGAAGCGCTATCGATTTGCCGCTAAAGCCACTTAAGAACGAATTAAAGTCTTAAAGTCGAAACTTATTAAAGAAAAAGACTTGGTTTTGCTTTACGACGTCAAACGAAGCATCGATATATCCGCGGATACTAAGTTAGACTACAAGTAGCTAAGACTTTATATCGTTTTTAAAGCTTACGACAAAAGATATTATAAGCTTTAAGAAACCGATAAGACTAAGCTCAAAAGCACTTTTGCAGCTAACCGCCTTAAGCGATTTTACCGCCGCGACCAAACCCTCTTTCCTCTTAATAAAGACGACGAAGAAGAAGAAAAGGAAAAGGATTCAGGTTTTTTAAATAACTCGGACCTTAATAAATACGAGCCTTTCGACGACGGCAAAAGTGAACTACTTAACTTAAGGGTGATCTTTAAACCTAAGTCTACTAACTTTTAAATCATTTTCTTAATACTCTCGAAGAAATAAAAGCTAGCTTACAAAACTGTTTCTTAATCTGTTTCTCTTACTTTTGTTTTTCTTACTTTTTTATCTTCTTTTTATTTTACACTTATTTTATAAAAGGACGTGCTTTCAATGATCACTCTTTTTGTTTTGATAAAGAAAAGTATTTCTTACGTTTATTATTTCACTTTTAGATTTGCTTTTTATTATATTCTTTATTCTTTTTTTGTTTTTTTTACTTTATTAGCTATTCACTTATCTTACACAGATTGTTTTTATTATTTGATTGTTTTTCATTTGTTTTAAGCTTATACGGCTATTTCTTATTTCTTATTTAAAACTGTTTCTTTGTTTTAAACGTGCTTAACTACGTGTATTCGAAAGTAAACTGCTATTAAAAAGAGTAAGTCTTCTTTACAAATGTACTTATATAAGAAAGCTCCCTTTTCTTTCTTCTTAACATTTTTTCTTTTTATACAACAACAATTATAATAATACTATTACTACTTCTTCTTTACAACTATATAAAATTATATTAATACTAACGACCTTAATCATTACTTAATCAATCACTATTATTATTAGCTTTTATTCTGCTATCTTATGTTTGATTCGTAAACCGTAATTTACGAGTTAGATATGCTTTTTAAGTCAGCCGCCGTTAAAAGAAAAGCTTTTGTCCGAGATGCATCTTTTAACTTATTAATAAGCGAAAAGCAAGCTGCTTTAATTCGACAATCGAGTTTTAAGCTAAAATTCGAAAGACGAGTCATTAAGACTTTCGATAAGTTTTTTTAAACTTACCGTTAAATAAGCAATTCTAATCAATTAATTATACTTAAAATAGCAACCTTCGACTTTAATAATAAATTAAGTAAAGAAAACGACTTGATCTTATAGTACGATTAGTTCTTACGAGTCGAATACGCAAAAAAGAACATAAACGCCGAAGACTTCTTTTTAGCTTACGACCAGTTTACTATTAAAGTCACCGCTATCTACTTTTTACGCAACAAGAACGCCGAAAGATACAAACGAATTAAAAGAGCTTTCGACAGCGTTAAAAGCTAATTGTTATACGACGATCACTTTAAAGCTGTATGCACTTTAATCCGTAACGCTCGCTAATTAAGCGTTATTCTAAAAAACTGCACCTTTAACGCTTACGCTATCTAAGTTATCAACTATTATATTATTGCTTACGTCGCTTTTTAAAAGACTATAGCTAATATAATTCGAAGACGCAAGTTTATTAAGCTTAATACTACGGTAAGTAACTTCACTTGCTAAATCGTAAAAAACAAGATTAATATTAAATAGAAAGATAAGATCGTTATTTTTAACGAAAGACTTTTAAAGAAGCTAAGATTAAAAGTCTTATTATATAGCTTATTGATTTTAGCTTTCGATAATATTAAAAGCGAATACAACGAGCTTAAAGAACATATAAAGTTTACCGACGAAAATTAAACTTAGAATTTCGTTTTATAAAAAGAGTCCGAATCCGAAACTTTATTCGTAAATTATAATTTACAAGTAATAAATGACTTAGCAATTAAAAGAAGACTAAGTTAACTTTTTGCTTTTAAGACCTTTTTGCTTAGATCATTTATTGCGCGCTTTTCGCTATTATTAACTTTATTTTAAAGATCGACGTTATCTTTTGCTAATAAGCCTTCGAACGTTAAATTAATTGCTTCGATTATGTTTACTTTACGCAAGTTTATCGACGCGAGCTCTTTTCTAGCTTTTATACTCGAAGTACAACGCGACTTTCTCAAGAACTAACTGCTATTAGCACTACTCGTTAAAGAAAAAGACAGCTTCGAGTACGAATTAATTAAAGCTGTATCGAACCGCTGCTTCGAACTCATCGAGATTAAAGACTTTATAAGTATAAACGTAGCTCTTATTAACTTTTGCTAAGACTTTTATTAATTAACTTTCGATCGCTTAAACATAAACGAAAATATCGATAATGCTTTTTAAGTTGCCGCGAAATCGATTAAAAAAGCTATTAGCTAGATCCGCAAGCTTTTAAAAAACGAATTTTTTAATAACGCGATCTTACGACTTTTCGACCGTCGTAACTAAGTAAAAGTAAATAAAGAAAAAAGCAAAGTAATAAACTACTTTTTGTTATCCGAGATCTTTAATTTAAGCTTTAATAACGACGATTGCGATTATATAAAGATCTTTTAAAAAATAAAAAACGTATTAGAATTTAAAGATAAGTTCAAAGAACTCTTTAACTTAAACGTTTAAACGAAGCTTCGCTTTAACCGTAAAGTCTTACCGTCCGCTATTAAACTATTAAATAAAGTCTTTTGCGAAGTCTACACTTTCGAATACGCTAAATACTTTAAGCTAATTACGAAAAGCTTTATAATAATAATAATCCGTTCTAACTTATGCCGATTTATCGAAGCTTATTAAACTAACGCTTTTAATAACTTTATACTTTACTCGAGCAATTAATCGATATTCGCTATTAAAACTAAAAGCAATACTTTAATTAAAAAAATGTTTAGCTTAAGCTTTTTTAAGTTTAAAGCTAAGCCGATGTCTTTTAATAAGCTGAACTAAAACATTAACTTAATAAGCACCGCTTAAAAGAACAGCTTTCTTAATATTATAAATGCGAATAGTTATACGAAAGTTTAGCTTATATTAAAAGCTTTTTTCTTAAACGATAAGCACGGCAACTAAACCTTCTTTACTATTATAAACAAAGAGATCTAGATGTACTTGCATTACTTTCGGACTAGTAATTTAAAAAGAGCTTCGATTAATACACTCTTTAATATAATACACTTTTTGATTTAACAAGTCCTTCGAAGCTATTATAAGCTATACTTTGCAACTTTGCTTAATCGCTAAGACGAGAATTATAAGCTTATCGCTTACTCGAAACCTTTTCAGCTTTTTAAATGCAATAATAATGCTCGAATGATTACGATCAAGCACGACGCTAATATTAAACGATTCGTAAACCGTAGTTTACGAATAAAAAACAGAGTTTTAAACTACTACTTAATACTTTACAGCGTGAATAGCTAGATCGGAAGCTTAGCTATTTAGCTTAAAAGCTATACTTACGACATTACTCTTAAAAAGACCGTTAAATAAAAAGCTTTTAAACTTAAGTCAAAGACTTTAAATGCTTTTAAGAACATTGCGCTACGCTAACTTCTTGCTATAATTAATGATTTCGCTATTTTTATATCTATTATTACGAAACAAAGTGTTTTCTTAAATATAAACGCTTTTTAGAATTCCTTTTGCGGATAAGCAATCTTTTTTAATAATTATACCGCTTTGCTAAACGATAATATTTTAAAAAATAAAGTCAGCTTTATAAAGCACGCTTGTACGATCGTCTTAAGACGTATACCGTTAACTTCTCGGTAAAGAGTTATTAATAAATCAAGCTAGCTTTTCGCCGCTATAATCTAGTTAAACCACGTTAATTTCGTATCGAAAGCTTTAATCGAAAGAATAGATTAAAACGAACCTCGAGTAATAAAAGAATTGACCGCTATCTTTATTATATCCCGGACTTAATTTCAAGAATACTTTATTAAGCATAAAAAAAAATTATTTTCGGCATTTAAAAAAAGATTTGCTATTGTTTTAAATATTAAAGCTAAGATTTACGAAGCTAAGTCCTTTTTTAAAAGCAAGAGCCGTCGAGCTAATGTAAACACCCTGCCTGATGGGGTACCTGCCATGGCTATTAAGGCCATACTAAACGGACCCATCTTTTATAAAAAGGCACACATCTTTTAGCTAGAACAATCAACGAGCTTTCTACCTACCTTTTCTAACACTTCTTTATGAGACTATGAGGTCTAGCCTTAGCGTCAAGCTTCTATATGACACGTCTTTTTTTAAGTGCTTTTATATTAGTGACTTACGCAAAGATTCAAACTTTTAATCTCTATTTTTATACAGCTTATCACAATCGCTTGATTCGCAGTCAAGTTGACCTTCGTTTATTATTCAGCCCTTTTCAAACTCTATAACTACAACTTCAAAATAATCAAATCCTTATTCTCGATAAGTTCGGACACCGAAACGCCGAAATAGCCGAAGTGCAATATTTTAGCTCTCCGGCAAAAACTCTTTTTTATTATTAATAAAAAAGAATTTTTATTTATTAATAAAAATATCCTTTTATACTTTAGCTCTCATCTTGAATTAAAGCAATTGATATAGTCCGGAGTTGTTAGCGAAGCTAATCAATTGATTTTTAAGTTTTTTATAGTTTTAATTTTAATTATTAATTTACTTTTGCAAAAGGTCTACTTTTTTTAATCTCGGATCGAGAATACTTTGCGAAAATCGTTTATTTTACTCGTAAACCCGGTTTACGAATCAAAATCAAACAATTCAAAAACCTTTTATTAACTCGATCATTTTTAACACACACATATGTTTGATCTTTAAAATACCGAAAACCTTTTTAAGATTTCTAATATCGAAGTCGGCGTAAAGTCACTTTTTTTTTTATTAAAATCTTTTGAATTTATTAAATCTTTTAATCGTATTTTTATAAGCTTCGGATTATCTTCATCTTACTTCGACCTTTAACTAAAATCTTTACTTTTATCAGAAACACTTGCTTCGGAAATGCTTTTTAAAATAAACACCGGTCTTAAAATCTATACTACTCCTTTTCTTCTTATTCTTCTTGCTCTTTTACTAAGCCTTGCGCTAATTATAATCGATCTTGCTATCTTTTACGCCTTTATAACTACTCGCATGCTATTGCTAAATACTTTAAAAGCTTTTTGCTTTAATAATGCTAATATCATCGACTTTATCGAGAAGTATAAAAAGACTTATAATGACTTTAATATCTTTAAAAACGATCGGTTCGTTAAGCTTTTCCGTTATTACGATAACTTTCGCAAAAAGGTTATTAAAAGCTTACTCGAATAGAAAGCTAAAAAAGATTAAGCTGCTTTCGTTAAAGCTTTAAAAGCCGAGTTTCGTAAAAACGATACTTAGCAAATTAAAGACTCGATCGCTTTTTTACGAGAATTTGCTATGCAAAAACGAGATGTTAATAACTTGAAAAACTATTATCGCACTTTCTTTCGGGTCTTCGAAAAGCTTACTTTAATACACTTTTTAAGCAAAACCGAACAAAGCCGCTTGTTTTTCTTCGGATTGCTCGTCGGAATTCGAAATAAAACGATTAAGCATTACAAAGTCGACGAGCTCGACTTAAACTTTTATGCTGCTTTCGACGACTTCGCCGCATTCGCTTTTAAAACCGATTAAAGTGCTAAGACTATTAAAGCTATAAATCGAGAAAAGTCTCTTTTAGCTAACTTTACTAAAGATATTCGGATTTTAATTAAAAAATACATTAAGCTAGCTAGCGTTCTTAAGTCTGCTAAGAAAGCTTTAATAATAGTGCCGTTTATTCGTGAACTACGATTTACGAATAAAAAAAAAGAAATTAATAAAATAAGTTTTATAATTAAGAAGTTTTTTAACTTGCAGATTAATGCGATTTATAATCGAATTGATTATTTCGAAAACTAAGTCGCTAACTTAACTTTTCGACGCTTTATTCAATCTCAACTTTAAGTTCGATTCGAAGATCGCGACGAAGCTTTTATTAAGTATACCGCTTAAGATGCTCGAAGTAAAGTCAGCTTCGAAAGTAAAGTTTAGATTGCTGCTATCGGCTACGGACTATAAAAACGAAGAAAAAGAAAAAGTAAAAGATACAAAAGCTAAATGCAAGATTATAACTTTTGCGAGAACTTCGAAGACACAATTTAAGTTCTTTATTAATATCGAGATAAGTATAAAGCTTTTAAAGACATAGTTAATAAAAGATGTATTTATATTAATAATTACGAACGCTTTTGCTTAAGACTTAAAAGAATCGGTGCTCTTATTATTTAAAAGAAGCAAAGAAAGACTTAGTTTAAATCTATCGTGCTAAACGTTCGTAAAACGGAATACAATAACATCTTAAAGAATCGACTTATTAGCGGACCTAAGACTTATAAACACTTACTCTTTTATTAACAATTAATTTAACAGCTAGCTTAATATCAGCTCGATCAAAATGCTTAACAATTAACCAACTAGTTAAAAGAGCTTACTACTATCCTTAAGAGACTAGTCGACATTAAGAACATTAATGTTATAAGATAGATCAATACGCTTAGCTACTCATTTAATATAAAAGTTGCTTCGATCGAGATCAACGTTACCGCGAAAGACAAAGCTAAAAAGCTTTTTCTACTTTCGGAAAGATTTAAGCTTATTAAGATCAAAAAGAATATCCGATAATAAAGAAAGAAGAATTACGGCACTTTTAAAGCCCGTGCCTTTTAAGAATCAAGTACTATTATAAAGATAGACTTAAAGGATAAGTTATTCGATAGTGTAATTAAAAAAGAGTCTTTTAGACTTTTTAAACTAGCTAAAGCCGACGAAGCTATAAAGGATATAAAAAGAAAGGTTGAGATCATTTAGCGAGTGTTAAAAGGAAAGAAAAAAAAGACTTATAGACGAAAGAAGTTCATTAACCTTTACGTTATTATTAAAGCTTAAGAAAAAGCAATAGCCGCGATTATAAAATCGAGAATCGAGGTTTAAATTGAAGACCTGTTTGTGACGACCTTAAGCGATTACCTGAAGGAACTCACAGGAGCGCGGGGGTTCACATAAGAGCTCAGGAGAATCTTAAAGTAATGACTTAGAATCAACAACTACCGAGTATAAAGGTCGAAGATAGCTGAGGTCTATATATACGAAGGTAAGAGCGCCAAGGACTCGTGAACCATGGTTCATGGGTCAAAAGCGAGGAATGAGAGAATACGAAGAATACGAAGGAAAAAAGGAGGGAAGTAGCTTGGCGCATGTGAGGTGCGTCCAGGAGACCTGGCGTGTCGTCACACTGTTCGGACTCAGCTTTCGCTTCGACAAGCTATTAAGCTATTACATTCTAGTGGTTCTCGATGCTAAAGAAAACGTAAAGGTCTTTTAAAGTAAGCTTATTCTTATGAACGCTTTAACTATTAAACGTTTAAATCGGAATAAAAAAAGCAAGCTAGACCTTTTAACGACGCAAATTCGCAAACAACTTATCGCTTGCAACTGCTTCGAAGTAGCGATAAAGACCTTAAAGGTTTTTATTAATATCGACGGTATAATTAAAAGCAGATCTCTTTTCGATAATAGATCCGAGGTCAATATTATAAACAAAAAAGTAGTTAAGATAGTTAAACTACTTATTATAACGGATCGAACTTTAGTTTATATTACCGTGTCCGAAGATCTTTATAACTTCGATAAATAAATAAACGACGTCGAGGTCATTATCGGCGGAATTATTAATTACGTTAATTTCTTTATTATTAATAATAGCAATTACGAGGTCATCTTAAGTATACTTTTCTTCTTAGAATCTTAACTCTCTTTTTCTTATCTTAATAACGGCACGATAAAAGCTTTTTTTTAAAACTACGATCGATTTATTTAAAAACAAATTACTATTGCAAAAGAAAAATCGGATTTGGTCGAAGACTTAAGAAACTAATAGCTAGCATGCAAGCTAAGATAGATGCTAAGCTAAAAAAAAGCTTAAAAAGAAATTCCGTTCGTAAATTATAATTCACGAGTAGATCGGCATAAAAATAATAAAATTACAAAAAAACAATTCAACTTAATATCGAGTAAAGCTTATTAAAATCAAAAACACTAAAAATATTTGCAATCAAATTCGATAAATCGGAAAATTTTATATTTATTATCAATAACGACAAAGACCTTTTAAAAAAGAATATAATAAAAGTTAATACGATATACAAAAAGAAAGCAAAGAAGGTCAAGCCGATAGATTTAAGAGTGTCGGATAGAAAGATACTTAAAAGAATCGACGATTAATTTAAGTAAGATGAAAAAGCGAAACCTTTTAAGCTTAAAAAACTTTTTTCGAAATACTTTATTAATAGGTTTTCGGACTTAAAAGTTAAATCAAGATTAACGAAAGAACGATTCGAAGCACTTACGATTAGCTTTTAAATCACTTCGAAAGAAAAAGAGCTGCTTTACTAATGCTTTTTAAATCGAAAAAAAGCGATAGCTTAAGATTTTACTTATCTTAGCTAAGTCTAGAAAGAAGTTATGCTATCTTAAAAGATCAAAACAATGCTTTACGAAGCTTAATAAAAAAAGACGTTTACGATATCGAAAGCTTTGCAAGAAATAGTCATCTTTATACTAAAAGAACGATTAAAGCAAAAGATCTTCGAATTATATTAAGGCTCTTATCGAAACAAATAGTTTATTATAATAAAGAAAAAGAAAAGAAAATAAAAGTTGATTATTATTATAATTAAAATGAATCGTATAACGGTCAAGAACGCTAATATTGCTTCGAACGTAAACTAGTTCTCGAACGAATTTGCCGGTTTTACGATAGTTACACTCTTAGACTTCTTTTTTAAATACGATTAATTCTTTCTCGACGTTAAGTCTAAAGACATAACAGCTATTTAAACGCTTATCGGACTGCTTTAAATAACTCGGATACTTATAAAAGCAATTAATTCGATTGCTTAATTTATTAAAGTCATTTATAAGATCTTTATAAATTGCATTCTTAACGTCTACTTGCTTTATATAAATAACGTAAAAATTAAAAGATCCCGATCTTTTTACAATTACGAAGAAGTTTTGTTTAGAATACGACGATTCGTTTTAAAACACATCTAAAACATCGATAAAGTGCTCGTAAAGTTTGAAAGAGCTAAGACGACCGTCGGAACGAAGTCTTAATATTATATATTTAGCTTTAACATCGTTAGATTCGTCACGGATAGCGAAAGACGCTACTCTTAAACCGCTAAAATTAAAAAGATATTAAAATAAATTAAGTGCAAAGATGTATCGAAAGCCCGAGCCTTTATTAAGATCGTAGTTTATTATAGAATCTAAATTAAAAACTTCTTTACGATTGCTGCTTTAATCTACGCGATTATAAAAAAAAAGGTCGAATTCGAATAGTTAAAGCCTTAGCAAAAAGCGATGAAGCTGCTTAAAAAAGCTTTGCTCTTTGCTTTCGCTCTTATTAAGATCGATTGTGACAGCCTGCCTTGTTACCTGCAGTCAGCTGATCACCCATTCAGGCCTAGCGCCTGTGGCCATGTATATAAACCTTCTTGAGCTCCCCGAGCTTCTTGTTTCCTCTCCTTACTTTGTATTTTAAAGTCAGAATTCATTAGTTCGTTATATTATATAAAGTCCTTCGATTAGGTCGTTGTATTATAGCTTATTGATTATTGCTTATTGTTATAGATTACGGCTTATTGATTATTGTCAAGAACGGAGTGAGTTACTTGTTGGGTGCTCTACGGTCTTTTATTGCTTATAGATTATTGTCTCTTTTACGACCTCACCTCTTCCTTAGCTCTTCCGACTTAAAAGAGCTCCTTTCAATTTTTTGCACTTCGGTTGCAAGACGAACTCTTTTCCCCACTCTTTTTCCTGGCGTTTCCGACACTTAAACGCCCCCCATTTCCACTACTATGTCCTTTTACGAAGACGACGGCCCTTCCCCCCTTACGAGAATCGCTTAATTAAAGTCTTTCGTAAAGCAATTACGAATGGCCTTTCGCTAGCGCAAATGCGTCCTTCCGGATCTCGATAAGTTCAACGGTACGGTTCAGCGGTAAGATACTTAGCTCTTTTCAATTAAAGCTAAGCTTTTCGTCGACGGTAAAGCTCTTAGCGGACTTATTGCGCAATTCTATTACGTTTACTTTAATATAGAACCCGGTCTTTAAGTAATGGTTTTGACTTAATTAGCTTCAGCTTAAGACTCCGGCAATTAAGATTATAATACTCTTTTAGATCAGCTCGCTCTCGCTTACGACAATCTAAACAAAATTCAAAAGGCTAAAGATAAGCTACTTGCTTGCAAGCAAAGTACGGACGCTCTTTATATCTACGTCTTACGCTTCGAACGACTTTTGCACGCTGCTCGCTATCAGACTTAGCTCGACGCTAATAAGATTATTGCGTTCCGCAATAGTTTAAACTCAATTATACGGACTCGTTTAAATAGCTAATTGACTCTTTTAATTACGTATACCGAATACGTACACGTCACTTAGCAGCTCGGACGCTCTTCCGGCTCTTCCGGCCCTTCCGGCCCGTCTTACGGATTTTCTCGTTCTTCGGCTCTTTCGGCCCTTTTTCAAAACCGCTTTCGCACGTCAACGAGCCTTCCTCCCGGCGACCCAATAGACCTTTTAGCAATCGACCGCGCTCAACAACTCGAGCAATTGCAGTACGCTAACGAGCTCGGCGCTATAAAGCTTATCGACGCTTACGAGGCTGATTAAACCTAGCTGTTAAAAGACCGATACTTTACTTTTTAGCATACTCTTTATAGCACTCTCGATCAGCGCGAAGCTTAACGCAAATCAAACCGCTGTACTCGTTGCGGTGCAATCGACTATTAGATAGCTAGCTGTATTTTCTTTTTAGCTAAGCTTTTAATAAAGAAGCGAGTTTTTTAAGACCTTTTTTCGGACCGACTTGTTAAAGAAAATAAAGGTTTAAGCGAGTTTGATTCGGACGAAAAAGAGGAAATTTTGGCGGAATAGAACGCTTCTAAAGGCTACGACGCTAACCTTGACGATTATCGCGACTTATAGCTTCGGCGTATTTTTTTTTGGTTTTTTTTCAGCAATTCCACTCGTGAACTATAGTTCACGATTGAATTTTTTTCTTTCCTTTGTCAGATACTTTTTAAAAAAGCTAGGACCGCTCTCTAAAAGGGTAGTGTGACAGCCTGCCTTGTTACTTGCAGTCAGCTGATCACCTATTCAAGCCTAGCGCTTGTAGCCATGTATATAGACCTTCTTGAGCTCCCCGAGCTTCTTGTTTCCTCTCCTCACTTTGTATTCTAAGGTCAGAATTCATCAGTTCGTCACATCGATTACGGTAAAGACGAAAAGAAAATTTACTTGACGGTAAACGCTAGTCTTAAAAGATAAAAAGCAGTATTGCAGCAAAAAGATTCCGATAAGAAGCGATATCTTATTAAGTTCGAGAATAGTCTTTAGAACTTTGCGGAAAGCAAGTATAACGCGATTAAGCGAGAATGCCGCAATGCTTTAAAAGTTATAAAGAAAATGAAAAGCGAACTATATAAAGTTCACTTTATTTTAAAAACCGACGCTAAAGTATCAATTGATCAACTTAACGGATTAGCGAACGATTTGCTTAAAGCTTTCGTTACGAACTAGATTGCGTAAATAAGATTAATAGACTTTAAAGTTAAGCATATCTTTAAGACTAAAAACACGGCAGCGGACGGTCTCTTTAAAAAAAAAAAAGAGCATTTTTTAAATATTAAAGAAAAAGAAAAAGAAAATATTAACGATTAGATTATTAACGAGCTAAGCATTGTTTTAGTATTCTCGATTAAACGATTCGTGAACTATAATTCACGAGCTAAAAAAAGAGTTTTAAAGTACGATTATTCGCTCGACTCCGAACTCATTGCTTAATTCTTAACTACTTTTAAACGCTCTCTTTCGATCAAAATCACTTAGTAGTAAATCAATTACTGATTAGTATTAGATTGCTTCTAAGCGATTAAGAATATATATTCGTAAAGTCGTAACGGTCGTCAAAGTACTTGCAATTACAAAACACTCGATTAATAAGGTATTTAAATTCTGTCTACTCCTTAAGATTTAAAAGAGCTGATTCCTTTTATAAGACTAAAAGGAATCACGTGCATTAGCTAACTAATAGGTCTACTTGTCAAGTTAAGGGTCCCTTGACTGCTGACATGCTAAGCGAGGCATGCCAAGTGGCCCGTGAACCATGGTTCACGGGTGAGCTTCCCCAACTACTACTACTACTACTACTAGCTAGCTAAGGTCGATATGGATATACCGACAAGATTAGAAGTTCATCTTATAACATATTATAAAAGAGACTATAAAAAAGGATAACGCTTAGTTTTAACTCGATAGCGTAATCGCAATCTTTATAAAGAGCGAGTTTATTTGCTTCGTTTTAATCGAAAGCGTTAAAGTAATCGTAGTATTAAAAAAGGACGATTATAATAAAATCGATACGAGCCTTAAAAGCTAAAGCCTTTCGAATATCTTTAAGAGAAGCGCCGTAAAGGTTTATGTCGGCGGCTATATAGCGTTGCTAAAGTTTGGAAAGTTAAATATCGTTAATTAAATCTATAAAAGAAATATATAATTCTCGGTTTATTTTTTAAAAATTAAAGAGGTTTAAGATATAAAGAAGAGGGCTTAATCGAAAGGTAATGTCGAAAGCGGCGAAGTCTATTTTAAATTCGGTCTTTAATTGTTAGTTAATTTCGTAAAAAAAAGCAAAGAAAATCTCTATTCTCGGTATAAAAGCTGTAATATAAAAAGCGGCTGCACTTAGTCTTCGAAAGAGAGGTCTTTTAATAAGGATTTTAAAGGTCGTAATAAAAGGTGTTAAGCCGCGTATAAATAATTAATAATAAGTAAAAAGTAAGCAATGATTTTTGCAAGTCTTACTATTAAATATAAAAGAATCAAAACTTTAATCGATTTAAAAGTTATAAAAGGCGAGTTAAAGCTTGTTTAAAATAATATCGTATTTGCCGAAGTTAAAAAAGAACTTAATAATAAGTTTAAAGTAGCCGTTGATATTAAAGTGAAGTTGTGTTTTATAAGTAACGTTCGTTAACGAGAAAGATCTATCGGCGAGTCGTAAAGATCGAAGTTTTAATAAAAGTTCGAAAATTAAATTATAAGTTTACGTAAAAAAAAAAATGATCATTACTTTTTTAATATACCCGTAATCAATTATAGCTTTAGTTTTAATAAGAATTTTATTAATTAAGTCTATTACAATACAAAAAAGAACCAAATGATTCTTAATCGAAGTATCTAAAAAAGAAATAATTAAAGTACTCTTTTTATAAAGTCTCCGACGGCGTTTTCGGTTAAAGACTAAGCTTTTTTTTAGCCTTTTCTTCTTTTAGTGTTCTATAAAGCGGTAAAGCAAGCGAAGCTCGTATAATTTTTATCGTAGTATTAATTGCAAAAGCTATTATTACGATAATAGACCTTTTTAGCTTCTCTTTCGTTTAAGGTCTTAAGAATACGCTTAGCAGAAGCATCGGCGGCGGTTTAAGTAGCTATAAAGCTTATTTTTATTACGCTAACGTCTATAGCAGTGCCTCTTTATATAATAGTAAAAGTAAGAATAAAAGCGGTATATTCGAGTGCGATTTAAAAGATAACGAAGATCGTAATTATCTTTTTTTTAAAGTAATTAAAGTTTTGATTGCGAAGGATATTATTAATACTACGGACTTATAAGATAAACTCGAAGAGTTTAGTTTTGTAATTACTAGCCGAGATATATAAAAAGCGATTAATAATATCGAAGTAAAAGGCGCGCTTAAAAAGAGCGATAGAAGCTTCGTCGCCGAATTAAGCTTCGGAGCAAGTCTCTTGCTACTTAAAAAGAAAAGTGGCGAAAGATCGGTTTCTTTAAACGAAGACGAAAAAAGCTTATTAAGCGGTAGATTTAGCATTGATATCACTAAAAGCAGCGTTTAAGATATCGATGATCTTTAACACGCTCTTATAGAGTATTTCGCTACGAATAAAAGTGCTTCTTTTAACTTGTCTTTTGACTTCGCCGAAAAAGCGAGAAAGGAAATAAGTTATCTTATTGTACTCGGTGAAATACTAGTTTTTATTAATAACGAGTTTGATGCTTATGTCGATTAAGAACGAACGGAGTTTTATAATAGTTCTATCGAATTTATTAAAGTCGAGGTGTTTAGCAGATCGATAAAGTCGGTTAAATAAAAGAGAAAGGTTGCGTTGCAAAGCTTCGAAAGTAATAATTTAACTAAATAAAAGTGCCTTTTCGATGTCGAAAGTAATGATTTGTCTTTAAAAGTCGAGTAATTGTCCGCGCAAAACTTAATTATTTTCGTAATCATTAATAAAGAAGCTCGAGAGCTTGGCTTTTACGTCTTTAAAGTAAGCAATAGCATATTCGGCATATCTTTATAATACTATAATCTCGACCGCAATAACGTTAAGATTCGATTAAAAAGTTGCAAAGACGCTAGCGATATTAAAACACGAAAAGAAAAAAAGGAAATTGTTTGCAACGAAGATCGGCAAAGGGTTCTTTTAGTAGCTAAGGTCTAAAGTAGCTATAAAATCGTCGGCGGACATCGTTCCGAAGGTAACACGGGCTAAAACTAAAGTAAAAGCTTTGTTTTGGCCTTAGACTTGGTATGCGAAGACGAGTATGCGCGTCGAAAGCATGCGAGAGAGTTTTCGAAGTGTAAGAAGGTTTTTAAAATCGCTAAGTTCGCGCGTTCGTAGATTACGCTATATAGCGATTAAAGAAAGTATATAATATATCACGGTACGAGAGCAAGGTCTTCGAATAAAGTTTAAATTGTGTACGAAAGATAGAAGAAATACTAAGGTACAAGAAGAGATAAATCCATTATAAGGGTCCGTGCGTTCCTCAGCCTTGGCATTCCTTGGCTGAATTGTTTGTTTCCTCCCTTCACAATTATCCTTAGCCGAAGAGTCGTTCTTTTAAAGCGCTTTTAATATCGAGTACCGGATTAAGACTTCGAGAAATTCGCTTCGCTTATAGCGTTAAGCGTAGACTAACTCTTCGACTCGTAGACGATACATTCTACCGAGGAACTCGATTAGCTTGCGATTAGTTTAATTACTACTTTTAATTTTGCTTTAAAAGTTGCGAAACAGCTCGCTTAAAAAAAGTTAACGGTTGCACTATAGTAAACGGTAGACTGCTAGACAGCGTATAAAAAACACTTAGCAGCGCGCTTTATAATATACGACGGAGAATCGATTTAAGAAACGCAAGATTAGCTCGCTATAATTAAGAAAGCTAAAAAAGCTTATTAAATTTACGTAATCGACGGAGTAAAATCGGATTAAGACTTGTATAAAGTTATAAGCTAGCATAAGCTTACTTCGAACTTAAAATCGTTCTTTTTAATAATTAACGACGAAGCTATCGAAAATATTAAAGAAAAAGCGGACGCGTTACGAAAAAGCATTTTTAAACGGTTTAGCGCCGCCGACGACCTCGATTACGATCTACTCGCTAGCTAAAAAAGCATTAGCCGGCTTTTTTAAAATACTACGATATTATTAAAAAAAGTAGAGTCTTACGTAATCGAAGTGATAAGCATTTTATTCGAGACGGATAAGATTATCGTACGATTGCTTAAAGCATATTAGCAATACGTTTATTACTTTTTTTATAGCTTTTTTAATAAGTGTGACAGCCTGCCTTGTTACCTGCAGTCAGCTGATCACCCATTCAGGCCTAGCGCCTGTGGCCATGTATATAGACCTTCTTGAGCTCCCCGAGCTTTTTGTTTCCTCTCTTCACTTTGTATTCTAAAGTCAGAATTCATCAGTTCGTCACATTATACAAAGTCCTTCGATTAGGTCGTCGTATTACAGCTTATTGTTATTAATTATTGTTACAGCTTATAGATTACGGCTTATTAATTATTGTTAAGAACGGAGTGAGTTACTTGTTGGGTGCTCTACGGTCTTCTTTTATTGCTTACAGATTATTGTCTTTTTTACGACCTTACCTCTTCTTCAGCTCTTCCGACCTAAAAGAGCTCCCTTTAATTTTTGCACTTCGGTTGCAAGACGAACTCTCTTCCCCACTCTTTTTCTTAGCGTTTCCGACACTTAAACGCCCCTCCTCCTTTTTCATTCTACTACCATGTCCTTCCACGAAGACGACGGCCCTTCCCCCCTTACGAGAATCGCTTAATTGGAGTCTCTCGTAAAGCAATTACGAACGGCTCCTCGCTAGCGCAAATGCGTCCTTCCGGATCCCGATAAGTTTAACGATACGGTTCAGCGGTGGGATACTTAGCTCCTTTCAATCAAGGCCAAGCTTTTCGTCGACGGTGAGGCTTTTAGCGGACCTATTGCGCAGTTCTATTACGTTTACTTCAATATGGAACCCGGTCCTTAAGCAATGGTTTTGACTCAATTAGCCTCAGCTTAAGACTCCGGCAATTAGGATTACAATACTCTTTTAAATCAGCTCGCTTTCGCTTACGACAATTTAAACAAAATTCAAGAGGCTAAGGATAAGCTGCTTGCTTGCAAGCAAGGTACGGACGCCCTTAATATCTACGTCTTACGCTTCGAACGACTTTTGCACGCTGCTCGCTGTCAGACTTGGCCCGACGCTAATAAGATTATTGCGTTCCGCAATAGTCTGAACTCAACTATTCGGACCCGTTTGAATAGCCAATTGACTCTCTTAATTACGTATATCGAATACGTGTACGTCACTTAGCAGCTTGGACGCTCTTCCGGCTCTTCCGGCCCTTCCGGCCCGTCCTACGGATTCCCTCGACCTTCGGCCCCTCCTTAAAACCGCCCTCGCACGTTAACGGGCCTTCCTCCCGGCGACCTAATGGACCTTTCAGCAGTCGACCGCGCTCAACAACTCGAGTAATTGCAGCACGCCAACGAGCTCGGCGCTATAGAGCTTATCGACGCTCAAGAGGCTGACCAAACTCAATTGTTAAAAGACCGATACTTTACTCTTTAGCATGCTCTTCACAGCACTCTTGATCAGCGCGAAGCTTGGCGCAAATCAAATCGCTATACCCGTTGCGGTGCAATCGATTATTAAATAGCTAGCTGTACCTTTCTTTTAGCTAAGCCTTTAATAAAGAAGCGAGTTCTTTAGGACCTTTTTTCGGACCGATCTGTTAAGGAAAATGAAGGTTTAAGCGAGTTTGACTCGGACGAAAGAAAGGAAATTTTGGCGGAATAGAACGCTTCTAGAGGTTACGACGCTGACCTTGACGATTATCGCGATCTGTAGCCTCAGCGTATTTTTTGGTTTTTTTTCAGCAATTCCACCCGTGAACTATAGTTTACGATTGAATTTTTTTATTTTTTCCTTCTTCTGTCAAGTACTTTTAAGAGAGCTGGGACCGCTTTCTAAGGGGGTAGTGTGACAGCCTGCCTTGTTACCTGCAGTCAGCTGATCACTTATTCAGGCCTAGCGCTTGTGGCCATGTATATAGACCTTCCTGAGCTCCCCGAGCTTCCTGTTTCTTCTCCTCACTTTGTATTCTAAGGTCAGAATTCATCAGTTCGTCATAATAAGTGCTTAACTTTTTATTATTTTTCGAATGCGTAAAAGCTCGTCGAAGTTTCGATAATCTTTAAAATAAAAAAAAGAAATAAGACTTTTATCCGCTTTTAACGACCGATTGCTTTGCTTTCGTGCATTTTTAAAAGATTAAAGCGTATTATTGCGAAGAAAATTACGTAAATTGCTTTTATTAACGATGTTTTTAGCTTATAATACGCGAGAGCTTTTTTACGACGCTTTGCATTAGACTTCGCTTTATGCTTAATATACGATATCGAGTTCGTATTTATAATTAAATATTAAGTTATTATAATTATTATAAACGTTTAAAAAGCTTTCGATGCGGTTTTGACCCGCCGCTTTTTTAAACGCATAACGGAGCAAAGCTAACCGTACTTATTGCTTAAGCTAATAAAATCTTTTTTTTTAAATCGCAAGGTTAAAATCCGATTAAAAAAAGAAATCACGAACACTTACGACGTAAAGTGCGGCATTCCGTAAAGATCTTCGTTATTACCGATGCTTTATATGCTTTACTTAATCGAGCTATTCAATTAAAACCGGATATTGCGCTTCGAATACGTTAACGATATTTGCTTATACCGCGTTAATCGCACTTTCGACCGGAACATCGTTATGCTTTAAAACGATATCAATTTTATTATTAAGTAAAGTAATACTTATAAGATCGCTTTCGCTTCGAAGAAGATCGAGATAATACACTTCTTTTATAAGAAAAGTACGTATGCTCTTTTTCTTATAATCGATATTATAATTATTTCGTATATTATTACGAGTCCGAAAAACGAAGATACACTTGCGATACGATAGCTTAAAGTCTAGTTTAACTGTAAATTAAAGTTCCGCCGATACGTTCGAGAACGAGCGGCTAAAGTTAAGAAAGTCGCTTAATATATCCGTAGTCTCGTTAAAATAATTTACGGTTTATCTACGGTTTTATTGCGCAAAGCAATTACTATTTGCGTGCTGCTTTCGATGCTTTACGGCACGGAAGCGTAGTACGTAAAGCGCTATCGCTTAATTTGCAAGTCCGAAAGATTAAAAGTTATTAGCGCTCGAGTCGGAAAAATAATTGACTTTATTAATAAAACGATAACTTTCGCGGCGCGCGAAATGCTTTCGATTTAAAGAACGATATTAACGGCAACGCTTTTTTAAAATGCCGAGCTTCTTTCCGGCGTTGCGGCCTTAAAAGAAGCTAAAGCTAAGTTTGCAATAAGATTAAAAACGGTAAACGATAAGCACTTATTAATCAGCCGGATACTTTTGCAAATCCGATAACGCGGTCGCAGCGCGAAGATTATTAAGATTTTCGAAATTAAAATCTAAAGATTAAAAACTTTTTTTTTAAACGTTTTTCGCTTTCGCTTCGTCTTTTCGCACTTTATATCGAAAAGCAAACGAGACCCGGCGGACGGCAAAACGAAAAAGAAAGCTGCTATTGCATTCGAAGTATAATAGCAATAGCTTTCGCTAAAAGATATTACGATCTTTTCAGACGAGTTAAAACAATACGATTAAAGCAACCGATTAATAAGCTACGAGTACGTAATTTATTAAAGACGTTAAAAGACAAGCTACGAGTACAGCTTTATTAACGATTACTTTTACGTCTTTAACGCGGAAGCGATAAAAGTATAAAAAAGCTTCGAACGAATAGTATACGCTTATCCGACGGCGAAACAGATCTAGCTTTGTATCGATAGTATATTAATTATTTAGTATTTTCGCGGAAATGCTTTTTTATTATCGCAATAAGCGTTTTTAAACGTTTAAAAAGTAATAAAGATTTAAAACGTGCGAATACAATAGTTTTTAAAGCATATAAGCATTAAAAAAAACGAACGAGCGGATAAGCTTGCAAACTTAAAAGTAAAGAAACCGAATTAAAATATTAATTTAGCATCGCAATTTATAATTAGCGGCATTCGTATATTCTTTCGCGATATATAAGATAAAGCACGAGAAGCTTAATAAAGCGCAAGCTTTTTTAAGCTTTTACGCTCGTATTAGAAATAAAGCTTTTTATATTTAATTAAGCTTTTTTCGAAATTAAAACTCTTACGATATGTCTTATACAAACTACTTACGATCCGAATTACGCACGGAGACTTTATTTAATATTATATTAAGTTTTAATATTACGACGTTAATTTAAAGTATGCTTGCGGCAAACGTAAGTCTTTTTTATATTTAACCTTTTGCCGATTTACGTAGCGACGCTTTTTCTTTTAGCTTTATAAGACTCGACCGCGGACTTTTTCGAGCACGATTTTAAAAGCTTACGACTTTTTTAAAAGTCTTTTTAATAATCCGGCCGATTTTCAAGCTTTTTTAACTATTACGGAGTTTTATTTTAAGCATTGCATTCGATAAAAGTGCTACTTTAGCTAATTGATATTGCTTCGGTAAAAAGAACGAAGTACGTTCCGCTTTACTTAAGCTATAAAAGCTCGTTAGATTAACTGCGTTACGAGATTAAGACTTTAAAATAACGTAATGCGCTTTCGAAAGAATTTTCTTTAATATTAATGTATTATATTAAGTTCTCTTTTAAAGTTTAAGCTTTTGTATTCACTTTTTCTTTTGTATTCGGCTAACTTCGGTCCGGCCTTGATTTTTATCGCTACGCGACGTGAATAGCTCGCTTTTAGCTAGCTATAGCAATTTGTATATGCTTGACTCTTTTTTTTATAGTTTTCTCTTAATGAAAGGTTTCTTTTTATATAATCTATTTTATTTATAAAAGAAAAGCGCATACGATAATAGCTTTCGCTACAACACTTTGAATTGCTTTCTAAGGCCTTTTTGTATATAACTCTTTAGCTTAGCACGTCGCCGTACTTTATAAGAGGTCCTAGGGCGGCAGGCTTCGCCTGCTACCCGCCCGACGTAAATAAATACAACAACAACAACAACAACGGTAATGCTTGCGTAATAAAAAAGAAAAGCATAAGTATTATTAAAGTAAGTATTATAAAAAAGCGAAACGTATAAGTTTCGCTTGCTCTCGAAAATAATAAACGATACTTAAAGACGAGAGTTTTCGTTTTAATAAAAGTTATAACGAGAAAAAGCTTTAAGGATTTCGGCGTAATCGTATTTTTTAATTCGTTCCGTAATAATCTGTTCTTGCTTAATTAAGTTGCTAATTATAATATATATTATATTATAAGTTTGCAAGTGATCTTCTTTAAGTTTAACGTTCTTTTAAATCTAATTCTACATCGATAGTAATAAGCAACCGAAGAACTTCTACTTCAATTACTTATTAGTAATATCTTTATTAACGAAGTAAGCAAAGTTCGTAAAGTTAAACTATCAAATGAACTATAAAAGCTTTGCTTTAAAAGCTTTTTCTTTTGTTATTTACTTATTGCTTAAGTCGTTTAAAAAGCTAATACTATCTTTTCACTTAGCTAAGTCGAAAGCTTCGTACTCTTTTTTAACTATCGATTTAAAGTCGTCTTAAGTCACTTTCGGATCCGAAAAGCCGCCGAAGCTTTCGATATTGCAACGTATATTATAATCGAAAAGGCTAAAAATATTATATTTAGCAAAGCATTGCTTTTTCTTCGAATCGGTAACGATATTATAGTTTTTAAACGCTCGTTCGAGCTAGCGAATATAGTCCGTAATATTAACTTTATCGAAAGCAAGCATTTTAAAAGCTTTAAGTTCAAAGAAAAGTCTACGGATATTTACGTAATTCGAAGCATTTACGAAAAGTAAGAAAGCTTGAATCTTTTTTACTTCGTCCTCGGTTAGCTTGCGAATAGCATCTTTGCTAAGTCCGAAATCTTTTTAAATCGAAGAAGTCATAGCTCTTTTTAATTTCCGAAAGCTTTAACGTAAGCTCGTTAAGTTAAGTTAATAAACGTCGATTGAAATGTAAAAGTGTCTCGAAATAAATGCGAAAAAAGAACGAGAATGATATGAATATAAATATAAATGAATAATAAAAATGAAATAAATATAATTTGTAATAAATATTAAATACATAAAGAAATGTTATAAAGATATAAGATCTCGATACGTCGAAAGTAATTTATTAAAAAATCGAATATCGATCGCGTCGAGTTAAATAATCGAAACTAAATCGATATAATAAACGATATTAATAATACGTTTAACTTTATAACGCAAGATTCGAATAAACGGAAAAGTAATTGCCGAGATTAAATATATCGAAATAAAAACGAAATCAAATAATAGCCGAGCTTTCGTGCAAGCATATAGTTTGCTTTTAGTATAATACGACATCGAAACGGTTTCGAATTGCATAACATTTATTTCCGCTTATCGTATTTTTCATTTGCTAAAGCGAAAGATGTTCGAAAGCAATTCGAAGTCTTTATACGTAATCTTCGTTGCGAAGTAAGTATTAAATTTTCAACCTTTTAAGCTTAATATAGTATTTCCGATACTTAGCTATTGCTTACTTTTTTTAAGAAGAAAAAATAATAGACTCGTATTAAAAGCGATGTTGAATCGAAAAAGTAAAGTATATCAAACGAATAGTACTTTAAGCGTATCGCTATGCAAAGTGGTTTAAGTGAATAGTACTTTATAAATACCGAATTAGACTTTAGCTAGCTCGGTTTTTAAATTAAAGTAACGACTTTTTAAATAATACTTATCGAATATATTAAATAACATGCTCGACGGACACAAATCGAAGAAAAATCGCTTTTAAAGCAATAGCTTCGAAGCTTATATATAAAAGCACTTGACTATTAGCTTAGCGTGTGTCGAATACTCTTCGAAAGAGCACCGCAAAAGCATATGGTTAATAGCTTAGCGTATAACGTGAACTTTAAATATATAGCTTCTCGTAAGGAAAGCAAGTCTGAAAGGGGTATAAAGATTAACTTTTGGTTCGATCCTTGCGTAAGTCATTAAATATATGTAAAAAAGAAGAGCTCCGATATATACTTAACGTTAAATCAAGAGATATATATAAATATAGTTATAGTAAAATCGTAAGTAAATAAAAGAAGAGAAAGAAGACGATCGAAAAACACTCGAATGTATGCTATAAGTACGTGTATTATATTGTGTAGTAATGTAGTGCTAGTTCAAGGAAGAACCAACTACTCGTTTATATAAGAGCTTGCACGTGACTTAACTACGTGCTTAGCAAGGCCAGAGCATGCAGCGCACCTACGTGACAAAGGTGCTTAGCATCAGTACTATATACATGGACAAAACAAATATAGAGCCGCAACTCCACCACAATACTTTACAACGTGAAGAGCTAGATCGAAAGCTTAGCTATTTAACTTAAAAGCTACACTTACGACACAACCTTTAAAAAGACCGCTAGATAAAAAGCTTTTAAACTTAAGTCGAAGACTTTAAATGCTTTTAAAAACATTGCGCTACGTTAACCTTTCGTTATAATTAATAACTTCGCTACTTTTATATTCGTTATCACGAAACAAAGTGTTTTTTTAAATATAAACGCTTTTTAAAATTCTTTTTATAAATAAGCAATCTTTTTTAATAATTACACCGCTTTGTTAAACGATAATACTTTAAAAAATAAAGTCAGCTTTGTAAAGCACGCTTGCACGATCGTTTTAAAACGCATACCGTTAACTTTTCGATAAAAACTTATTAATAAATCAAGCTAACCTTTCGTCGTTATAATTTAGCTAAACTACGTTAGTTACGTATCGGAAGCTTTAATCGAAAGAATAGATTAAAACGAACTTCGAGTAGTAAAAGAATTGACCGCTATCTTTATTATATCTCGAACTTAATTTTAAAAACACTTTATTAAGCATAAAAAGAAGTTGTTTTCGGTATTTAAAAAAAGATTTGCTATTGTTTTAAATGCTAAAGCTAAGACTTACGAAGCCAAGTCTTTTTTTAAAAGCAAAAGCCGCCGAGCTAACGACCTTATAAACGCCGATAAGTTAAAAGATTTTAAAAAAAGCTTACGACCGATTAAGTTGTTTTTTAACGACTTTGATTTAAATGTAAAGATTAATTTAAAAAATATAAAATCTACTCGTGAACTATAATTCACTAGTTAAATCGATAACTTTAAAGCATTATCTTTTTAGCCGGAATCTTTAAACCGCGTATTCGATAAAGCTATAAAAGCCTTAGATGACTTGCTTAAAGACGAAGACGACTTAACTAATAGTTTTAAACTTTATTTTAATTTTGCTAACTTTCCGTCCGTTAAGTTCACATTTATTAACGATGCTACCGGTAACAAACGCAAAAACGACACGCGCTCTTTCACTTTTAAGAATGCTGCTGCTAGCACGTTATTATCTAATGCTAGCCCGGCTAAAAAAAAAAGACCTTCTCAACTTAAAAAAAACGAAAAAGTTGAAAACGTAAGCACGGAAAGAGATCATAAAGAAGCTGCCGAAAAGTAGTTTAAACGCTTAAAGTTTAAAGACAAGATACCCTTCTCTTTTTTATACACTAGATTTTTTTCTTTCTTTTACACCCCCTTTTTTTTCTTCTTGCTTGATAATAAGCGAAGGCGCTTACTTATTCTATAAAAAAACGGATGTAAACACCCTGCTTAATAAGATACCTGCTATAGCTATTAAAGCCATACTAAACGGACCCATCTTTTATAAGAAAGCACACATCTTCTAGCTAAAACAATCAACGAGCTTTCCACCCATCTTTTTAGCACTTCTTTATAAGACCATAAGGTCTAGCCTCAATGTCAGGCTTCTATATGACACGTCTTTTTCGGTGCTTCTACACTATCTTTTAAGTTATACTTAAAATAAGCTTTCTCGTAACCGTTAAAGTCGTTTAAGTGTTTTAACGTTTAACTATTAAAGAATTTTAAAGAAAAAGAATATTATTAAAGCCGTTCTCGGCGAAGTAAAGTAATTGTTAATAATATAACGACTTTAAGCGATTATTTAAAAGAACTTATAGAAGCGCGAAGGTTTATATAAAAGCTTAAGAGAATCTTAAAGTAATAACTTAAAATTAACAACTATCGAGTGTAAAAGTCGAAAGTAACTGAAATTTATATATACAAAAGTAAAAGCGTTAAAGACTCGTAAACTATAGTTTATAAGTTAAAAGCGAAGAATAAAAGAATACGAAGAATACGAAGGAAAAAAAAAAGGAAATAGCTTGGCGCATATAAGGTGCGTCCAAGAGACCTGGCGTGTCGTCACAGCTAAAGCAGCTTTAAAAAGTGTGCGAAAGATTTTGCTCGCGGAGCGAAAGTTGCTATATTATATAAGTGCTATCTTTTAAGTTATACTTAAAATAAGCCTTCTCGTGACCGTTAAAATCGTTTAAGTGTTTTGACGTTCAACTATTAAAGAATTTTAAAAAAAAAAAATATTATTAAAGCCGTTCTCGGCGAAGTGAAGTAGTTATTAATAATATAACGACTTTAAGCGATTACTTAAAAAGACTTATAAAAGCGCGAGGGTTCATATAAAAGCTTAAGAGAATCTTAAAGTAATAACTTAAAATCAATAACTACCGAGTGTAAAGGTCGAAGGTAATTAAGGTTTATATACACGAAAGTAAAAGCGTTAAAGACTCGTAAACTATAGTTTATAAGTCAAAAGCGGAGAATAAGAAAATACGAAGAATACGAAAGAAAAAAGGAAAGAAGTAGCTTGGCGCATATAAGGTGCGTCCAAGAGACCTGGCGTGTCGTCATAGTAACTTTTGTAACTTTTGTAACTTTTGTAACTTTTGTAACTTTTGTAACTTTTGTAACTTTTGTAACTTTTGTAACTTTTGTAACTTTTGTAACTTTTGTAACTTTTATAACCTTTGTAACTTCTATAACTTTTATAACTTTTGTAACTTTTGTAACTTTTGTAACTTCTGTAACTTTTATAACTTCTATAACTTTTGTAACTTTTAATATTTTCGTAATATAAGTAAATATATAATCATGAGTAATAAAGGGGGTCCGGGGTCTCCTCGGTATAAAAATGAAAATATGAGTAATAAAAGGGGGTTTAAAGGGGTCTCTCCTTTATAATAAATTATAAATTCGATAGTTTTTAATATAATAATACTTTTATATATATTTACTTTTGTTTTACGATCTATTTAATAAGTTTGATATTTAGCAAAAGATAAAGTTCGATATAATATTATCAACGGGCTAATTATTAATTCTATAAGAATCTAATTTCAATAATATATAAATTAGTAATTAGCCCGTTGGTAACACTACAGAGAACTTGGTCCTCTGCCCTGGTAAGGCTTGCTTATTATTATAAAGAAGAATATCACTTAGAACTTTACCGTAGAAGTTCGGTACAACTTCGGAACGAAAAATCAAATTAACTTGCAAGCTGCAATTTAAATTTAGCTGCAATCGTTATTGTATTAAGAATCAAAGAGCAAAAGGGATGTTAGAATATTGGACTGTCATTTATATTCCTTTGGTTGGACTAGCCTCTTAGCTCTTGGCTGTTCCTTTAAGAACACCTGTACTTAGCTCTCAGTACTCTCATACTGAATACTACACCTTCTGCACTCCTGATTTTATCAATAACTTAATTAAACGAGCCAACTTAGCCAAACGGACCAAGTCACGTGGACTCCCGTTTGCTCTTCCGTTTGTACCTTCCGTTTGCATCGGTGGCTATAAGTATTTACTACCTTACGTACTTAGATAAGCATGCAAAACCAACTGAATCCAACTCGAAAAATCGAATACGTATTCGGACCTTGCATTATCATACCTGTGATACTAATAATAAATGAGCTACCCTCTCCAAACTAATGACTATAATCCACCTCTTCAAGATGCCGCCACCACCTCTTGCCCATGGCGGCCAGTTTCAAAGTTTGACGACAACTCTACGAAACATATGCGACGAGTACCCTGCCGGTGGAACTGTACTTCGTGAGCTGCTCCAAAACGCAGACGATGCAGGTGCCACAGAAGTGGTACAGGAGCCCAATATTCCCTCTATCAACCTACATGGCTAACCTCAAATACAGAAGTTCGTTCTTGATAATCGATCTCATCCTGCTGAAGATCTCATGCACCCAAAACTGGCCCAATACCAAGGCCCTGCTCTTCTAGCCTACAATAATGCTGTGTTCTCGGACACAGACTTCCGGAGTCTGCGCTCGATTGGCGACTCTCAAAAGATCAATGATGGATCGACGACTGGGAGATACGGACGGGGCTTCAATTCCGTAAGTACCAAGAGTCTTTAGTGATGTGGTCATTCAGCTGACTCTGCTCGAAGGTGTACCACTGGACAGACTCCCCCACTGTTCTTTCCCGCAACGTCCTGTTCATTCTCGATCCTCACAAAGAGTGGTCACCCTACGGAGGAGAACAGTACGATTTTGTTGAGTATGCTGCGGACACTGCCACGAAGAACCACATGGAAGCCTTCGAGTCTGTCATTGAGCGCGCTGATCGACACCTTGATGGAACCGTGATACGAATTCCTCTTCGGACTCAGGAGCGTGCCGCACAAAGCGAGATCTCGAAACTTACAACTACCATCTCGGAGATCAAAGAAGTCCTGAGTTTGTTTGCTAAAGGTTTTGGCCAGAACGGGTTGATATTCATGCGGCACTTGACCAAGATCGAGTTTTCGGCAGTCGACAACTCCCTTTGCATGAAGACTGAAGTGGACGATCGCGAAGCCGTCAGAGCGTAAGAAATGCTAGATCCTCTCCCAAATTTCTACTAACCCCCACGAATAGTCATAAAGTGAAGATTCAGGATGCTGTGAAGGAAGCCCTGAATGATCCTACCTTTTCATTCGAGCATCACTTTCAGATGGGAATTAGGCACAACACGAGCGAAAAGCCAACAAAACCTACGACAACAAGATTTCTCGTCCAACACAGTATAGAAACTGGTTCCATGAATGCACAGCTTCGAGGGTGGGCTACAAAGCAGAAGTTCACACCCTGGGTTGCCCTTGCCACGCAGCTTCCGGTATGTAGCCTTGTAGTCGGGGCGAGACTTCCACTAATAGGATTTTTAGATACAATCCGAGGATAAGTTCAATGGTTCGCTTTTTACTGTCCTTCAACTGCCAGTCACGACAGCCCAGCCCTTGCTTATCCATGCCTCTTTCAGCCTTTCCCCTGACAGAGCAGGCCTACGTCGGTGCAATGACCAAAGCACACAAGACAAGAATCCAGCCCTTTGGAACGAATGGCTTTTCCAGGAAGCAGTGCCGGTGACTTGGGTTAAGCTACTATCCGTGCTCTCGCGACTCTTGCCGCTTCAACCCACATTTGAACGATGGCCTCTAGCTGGGGATGGCCGAGATCCTCTTAGTAAAGCCGTCGATCAGGTCATCAGCATCATTCAAAAAGAGAACATCGCTCTCTGGCCGACATGCACAGGCTACGTCAAAAGCCGTGCTGGGTTCTTAGCCTCTGGCTCTGAATCTGCTGCCCTGAAAGAAGCTCTACGGGAGGCCCAGATGCCGGTTGTTTACGTTCCAGAAAAGCTGGACCAGCTGGCCAAGGCTCTCTTTCTGGATAACTTACTGGGTGCAGGGACTCTATGCACTTTTTTGAACTCCCTCAAAAGTCAAGACATTGCAAAGCTCAGCGCCAAGTCGAAAAACGAACTTCTAGGGTGTATCCTGTCCGACCCTGAAGTCATCGATTATCAGGACCTCGAAGTATTTCCATTTGAAGACGGTCAGTACCGGTCTATCAAAAGTTTTGTGTTTGTCCATCGGAACGAAATGGAGAAAGCCCTATTCAATGAGGACAAGGCGCATACCTTGGATCTGGTCTCTCTTTCGAAAACATCACAGCAGAGGCTGAAAGATGCGTGTGACGACCCGAAACATTCCTTGATTCAGTACCGATCAACTCTAGCCTTGAGAAGCTACTGCATGGAGACAATTTTCAAGGATACCGCCAACGATCATCATTCACAGTCGTTAGATGCGGCGGGTATGGCCGTGGTCTCTCAGATATGGGACTGGATTTCAGAGCAGCACATCACCATTCTCGATGAGAATATTGCCTCCTTATGGCTCCTACCCCTAAGTAACAGTCGGTACCGGAAATTGGTGTGTCCGAGTTATCAAGTTTACATTGCCCCTTCAGGAGAAGTAGGTCGTCTGATGAGACGTCTTGATGACAAAATGATTGTTTCCGCCAAGGAATACCCCCTGCTGAAGACCCGGACAGCTACAGCTGAATTGATGGGTAGCGATTCGCTTTCTCTTGTGGCGAGTATCGTTGCAGAGAAGTCAGTCACGGGAGTCGTTGATGGCGCAGATCTTATCGCCTTCGCTCGGTGGCTACACCAGGCTATGCCGCTCGTGGAAGACCTCGACGATGAGGACAGAAAGAAGATTCGCAAAGTCTTGTGTTCTGAACTGGGCAATCATGCGAAGAAGAATGCTCTTGGCGACGAACTCGTTGGGATTGTTCGTAATCTTCAAGTTTTTCAAAAGTTGACGTGGCAAGAAGATCAGAGAAACACTGGCCAGGCTCAGCGCCCCGTGGTATGGACGAGCCTAAACTCTCGTGTCAAGTCGATTGGTATCTCAGATATGAGATTTCCGTTCCCGGAAATTAGGGATCTGCAATACTTAAGTACTGTCCAAGGGAGTTTTTCCGAGTCGGTTCTGACCATTCTGGACCTTATGGGGCTCCCTGCCTGTCCTAATCCAGTCGAGATCGTTGAGAGCTATATTTTGCCAGCTTGGTGCAACATGGAAGATCGGAATTGGAGTGATTCTTGCAAGGAGAAAGTTGCCGCATATGTTCTGCGTCAATTCACGTCTCTTTCAAGAGCAAGTCAAAGAAGCCTCAAGACAATCCCCATGGTTCCAGTCTCGACACTCGATGGCAATGCTACATCAAAGTTTGCTTGTGCTACAGAGCTCATCCACCCCCGGGCTCCTGGCTCATTGTTAACCCTGTTGTGTTTCCCGGATGAAGAGATTGTACCGTGGAAAGACTTCATCACCAATTTCCAGGCTTCTTTGATGGGATGTGGTTTGAAGGCAGACATCGATGAGGCAGTTGTCAATGGACGAGTAAAATGCTTTGCGAGCGGCAAGTACCCATTGCCAGAGGTTGAACGCCGCGCTAAGCTGCTTTTGGGATTCTCTGGCAAACTGACCTTGGACACTCAAACAGCCGCTCACATTCAAAATCTTGCATGGCTCCCTGCAACAAATGCGAATGGCGTTACTTCTCTGAAGCGCGCACTCGAATGCCGAGGAATTAAGGACAAATTGCTTGTTGGCTCACAGTTTCCAATCGTTGAAGCTTACATCGCCGATGATTGGAGAGCTCACCTCGGTTGGGACCACGCAATTTCCACGTCAATTTTGCTCTCGCAGTTGAAGCATGGCATTGAGATGAAAGACCGAAAGATTGTCGACGCAGTACTTTCTTATATCAGCAAGCACAATCTCGTAGACTCTGTCGCCAGTGAACTTGCGACTCTCTGCTGCGTTTTCGCTGGTAGCGATCTCTTTGTTGAGCCATCGAGGGCTTTTCGTCCTACTGGCTCTGCTGCATGTCGGGATCTGAACCCTTACTTTGCCAATGTCGACCCCGAGTTTTGGCAAAGTCATGAGATTCTCCTGGAGAAGCTGAATGTGCGGGACGATGATCTAGGTGTGCTTGACCTTCTCAGAGTCCAGGACATGCTTGAAGCCAAAGATCGACTTGACGACAATGACGTCAAAGTCGCTGTTGAGATCTTGAGAATCGCCAGCCGATTTACTGGTACTGGCGAGTCTCTTGCCGGTTTGAAAATACTTGGCGAGTCCAGACAATTTTACACCTTCCAAGAAATTCGATCCTCTGGTGGCCCCGAAGATTCGGGAGATTTTAAATTCACTCACCCCGATATCCCGCTTAGTATAAGCAACCTTCTTGGTATCGACAGTGTCCGCGACCGGATTCTCAAGGAGATGTTGGAGATGGAAGAAGATGAGGATGATGAGTTCGATCAAGTAGAGGATGCCATGTCTCGTATCGCAGATACCTTGGACAGATATCCTATCGAGACCACTTTCCGAGAGTATCTCGCAAATGCAGACGACACTCAAGGTGCTAGCAAGATTCGCTGGTTGCTAGATAGAAGAGAACATGCATATGAGAGCCTCATGACACCCGAGATGAAGGTCCTACAAGGGCCCGCATTACTCTCCTACAATGATGGCGGTATGTTTGGTCCTTTCCTTCTTCGATGATAACCACTAACATATTGAATTCAGTCTTCAGTGAACGTGATTTTGATGGCTTCAAGAATGTTGGTCAAGGTAGCAAGATGCAGGATAAGGAAACCATCGGTCAATTCGGAAGAGGGTCGCAAACCATGTTCCATTTTACAAGCAGTCCCATGATCCTCTCCGGGGACTACCTCCTTATACTTGAGTAGGTTATCCCCCGTTGATAATTCCGACGTTTCTGACAGTTTATGGATAGTCCAGAGCAGAAAATTTTACCTTTTAACCGCTTGAAAGGAAGGAGAAAACCAGGCATGAAATTGAAGCTGTCCAGAGTGGCCAAGGCTATTCCAAACTTGCTCGCCCCGTTTGCCGGTCATTTCGGTTTCAAAACGAACATGGCCCATTATCCTGGAACAATCTTCCGATTTCCACTGCTGTTACCAGGTTGTGAGTCTGCTCTACGCCGTGGACAGAGGGGAATCACCTGCAATGAAGTGTACGATCTTATGGAATCTTACTTCAATGAGGCTCGGATGTCTCTGCTTTTCATACAACGCATCAAGAGCATTGGTTTTCATACTGTCGAAAAGCAGCACTCTGGGTGGTCGATTATAAAGGTTATGCCATCGCGTCAGATCCTCAAGCCATTTTTAGGATTCGTTACATGCTCCTTCAAGATCTACGCCAGAGACTCTGAAGAGCTCCAGGCTGACGGTCTTGATGAGTGGTGGGTCAGCATTGAGAATGCGGCCATTGGAACCGACTTGCCCCCTGAGAGCTCAAGAAGAGTAACGAAACGGACAGAATGCGGTATTGCTGCCTTGGTCTACAGGACGTACACCCAGAAAAGTCCCGGATTCAACTTTCCTACAACAACTACGTCCAGGATGTTCAATACGTTGCCTTTGCCCATCTTTTCTGACCTACCAGTCCATGTCCATGCCACCTTTACTCTTTCTGGGGATCGAAAATCAATCGTGCTTGACGACCATAACTTAAAATCCGCCAGCTCGGAGTCGAATCGCCACTTCCTAGAACAAGAAATACCAAAGATGTACTTGCAGTTTCTTGCCGGTCTTGTAGTCCACCTTCAGCAAGATGTGTTCATATTCTGGCCCCAGCACGAACCCCCGGAGAGAAGCTTTGGACTCCGCATCTGGACTTCCTTCTGGCAACAACTTTCTCAGTCTACATTAGAGCTTTTCCCAAAGGCCCAGTCCGCCGCCCAAGTTTTGTCAAACACTTCTGCTGGGTTGTTGGACATCAACCACGCCATCCTTGATAATCTCAAAGCCCATGATTCAAGAATGTTGAGGCCCCTCTTGTTGAATCTAGAGGTAGATCTCCTCAGCGACGTGCCAAAACCGGTTGCGAACCAGCTCGCGCGGATTGAAACCGTGCGCCGCATTACAGGATCAATGCTTCGGGACCTCTTTAAATCTGTCCAGAGTCAAGAATCTCTACGCCTGGAGATTGCATCAAACCCAGGGTTCTCGTGGGACAAGTTTGTCCGACTACTCACCCCGATAAATCTTCCGGCTGCAGAATCTGTAGAGCTGGATGGCTGCTATGTTCTCCTCATGGCCGACCAAAGCATAGGAAGATTAAATCTTGTCCAAGATGACGACACAGAATATGAAAGCTACTACATCGCCTCTGATGAAGAGATCGAACTTTTCAAGTTTGCATCCAAGAGCTTCATAGCCACGAAGCATGCTTCGTCACTCGAGCATCTTCTTTCCCGAGATGACTTTGAGTTCAACGTAAGCACGCTACAACTCTCCGACTTCCGGAAGCTCTTAGACAAGAGACCTCCTGTAGGTGTGCCTAGTCGGCTGGAAGATCTCTGGCTCGCTCGCTTCTGGCAGTGTTGGAACTCCCGCTCGGATTTGAAAGATACTGAGTTCGACGAGATTTGCGAATCAGAAGCTAAAATCTACCGGGCAACTCGCAATGGCAGCGATGTGTATATTACTCCCAGCGAGCTCGATCTTCTTCCATCAGTGGTGACACCCTCGATCACAGAGCATCGAGACCTGTGCCTTTCCATTCCTGGAATGTATATGGTCGATCCCATACTTATGCCGGCATTGTTGATGACCAAGGAGGAAACGCTGAACGAGAGTGATTCTTTCTTCAGATTCATCAAATCGTTGTCTGTTCTTGCGAAAACAACCAGCTTCCACAATTTTGTGCGACAGGAAATTTCCCGGGAGAATCTGACGGTATGTATACACCTTTGCCTCATGATCCCTTTCCCAGTTCCGTTTCTCTGGTGCCTGTCCATACTAAGAACATTTCTTTAGAAGATTCAAGATCTCACGTTTTACCATCTCTCGAAAGCTCCAGCTCTCGCATCAGAGGACAGTCTGGGCGCCATTTTGAAGTCCTTCCCTCTCTGGCCCAACTTTTCGGCATTAGATTCCATCAATCTGATCTCTGCCAACGATGCTCTGATTGCCGAAAATCCTTCTCTCCTCGTCTCATGGGTGAAGAACCGTCATCTGTTTCTCGATAATGGATTTACGGCTCGTGGTCAGAACGCAGAGTGCCTCTCATCGCTAGGTGTACGCAAGCTCCCCCCAGAAGAGATGATCAAAGATTACCTCTTACCTCTGCCTCAAAGTGTCGCCGTCAACGACTGGGAAGCCTATCGTTCTATTATGGACGCTATTGGTTTCGCTTTCCAATCTTCGGCCTCTATCTTAGACGGGTTGGCGTCGCAATCCATCGTCTCGGATGGAAATTGCGCGCTGAAGAAGGCCAATCACTTTTACGACCACCAAGTCCCGATCTTTGCATCGGCATTCCGATACGAGACCCGTACGAGATTCGTGCATACTGGTATCCGAGATTGCCTCCCGTGGTTGCGCCGCATAGGGCTACGCAAATCCACAGATCACTTGGTCAGCTTCGAAAACTATATCGAATGTATCCGAGTCATGGCGCTTCGCGTCTGTCAAGTTGATGCGCGGATTTATACAACGTATCTTGCAGAGGATTGTGGGATAGTCTTGACCCCCTTGACGACACTCAACGCCCAGACAGCAACATTCACCGACAGCGACTGGCAAATCCTTTTACAAGAGCGTGTCTTTCGTTCACGGGTTGCCTTCAACGCCGAGTCAGAATACAGACGGGAGAGGATGGCCGCGGTCGCAAAGCAACAGCCCGAGTTATGTCTAAATCAGATTATTTCTCAGGATTATCTTCCCGTCTGCTGGAGCCAGGTTCCTTTCGCAATCAACGAGCCAACAAGCCAGGCTCTCGGCAAGACTGCTGGAAAGGGGAAGCCCGATGTCAGTGTGGTCTGGCTCCACCTACAATACTTGAAAAGCGTTTCCGTGCACCTGCGAGACAACGTTTCTCAGCAACTCGATCGAAATCGCGACTTTCTCCAAGATCTCAAGGCCACCTACGGATATCTCCAAGATCATCCGCAGGAGACCAAAGCTTTGTTTGGAACCAACGAAGATGCAATCTGGCTCAATCTGGAATCATGGGACTTCCGCAAAGTTTCGCGGGCCGATATCCAGGACTCCTGGTCTCCGATCACGGCGCTTGTGCTTGCCAGCTCATGCGACTCGGGACCGATCAAAGCCGTGCGACAGGGCTTGATGGATTTCGAGAAGTTGCTTCGATCCCTGGGTTGCAGCTCAATCCACTATCCGACCATCACGCGCTCGGATCAACACACCCAGGAGAGTTATTCGGCTACTTCATCCCTCAATATGCTTCGACAGGCCGGCGACTTGGCTGATATTGCTTTCACGAGCCAGGGTAGGACCATCAAGGCGCACAAGGTGGTCCTCTCTGCCGTTTCCAATGTCAAGAGAGCCCAATTCTGCCGAAATCTAGGTCTAAAGCAGGAGGATGTCATCACCTACCGGGAGAGTATCCCCTCGGAATTTCTAAGCTATCGAACACTCTCGGTACTGGTTGACTACGCCTACCAACAACCTATCGACTGGGACGATATGGAGGTCACCGACGAGGATAACGAAGACCAAAAGGCGGCCAAGCTAGACGTCCTTCTGAATCTCTGCAAGGGCGCTGATATGTGGGAAATGCTAGCGTTGAAGTCGCAGGCGGAAGACCGAATGTTGCGCGCAGGAAAGATGTTCCTCAACCTCGAGAACTGTCTGCAGCTCGCGAAGCGGTCGGCGGATGCCAATGCGGAGACGTTCCAAAAGCTATGCAAAGCGTTCATCGAGCAGAACATGGCCGCGGTGATGAGAGCACATCCGCAAGGACTGGATTAGAACTCTCGTTGTGGTGAAGAAGCTCTTGAGATCTCGGGAATCAGGATATCGAGGAGATGCTTGCGGTAATAAATAGTTGGTGTATCAAAACAAAACGCGATAGATCCCAAACTCCGAATCGTATCCAGGCTCAATGATTGATCGAAATGTCTCGTGATAAATCCAGCGTCATAAATCTCCAAGAAAAGATTCCTGCACGGCGGATCATCTCCATCCAATCCCTGACGCCTTCGCAATCAGATTCCGGATTTTGGGCGTCGGCGATCCACCAGCCCACCCCCACATCCATCATCACATCCTTGCGAACAAGAATGAGAGGACGAGACGACGAGATGACGAGATGACGTGTGATCGCCTCAGGGGTGCCAGAATCCATAAGCACGAAAGCAAGATCTCGAGGATGACGTCGCGGTGCGGTGACTGGCTTCTGGTATCTGTATAGAAGGGAGCGGCGGTGCGATATTTGCGGGAATCCAACAATCTTTCGAATTTGCAGTCTCGCACTGCTCTTGACTGCCTGCGCATCAACCCTTCATTCAATCTCTCGATCCCTCAATCGTCCACCCTGGAGCAGAAAAGGTCCGTTTGTTGACCAGGCCTCGTTGTTGACTTCGCGTGCGCCACACACCACTCTCGCGAATCCCCCTCTTCCGTGACAGCCTGACAGCCCACCAAGCTAACCTTCTCCGCGAGTAGGAAATCCTCCACCTCCTCGCCCACCATGTCGTCCACCCCCCGCCAGCCGAAGAAGCCGAAGCAGAAGGCCCTCCCGCCGGCCGAGGTCCAGGAAGAAGAGTACGACTCGGAAGAGTACTACGAGGACGAGGCCCCCCCGCAACAGATGCAGCAGGCTGCGCCGCAACAGATGCAGCAGATGCAGCAGCAGGCGCCGCCGCAGTACGATGCGCGCGCGATGCTGCCGCCGCGGGCAGAGGGCTACCGACCGGCGGCCATCAGGGAGAGCCGGATCAAGGACCGCCCGGCGAAGCCGTTGGGGGAGAGCAGTCTGAGCATCAAGATTGAGCTGGACCTGGAGGTTGAGGTATGTCAACCGGTGCGGGCCGGGAAGCGGGTGCGAGGGAACTGACGTGTGGGCAGGTTGATCTTTATGCGAGGGTCAAGGGAGATGTGACGATTGGGTTGATGTGAGAGGAATTCTTTGGTGTGGACGGGTGGGTTGCGATGGGGGATGGGGTGGACGGCTTTGTACTGTCCTGGTCGAAGGCACCGAGGAGGGAGTTATGGTTAGGGATAATTACGATTCGACGATTCGACGAGGTGACGAGGTGACGAGGTCTTGGAGTCTGCGAGTGAGTGAGGCAGATCGATGATGAACCACGGGCTGCATGTGCGACCTTTTTTTTTTCTTTTTTTTTTGCCAATCTCATCATGGAGCTGATACGGATGATGAGAATCGCGGCGTCTTGGATGCTAATCAGCTTTTCTAATTGACGGGGAAATCTGGGAAAGTGGCTAGGGGTCGAGGTGCTAGTAACGGTGCCTGTGAACCTCAATTAAGGACGGATTTCAAGCCAGCTAAATATTTTATAGAGAACTGATTCCTCGGATTGTCTTTTGCAAAGCAGGGCTCGCAGAGCTTATCCCGTTTGTCATTCTTTGGTCCTTCGCCCATCAATTCTTCGCGTTCTTCGAATTGTCTATTAGACAATCACACGGCTTCATTTACGTCTCAACGGCCTGTCTATCACTTGCGGCAATAAATCTTCATTCAAAAACCATTCATGTTCGATATAATATTTAAATTCCAATACATTCCCGACTATTCAAGACTTAAGCGAGAACATCGAAAATCGATTTGAGACATTCGATCAGCACTCCTCAATTGCGTAACAACCACAAATCCAAACATTGCAAAAATATTCGATTCCTTGGATCTCTCTTCTTCATCCCAATTGTCGGCGTGATTATTCGAATGCGCACGGACTCCAACACTCAGCAGCCGCGATACAAGCTTCAGGCATATCCAGTATACTCGCATACAAAACATCGAATAACGACTGATCCAACATATCCCACGCAGCGTGTAAACAACTGCCCGTCCTTCCTCTGCCTGGCGCGCTCCGAACATATTAACCAGTCCACGGTCCGACAGAAACAGTACGCCGTTACGAACAAACCCCTTTCCATCTACTTCCCGCTGTATAGATCATCCACGGCTGGCCGCCCAGCTTCCTTGATCATATACTCTTGCAACGTAACCTCCAATGCTGGCGGGAGCGAATCCATAAACGCCTGGGTCTCCAAGTCCTCCGCTCCCTCCGCTCCCTCCGCCCCATCCGCCGCCCCCTCGGCCACCTCCGCTCCCCCTTCACCCCCGTCACCCCCTTCCTCCGGGCTGGCATACTTCGCCACCATCTCCGTCACATCCCCATACCGGTGGATATCCTCCTCCTCCTCATCCGGCCTGCCGGGAAACTCCCCGCGCTCCGCCTGGCGCTGCAGGATCCTGCTCTCGACCTGATTCCCCGACTCCAGCAGCCGGTACGAGCGCGACTCGGGGTTCTTCTGCCCGACGCGGTGCACGCGCGCGTAGGCCTGCAGCTCGCGGTAGAACTCGTAGTCGGGCTCCATCAGGATCACGTGGCACGCGCGCGTGAGCTGGAGACCGGCGCCGATGATGCGCGTGGTGCCGACGAGGAACTGGTAGTCGGCCTTCTGCTTGCGGTTGCCCTTGTCGTCTTTGGCATCGGTGAAGGCGTCGAGGATGCATCTGCGCTCGCGGGGAGGCATGCCTGCGTAGACCAGGCCGACGCGTTTGCCCTTGTCTTTGACGTACGTCTCGATCCACTGTCTGGGTCAGCTGGGTCTGTTTGGAAGTCTGTTTGGAAGTCTGTCTGTGAATTCTGCTTGGAGTCTGCCTGCCTACGTACCAATTTCACCACCAGTGCCACCTGGTTAAACTCGCTCATGATCACCACCTTCTGCTCCTGCCCATTCACGTCCGTCGTCTGGTCCAGCTCCTTGATAAAGTGGTAGATCCACATCATCTTTGGGCTCCGCGCGCCGATCCCCTTCAGGTGAACCCAGTACGGGTTGACGGGCCGCTTCTCATTCGGCCCCCGGAACTTTTTCAGCTCTTCGTACGTCAAGTCCAGGTGGTTCTGGTGCAGGATGGCCGCATTCTGCACCAGATAGGGAAAGGTGGCCATGATCCGCTGGCTGAACCGCATCCGCATCTCCGAGTTGAAACTGAACTTGGTCGGCAGCGTCTCTTTCGCGAGCCGCCGGTCGATGTCTTGCCGGTTGCTCTGCAGCTCGGCCAGCTTCGACTTCACCTGATCGTCCACGTACGAGCCCCACTGCTCGAGCTTGGGGTCGAACTCCACCTCGTGCTCCAGCAGGATATCCTTGTGCACATGCGGCGGGAGCTTGATCAGGGGCTGTCCAAACCAGGGGGTATCAGCCGTCCGGCGGAGCACGAACATGAGGAGGAACGGCTTGAGACGCAAGTAGATGTCCCTGAACAGGATCGGGGATCCCTTGTTCTCCTTGACGTCCCGCTCAAACTGCTCTGCGATGGCGCCGAGTCTCTGGCACGAGAACTGCGCGAGTGCGCGATCCTGCTCCAGGCCCGTGAGGTGATTCACGTTCCGTCGGTGGCTCTTTGGCCAGAGGCGCTCAATGGCCCACAAGACGCCCTCGAGGCATTTCGGCGTCGTCGTGAGAGGAGTGCCGGAATATCCCCACACGAACGGCCTCCCAGCACGCGGCAGACGCGCGAGGACCGCCGATCGACCTTGGTTCTTGTGGAACTCTTCATGGCACTCGTCGATCATTGCGATGCCGTAGACCACGCCGGGGACGGGCTGGTCCGGGAGTATCTCCCCCTCTTCTTTCCTCTCCCACGACCACAGAGGCGCCGTCCGCTCGAATTTCTTGGCATAGTGCTTGAAGTAGTGCTCCGTCGTGGTGAGGACCAAGAGCCTCTCCTGGGCGAAGCGGGCGCCATCCGAGAAGAACTCTTTGGTGTGGTCCGCTCGGTCGCCAGCGACGTAGACGACGTGGTCGGCCTGGACCCGGATGTGGTTTGACCGGTGACGAGCATCGCGCAGATCGAACCCGCCACCGATGGGCTTGTCGTTGCTCGCGTCGTGCGCGATGATAAGTTTCATCGCCATCAGCTGGTTCGATTCGTCAATGTGGGTGTTCCACTGCTCAACCCACGTCGAGACTAGCGATGGGGGGACGACGGCAAGCCGAACTCCTGGCTTGGGCACGAGTTGAGCAGTTAGGGACGAAACACAAGGGCAGGGGATCCATCCGGGGCCTCGCCGTGACGCGCTGGGACACGCCAGCGTAGGATCGGATGCTGCTGCTTCGGCCGTCAGATGTGTGTGCCCGCCGTTCTTGGTGTGGCCCGGATGTGCCACCTGCCAGTGCAGCATTGCGAGCTGTCTCTCGACAACCATGTAGGCCAGGAAGGAGAGCGTCTTCCCGAGTCCCATCTCGTCGCAGACAAAGCCTCCACCAAGTGCTCGAGAGGTCTTCATTTGCCAGTAGATGCCAAAGGCTTGGTACAGGTAGATTGGCGTCTTGAGCCCGGCGAGGATTACTCGGTCGTCAATGCTGGTGCTCTCTGGGTCACGCTGGAAGAGCTGGCAGCATTCCCTCCATCTGGTGTTCTGTGCAGGCTTTGCTGGGTTCTCTGGGAATGGAAAGGTAAAGTCGTGGTCGTACATCTGCGCTAGCTCCGGCATGTTTTGCATTTTTTGTAACCTATATATGTCAGCTCATCATCCCAGGTTTGGCTAGTATAAGATACGTCGAGTCAAAGACGCTGGTGGTCAAAGACACTGGCGAGCAAAACACGAGCAAAACACGGCGAATAACACGCAACTTACTGCTGTACCATATACTCTCCCCGAGTAGCCACCGGCTCATCTTCGTCCAGTTCCTCGCGAATGTCGCCTGGATCATCAGCCTCTCCAGGCCGAATCTCCTTTTCCATCTCCTTAAACAGGTCCGCTTTATCATCCATGTACTCATCACCTCCTCGTCGATACGTATGGAATGTAACCACCTTGCCCTTGCCCTCAAATTCAAGATCCTGCTGCGCCCACCTATCGACCTTAGATCCGCTGAAGATCCGGGGCTTCGCAATTCCCAGCGTCTTCCTCGTCGACGGCCCAAGACCAACCTTGGTATCCTTCAGACCAGTCGACACCCGACTGATGGTCCGAAAGAGGGGATTCCTAGGCGAGTCAGTCTGGTACTCTGGTGCCGCCTTACTTGGGCTCGGGGGTGAAATCATCTCCAAGACACGCGATGCCCGCCGGCCGACGGAGATAACACCATGACCCAAGGGGACGATGGCCTTGGCAACGGCCCGCTTCACAGCTTCTCTTGGTGTTGACGGCGGCTCCTCCATCAATTTCAATCTCCGCTCCGTATCTTTCTTTCGCTGTTTCGGTGGCGTCGTCGACTTTGGCCCGTTTGTTGGGAGATTGGAAAGCGAGATGGAGTCGTCAGAATCGCTGAAGCGACTGACCTGATCCGACCTTGGGGCTACTATCACTGGATTTCCTGTTGCCGCCACTGGCTTGACTGGGGCTGATGGTGGCGAGGATGGCCGTAGCGAAGATGGCGGTAGCGACGTTGGGGCTGCTGTAGGTACATGCATTCCTGGTCGGCTGGTTGCGCCTCTCCTGATGCTACTCGTCACGGACGAGGTGGACGCCGGCGATACGTTACGAGAGCCTTGGCCGGCAGTGGCAGGAGGGTTCAGTTTGTTCCCCCGCCGCCAGGCCTCCTGAGATGCCCGGGAAATGGGGGGTGGTGTGTATTCTCTTGACGGCTTTACTGCTGCGACGAGTGGACCTGGCTGGTGTCGGGGCCCTGTAGCCGCCGGTGATGGTTTCCGGGTTCGGGACGTCGGCCTAGATGACGTTGGAGTGAGGCTGGACGAGGCTCTAGGAGCTCTAGACGACGGCCGAGACGAGGTAGGCAATGGTGGCAGTGGCTTTTCGGTTCTGTCAAACAGTCGAGGGTCTGACTGACTCGCTTTAGTTGTGACATTTTCTGCTTCTCCCTTGACGTCTCTGACCCCACTTCCTTCTCGCTTACGAGCAGCTTCTCTGTCAACAGATTCATCTTTTTTCACTGTCCGGCTGGGTATTGGAGGTAGTGGACGGTTGGGTGAAGGTGTCGGAGGCGGTGACCAATTTGTTGCCTTTGGTCCTGGACTTCTCCCTCTGTGGGTGGCCGGCGAGCGACTAGCCGAATTTTCTCTCGACTTGCTCTGGCCTTGTTTTACAGCTTCCTCGGGTACTTTCAAGCCACCAGCAGCAGGGCTCTGTTCTTTCGGTCCATCTCTGAGTCTCTGAGCAGCCGGGCTCTGTTCCTTCGGCCCATTTTTGAGTCTCTGAGCAGCAGGACTCTGCTCTTTCGGTCCATCTTTGAGTCTCTGAGCAGCAGTACCCGATTCCTTCTTCCCATCTTTGGATCTATGGGTGGCAGGGCTCTGTTCCTTCGCTCCATCTTTGAGTCTCTGAGCAGCAGGACTCTGCTCTTTCGGTCCATCTTTGAGTCTCTGAGCAGCAGTACCCGATTCTTTCTTCCCATCTTTGGATCTATGGGTGGCAGGGCTCTGTTCCTTCGCTCCATCTTTGAGTCTCTGAGCAGCAGGACTCTGTTCCTTCTGCCCATCTTTAAGTCTCCGAGCAGCAGCAGCAGCCGCTATCCGACTACTTCTCTCCTTGTTGTTCTCCTCGCGATGATGGAACTTCAGCTTATACGCTCCTCCTCGGTTATTGAACAGATCGTTGATTGCAACTTCGAAATGATGCTGTTTGGAAATCGGTTTGAAAATACCCGCTTTGGTGCGATACCCGAGGGCCCCATGACCAAGTCTGAGAGGCGACTCGCGGGTCTGGTTGATGATCTCCTCGAATTCGCGAATGAAGCTCTTCAACGAGTAGCTGGATGACTGGTTCACGGGTTTGCCCGCTTCGAGGAATCGTGAGGCAGCTAGCTCTTCGACATACAACCTGCTCCCCTTCTGATTGCGCTCCATGATCAGCTCGAAGGTCATATTCGGCAGGGTCGCCGCTCCGGGATTCGAAGGTCTCATGCCAGACGGGATAACTGAATCGGGCTTCTTGCCCAGTCGTATCTCCTCTCTCTCCTTGGCCAGCTTCTTGAGCCTTTTTTGGTGGAGGTATTCGATGATTCGGGTGCACCAGACGAGGGTGAACCATTCTGGCACATCAGCGAGAATCGTCTTCAAGGTCCTGACCGGCTCGAGAGCCGCTGCGTTCAACCTGATCATGGCATCGGGGTCTTTGAGTGATTCAAACTCGGAGAGGCCAGAGTCCTCGAACGCCAAATTGATAATAGATTCGACATCTTCGAATTGAGCTTGACTAAGCCCTAAGGCCTTCCTGAAGTCTTCCGGTTTGAGGTTGGATGGCTTGGGCAGCAGGCTTTTGAGCTGCTCTTCACGCTCCCCCTCAGTGTAGCGCTCCCTGAGAGGGCGAGGCTCACTTCTCACAGACATCTCTGAACTCGTCGTTCCTGCGGTCAGTCTACTTTTCGCACCTCGAACTTGCAGGGGATTTTCAGACGAGGGTACAGACCCTGTCGTCAAAGGGTATTTGATTGCACATAACAATCTTTGTCCTGGTCCGAGGATTCTTTCTCGATGGCTGCGATGAAAGAAATTTGGGCCGCCTCGAGCATTACGCCCGATGCGGCAATCTCGATACAACAAAGGGTCCAATGCATCGACGAACGATACCGACCGTTTTCAGCCAAATGTAGAGAAGTCGAGACTGCATGATGGATACAGTGTATTATTTGTAAGAAACGTTGTAATCGCGCAGGCCCCGTAATCGCGGCTGCTCAATCGTAGTAGCCTCTGTTAATAATAAGCGAGCTTTAGCTTAAGCGTAAACAGGCCGCATTTGAATGCGAGGGGACCATCTCGAGCTGGCTGAAAGACCAGGCACGAATGCTACAGGCTGTTGCAGAAAGACAAAACGATGTCTGCTGAAGAGGGACTTTTTGAAATTAATACAATATCAAAAGTATTATAGCTGCAAGCCAGCTTATTCACAATACGACTTGCATCACACCCACAGTCCCGTAAATGAGGAGCCTTGTAACATCGTAGCCACATCCATGGCTAATCACGACGGGTTTGGAACGGGCCGTCATGGCGATTCATGACCAAGGAGTTGATACGTTCCCAGGGTCGTGATGCCAGCGATATAAAATAGAGTGAGATGTGTAAAGTAAGACAAAAAAAGTGAAATAAAATTATGTGTAAGAAGATAATTCTTCCTTATGATGAGGAAGCAGAAGGTGGTTCCAAAAGTATTGATTTCGGTTATCTAAAGAAGAAGGAATCCTTACAGGAAGAAAGAGAACTGTATGCAGTTCTCCTTCTACGCTAGCTAGCTATCCCTTCTTCTAACTGGCAGTCACTATCCATCTCTTCAAGCGTTCCTTAGCAGCAACAGCACAGACCTCATAAAGTGAGAATTCCTTACTCTAACACTCCCACTCTAGTGCTACTAACAGCTCCCACTGCTCCCATTGCTTCTTTGTCTTGTCGAGAGAACAAATCTCCCCCCTTAACATACAAAGAAGCTAAGCGAAATCCCTCGCGTATCTAAGAATTTGATACTAGCCTCGATCGATCAGTCATGCCTATCATATTAATAAATCTTTGAAATAAGACTTTCGGTAATAGTTTAGAAAAGCTATCGGCGGCCATTTCTGCTATAAGTATATAAGATACGGCAGACCTCCCTTGGTCCACCAAGTCGCGAACGTAGTGATAAGCGATGTCGATATGCTTTAATCGTTTTATAAGATAAGGGTTCTTAGCGAGTGCAATAGCGCTTTAGTTATCCCCTTTCATCTTTACAGTTTGATGATTTTTAGCGATATAGCCACCGAATCCCATATCCCGAAGGATCTGAGCGACCTATTGGCCTTGCTTTGCGGTGTAGCACATAGCTGCGTACTCAGCCTCTGTAGTAGCCGTAGCAACAGAGGTTTGTTTGCGGCTCCTGAAGAATACGAGGCCTCCTCTTATTAGGCCTACCGCAGCGGAGATGCTCTTTCTGCTATCCTTATCGCTACCGTAGTCTGCATCCGAGTAAACCACTAGGTTTCTTGAAGGGCCGAAAGAAATAGCGAAAGATATAGTAAACCGTAAGTAGCGCATTAAGCGCTTTAGTGCAAAAGCGTAGTGCTCTGCTAGATCTTGCATATACTAGCTTAAACGACCAAGTGCGAAAGCGATGTCTAAGCGTGTATATACCATCGCATACATCAATGAACCAATTACTTCACGGTACCAGGTAGCATCGACCCTCTTATCTTGGTCCGAAGCTAAGCGGAGATCGGTATACCTATCTATAAGCGTAGATACATTCCTTGCGTTGGAAACTAAGTTCGGGATTCCAAACTTGTTCAAGACTTTGTCTAAGTAGATCTCTTGATTAAGCTCAATAATCTTCTTCGCCCTGTCCTTAGTAACCTTGATTCCGAGGATCATCGATATCTTTCCTATCGGTTTAATGACAAATCGTGACTGCAAGCGGTCTTCAAACCAGTCAAGCTCCTTAGCATTCGGTGCAGCTGTAGCCAAGTCGTCCACGTACATCAATAGTCTAATCTCCTTCTCCGGGTGGACGAACAAACAAAGGTCTGCCTTGCTTTGTACGAATCCTCAATTAAAGAGCTCCCTTTTCATCAAAAGGTTCCAATCGCGTGCAGATTGTTTAAGACTATATAAAGATTGTAGCAATCGGAGCGCGGATCCTCGCTTCGTGCGTTCTAAGCCTTTCGGCATCTTCATCCACAGCTCTTCCTTAAGTGTAGACTCGGTAAAAGCGTTTTTGATATCGAATTGGCGTGTCTCTATATCCTCACAAGCAACTACTGCAAAGAATGCTTTAAAGGTCGCCATTCTGACTATAAGTGCGAATGTCTCGTCATAATCAACGCCGTACATCTGAGAAAAACCTCTCGCTACGAGCCTAGCCTTAAAGCGTTCGAGGGTTCCATCTGCCTTGAACTTAAGTATAAATACCCATTTGCAGCTAATAAGGTTAGCTCCGGAAGGAGGGATGCGTTCCTCCCATGTGTAGTTAGTAATAAGCGCAGCAAACTCGGCATCAATAGCTTCCTTCCACCTCTTGCCGTATATAGGATGCTCCACAGCCTCCTTATAAGTAATAAGAATAAGGATGTCGTGTTTAGCCGCGTGCGCTACCATTGCTATCTCTTCAGCATTCGACATGCCGTCGGCGTCACCAGACCAATCGAGAATAGCTAACATTGCTTTCTCGTTCTCTGTTGACAACAAGCCTTTTCTTTTCCTTGTAACAAGCGAGGTTTAGAACGTAGAAGTCCTAGCGTATCGCTTACCGAGATCAAAGGCATCACTCGCACGCTTATCCAGTTCCGAATCGGGTAAGGTCCAGCCTTGTCGAGGCTGGACTGATGTTTTAAAAGCATAAGGGAGCTCTTTGTCGGCCTTCCTCTTTGTTCCGGTAGTCCCTTAAAAGGTGACTTGTGCAAGTTGGTGATCTTACCTAAAAGGAGTTGGATTATTTAGTCCATCAACAAAGCTCTCGCTTAATCTCGTTTCGGCAATAAGCGATGTTGACTGTAAAAGCGAAATGGACTCAGCTCCTCCAGGTTCCTTATCCCGAAGAGCAGCATTCCTCGTTTAAGATCGTGTGACGCGAAGAGGTGTCGTTACCGGCGCAGACGGCATTCCAAGGGCATAATTAATAGTCTCATTAAGTAGATAATCTTTAATTCCAAGGGCCAATCCCTCCCCAACTCTTATGACGGAGTCTAGAAGATGCTTAATTTGCTCCTTGCGCACTAAGTCTACTGTAAGCAGGTTTGCAAATCTTGGCCGTCCTTTACGTGCACGAGTAACGTGCTGATTATACGTGCCTTTTGATACCTAGAATGTGCCGTCGGACAGTTTAATTTAAAGTTTAAAATCCTCGATTGCTTTTTCAGAAATATCTTCAAAGAACTTAACGTTAGACGAGATAGTAGTACTATGCATCTCGAGAATGTACACTTTATAGTAGGAAGTAATGTTTTCGTCGTAGCTTATAAATATCCCTTCTCTACCCGAAGGCATAAGCTTGTCCTTTCTAGTCTTGGCCGAAAGAGATTCTCGAGGAACGTAAGCAATGACTTTGCAGCCCTATGTCTTGATATAGTCCTTGACCTTTAGTACTTTCCTCGTCCAAGCCTCTTAAAAGGATATCTTATATTCGATACGGAAAAGTTGTCCCGTTACTTCGTCTATAACATCTTCCACCACTTTAAGTCCTCGGCGTAGCCTAGCACAAGTGTATGCTTGCGCTTTAGCAGCCTTACACCAAAACTCGACAAGCAACTCAGCGTCATCAAGTGCTGTCTTGATAGAGTGCTCGGTAGTCTTGATAAAGCGCTCTACAAGGCCATTTTAGTGTGACGAATAAAGTTCCGTATTATGAATAGATACTCCTTCTACCTTAGCCCACGTAGTTATAATCTCAAGGATTTCCAGCGCGTTATCGATACCTATTGCTAAGAGAGGCTAGCCTGATTGTCGCTCAAGCTCCTTCTTCTTCTTAATCAATGCCTTATTAATTTCCTTTCGATCTCGAAACAAAAGGGTCCAAGTCTTGCGAGTCTAGCTATCTATAAGCTCGCTAAAGTACCGGTAGCCTCTTATAAATAGTAGAAAAGGACCAGCTACGTCGAAATTGAGCTTCCCAAGTATCGTAGTATTGTGCTCGGCGAGTTTCTTAAGCTTCTTTTTAAATATCTTTTATCGAGCGCACGACTTACATAAAAGGATAACTAAAGAGATCACAATTTTCTTAATGTCCGTTACTGTGTGTAATAATGAAAGCGCTTCGGTGCTACAATGGTTGAAGCGCCTATAGTAAGCAACGAAACGAAAGAGCTCTCGTTATAAGCGACGTTCTTTTAATGTAAAAAAGGTGGCTTTAAGACGAATCTCGCCTTGCTAAATAACGACTTTTTTAATCTTGCGTACCACTTTGTTCTTTTCTCTTTTCGATATACTCTCTTTAGAGCCTCTGAACTCCGAGGCGGGCGGTAAACGTTCCACTTCGCTAAAGTCTTAGTCATCTATTAAAGAGATCTCGCTGTCATTACTCAAGGCCTCGTAAGGGTTGGCGGTAGCAATTAAAAGATCCTCTGCCGCTTCAAAAGCAGCATATCTAGCTAAGTATCGAGTACGCTTCGAAAGGCATGATCTTAGAAGTCTTAGTAAGGTCCAGCTGCTAACGGAGTCTATTTAAAAGAAAGGATCAATTTGATCTACGTGTACGGGCATAACGCTAGCGACAGCATCGTCGCGATCGGTATAGCGTGTGCTCTCAGCAGCAAAAGATATCCTATCAGCCTCTTTAAAGAACTTCGAAAGGATGTACAATCCATTCTGCACCTTAACCTTAATCAAAGGTATGTTATCAGACTTGCGTATGAAAATCATCCTCTAGTTATCGAATTGCCTTATGATACTAGAACCAACGAGCTTCTTTGCCGATACTAATATACATCCCAAGCCAAGGACATGCAGTGTACCCTCTAAGTAGATAGTCCCGCCTCTTTGCAATGATATCTCGGCAGTCTTAACACCATCCGAATAAAGCTTCCCTCCCTCGACCTGGATCCCCTTTCGGCATAAGGTCAATGGCTTGCTGAACAAGGACAGAGAATCAGTCATATGGCTAGTACATCCAGTGTCGGCGGCGGCCAGTATAGATAAGAGCTTACTACGCTTCTCCCAAGATAAGCCAGCGAACTCTTCGATGTCGGAGACCTCGCTTAAAGAGTCGGATTCAGTATCGGCAGCGAATCCCTTCTCATCCTTGCGAGCACTATTAGATCTGCTTCGAGCACGCCAATTGGACTTAAGTAGTGAAGAATTGTTCTTGTACAAAAGGGCAAAGGATGTCGATCGTCCCTTAGGTAGTGGTGGTTGATATGTCCGTGATGCTTCGTTAAGCTCCTCGCCTTCTTTAGAGATACGGGCAGCTTTAGCAGCCTTGAAACCAATCTCAGCGAACTGACATATAAGACTAGCATGCTTGCTAGAACCGCATTTGAAACATTCAGCCTTAAAGTTGGGAGATTAAGACCGGCGACGACTGCGTGATTGTTGACCCGAAGGAGCTCGTTTGTAAGGTGCTTGTCGGTTAGCTATATAGGCTCCTTCGTCACTCGAGTAATAGGCTGCGAATGCCTTTACTTAAAGGTTCAGATTGGTGATAGATTCCTATTTCTCGTCCAGACGTTCTAGCTTTTGATCTATTATCATAAAGAGGGTGAAGCCATCGCACAGTGGTGTGTATATCTCTAAAAGAACAAGCCCAGTGCAGAAGATCAACCAGCAATAATCATCGTCGAATTAGTCCCTCCCTAGGCCTTTATAAGCCTCTCGGCGGCACACCAAGACGCGTTCCTAGTTATTGCTAAAGGAAATTTTAAGGTCCATACGAAAATTGATAAAAGCTTAAAGCTTGATTTGTATAGATCGGAATGTCGTAGCGGTGTAGATGATCTTTAGCCTTTGGATCATAGTCTTGATGTCGAGGAGGTCCTTAATCCTTTAGCGATCGAATTCGCTAAGCTTCCGAAAGAGGTTGAGTTTGAATTTCGCTGTTTCGACCCGAAACGCTTTCAAAAGACCTTTATTCTCGTAAATCAATTTATCGTGTTCATCCTTATCAAGCCCCTTCAATATCTTCTAAGTGCTATCAGCGATATCGTGTCCTTGCAAGGGTGCCTTAATAATAGTTGTGTAGCAGTGTTCGGATTCCGAGTGGTCCAATAGATAAGCGACATCCTCGCTTTAAGCGACCGTCTCAATGGTTTCGAACCATTCGTCTGAATTCGATTTAGTGAAGGTCTCTACGCCCTTCTATTGTCTTGTTCCAGCGAATTTTTCTCGGGTGATAGCCATGTCGATAAATGGATAATGATTGATGTAAAGCGATGATCGATGGTTGATAATAAGGTGGGGGGGGGGGGGGGTTTACTACCACCAGGTAGTGCTTCGCACAAGGCGGAAAGTCAAGCCGATCGACGAGTTTGCGGGTTGCGTATTGCGAGTTGCGTGTTCCGTCACCTTCTAAGCATCAAAGGCTCATAACCTGTAAAAAGATAATTCTTCCTTATGATAGGGAAGCAGAAGGTAGTTCCAAAAGTATTGATTTCGGTTATCTAAAGAAGAAGGAATCCTTATAAGAAGAAAGAGAACTGTATGCAGTTCTCCTTCTACGCTAGCTAGCTATCCCTTCTTCCAACTGGCAGTCACTATCCATCTCTTCAAGCGTTCCTTAGCAGCAACAGCACAGACCTCATAGAGTGAGAATTCCTTACTCTAACATTATGGCTCCTTTCTGTGTGCGAGAAATCAAGATGCTAAGCTGCATCCTTTCACCCAGGTTATACTAACACAGTAAACGTGTAAAGTATGGCCTAATCCGAAAGATGAAAGCCTAATTCATGGCATTAGCATTCGATCGAACAAGCCAAGGACATGTATTCTGCTTTTCCCGAACCAATCTATTTCTTTCTTTCTTTCTTTCTTTCTACTGGCCGTCCCAGCAGGAGGTCCGTTCCAGGCTGGGTGTCTCGAGATGCCAATCTTGTACTTTGACGTACACAAGGTGAGGGCATACACAGTCTTTAACCACAGCAGCTGGGCACTTGAGCCCCGGTCGCAGTCGCAAAGCAATGGAAGCAATGCCGCCGTTGTTGTATCCCATCATTCTGCCCACCCGCCTCACTTCTTTCCATCCTCAACAACCAACTCCTTCAGCTTCTCCTCGATGCCCTTCCTATCAGCCGCTTCTCCCCTCCCATCACCCGCCTCTGCCTCCCCGTCACTCATATCCTCGTCTGCATCCGCGCTTCCCTCTCCAGCACCACCGCCCACTCCCGCTTCCAGGCCCTCTCCACCCTCCTTCAACACCCACTCCACAACGTCCTTCTTGTCATTCAACTCGGCCTCATACACCGCATCATGGCCCTTCTGATTCGCAATCGTAGGATCCGACCCCTCGTCCAGCAGCACCTTCACAGCCTCAAGGTGGCCATTCAGAGCCGCCCAGTGCAGCGCCGTGTTGCCCGCCTTGTTCTGGGCGTTGAGGACGGACAGCATAGCTGGGTTCTGCGGGGAGGAGGAGCCCGTGAGGGCTTTGCAGAGGGAGAGGAGGAGGGCTGGTAATTCCATGTCAGCAGAGCAATCAAGCAATCAAGCCATCAAGCAAGCAAGCAAGCAAGCAAGCAAGCAAGCAAGCAAGCAAGCCTCTTCTTTTCCTCACTCGCAGCCCCAATCTCCCTACGTACGTACCGTGATGTCCATTCGCGGCCGCCATGTGTAGCACCCCGTTCCCACTCTCCTCGTCCCGCGCCGTCGTCAGCAGCTCCATCGCGCCGACCTTCTCCCTCGCGCACAGCTCCTCCTTCAGCGCATCGAACTCCTGCGTGTCCCCCGTCCGCGCAAAGTACAGCAGGTCGTCGATCTCGTCTTCCGAGAGTGCGGGCGCCATGTTGCCGTCGTCGTCGTCGTCGCCGCCGGTGAGGTACAGCGAGCGAGGGGTTGTACTGTGGTCGCGGGGTCGTGCAATAAAATAAATTTTTTTTTATATTATCATCGGCGACTGGGATAAAAGTGGCGATATCAGTGTCACGTGTGACCGTCGACGACAACCTCATTTCCACTCCGTCAATGCACTCTCAAATCTCTCTCTCACACCTCTTCTAAAGTCCTTACCTGGAGAAGAAGAAGAAGAAGAAGAAGAAGAAAAGAAAGAGATGCCGCGCCCACGTATCCTTCTCGAGGACAGCTCGGAGCTGCTCCAACACGCAGGCGAAGAGGTCTACGGCCGGGCAAATAAGATGTGGCACAGCTTCACCGGCTGGGCGCTCCAGGACAACATATTGGAAGTGGCGGTCGGGTTGATGTAGGCCTTATTTTTTTTTCTCTTTTTTTCTTTTGTTTTTCTTTTGTTTTTCTTTTGTTTTTCTTTTGTTTTTCTTTTGTTTTTCTTTTGTTTTTCTTTTGTTTTTCATTTGTTTCTTTTTTTTCTTTTCTTTTTTTTTTTCCTTTTTTTTTGGGGGGGGCATTTGGAGCAGAGTTGGAGACGCCCCAGGAAACGAAGACGGAATACTGATCATGCCCCGGGACGACGTATAGCATCGCCGCATCTTTCACCAGCGTGGTGACCTCCTTCGTCTCGGACATCCTGCTCCCGCCTCTGTCGCTGCTCCCGTTCATCAATCGGAATATGGATGAGAAGTTCGCCGTCTTGAGACGAGGTCCGGGATACAATGTCACGGACGGGATTGGGTACAACACTCTGGCTCAGGCGGCCGAGGATGGAGCTGTGGTTCTGGCTTATGGGTATGTGTGTTCCTGGGTAGCTAGCTAGCTAGCTAGATAGCTAACGCCGGATCGTTGAATCGTATTCAAATGCTAATGACCAAAAGGACATTCTTCAACAAGATCATCAACTTCATTGGAGTCGGACTGGCGTTGTACTTTATCGCTAGTACATACGAGAGGTTCAGCAGCGAGCCCATCATCAAGCAAACTGTCAAGTGCCGGTACTGCCGCAAGCGGATTAGTGATAAGGTAGGGCCGAGTGAGAGGGGGATTTGGAGTACGCAGATGCTAATGGAGGACAGGCTCAACGGTGTATTAACTGCACTTCGTGGCAAGATGGCCGCGAGGATACCATTCGGTGAATGTTTAGTCGTGTTACTATTGGCGGGTGTGGCAAGCTTTCATACTTGGTTCTCAATGTCAGATTCATTATTGCATCAATATCAGAATCGTATGCTTTCCCACGCCGAAAACATTGTCTATCATGTCATGGTGTTTTTACCTTTTTTCTCAGCCTTGGAGTTTGCGGATCATGGGATGGATGGCACGCGAGTGTCTACACTCGTTTTCTTTGTTTGTTGTGTTTGAATCAATACTTGGATCTCACATGACTCTTGTCTGTCCTTCTCGGCTCTTGTCTATGTCTCTCTCCTGGCTGACGTGAGTAACCTCCCTGGATCCTTTAGCTCTCCTGATGGATCCTGTTTGCACGATATGCATTTGGCAAACGCAACTACTAACTTTTTGTCAGAGTTGATTTCAAAACAGCCGCGCGTTAGTGTAATACCATCTTGGAGACCAGATATGAATCAGCTGACGGTTTTTTTTTGTATGACAGAGTCAATTGCGGAATCAGCCTCTTCCTGATTTGCTACTACTCCTATCAATTCTAAAAAATCTTTCAGCGTCATAATCCAGATATCCGAAGCTGTGGGAAGTCATCCGTCTCTTGACAATTTTCCCAAGGCTCCCTCCGATCCCGGCCTAATATATTTCCTCAGTCAATATACCCTAGACTCGGTTAACAGTCCAGACTCGCTTCAAGCCCTATCCCATTGCACTGCCGCTTCTATACATATCGTCTCAGCAATAATGTTCGTCTTCAGAACCCCCGCCGCTTAGCAGACTGTTACGTGGGATACGGAGCAGAAGGAGGGCTTCGTTGGGGGTGGGGAGGACAGCATCGAAGTTAAGGGGAGGATAGCATCGAATTCAAGTGCAATGTGCACCCCGTATTTACACAGTGTACTCCATCATATAGCAAGCCTCGGGCGGGACTTCGTCGTGATGATAGAGGAGGATCGCAAAAGACGCATGAACCTCTAAGCGACCAAGGGCTGCTGGTCGGATTCGAGGGTGACTACAAAATCCTGCGAGTCTTGGTTTTCGTCGGAAACCCGTCATCATTGATGATCGCAAACATGGTAGGGGTTTGCAGTCAGTTTACCTTTCATCAGGACCAGCAGTGCCTGGTCGCGTCAAATATGCATAATAGAATCAGTGCAACTCATTCTTGGACCACAAGGGCCCCTATCATCTGTGCTACTCGCGGGCTCTCCTCTGCAACATCTACGTGCTCTTTTTGTCCGTGTGCCTTTGAGGCTTTTTCGATCGAGCCAGCCCCTACGAGAGATGGAGTCAGTAAGCCTTTGTAGGTCTTTGCGGTAGGGTACTCGTTTAAAACTCGGACAGTAGAGAAAGGTACTCGTCAAACAGTCGGACGGTAAAGAAAGGTACTCGTTAATCACTCGAAAAGAAGCAAATGTCCCGATCGACCTACAGTTGCCACTTTCGTAGTCTGCCACTGAAATCTCCCCACAGACCCCATTCTCTTCCATATACCTCAGAAGTCCCGGTTCTTCCGCAAACATAGGCCGAATGACATAGATCAGTGCCTTGTTCATGCCCACGCACTCCGAAACGGTACCGTATCCTGGTCTCATTAGCTCCCTCGTACTTGATAAACTTGGCAAACTCATACCGATCTTCCCCAGTACAACATTCGATGCAGCCACCAGGTCTGGGGAGTACACATCCTTGGGAAAGGTAAAGAACCTCGGATCCTCAACCGGCGTGGACGAGAGGCATATCCACCCATCCGGCAGCTGAGGCACGGTCGATTCCCCCGTCGCATCTACGATCTGGCCTCCAAACTGCACAAGCAGGACCCTGTGCTCGTGAAACTCCTCTGGTATGCCCAGCAGCTTCAGAACGTTACTTCTCGATGTCCGCGGCGGACGGAACACCAGCGGTGCATCGATCAACCGCCGAGCTCTCTCCTCGACCGTCCAGTACTTGTCCGCAAACGGGAACGGGATGTATCCCGGCAGTCTCACTATGTAGTCGTAAGTAGCGTACAGCTTCTCGATCTTCTGCACCATCTCCGTCTCGGCACCCCTGGACTCGGCGGGGAGGTAGGTCAAGAGCTGCTCAAAGATGGAGTCGAATGAAAAGTTCGACACCAGCACGCTCTTGATCCCTTTCTCCCTCGCACTGGTCCACGCAACGGGATACGGAGCATCGGCCAGCACGAGGTTACATTGCGTCTGGTCCAAGATGTCCGCTGTCTTGGCCCGCCACTCTGGGGTTTCTGTGCTGGCTAGGAACGTTTTCAACTTGGCAAAGCTGGCGGGGGCATCAATGGTGTAGGGCTGGGGCTGGATGATGGCGGAATCTACTTCTTGGGCGATAAAAGACACTCTTGGTGAGGATGGGAAGAGATGGCTGGGGGCGGTTGTGATGATCGTCACGAGGGTGGTGGGAGAGGCCGAGAGGAGCGCGGACACAAGCTGCGCTGAGCGGGTTGCATGGCCATAGCCGTGTCCGGAGATGTAGTAATTGATACGGAGCATTGTTAGGACTCTTGGTGATATAGGGAGGTGGATTGAATTCACTGCGGTGAGGATCGAAGGGATGTCGTCAATCTCAAGTCTCGCATCGCACGTGATCTCTAGTTGGAGTTGATGCAGCAATGCGGGCCATAATATCCGATTTCTAATAGAGTATCTATCAATTATAGGGAGGTGTTCAGTCCCGAGCTATGATCAGTCAAGGAAGTGTCGTGGTCGTGACAGTAGCACGTGAGAGGCTGCCCTGGCTAAGCGAGCTTGTTGACTTTCTCCTCGAACCTCAATCTGTCCGAATGGGCAGCGTATTCGATCAAGGCCGCCTAGAAGGAGGATTATGTCTATGGTTACATGTTTTTACGGCAATAATGATGACGGTAATTACATTGCTATTAGTCTCGACTGATATATATTGTTAATATTGAAAGGAGGGGGAAAGAAATGCTAAAGAGACAACTGCTTGCATTAGAACCAAAAAGGGTTTAATGCTTCATCACGTTATCTTCTGTCAAAAACTGAGCTTGGGATTAGCTTTAGATCTACTCCGTAAATTATTCTATCATATTAATAACTACTAGCTAAAGGGGGACTTGATCTCAGGCAAAATCAAGTAAGTAGAAAATTAAAGGTCCTTCTACCACAGAAACCCACATCATCCGCTTCCCTTCCCCTCCCTCCGCTCCTCCTTACGCGAATCTTGCTTCCCGATCCCTCCAGCCCATAATTTATAAACCAGAATAAACACACTCCATTAACTATCCAGTCCACACCCCCGCCAAAAGCGAAAATATGATAAAAAAAAAAACATGTACAAAACCGCGAACCTCCCTACATCACAAATGCGCTATATCTCTCCCTACCCCTCTCCCTTTCCCTCTCTCGTCTCAGCGTCCTCTCCTCCATCGCCTGAGCACGCATAGCCCCTGCCCCCTCCCTTGCCCCACTACCCACATCCAAACCCATCTTACCCTCCTTGGCCTCCATCCTCGAGATCGTCTCTCGATCGGGGCTGTCCTTCAAAAAGCCTTTATTATCATAATACCCCGAACTGCCAGGCCTTCCGGCTCTGTCATCTCCCCCCTCTGCCCTATTGACACGATCCCCAGCGTCCTGATCCATCAGTCGGACGCCCGCCAGCCCTAGACCGCTAAGTGTCCACTTGGGAGGCGTGACGGGCGCGGGATGCTCCATTTTACTTTCGCGGCGGATGGACAGCGCGGCTGGTTTGCACATGGCGTCGGACCACCTGGATCTGCTCTTCTCCTCATCCGCATCATCCTCGTCATCGTGATGATCGATCTCCATCATTCCGTCAACACCGCCGCTCTTCGCAACAGGCTCGAATCCATGGAAATCATCTCTCTCAACACCTGCCAGCACGCTCTCCCTCTGCCTTCCCCTCCGCTCTCTCTCTTTCGTCGGCGTGACCCTCACGCTCCCCTCATGGCTCAGCGTCGGGAACCTCAAGCCCAGCGCGTTGGCAATCGTGTTTCTCTCCGTCGCCCGATCCAGAGAATTGGGCGCCGCGAGCGGACTGCTCCCTTCCTTCACGGGCGTCAACTCGTCAACCAACATGCCGCTCCCCTGCTCCTCGGACCTCTTCTTCCTCTTCTCCTTGTGGATCCTGTGGCTATCCCTCTTTTCCACCCCAGACGTGCGGTTCGTCCTCCGCTCGTGGGTACGCGACAATGGCCGGCCGAGCGATAGATAGTGCTGGGAGCCTCTGCTGCGGCCGCGCTCTTCAATCAGAGGGGTGTAGGTTGTTGATGTGGAGAGGCGGGATCTCGTGGGTGATCGACGACCGAGGAGAGCGGGCGAGTGTTCGTTTTCGATGCTGGCGAGGGAGTTACAGCTGTCAAGCGAGATCTCGGAGTTCATGCGGCGCAGCATGCCAATAGTTGAAGCCATTGAATCGCGCGGAGGGCTGAGTGTTGCACGTGTGTGTGCTCCTGGCTCAGAGCGTGGGCCGGTGGGGTGGTCTGGCCCAGTGAGGAGGGGAGGTGCGGGTGTGACTGCTTTCGAACGCAGTCCGCTCATCGTTGAAGTGATGTTTGGCAGTGGTCGGGAGTCAGGTCGTGGAGTCAGGGTCGGGCTTGGGGTCGCGAGTGGTAATGGCGGGAAGAATAGGAGACGCTCGTGCTGATTCTGTTGATTTTGATGACTAGAGAAGAGAGCCAAGTCGGCAGAGTAGTCGGCAGAGTAGTTCTTTGCACGGCGGCGCTCCTTCTTGGTGGACGGCGATGCCTGCAGAGAGGTAGAGATGGGAGCTTTGGGCTTAAAGAAGCCATGTTCGGAGGTGGGAGTGTCGAGCTCATTATAATAGTTACAGATTGACATCGTAGGAGATGGACCTGCCTCGCTTGTTGGCGAGCGATGTGTTGGAGACTGTTCTGGTGTGAGCGCAAGGGAAGGCGAGTTCAGCGCAGCAATAATAACGGTCGGGTTGAATGTGGACGTGCTGGGTGGGCGAACGCTTGTCCTTCTGCTGGAGGCGACTGATCTGGTCGGGCTGGAGTTTGTGCTCTTTGGGGGCGAGGCGGACAGAAAGGAGCAATAGCGTGGGTTGGCATTCCGACGTAGCGGTGACGCCTCCTCCGGTTCTTCGGGGACAGCATCGACGATTGTGCTCGGAGGCCTCGAGAGGTTGGGAACGCGGACTATGTTGGAGCGTTTGTGGCCCTTCTTGTGCGGGCTGGATCGCATAGGACTTGTTTGGGCATCTCGCGTGTGCATTGCTTCCTGAGGCGACCATTGGAAAGGGTTCTGATCGGTCCGGGCTGGAGGATCTGGAAGGGGACTTTTGGGTGTAGTACGAGCATTTCCGGACACATCTCGGAGCGGAGAATTGAAGTCTGGCGGTCGCTCGGAGTTGGCCTCCTGGCCAAACGTTGCTTTCCGGATGGACATGGGGCGAGGCCCCTGGACGAGAGAAAGAGGCATTATTGGCTTCGGGCTTCGCACTGACGTGTAGAAAGGGTCGCTCGTTAGCGATATGCGCTGGGGCTTCTTGAGAACCGATTTGCTTCTTGCGACGCCTTCTGATCCGGTGGCAAACAACGGTGCCGGAGCATCATTGTGGATCGTGACGGACACGTCTTTTGCATCAGAGGAGGTCCGCATGGGATGCCTCTTGGGTTCTCGAGACGACCGCCTACTAGGAGAGGCAAGCGGTGACGGGATTACCCGGTCTGGTGTGTCGACTTCACACAGGCTATCTTTGGACTCCACTGATGGACTTGGAGATTTTGGAAACTTGGGGGACCTGTTGGAGCTCGCGGGAGATGGTGCTAGCGATCGCTGACTGTGGCTTCTGCTAGTTCGCTTATTCGGACTCGGCGTTCGAGCGTACTCGTAGATGGAGCTGCCGACAGACTCGGCGTTCTCTGGAGGATCGATCAGAACTTCCCGACTCTCGATTGCTTTTCTCATTGGCGGTGTCGGAAGTCGCTCCGATGGAGGAAGTCCCGGGGATTGGGCCAGTGAGCTCAGAGTCCGAGTCATCGATTTCCTCTGGGCATCCCTCAGACGCTGGGAGGTGGATCGGAGTATCGTGGACAGCTGATCTTCCGAGGTCGACCTTCGATGGATCCTGCGGTATGGCATCACATCCAGGACGTGTGGATCTCGAGTCGGTGACGCAGACTTGGAGCTATCCTGAGAGTTCTTGCGTCCCAGGATCGGCGCCGTCCTCTTGGGCCATCTTGCAATATCCCCAACAACGTATCCAGGCGGCGCCACTGGGCAGGGTACCATAGACGACTGCCCGGGAAGAAATGGAAGAGTCGGCGGTGTTATCAATGGCCAGGAATCTCGCACACTTGGTGTCCTGAAGAACCCTTTCCGGTGCGTTGAGTTTGATCTCGCCATCGGTGGCACCTGCAAGCCATCCTGCTTAGTCCACTCGTGCCGCGTGTCATTGTCTGTGACGGGAAGAAACGGGGCGAATGAATGTGACAGCCTGCGTCCGCGACCAACGTCCGGTGGTTGAGTGCAGCGGATTGCCGTTTTCAGATCCATGTCCATATCCATATGCTCGTCGTCGCCTCCCTCGGGGTTTCGTGCCCTCTCTCGCCGATGCCTCTTCTTGACGAGGAGAATGCCAATGCCGGCCAACAAGAGAAAAAGCAGGAAAGCCCCTCCGATGGCAATTCCGAGGATGGCACCCGTTGTGAGGGTTGTTGACCCGACCGAATACTCGGATGCCATGTTTCTCGGCCATATGCCCCAGATCTCTCCATCTCCTTCCGCCATTGTGGCCATCAAAGACTCGACTTGACTTTAACCTTCAGCTGAAGATGCGGTAGTATCAGGGATGGGTATCACGCTTAGTTCTGGCAACTTTTGTCGTCTCGCTTCGACGAACTTTCGTCGCTGGATGAGTTGTGTCTCTGGGTGAGTTATATGGCGGTGTAGATGGTGTCGCTAATGTATCGTATCGCTTTAATAGCATAGAATACACATAGACAGCGTGCAAGGACAGGAAACAAACAAAGTGCCGCAGACGAGCGTGGTAAAGACAGGAATGGCCCCTCTGGCAGAGCAACGAGAAATTGGGGACAACACGCAGAGCAGACGAAGTGAAGCGGACATGCAGGAGAAGTAACATGATGAGATATGAAATTGTGGAATGTGCACTTCACATACGAGAGCGAGAGCATTCCTCGCCGAACAGAAGATGTTTGGTGTCGAGAGCCCTCAACTCTCCAGCATTGGAATGCAGTGTCTTACGATGGTGGATATTGACCGAGGGAGCGAAAGCCAGGTCGGTCATCTTGATACTTACTTGTGGTGGAGGCTGGATGTACAATGCAATGTGCATTGTATCAAGGTAACCTGTCGATGTGAGAACATCTTGAAGGAGAGATGAGAGGGAAGAGGAGAGAGAGAAGAGAAGTTGGTAACGCGAGGACATGTCGTCGATTTAGGCATTAGCGCGTATCCGATGTATGGCAATTTAGCCGAGGCTCCCCACACTTCACTACGGACGTTATGGGCTGCCATTGACAATCGAATGGCTACCGAGGCACCTCAGGGTTGGTCTACGGTATCTATCTGTATGGTACATAGGTACTTCTTATTTATGATATCTCCATTCGCTTGATCTTCTCCATACATTCAATATATCTAGGTATCTACCTACCTACCTCTCTCTCCATCGCATCCTCTCGAAGAAAGAGTTCGGATCCGCCACTCCCTCCCCACTCTAATCGACCCCTCGGACCCTCGAACCCCGCTACCAAGCCTTCCTGCCATCCTCCCAGTCAACAAAGATGCTGTCGGATCCCGATCCACCGTCTCGGCAGCGAAATATACGTTGTACGGTCGGCCGGCCGGGTCGGCGGGGAGATTGACGCGGCATTGATATATCTATTGCTCTTCCGCCTGACTTTATCAAGTAAACATTGCTCTTTGCTCTCTGCCCGAAGCTTCAATCTACGGCTGGACTACTCGACTCGACTCTTCGACAGCTTCACTCATCCTATCTCAGACACGCAAACATGGACGGCGTTCTTACTGCCACCGGGTCTTTTGCCCACGACAGCACCACAGCTCCCGTCGCACAACACGACCTCGTCCTCCCCCTTTTCTCCTTGAAAGGCCGTACCGCTATCGTTTCTGGCGCAGGAGCAGGTATCGGGTTGGCGGTTGCCCACGCCCTCGCTGAAGCAGGAGCCAATGTAGCAATCTGGTATAACAGCAACAAGAAAGCAATCAACGAGGCTGAGAAGATTGCCTCGAAGCACGGCGTTCAAGGTAAGGCGAAGTCGAAGTGGAAATCGAGGTCGAAGGCGAAGTCGAAGTCGAAATCGAAGTTTCCACTTCTTCTTGTCCTCCCTCTTCTCCCCCTCCCCTCTGCTAGAGCGCATAAACAACTGACACGCCTCCCTCTTACAGCCAAAGCCTACCAGGTCAACGTGACCAGCTACGAGGCTGTCTCGGCCGCCATCGAGGCGGCTATCCGCGACTTCAACGGCCGTCTCGACGTCTTCATCGCCAACTCCGGCATTCCCTGGACACAGGGAGCCGCCATCTCCGGCGAGCTGGACCACTACCGCGCCGTCGTTGCGACGGATCTCGACGGCACCTTCTACTGCGCGCGGGTGGCCGCTACACACTGGAGAAGGCAGAAGAAGGAGCAGACGACGATCGACGGCAAGCCGCTGGAGCCGGCCTTCAGGGAAGGCAGCTTTGTGGCGACGGCGAGCATGAGTGGACATATCGTCAACATCCCGCAGCTGCAGGCGACGTACAACGCGGCCAAAGCGGGCGTGATCCATCTCTGTACGTTTGTAATTCGCAGATTCCCTAACCCTGCATCGCCTCCTCTGTTCTTGGTTCCTCTCTTTCCTCTCTTGCCTTTCCTCGCCTCTGCACATCTGAATCCACTATTCCATATATCGTCCTCTTACTGAATGGCAAAATGTAGGCAAATCCCTTGCAGTCGAGTGGGTCGGGTTCGCCCGCGCCAACACCGTCTCGCCCGGCTACATCGCAACCGAGATCTCCGACTTTGTGCCCAAGGAGACGAAGAACATCTGGCGCGACAAGATCCCGATGGGGCGAGAGGGTGAGGCGAGTGAGCTGAAGGGGGCTTTCTTGTATCTGGCCAGCGATGCTGCTAGCTACACCACCGGCACCGATATCATTGTCGATGGCGGGTATTGCTTGCCTTAGTGGATAGGCTAGGGGAGTGGGGGCGAGGGGGGGGGGGGGGGGGGGGGGGGGGGCTGGTTGGCACCGAGATTCTTCTCTCAAGGCAGAACGTGTGATTTTTTGAGTGGCGGTGCAATAGATGGGGAGTATATATGTATATGTACATATACAACGACGCTATTACTGATAAATGTGTATAGATGTAAAGAAATCACACTATTCTGCCAGGCCCTGCGTTTTCCAGATTGGAAATTGATATTGACTCCAGTCGCAGGCAATTGACAAGTGCCATTATACTTGGCTTTGACTCGCAACTTCATTCTATCCCATCCGATCTATGCACAGGCTCGCTCGCTCTCACACACTCTCTCTCTATGGTATTTATCTGTTTCATCCACTCATCCTTTCTTTCTTTCTTTGTATTATTGCGAAGCACCCAGTCAGCATCGCAAACCAGGACACACACAACATGCAGGAAATCATCGCTAGCAAAACCCAACCAACCACCAAAGACACCACCACCAGCAGCGAGGAAACGAGCCCAGCCCAGCCCAGAAAAAGAACCGGTGTAATCCACCGAAGAAGAGGGCGGCAAGAGAAAGGGGAGAAAAAAAAAAGAAAAAGCGAGACGGGAAAATAAGAGCAGGATCCAGACTAACATCACCAGCACCGCTGCTGTGTGCCGAGTGATCCCCGGAATACGTTAGGATGATATCGGATGCTTTCGCTTTTCTCTCTCTCTTTTTCTTCTGTCTCTCGTTCTGCAGTCCGGCCACGGGCTACCTACCAGGTGCACGTGCACACCGTCAACGGCGACGGGGTGTACGCGTAGACGAGGCCGAGAGCGGTGGGCTGGCCGTCTGCGTGGACGAGGGCACCCTGGTCGTAGCTGGGCTCGGTCCAGAACCAGGCGTAGCGCGAGATCCAGGGGGTGGCGTCCATCCCTGGTTTTGCTGGTTAGGGAGAGGAGCAAAGAGAGTAAGGAGAGATTGGAGGGAAGTGAAGAGGGGGGTCGAGGGATACATACAAGGCATCACGTCGCGGAGAAAGGCAACCTGCTCGTCTGGCGTGCCGGAGCCGTGGAACTCGGTGAGCCAGATTTGGCGCGAGCCGCCGCCGCCGCCCGTGACGGTGACGGCGTGGGCCTCGGCGAGGTGGTTCTTGAAATAGAGGATGTTGGTTGCGGCGTCGTACCAGTGGATGGGGAGGAAGTCGATCTGGGGATTTTCTCGCGTATCAGTATCGATTTCTTGCTAGCTTCTGTCGTCACGTCGGTGGCTAATGGGTCCAGAGTCCTTTCCGGAGGATAAAGAATGGGTGCTGGCAGCGGACTTGGGGAGCAAGGATGGGGGAGAGATAGGAGACGGATGACGACAAACGTACCTGGCATCCGGTGCATAGTCTCACGAATTCCCGTAACCAGGGCAGGCCATCAGGGCCGTTGGTAACGGCTGGGGCGCCGAGAGAGATCTCGCGGTGGGCGAAGGGCTGGAAGGACACGGGGGAGTCAGTAATTGCCTATTCAAGAAGGGCTCGGAAGGATGGGAGAAGGATGGGGGAGGGAGAATGAGATCTGCCGCGTTACCTACCATCATGTACTTGCGGTATGCGTCGACGGCTCGTTGGGGGGACATGCTGATGCAGATGGATGAGCGGGGTGATTCCAACTCGGCAATGGCGGCTCTTGAAATGTACTGAACAGCTGAATAAGGGAAGGGAATGCGGCTTACCAGGCCTGGCTGGGGCATTTATCCGGCTCGTTGAAGGAGAGGATCTTGTGGGTTCCACGGGCGATGGCGCGGTTGACGTTGTTTACCCACTGCTTAGCGTTAGCTCGGCAGTGTTCTTCAACAGGAGATAAGGGGAGGGAGGAGAGGGACTTGCGTTGGCGGTATGGTCTGGGGCATCGCTCCACAGCATCGGCATGAACTGCAGGTTGTTGTGTGGGAATGCATCGTCCGTGGTAGAGTCCCAGTTGTAGGCCCAGCTCACGGCGGAGTTGGGGCCGTTGAAGTGCTGGACGTAAGTGGAGGGGTTGTTGAAGGCGAGACCGCGCTTGTGGCCTGGTGCTGGGCTGGCGGAGACGAGGGCGATGAGGAAAGCGGCGATGGTTATGAGCAGGAGTTTCATGCTTGCTAAGGGGTGTCAGTGAATGTGGACAGAGATGGGGGGGCTGGAGGAGAGAAGGGACGTACCGGCGAGATTTATGTTGAGCGGGAAGACGAGCGGGTTTTAAGGTGTGTGTTTGGTTGTGCTGCGTACTGCCCCGGGTAAGCACTGAAGTGTTTGGAGTTGACTTCTATCCCAGGGACCTGCATTTGGCCTCTGACTGTGTAGAAAGAGGTAAGGAGTAACGAGTGTGGAAGGTACATACAGTCAATTGTCTTGAAGTGTACGTTGTTGTTGATGAGGTCGAAGGGATATGTAGTGTGGAGGATGATGGTGGACAGATCAACAGATTGACTGCGCGGAGCTTTATATCCAGAGGAAGCATGTTCAAATTGAATCCTCAGCCACGTGTTTTGTGGCTGCTATTCCGTAGTGAATTGGAGGTGCAGATACACAATAAAAGACTGCAGCCGGATATGAGGTGAATTGGAGTGTCAATCAACTTCTTATATATAATATGAGAGGACGATTAGGAATATACATCTAAAGCTAATATTCTAGATTCTACATTGATCTGGACTGATAGTCCATTTATTTATTCCTTTTGAAGCCTTATGAATTATCCTATACCACGAAAATAAATTTGATAGAACTTTCTCCACAAGAACTCCCTCGATACTCTTTATTTTTTTAATCTTCAATTTCTATTCCATTTACTATAATCCGGTTTCTATCTAAATTTCCACTTCAAAATTCATTTCTCCATTGAAATTGAAGACTCAACTACACAATTCAAAAGAATACAGCCAAAAGTAGACCTCCTACCAAGTTAATCGAGAGTGGTCAACAAAGCTTCGCTTAAAAAATCAGCGGGTAAACTTCGGCAAGATCCTGCAGCCTTGTAGCCGGCTGCCCACTTTTTCGCCCACCACAACATATCGCTGCGATAAGTCCCATTCCTGACGACAGACGTCATGGACCATGTCAGACTGCGAATAGCTTCACAAGTTTCTTCTGTCCTACCTCTCTGGTTGCAGATGGCTATCAATACTTGATCGTCGCCCTCTCCCTACAAGTCGTCGGCGGTGATATCCTACATGCCTCGTCCTCGCCCTCCGGCATTCACAGCCTCGCCACGATGAAGTTTGCCAAAGAGCTAGAGCAGGACCTTGTCCCGGGTGCGTTCTGTACTACCTTTTCAATTTTTATATATTAACAAGCAACCAGAATGGCGCGCAAAGTACCTGGACTACAAGGTGGGCAAGAAATACGTCAAGGCGGTTTCTAGAGCCCAATCCCGCATGAACAGCACCCCTCGAACGCCAGCACCGCAGCAGAAGCCCAGCCTTGATCCTCAAAATCACAGCCTGTACGGAGCTACGTCCTTCCAGCCTCGAAACCACACTTCGACCTCGGTCCGCAGATTCGACGGCGCCAACGAGGAAGCGACAGAAGGCCTTCGGGGCTCCCCTGCGGCGCTCGGGGCAGATACACAACCAGACTCGGAAAACTCTGACGGACGCCCTTCGAAACCCTCGAGGCCGACGCCCTCGGTGCCGATACCTGCGCAGAATGGAGGACCTTCAGATCAAGATGTGAAATATGGGAGTTTTGTGCTTACGCCGCCCGCGAGACCCTCCGCCAGCTTTGAACTGCCAGACCCGGCGATGGAACCGGCTCCTGTACACGATGGGTCGATGAGCCCGAGAGGGGTTTTGAGTAGAATACCCTCGAACTGGTCTGCCTCAAACCATTCTGCCTTGAGCCGGTCTGCCCCGAGCAGACCCGGGCCCGTTGCAGCTCCCGTTAGTGCGTATGAGGTTGGCAGGACGTTGACACCGCCACATAGGAGTACATTCGCAAGCATAAGGAACAGGGCGCATCGAAGCGGAAGTGTTCGGCCGTTCATGCGCCGGGTATTCTCTGTAGGTGCGTCCCCGGATCACGCAGAGGGTCAAAGGTTGGATGAGGACATCGCCATGGATCAGGTACGGTCAAGACAGCAGGAGTTCTTCAAGTTCATGGACAAGGAGCTGGAGAAGGTGGAGACGTTCTACAGGGCGAAAGAGGACGAAGCGGGCGAACGATTGAAGGTCCTTCGCGAGCAACTCCACGAGATGCGGAACCGACGCATCGACGAGGTAGCCCAGGCTCAGCATGCCAAGGTTGTTCGCCGGGCGGAAGAGAGCAAGATGTTCGAATTTGGGACCAAGTCCAGCGGTCAGTCCAAGAAGGACGACGACTACCGACCAACCTCTCGCGATGGATTGACCGCGTGGCTCGACCCCTTGGAGAGAGCCTACGGAAACGCCAAAGCCAGGATCACAGGCCCTCGTCCAGGAACAAACTCGAAGGCGTTGCAAAACATGAACCAGTCTCCCGAGATGAGAGCCAAGGCCCAAGCTGAGCGAAACCAACAAGCCGACGACGGTAGAGACTACATTCGGCGACCGCATTACAGCGATGCTGTACCTTACCGAACTGCCAAGAGGAAACTTAAGCTCGCCCTCCAAGAACACTACCGGGGCATGGAGCTGCTCAAGTCCTACGCCCTGTTGAACCGCACGGCTTTCCGGAAGATCAACAAGAAATACGACAAGGCCGTTGATGCCCATCCACCTCTTCGCTTCATGTCCGAGAAGGTCAACAAGGCGTGGTTCGTGAACAGTGACGTCCTCGATTCCCACCTGCACGCCGTCGAGGACCTCTATGCCCGGTACTTTGAGCGAGGGAACCAGAAGATCGCTACCGGGAAGCTTCGCAGCTCTACAAAGGGACACGCAGACCAATCGGCAAGCGCTTTCCGCAATGGCGTGCTGATTGGGATCGGGGCCGTATTCTCGATCCAAGGTATCATACATGGCTCCGAACTGCTGTCCGACCCAGATCCTGTCATCCGGGTTCAGACATCCTATCTACTGCAGATTTACGGCGGCTACTTCCTGGCCTTGTACTTGTTCTCCTGGTTCTGCTTGGACTGCAGCATCTGGACACGGAACAAGATCAACTACCAATTCGTGTTTGAATTTGACACTCGACACAACCTGGACTGGCGACAGCTGTCGGAATTCCCTTCCTTTCTCATCCTCGTGTGGGGACTGTTTGTCTGGCTGAATTTCACGAGATACGGGGCTCCTGCGATGTTTATCTACTACCCGGTTGTGTTGATCTTCGTCACGGCTGTGCTTATTCTCTTTCCTGGGCCCTATATTTTTCATCGGAGTCGCAAATGGTTTGTCTATTCGCATGTGAGTTGTTCTGCATGTGTTTGTGAAGAGAGCTGACTGGCCGTTGCAGTGGCGTTTGCTTTTGGCCGGTCTATACCCTGTAGAATTTCGCGATTTCTTTCTCGGAGACATGTATTGTTCGTTGACATATTTTATGAGCGTAAGACCCCCTTCGCTTCTGCAGGACCGTCTAACATCATCCAGAATATAGAGTTGTTCTTTTGCTTGTATGCGCATTACTGGGACAATCCAGCACAATGTAATTCGACACATTCTCGGCTCCTCGGCTTCTTCTCGACACTCCCGGGCATCTGGCGTGCCTTGCAATGTCTTCGACGTTACCGCGACACACGAAATGTGTTCCCTCATCTGGTCAACGGTGGGAAGTATACCATGACGATCGTTTATTGTGTGAGCCTGAGCATCTACCGTATCGACCGGGCGAAGAGCAATCTCGCAATCTTTATCACTTTTGCTACAATCAATGCCGTGTACTGCTGTCAGTTTTTCTCTCCTCTCCTCCCTCCCATCACCCTCGAAACTAACAATGTCAGCCATCTGGGATCTCCTGATGGATTGGTCTCTTCTCCAACCCGACGCCTCCAAACCCCTGCTGCGAGATGTCCGTGGGTACAAGAACCCATACTACTACTACGCAGCCATGTTCCTCGATCCAATCTTCCGCTTCAATTGGATCTTCTACGCCATCTACACCCAGGATCTCTCACACAGCACCCTTGTATCTTTCCTTGTAGCCTTCTCCGAGGTCACCCGCCGAGGCGTATGGGTCCTCTTCCGTGTGGAGAATGAACACTGCTCCAATGTCGCCCGCTTCAAAGCCTCCCGCGACATCCCACTCCCTTACTCCGTGTCCTCAGATACGGAGGAAGACTCCGTTCCTACCCAGCAACCACCCGCTTCCCTTGCAGAAGGCCGCACCTCGCAGACCTCGCCCGCCGTGTCCCGCCTCCGCAGCCATACTAGCGCGACGCTTGAAGCGCAGGCAACTCCTGGGTCTTCGATACGCCATCGTGGGCTCCAGAGGAGTTTCACGGCGATTATGGCGAATGCTCACACGGAGGATTTCGAGAAGAGGAAGACGCCGGGCGCCGGGGACAGCGATAATCTAGTGAATCGCCGCAGGGATGGAGACGATGAGGATGCGCATGTGCAGGGTGTTGATAGTAGTGATGAAGATGACGAGGATGATGCACAGGCTATACTCGATGCTGAAGTGTTGCTCCGGCAGGGGGCTGGCGGGCAGCGTGGGTAGGGAAAGCGTTGATATGTGTGGATGATGTTGGCCTATGAAAAGTTGCTCTCTAGGAGGCCTTGCTGCTAGATCTGCCGTGCCTTTCACCCTTTGCTCCCAAGCGATTCATTTGAAAGAGAGGCTGGCCGCTGGCCGCTGACTGCTGACCTTTGTGTTAATCGCACATGGCGGTTATTGCCTCTTAGTAACCAGGCCGATTGGAATCCAACTGTGGCTGCCCACTTTCCTAAACCCACCCGCCGCTTCATTTGAGAAAATTATCAGTGATGCCGCCCTCAAATTTCAATGATGCCGACATGTATATAGTACGGAGGTAGCGCGTGTATAGCATGGCTGTATACGTAGGTAAGTACCGGTAGGCATGGTCTATTCTCGTTATGGGACTGGCTAGCTAACCTTAGCTTTTGGACCAAGCGAGTAGCTCCCACTGTCCTTGAATATATTTAGATGTATATATATGTAAGCTCTCGGAACTCTCGAGTTTGGACCAGATAGGATTTACATCTTTTGCCTCTTTCGGCTTTTCGATAACAGATTCTCTTGACTGGTCTTTGACATCGGGGGACTACGAAACAATATGAGCAGCGCATATTATATTTCGAGGTGGTATTGGATGTCGATATCACCAATATCACCAACAACATCAAGTGCACCCGGTCCATCGGCCTTTCCATCTTCTTCGCCAAATCTAATCCCGTCATGCGAGCTATCTACGCCAACGTTCGCGGCGTCTCATCCACTCTTCGCTTCGATTGCTATATTATTTATCATGGTCAGCTTATCGTTTTCGCTCTACCACATTATCCAACAAGCCCTTTTCGAACGCATGACAGCGGAGGAAAAGTACTCGATTAGTCTTCGAAAGCTAGCAGTAGACATGAAGCCAGTCATTCGTGAAGGCGAAGCGAGGCCAGAAGTCTATGAGGAAATGAAGATAAAAGATGGACTCGGAACGCAAAGTCATCTGCTATTCTTAATGCGACATATCGATTCGATAAGCGAGGATGGGACCTTGCCCCCGTTCGATGTCTTTTGGGATGATTGTCTCTACGATCAAAAAATGCCTGAAGTTGTCATGGGTACAGATTGGGGACTTGCGAGAGCAGTAAGACGACGAGTAGAGGAGGAGGGGATAGAAAGGAACGCGACGAGTTCTCAAGGAGAGGTTAAGAGCGCTGGCGCTGGCGCTGACACTGAGGATGAGGATGAGGATGAGGATGAAGGCGAGGATGAGGATTGGGTTGATATTCAGGTTGAGGTTGAGGTCGGGGTTGAGGTTGAGGATTGGGTTGATACTTAGCTTTAGCCTGAGCTTGAGCTTGAGCTTGAGCTTGAGGTTAAGAAAGGTACCTGTCACCTGCCACCGGGTCTATCGAAGTTCGTACCCTCTGCTCCTTCCTTCCTTCCTTCCTTCCTTTCCAGCTCGTCGCTCGCTCCTGACGACCAATTCGCCAGAAGGCAGGTGCAACTAGCGCGTACCGCCACCACTTCTCGCTTCTCTGCCACGCTAGTGGTTTTCCCCTTCTATATCTTCTTGTCTCTTCTTTTCTTCTCTCTCTCTCTCTTCTCCTTTCTACTTCAGCGGGCAACGACAACGACAACGACAACGATGACTACTGGTGTTTACAGTCGCGTCGAACGCTGGATACTCTAAGTTATGCTTTGTGTAAGTGATATTCCGCTGTACTGACCTATTCAAGGTTGAGGAGGCGGGACTAATACTATAAAGCCACCAAGCCATCCTCGAAATCCTTTTGGTCGATTTTTTCGGCATCCAGGCAATCACCAGGTTCGGCAGGGTGGACCATAGCACCAGCGATACGGGCACACCGGCACCGCCGGTTGTTACCCTGGCCGTACAGCTTGTAAGGGATTTGAGGGACAACTGAGGGTATGTGCAGCAAAAGGTCACCATCGCCTTTATCGTAGAAGGAAAGAAGGGATGTAATTTCTAGATGTCGAAAATAGAATGGTCGTTATAGTCACCCTCTATATGTTGAAGCCCGTCCACATTACACCCTCATTCGCTTGCTGATCCAATAACCCCTCCATTATATCGAGAAAAAACAAATAGACTCTCCATCTTGGGCATCTAATCTGCAAACCAATGTCAATAAAGCTAAGCGAGCTGATGCCAAAACAGACTCGCTGTTTGAACTATTCAGAACCCACATGGATGTAGCCGGTAGGAGTGAGTCTAATAGTTTATTAAAGCGATAGAGTAGCTCAATATTAACAATCTTGAATCTATATACATTACCAACTTCGCTTATACACTATACTACACACTATGCTACGTCAAGTCAACCCATCCTCTAAAAACCTTCCCAGCGGCGTGTAACACTACCTCTCAATTTGACCCACCCACCCTACAGAGCCTTCGGTTTCCTTACAAACACGTTTTGCGACCATCCATCCTCCCCCACCATCTCCACTCGGACCAGCTCGTAGTTCCCCAGTCGCGGAAGGATCTTCGCCCAGAAGAGCCAATAGACGGCGCCGACGAAGAAGATGCCCACGGCGACGACGCAGTGCAGCCAGTACGGCAGGCTCTTGTACACGTTCTGGCCCGCGTCGGGTGGGACGAACGGGGCCAGGACGAGGAACAGGTTCGACAGCAGGAAGAAGAACGTGATGGGGAGCGTGGCCCGGAAGGGCGGGGCCCACTGCGGCGGGTTGCGGCCCTCGGAATAGGGCTTGAGATACAGCCGGATGAGAGCGATGGACACGAAAACGTTGATGACGGAGACAGGGTACGAGATGACGCTGCGGGTGGACTCAGGGTCAGTAGAGAGTTCAGGAGCTGCGGGACGGGAGGACACGTACTTGAGGATGAAGTTGTATGCGTCTCCGGGAGGAGGAGCCAGCATGATGCTCACAGACACCAACCAGTGCTCGAACAGCCCGGCCAAGGGGGCGTTGAAAGGCTTGTTGCTGGCGAAGAATTTTGAGAATGGAAGGATACCCTCGCGACCGATTTCCTGCACCACTGGCCGGGTCGTTAGCATGTCTTGCGTGGCTTGACTGGGAAGTGGAACTTACACCTCCCCTGGCAAAAAATGAGCGCTAGCACATTTCCAAATGCCGAGAGCGCAACGAACACGGACAAGGCGCGTTCCGCCTGCTCGCCCATGACGTTCCGGAAGAACGAAGCGGCCAAGATGCGGCCGGAGCTCACGATTTCGGCCTTGGGCACGGCGGCGAAATAAGCGATGTTGACGAACATATACAAGACCGAGACGAGGCCGAGGGCCGTCGGGAGGGCGAGTTTGAGCGTCTTGACTGGGTTCTTGGTTTCGGAGAGGGCGTAGTTTGCGTTGCTGTAGCCGCTCAGACTCCAGATGACGTTGTACAGTGCCGTGACGATGCCATACGCGCTGGCAGTGGTGCCCTCAAAGGCGTTCGTGAAGTTGTCCGGCTTCTCATCGATCTTCAGATGGCCAGCGAGTGCAACGAAGCCCGCCACGACAATCAGCAGCAGGATACCCAACTTGATGCATCCCAGCAGGTTCTGCAGCCGCACGCCCCATTTCAATGCACACCCGTGGATGAGAAAGGCGGAAGTCACACACGCCACTCCGACGCCTCTCTGATTCCACCTGTCCACTTCCACACCGGCCGCGTGCAGGATATACTCTCCGAACACGACCGAGTTGCTACCGGCCCAGCCCAGCAGCATCACATTGCTGGCGTACATGGCCGTCACCAGGAACCGGGGCCGCGTGAACACATACTCCAGGTAGTTCTTCTCGCCTCCGTTCCGGGGCATCCCAGTGCCGAACTCGAGGAAGACGAAAGCGCCGGCGAAGGCGATGACGATGCCGACGACCCAGATGAGGAGCGAGAGGCCTACGGAGCCGGAGAGCGCGACGATGCTGGACGGGGTGGCGAAGATGCCGGTGCCGACCATGCGGTTGAAGATGAGGAAGACGGCCGACCAGAAGCCGAGCTGGCGACGGTCGGCGCTGGTGATGTAGTGATCGCCCTCTGGGAGATGGATGTCAGTGCTGTTTCCATCTGAGTAGAAAACCACTGGGATCTTGTCACTTGGGAATGTACCAATATCGCCGCCAACGACGAGTGGATCATCTTTGCTAGCCGAGGCGATACTCCCTCGGCTGTATGTTCCTCCGCTTGTATTGGCATTCCTTTGTGCTGTGTCGGCCATCTCGAAAGATGTCGTTGAAGATCAGATAAATAATAATAAAAATCGCCGAAAACAAAGCGGTATTGAAATGTAACAATTTTTTTTAAAAAAAACCCCCCAGATTTCTCTCTTTGATATACAATTTTCTGAATCCCCCAAAAATACCACGCAAATTGCGTGATCGAACTAGATCGTCCCGACCCAAATGATGGTGCGCTTCAATGACGGTTGGTGCTGGAGAAAAGAGAATAGTAATCGAACTACGGGTTCTTCCCGTCGCACCGCGCCAACGCCGGTATTTATTCATTTTCCACGTTAAGAAATGGCGATGTCAAAAGAAAGATGGCGATACCACAAGGGAGATGTTCGCCATCCACGCCGCATGGTCTTGAACAAAAAAAGCTTCCTGTTGCTCGACGCTGTTACGTACCGGTATTTGGTTGTTCTATTTACGGATTGGTCCGAAGAGGGATTGCTCGGTTGAAATGGCGTGCCAGGGACGTGGACGGAGAGACCGATGGCTTTGGCCGCTTTGTAAGTCGTAGCGCTGGTTCGAATCGATAGCGGGTATGGATAAAGTCGAGTCTAATCTGTTTAGACGGTGGTCATCTCTTCCCTTCTGTGTAAATTCTGTGCAGCAGCATGGTGAGTCGAAGAGGAGACCGGCCGCTTGGCAACGGGGTGGAAGGATTCAACGCAAGGAGGTGAAAAAGTGAGTGGGGAGTAGAATAATTGGGGGTGTACATTAACGAAGAGGGTTATTGTGGAGGATGGGCAGGTGGGCAGATGGAAGAATTGATGGACTGATGTGAGGTAGAATAGAACAGAGTGTGAGTACAATGAGTGCCTAATCTTCTGCTTGATAGTCGTCGGCCACGACTCCGTGACTGAGGAACTGACTGGCAATGCGATTGCACGGGGAAAGCCTCTTTCGGTTCCGGCCAGGACTTGAAATACCCTCGATTCAACATGCTTCAATTCAATGTGTTGATCCAGGAATTCTCAGGCCAGTATTGGCGGTCGGCGGTCCGGACATCACGGCGCGATCGGTCATCCTTTCAACAACCTCACTCCCTTCTCACATCCTCGCTCCCTTCTCGCAGCCTCACTCCCTTCTCGCAACCCACTTTCCAATCCCAGGGTGACCATCTCCATTCAACACGGTTGTGTGATCGATTCCATTCCATTCAGTGCTTCTCGGTGCATTCAGTGCCTCTCGCTACATCCAGACTCGAACATGCCCCCCCAAACTCCGTAGATATACCTGCTGCCCATCCAAGATCAAAAACTGAAGTCGATACGTATGTAACGCCCTCCATGCTATGCACCGTGCCCCGATTACGTGGTATCAATCTCTCAGCCAAGCTCTCCGTTTCTCCTCTTTCTTCGCCCGGCGCTTTTCCTTGAACTGCTTCAACTCCGTTTTGGACAGCTTCTTCCCGCTGCGCTCGGCCTTCAGACTGCGGCCATCGTGGCTGTTGGCTGCGGCGTCGACGTCGAAGAATGCGTTCATCTGCCGCTTGCTCTTGTTCTCATCATTGAAGTTGTCGGGCGTCAAATCCGCAACTTGATATCTCCCCGTGAACCGATTGAAAGCAGCCGTGGCAGCGTACGACGCGGTAGGGTCGCCGGCTTGTGTGAGGCTCTGCGCAGTGGGCTGTTCCGGCTGCGCGTACCAGGCTGTCGGATCGTAGTCACCGTGAATCGCGGGATTGTAGCCTGTCGTCGTCGGCGGACTCGAAGCAGGAAGGTCTGTAGCAGGTAGGGGAACATCAACGCCCGGAGGACCCGGTTGCGCAACAGCCGCGTCGTCGGGAACTCGAGGATTCGTCCACTGCGTGGCGCCCGTGAAGCGATTGTAGAAGTAGAAGGCTTGCGCCGTCTCTTCCCACACCGGCGCCCATCCGTCGTCTTGCTCCGTCGGGCCTGGTGGGGGTTCTGCGGGGAGGGGCGGGACGTCTTCGTTGGGGAGAGGAGGGCCTTCTTGCGGTACGTCTGCGTTCGGTGTCGCATTGGGCGACCCATTCTTTCGTACCTCACCGTCACTGACCTCGCCTTCGTCCTCGCCGTCAGACTGTGAACCTGTAGATGCTGAATCCTGTCGGTCCTCCTCCGCTCTCTCTTCCCGACTATCATCTTTCGAAACGGGTGTCTTTACCTCCTCGCCCTCTGCCGCGACGGAAGCCATGTTGTGTTTCGATGATACGCCAGTACTCCGTGGTATCCAGACAAAGGAAATAGCAGAACCGGCTGTGGTGTTGTGGTACGTGAAGACAGTTGTAATCCGAAGTTGCAGTCGATTGAGAGTTAGCAGCGGATGAAAGTCGGAGACTTCATTGTAAAGATACCAAGACATAGGTCACATGATGATATCATCTGTACAGGAGACATGTCTCGAGAAAATGTACTAAAAATCTATTCCGAATACCTGGGCTGAAGACTCCACAGGAATGCGCAGGATAAAGATGGCAAGGAGCTGCAGATGGATGGTATTACAATTCTATAGCATTCTACGCTATTTACTAGCCGTAAATGCACCCTCCGCTCTCTCAATCGCCATTTTGGCCTTCAGGATCTGGGCGTCTTCTACCACCTCCGGCTTCTGTTCCTTCAAGACTCCACCCACAATCCCCTCTACAGCCCTGACACTCTTCCTCCCCTCCTCCCTGACTTCGCCCTCCCAGAACTTCCTTGCCGTCTCCCACTTCCCCTGCATCCTCCTCAGGCCCCAAACGATGCCAACCGCTGCGACACCGCCAGCTTCGTAGAGTGTAGTCGTGATGGAAGAGATGTACATCAATCCAGCGAACGCTGAGAAGAGAGATGACGTGGTGAGAGTTTGGAAGACCAATTTCTGGGCTAGTGCTTGCAGAGCAGGAACTGTCTCTTGTGCAAGATAGGCCCGGGCTACTGGGATCTGGAGAGGCCAGGGTCGGTCTCGAATCTTGCTCGGCATCGTATCCTTTGCTGGCCGGACAAGATCTCGCATCTTGGGGGGTGGAGATGCAGAGCCTAGTGTTGGCTCGACAGCAACCTCCTCGACAGCTTTGTATGCCCAGTTCTTGGGGCTCGCCTCCGTGTGCCTGAAGATGCCCGCTTGTGCAATGCACCCAGCGACAAAGATGATTTCCTTCTCGGCGTTGGTGAGGAAACGCTGATTCAGGATATCGGTTGATATCATGGAGACGTCGTCGACCCGCCAAAATAACTTCCACCACCCGAGCTTACGCCACCGCTGGCCATGGAATGCAATATCGAGGTCGTCTCTTAGCTCTGTGTGTGCGTTCTCCGCCCACCTGGAGAGTTCTTTTCGTAGAGCCGCCAGACGTGGTGATGGTACATGCTTGGACAGTGAGGTACCCAATTGGCGGGCCTCCTCTGCCTCGACCGCCAAAGATGCACCCTTCAAAACAGATTCCACCAGTTTTCGTAACGGGGCCTTCGTTTCTCCGTTGGGGGAAGCAGTCCCCGATTTAACCCACTCCAGGATTTCGGGGATACCGCTTGCGAACCAATTCTTCTCGTACAGAAGCGCATTTTCGACGCTTTGCCTAAATGACCGCAGAGCCTCGGAACCCAACGAGATATCCACCACCTGAAATGGGAGTGAGGCATGATTTGAAACGGGCAGATCCACCGTACTGGCAATGATCTCTCGATCAATATCAACAGGATAGTTCAGCACCGAAGCCACGCCCACAATCCCCTCCGACACAACCAACGACTTGTGCACAGGCGTAGTCACCGGCGTGTATCTCCCCGTACCCGAAGTTGGAATCTCCATGGTAGGAACCAACACAGCCTCCGCAAAGCCTGCCTCTCCGCTGCCTCTGGTAGGTGGGTCCATCTCCATCACCAGGATCTCCAGCTTGTGCCCATTGAGTGTCGGCGACGAGACATGTATCTCCTGTACCAATCTATTGCCCTGGAAGCTTGCGTCTGCGCCATCCTGTCCGACTTTCATGAATATCGGCCGGCCGCCGTGGTCACTGAGAAGGATCCGCTCCCATTCTTCTTCCGTCTTTAATGGATCTGCGACAAGTAGCCGTAGAAGCTCCTTCGCTTTCTGTAGCGATGTGCCTCCATCTGCGATGCCCAGTATCGCGATCCGGATTGTCTCTTGTCCTGCGCTTTGCTCTAGCCCTCGAAGGGCGAGCCGTAGCTTTGATACATTGACGTAGGGCGCGGCGTGTTTCTCGAGGTCACGGAGGGCTTCCTGGAGCTCCAGTCGAAGAGATTTAGACGAGGTACTCGAGGACTGATCAATTGATGTGGCGCTGGACTGCTGCCGAGCTTGAATGCGAGCACTCGCGTGTTGTACCCGAGGCCGTCTCGCTGGGCGTGGCAATGTCCTGGAGGCAGAGCATATTAGACATATTTGCTGCTTCCTGGGAGTAGCAGACGGTCGGTATAGATGCAATTGCCCAACTGCAGCCCGGGCGTGTCGCGGAGACATGGTGATGCTCCGAGAACAGAATATTTGGAATGGTGGACCTTGGATTAAGCTATTTGCTAGCGGCCCCGGATTTTCAGGCACGAATATCAACAACATCCGTCTGCTTTGCTCATATGAAGTATTCATTTCCATTTTATTTGAGATAGTCTGGCTTCACTACAATATACCCAAAGCATCATGTTATCTTTGATTGCCCCTTACTCTACTCTTTACTCAAACCCATCCCCCCAAATGCCCTATCCAGCTCATCCCCCACCCCGTTCTTCTCCACCACCGGCGCATTTCGTAGGCCTGATGCCTCAGCACTTGACACATCAACATCCATCAGATTCCCCTGCTCCTCTCCTGACCCGCCGGTAGGTTTTCTCTCGGGCTCCAGGATCCTCGAGTCGCTGTCCAGCCATCCCGGCGCCACTCTCCTCTTCTCCGCCAGGTCCCTTGCGGCAATATACTCTTCCCATTGCCTCAACTCCCGGTCAGCATCGTCTTGGACCTTCTGGATGTATGCCTGCAGAGCCTTGCATGAGGCGACAATCTCGTCTGGATGGGCTGCATGGCCGGAGGAAGAGACGACGTATTGGGCCTTGTCTTCGCCGGAGGGAGGTCCAGTGGATGCCGGGGGGAGGGAAGATGGGAGAGTCTGGTAGGTGTATGGGAGGCTTGTTGCTGCCGGGAGAGAGACGAATGGGGAGACGGTCAAGGGCACCTGTGCCAGCAGCGGGTGGGTTCCTGGGTGTTTGTTAGATAGATGCTTGGGGGTGAAGGGGGATAGTTAACTCACGGTTGTCATGCATGATGGGTGTTCTCTGTTGGAAGTTTTTAGGAAAGGAAGCTGAGTTCAGTCTGGGAAGCAATATAAACCGTAGAGCCCAAGGGTGCAATGCCTGTCTCTACGCCTGTCGTCTGTCTGTTCCGTCTGCCTCTCTGCTTTCTCTGCTTGCTCTGTTTCTCTTGCTTTGCTTATCCCGCTGTGCTTATCCCACTCTGCTTATCCCGTCTTGCTTATCCCGCTCTCCTTATCCCGCTCTGCTTATCCCGCTCTGCCTCTCTTGTGTGGCGTTACACAGCAGTTCGGTAATTCTAAGGACATTCCCGAATTATCGGGCCCATCACTCGTCAATAACAACTGATTGCTGTTGATTTGGTCGTCAGATCGTCTCGGTAGGTGGTGAAGTTGTTCATTCACTTGTGCCTTTTGTTGTTTTGTTGCCAGTTCCAATGCTAGGATATTTTTTCCTACGCTATCTTCCGCCTTCCGCCCCGCCCCGTCCCGCCCCGCTGCCTGTCCCATCCCGCCGCTTGTCCCACCATAGCCAAGCCTACGCTAGTCGAGCTTAGATCCACTTCATCCCCGAGCCTCACTGGTCATCGTCCCGCTCAACTCAATATCCAACTCAACCTCGACCTCACGCCACCTAACCGCCAACGAGAATATCACCAGTTTCACCCTCGTCGCCGCCGACCTCGAGCGCTGGAGACCTCGAGCGCTGCATTCACCAAGACGAAGTCAACAACTGTCGCACTATTTTCGTGCACTGACCAAATCCATCGAGACCATCCACTGCGCATGTGCCTCACGATATCCTGCCCTGACCTGCACACAAACAAGCCCCGACCCCTGAATACAACATTCGACGACAGGACGCGTCTCTAGATCACCACACAGCTGCTGTCGAGGCTCGAGAAATAACATAACAAGTTCACCAGCGCCCGCCCGAAGCCGCAGCCATGGACGGCGAGGAGCAGCGAGGCTCGAACCTGACTGGGAGTGATCCAGCTCATCTCGATAACGCTGTAAGGGCCATCCAGACCAAGAAGCCTATCCCAACAATCGACTTCACCCTGCACACAATGGAAGATGGCTCCCAGGTCAGCACCATGGAGAGAGTCTGCAAAGGTAGTTAGCGAGCTTGTGTGCCCCTATTCCCACGACCCCGCCGACCCCTCCTATCCCACGTCACCAAAATATGTCTAACGTACCCTCTATCAGATGTGCAAGCGCCTGCGATGCACCCTCCTACCAACGAGCAATTCTTCTCCCCTCAAGATCCCTCCAAGCCCAATCTGGCCTTCTTGAAGCAACATTTCTATCGCGAAGGACGTCTGACCGAGGAGCAAGCCCTGTATATTCTCGAGGAAGGTGGCAAGATCTTGAAGCAGGAGCCCAATTTGCTGGAGATGGATGCGCCCATCACTGTCTGCGGGGATGTACATGGCCAGTACTACGATCTGATGAAGCTGTTTGAGGTCGGTGGCGACCCGGCGGAGACGAGATACCTGTTCCTTGGCGACTACGTTGATCGCGGCTACTTCAGTATCGAATGCGTGCTGTACCTATGGTCGTTGAAGATCTGGTACCCGAATACGCTGTGGCTCCTCCGTGGAAACCATGAGTGCAGACATCTGACTGATTACTTTACTTTCAAGCTCGAATGCAAGCACAAGTATTCCGAGAAGGTCTACGATGCGTGCATGGAGTCCTTCTGCGCTCTCCCTCTCGCGGCGGTGATGAACAAGCAATTCTTGTGCATTCACGGTGGCTTGAGTCCAGAACTGCATACCTTGGACGATCTCAAATCGGTAGGTACGCCCCATCCTCTGGCGACATTTGCTCACATCCCTAGATTGATCGATTCCGGGAACCCCCGACACACGGATTGATGTGCGATATCCTCTGGGCTGATCCCTTGGAAGAGTTCGGCCAGGAGAAGACGTCCGAGTACTTTGTACACAACCATGTCCGAGGCTGCTCGTACTTCTTCTCATACCCGGCCGCATGCAATTTCCTCGAGAAGAACAACCTCCTGTCCGTGATTCGCGCGCACGAGGCCCAGGATGCCGGTTACCGCATGTACAGAAAGACTCGGACGACCGGATTTCCCAGCGTCATGACCATCTTCTCCGCTCCCAACTACCTCGATGTGTACAACAACAAAGCCGCCGTCCTCAAGTACGAGAACAATGTCATGAACATCCGACAGTTCAACTGCACCCCTCATCCGTACTGGCTTCCCAACTTCATGGACGTGTTCACGTGGTCTCTGCCGTTCGTCGGAGAGAAGATCACGGACATGTTGATCGCCATCTTGAGCATCTGCCCCGAGGACGAGCTTAGGGATGACGCTACACCATCCACCGTCTCCCCAGGCCCGGTGTCGCCGCCCATCAACACCTTGGACCCCGATTCGATCGAGTACAAGAGACGAGCCATCAAGAACAAGATCCTCGCCATTGGTCGTCTCTCCCGAGTCTTCCAAGTCCTGCGAGAAGAGTCCGAGAGTGTTACCGAGTTGAAGACGGCATCTGGAGGTAGGCTGCCTGCCGGTACCTTGATGCTCGGTGCGGAGGGGATCAAGAATGCCATCAGCACGTTTGAAGATGCACGCAAGGTCGACCTGCAGAACGAGAGGTTGCCACCCAGTCACGAAGAGGTCCAGAGACAGCTCGAGGAGAGTCGGGCACAGGCGTTAGAGAAAGCCAAGGAGGCGGCGGATAATGACAAGGGGCTACAGGCACTGTCCAGGCGTCTCAGCACGTAAGGCAACCCATCCTTCGCTGTGGGGACCGATGGCTGACGAAGCAGTGATCGGAAACGAGCCAAGTAGCGGGTGAGCCGCCCAGTGAGGCGTGATATCGTTGATGCGGCGGGAGCGTGATGACAGATAGTGATGATTGCGAAGCCAAATGGTTGGCCACAGATAGGCTCAGCCCCCGGTGTTTTGCGGGATGTTGGTTTGGCAATCGAAGATAATGTGATCTTGAAGTCTAGATGTTTTGAAGCACGTGTATACCCTGAACGCCAAGCCCTACAAGTCAACAATACCTCGGTGGATCCGACCGGCCGAGTCCATTCCGCCGCATCTTTTCAATCTTTGTGGTTACTGATTTGCTACTGTGTAGTCCGTTCGTATGATCATATGGAAGCTTCGCCTCTTGACTTAATCTTTGGACGTAAAGGATTTTGTACTTGGCTCTATTCTCTCAGTTCCTGGGATGTAGATGTACCGGTTGCAGAATCATTAATTGAGGATGAATAATGTAATGATCTATTGCTTATCAGTTACGCTGACGAAAGTTAGAATCCCCCTTCTGTTTGGGTGGAGGGCAAAGTAATTGAAAATTAGCGCGGCATCCAGGTAGAGGATGGAAATTTTAGAGAGGAAGCAGAAGTAGAGCCAAGCAGAGCTCCTTTGTTCCCAATTTATATTTACCTATGCTGATGTTAAAAGTTTTTTTTTTCTTTTCTTTTTTTCTTTTTTTCTTTTGCCTCTTGTAAAATGATGATTCTCGGCGCTGGTCGATTAATTGATTGGTTGATTCGATTCCTACGTATTGTAATCTGATGTAATATAATATGATACAATATAATATACTATAATATAGTGAGATGAACTTCATAGCCACGAGAAGTAAAGAAGAAAAGAAGAAAAAGAGAAGAGAAGAGAACCAAAGATCTAGCGAGATGTCCTTACGAGATACAGAGCACACCATCTCACCTCCTACCTTGTACTTGGTACCGGTAATCGTTCGACTACCCTAAACCTCATCCGAAAGAACTGACCCCACCTGACTTGCTAGCAATACCCAAGTACCGGTCGCAAATCGGCACCACCAAGGAAGGCCGGACAGCACAATCTGCCACCTTTCGTAACAGATAGTAGTCGAAGATCAACCAACTAACTATCACATCGTGATGGTTTCTGTATTGGAGGATGCAGCGTGTTGAGTTTAGTATCACCTGACTAAGTAACTAATCAAATCTTGATTGTGAATTGTTGTTCTTTTTAATTGTGATAGGTTAGAGTAGTAGAATTGGGACTTTTGATACCTACCTGCATGTGTGTGTACCGGTACTTTTCGACCTTGGGTACTGATGCGTATGGAGAGATGAGAGTTGCCGTGGAGATATTAGATAGTGGATATTAGATACTAGATACTAGATACTAGATACTAGATACTAGATACTAGATACTAGATACTAGATACTAGATACTAGATACTAGATACTAGATACTAGATAGATAGAATAAGCGAAGAACAGCGAAAAAGCGGACTTCTATACCTCTCTGAACCTAGGTACCTATCTGAACCTCGTTAGAAGGATGCGTGTGTCACTACGGTACCTACCGTAGTAACTGCTGTTGAATAACCAATACTTCTTTCGAGTGATAAACTAAGCTAGATTATTCATTTTCGATCCACAAGACCCTTTTTTACCTTCTCTTTTCTTCTCTTTCTTTTCTCAATTGAGGTTATAATTCTCACGATATTCGAAATAGAGTAATAAGAATGAGATTATTTCAGACACAGTTTCTACGCTACATCTTTACTACATTGTAATATATCCAGTCACTACAAATGAATGCATGGATGCATTTTACATTTCTTAATTCACGTTTGTGAAAGCGGAGTTTTCGAAGCACGTAAATTTTTTATTTTCTTGCTTATTTATATCGGTAGGTGGTACCTATACCGTTCGGTACTGTCCCGCCTTGCCGACTTGCGACAGCAAGTTTGGTCAATTCTTCCGAATCACATCGTAGTACTATGATAGGGTGGGTAACCGACGACTAATTAATTAAAAGAGAAAACCCCATCAAAAAACCAGAAACGCATTCACCTCTGCATCTGCATCTGCACCTGCGCCTGCGTATAGGTACCTAGGTACTACGTAAATTCCCGATTCGCGCTTCCAAGTTCTAACTAACCAACGTTACTTGTATAACGAGCGAAGTGACCGATCCGATACCGTATCACTCACGTCTTTTCGTCACCCCTCTCCCTCTCCCCCTCCCCCTTCCTTACCCCTCCCCCTTCCCCGGTCCTGAAACCCCAGTTCACTTTATCCTTCTCGGGTTCGTTCTTGTTTGGTTCGGAGGAGATGTCGGAAGCTAAGGAGGAGGAGCATGCTGGTGGGTGGTAGGTGCGCAGGCGTGTCGGCGTGTAGGCGTGTAGGCGTGTAGGCGTGTATATACCTATGTTTAGACCTATGTATATATATGTATATGTATATGTATATGTATATGTATGTATGTATGTATGTATCGCTCACTCACTCACTCACTCGATTAAATACCTACCTACCCTACCTACTTCACCGCCCACCCGACACCAGCTCTTCGCCTCACAGTCACAGAGCAGAAAGAGGGGCCTTGAGAAGAAGCAAATAAACAACTAACAACTAATTAACTAACTAACTAACTAACTGACTAACTAACTAACTTACTAGACCTGTTATCTAAGACAAGGAATATATATGTATATCTACAGTAGAAAAATAACCCTGTTTCTGTATATACTACTATATGTTGTTCATACGACTACCACAGTACTATCTGGGGGGGGGGCTTGTTGATAGGTAGTAGTACCCATGTAAATAGTAGGGCTGGGAACCCCCCGCTAACCTCTCTAAGCTAACCTCTTTCACCCCCCGACCCCTTACCCCCTACCCCCTACCCCCTACCTCCAGCTCTCCACATTCGGTACTACCCGTAGCACGCCATTCGAAGGAACGGAAGGAAGTGAGGTCACAGAAGGGGGGGGGGGAAGGGAGCTGGGAAAGCAATGGATGGGCAGCGTGGAGTGAAAAGTAGAGAAGTGAATTGAATTGAACTGAATTGAACTGAAAAGAATTGAATGGAATTAGGATTTTATAAAACAAAATACTAGTAACATCCGCGCTTGCTTTCACCTCGCTAGCCTAGAGCGTAGAGCCTAGAGCCTAGAGCCTATAGCCTAGAGCCTATAGCCTACAGCCCCTAGTCGATAGTCCCTAGTAAAACAGGATAGATCGCAAACAAGCAAACAGGCAAGCAAAGCAAGCAAAGCAAGCAAAGCCAGGCCTGAGATGAGAAACATGGATCCACTAATTAACGGTCTCTTGCTGATGATCGGAACCTGTGTTGGTCGTTCCCGTGGATGGAATGAAAGCCTACTCGCCCGCCTCCCCCCCCCCCCCTCCTAGGCTTCTCCTGTCACGGTGGAGGTAATCGGCGAGGTGATACAGAGCAGCAGAGGTGAAATGAAGCGAAGAGGCAAGAAAGCCCTGGCATGACGACAACTGCCTGCAGAGTCCACAGTTACCAGTAAGAAGAAAGCAGGGAATCCTTCCGCGTCGATCGATCTACCGGTATCCTTACAAAGCCTGCGCTTCCATCGTCAATAATCGTCAATACCTCTTTCCACTGTCCCCTCTCATCATCTTCCAGAAGCGCTTTCCTCATCATCACCCGCATCCGATTCTTCTCCTCCGGCGGCAACCGAAACCCGCAGACCCAGAATCATGGACAGGCATCACCGTCACCACCGCCCCGAGATGCCCCTTCCCCTTCCCCTTCCCCTTCCCCCGCCCCAACATCAACCCCCCGGCCCAACCTCCGCCCCAGCAGACGTCGCCGCAAGCCTCGGTGTCGGCCGCGGAGGCAGAGACGGACAGAGAACCAGACCCAGCGGACCCAGCGAACCCAGCGAGAACGCGGCGCTCAGCAGGCAGATCTGGGAGGTCGAGGAGAGGATGGAGCTGGAGCTGCGCGACTGGATCCTGGGAAGCAGCGGGAACGCCGGGAGCGCGATCGGCTCGGCTAGCGGTGACGGGGGCCTGTCGTTGTCGCGGAAGCCAGGGATGGGGATCCGGACGGAGCTTGACCGAGGTGCGTTTTTTCGTTGGTGTTTTCATTCTCACCTTGCTTGACTTGCGGGGATTTTTTCGTTTTCCCTTTGTCGCGCTCGCTCGCTTGGTTGCTTTCGCAGCTGGCGAGATGGGGGGAGGGTTGGATGGTGTTCTCCCCGGGGATAAGTATGCGGTGCTCGCCTGCATCTAGACGCCTTGGGATTCCTGAGAAAAAATGGGGATGTCTGTGTACCAAGAACCCCAAACCTTCCCCTGTGGCGAGTATGAGGTGCTTGCACGTGTTCTGTTTTGCGTCAATCTTCGTTCACCAAGCTTAGCTTCTGGTGTGGCTGCTGGCTGCGGCTGGAGTACGACGAAGGAAGTGAGGGAACCGAGAGAGTTGTAACTGATCTGGTCTGCCCCGGACCCATTAGCCCTCCTTCGAGCAGCACGCTCGCAACTCCTCTCCCCGCAACACGCCACCACCACCGCCACCATGGACCCCTTGGACCACCAGCACGGCGAGTATTACCCTCCCCTCCCCAACACCGAATACCCCCCCGATCCCTACTATGCACCTTTCGCCTCCCCCTCCACTTCGATCCAACAGCAGCAGCAGCAACAGCAGCAGCAACAACTGCAGCAACACAACCGAACCCCCGGCTTCGTCCCCATCTACACCCAACACCACGGCACCCCCTCTCCCCCATCACCCCCTTGACCCCCCTCGCCCAGCAATATCCCCCGTACCCGCACCCCGCATCTTCGTCCAGCTCCCCGCAACCCCTGAATCAATACCCGACGTCCGACGGCGGCGACGCGGAAGCGGAAGCGGAACTCAAGCGGATGAGGAACACGGCCGCCAGCGCCCGCTTCCGAGCCAAGAAGAAGCAGCGGGAGCAGACGCTGGAGATGCAGGCGCGGGAAAAGAAGGAGGCGCTCGAGAAGCTGGAGAGTAGAATTCGGGAGCTTGAGCAAGAGAATCGGTTCTTGAAGGGCTTGATCATGGGCCCGAAGGCGGAGGAACTCGAGGTATGTTCGTTCTGTACTGAAGAGGAGAGAGAGAGAGAGAAGAGAGGGGGGAGCCTGCTGGGGCAAAGTGGAGAGCAGTGGCAAGGGGGATCTGAGAGAGATGGCGAGTGAGGCTGACTGTCGATGATAGGAACTGAAGAGGCAGAGAGATGAGGCTATTGAGAGCGATAGGAAAAGTCTTGAACATAAGGATGGAGTGGGAACGGATTAAGCGACAACAGCAGAGGTGACGGAGGGGGGGGGGGGGCCAAGAAGCGTGGGGGGGGAAGCGTGGGGGGAAGCGTGGGGGAAGCGAGGGCAGGAAGCGGAGGGAAAGTACAGCACTTGTTGTTGACGTCTGGCCGTAGCTTGCATACATAAAAAGTATTGTCTTCGTGGGATATCGGAACAGAAGGGACGGCGCGAAAGGCGAAACGAGAACCCGGAACGACAGGGGGATTTTGATAGTTTCCGGCGTTTTAAAATAAAAGAAAAACGTACCTGGGTATACCAGCTGACCGGATCCGTCCGGACTCTACCCTCCCATTTCTGACTCCAACTCCGATGCCGCCCCCAGCCCATAGCCGAGCCCCTATTCCCCTACTCATCGCCCTATTCCTCGCTTAGTGCATTTTCCCTTCGAAGCCTTCCAAGATCCTTCCAAACATGGTGCACATTCTCCAACAGCCCATCCGTCGCAACGCCAAACTCGCTTTGGGTACTTGCTCGACGCAGTGCTGATTCCCGCCTCCCCTCCTCAACTTCGCAAATGCCCAGCACACCATGCCCCCGGTAAACAGACACACGGCAATCTCATAACTGCTGTCGGCTGCAATGCCGTTGTTGACACAGTGATGACACAGCGCAAGCATTTCATACACTTGTCTCATCGTGCCTTCTGCGATCCCGCTATTCGCCCAAAACTTGAGGTTCTCCTCTGCGAAATTCCCGTCGTTCTTGTTCACGCTGCGCCCGGCCACGAGGTGCATGTCGCTGAGACTCACGTCCAGACTGACATAGCCGAGATAGTGCAGGAGAGAGGCAGCACAACTGGTGGCGGGTGTTTTGTAGCACTCGGCAAAAGAATCGAGGCCGTCAATCAGCCACTTCCGCCGCTCACGCAGGCCGTCTCCCATGTCGTTTGCGGAGTTGCCAAAGGTGGCCATCAAGCCGGTGGGGTTGAGCATAGAGGTCGATTGACGCCATTCGAAGATGTGCGTGTGCAGGGCGTACATCAAGACTATCTTGCCGAACTCGCCGGCGCGTACGACGGCCGGAGCAGGTTTGATCCATTTGCGGAGGAGACAGCAGTTGAGGGCGTGGAGGTAGTATCTGGCATTGTTAGCAGGAAAAAAAAAAGTGGAGCGAGGAGGGCATGTACGTGGACGGTGGCATGTCCGGAGGCCCAACGAGCATTTTCCATGTTTGAAAATCGTGGGCTTCCCACAGGTCTTCAGAACAGGGGAAAACGCAGTTCGTAGTCTCGGCTTTGCTGACGTAGGGCTGGTTGTTGAAGAGGGCTGGGTATTGGCAATCATAGATCTGCAACGTTAGCAGAAGCTCGGAGATCAGGTGGGTACTTACATATATCGACAAGCCCAGTCGCTTCCGCCTCTCGGTCTCGATCCATGCCAACCACACGGCCTCTATCCGTGGTCTACCCGGACGTCGATACGGCTCGGCATCGACTCTGGCAACCGGCCGATTGTCCAGGAGTCGACATCTTCTGGCTGCAGTCACAAGGATTCCACGCCCTCCTTCTGCAAACTCGTAGGAATGCTTGCTCCCACTCCATGTGCCCACCAAACACAGGAGGAAGTATGTGAAAATGTTGTCGATGTTCCGAAGCTAAACTTGCCGTAAGCGAATGATACAACCTCGGTAGAATACCGTACCCATGCCTTGTCAATCTCTTGCTTTCGAGTGCAAGCGATTCTCAGATGCTCGTGAAACAGGCGGGAAAACCGGCCACGATCTGCATCCGAGTGGCTGGAGCCTAGGAACATCATCGCAACTAGCATCAGAGGCGGTGAATTGTAGATGTCAAATGTCGGAAGGTGGAGAACCGGGTACCTGGGCTGTATGTAGCGAATATAGAGACGCAGAAAATAGTCCAACGCCTCCGCAGGTGGAAACACGGCATCGCCAATCTCCGGCTGGGAACTCTCGTTCCGAAGAGTACTCTCGTTAAGATTGTCCAGCAGATTGTTCCGGAGTGAATCCGTGACATTATGCATTGGCCGTATCGTGGCTGCCGACAGGCCGCTGCACATAGCTTCGTCTATGACCGACCTCCACGAGATCTGCCGGTCCTGCATGGGAGTGACCCTGGGGGCGCGTTCCAACGCAGCCGGCCTTTCGACCTTGTCTGGCCAGTCAGTGACGTCCTCGTCCTCGCCTTCTGCGTCCTCGGCTTCGCTACCAGGCGGCTGCTCGTACTGTGGCTGCATCTGCTGATAACCAAACGAGGCGTCTCCGGAATCATCATATGCGCCCGGCATATCCTGTTCAGTTAGGTAGCTTGGCGAGTGCTCTGAGGAGAGGTAATCTAACGTCCAGGACATGTCGGCATCGTAGGATCCCATGTACATGTTCGTCTGCTCACCGAAGCGCATGAAACCATCCCACATCGATGGGCTGATGGATTCCACGGGCGTGGAGGAGAAGCTATCCTGGGGTGCCAAAGCCGCCTCCATCAGATTTGTCAATCCTTGGGCCGTCGCTTGAAGGGACCGCGCATCTGGTGCCGGAATGGGCTGTAGGGGATGCCTATATCCATCCTGATGAAGGAAATTCCGCGGGTCGTGGACGCCTCGAAGGGGCGTGTGCTGGTGTTGGGGCTGATTCTGATGCTGATACATGGTACTGGCCGCCGGAGACGAGCTCGTGTACGACGAGCCGCTAGGGGAAGCCGGGCTCGGCTCGTCTCGACGAGCCAGGTCCCGGAGGCTGCTCCGACCGGGAGAAGAAGCCGCGGGTTCGGACTTGGGCGTTTGGGACTCGCCCCGCGGGCCATGGATGCGGCGGTGCCGGTTCAAGAGGTCGCTGCGGGTGAAGCGCTTCTTGCATACCACGCAGGGGAACTTGCCGAAATTCTCATCTGGTATTCTTATTAGCACGGTTCTCGCCTCCAACACTCGCGTCCGGGATGTAGGTATGCAGTTAGCATATGCATATATATACATATAAATACACATACGTGATATAAAGTAAATCCACTGCCACGTTCACTTCACTTACGGTTCGCCTGATGCCTCGTCAGATTCTCAATCCGGCTGAACGTCTTGGGGCACTTGGGACACTGGAACCGCGACCCGCTGAGACCAGGCGGCGATGACAGCAGCGGTCTGGGCTTGCACTCCCGCTCCTCCGTCCCATGGACAGCATTTCTCTTCCCCGAGCGTTTGGAGACGGCAGTTTCAGCAGCAGGGAGCGGCCTGCCCTCGGGCGCTGCTGCTGGGTCGGCTGAACCACCAGTTCCGGGTGCAGAGACGCTGCTCACGTCCGTTGATATCTGATCCATGATCTTGAATGAATTTATCGGTCGACGTTGGGCTGGTGGACGTTGAAGTGGACGATGAAGTGGACGTTGAGGTGGACGTTGAACTAGCTCAAAATATATGTGGATCCGAATGTGTTGTCCCACGCCAAATTTAACCTTAAGTTTAAAGTTTAGCGCTAGCCTATGTCGGGATATTTCTGACCCCCTCCTCCACCCCCTCTGCCACCCCCTTTCCCCTGTCCACTTCTCCTCTTTTATACTTTTTCATACCTCTCTCATACCTGTTTCTTAAATCCTCTATACCTCCCTTATAATTTCTCCATCTTGAAACTGTCCGCAGCAAAACATATAAATCTTAAGATGCAATTAGCCAAATGGTTAGAAAACAGACGTCCAATCAGGGTATATCTTTCACAATACCAACGAGGCAGCCTGCCGTTTTGTAGAGCTCATTATGTGAAGCTCATCCTGAGATTGTCGTAGCGAACAAGTCCCCGGCATTGATATTGAAAGTGGATGAGGTTAAAAGTACGATACATATTTCAGGTACCACCAGTGACAGAGGACCAGTGACATGCCGGTCGAAACAATGCTCTAAAAAGACTGCTCTGTGCGGTTTCTTTCTGGTATATCTATTCCACCACGATATCGATATCGACATCTATAGTCACATTACCCACCACCCACCCGCAATCCCCGAGCCCACTCATGATCCCGCCTCCCATACAGCCCAACAGCTACTCGAAGTCCGCATCAACGCTCTCAAAATGATCAAAGAAGCCTTTGAACAGCTTGACCCCGAGACCCGGATCTTGGGATCCTACCGTAGCACGGATACTGTGCATGCTCAGTTGAGCTATACCGGCATCGATGGCCCTAACACCCATGGCCGAGCTGAGCATGGGCCCAACGGTGCCGCCACTTCGCGAATCGTTTCGGATCTGGAAAACTTGAAGCTTGCTACCACTCTTCTCGGCGACCTGGGTCAGGAGAGCCGTCGAGACCGAGTCGGTCGTCATGTGTCCATTCGAGTCGGCGGCAATTGCCAGACCGACATTCAGTCTTGGCGCGTGGCCCTCGAGGTACGAGCCCAGGAAATTGGGGTTGACGGCATGTGTGACGTCCGCGGAGATGAGAAAGGAGTTGGCGTAAGTCTGAGAGAGAACGTTTGCGCTACAGCCAGATGGGGAGAAGGCTTCGGCGATGCGCTCAACTACACCGGGGAGGAAGTTCGACTTGGCGCCTTGACGGAGTTGGGATCCGATCTCCTCATCGTCAAAGACACCGACAAGCTTAACAATCCCATCTGTCTCAGATGTAGGAGCTGAAGCGGATGCCAGGAGGCCTTCAATTGCGGCCCATGAGCAGATCTTGTCGTCGATGCGGCCACCGAAGATGAATTCCTTCTCGAGACCGCCGGTTTGAGCAGGTTGGGTATCGTATAGCTCCAGCTCCCAATTGACAATTGACGAATAGTCCTGAATGCCCAGCTCTCCAGCGATGGCTCGGACAAGCTTCGGTGGCTGCGTGGCAGTAAATGCACCCTCACCACCCAGTGTCTGGTTCTTAAACTCCTCGGCAGATGAACCATCGGAGCTGTCAAGACCAATGATGGGGACGGCCTGGGTCTCAGCATTGTTTGAACCCAGCATGCCCACACCGAAGTGAGGTGCCAGGGTAGGAATTCTTGCGATGGGCCAGCCCAACTTGACCAGCTTTATATTAATCTTCCCCGTGCTGGGATCTTTGACCAGAACTCTTCCTCCAATCCCAAGGTCTCTATCCCACCAAGTGGTATTTAAACCTCCAGCGTACGGCGCCACACCAAGCTGCAGATAGCCGGCGGATGTTTTCTTGTTACTCACAGGCTTCAGTCGTGCAGTCAATGCATCGACGTGCCCGGCAACCATCGCGACTCCATTACCTGACTTGTATCCACCGCCAACAGAGAAGGCGATCAACGAGCTTCCGTTTCTCGTGATAAAGTACTGGCCACCCGCTTCCAATTCTTCGGTCCAGGTCTTGCGCTCGGATAGCTAGCCCACATTAGCATAGTCCCATATACATATAGCCACACAAACCTTGGTGAACCCGGCCTTCTCCAGCTTCTCCTCAAAGTAATTCACTGCATGGAACACGGTAGGATTCTCCGTCAAGAAGTCGCAGAAAGGCTGGCAATAAGCCTCCGGACTCTTGAGAGTGCTCCCCTCCGCCAGCAGCCCATTCGATATCAGGCTCCTCCCCGGAACGCGTCGACTCTCGTTGAACTTCTCAAACAAGCTCTTAAAGTCCGGATCCAGCCTCAAGGTATCCTCCAGGGTTGGCTGCCCATTCGACATGTGTCTGATCCTCTTCAGCTTATGCTCGGCAGCACGTCTGCAACGCTGCATCACCTCTTCTATGTTCTCATCCCGCGGTGGCTGATCCACGGCCTCGGACACGGAGCCCCAACGAACCGTTGGTTTCGTGGCCTGGGCAACTCCAGCGGCCTCGTCCGCCTTGGTGTAATGCATTGTTTCCATGCCGCTGCTGCCCCTTCCTAGAGAGGGAATCCCAAAATATGCGAGAACAGCTTCGGCCTCTGCGAGGTGTCCATGGTTTGTGCGCGTTCTATCTTCGCGTTCACGGGCTGTGAGCACTTGGTCATCTTCGACGCGGTTTCGGAGGGCCGAAGTCGAGCGGCTGCCGCGCAGGGTGTTCTTGACCATGATGAAGATTAGGGGGGGGTTTTTGTACTTGGGTGTATTGTGTATTGGGTGATGGTGTTTGGGTTTTGAGGTTTAGAAGAGGTTTGTAATACGTAGTATGAGTATGGATTTGGCAAGAAAGGAGAAGGAGGAAGAGGAGTCACTGGGTATGCCAAGTTTCAGCCTCGCGTGAGCTTGAAGTTAGTGGATATGACTTGGCGCTTACTAATATCACTTACTAATTCACTTATAAAGGTGTCATGCATGTTGTCCGATGCCGGACATACGTTTAGCCGAAGGCGGAGTTCTCGCTTATCTGGTTTTTGGTACTAAACGCTATCAAAAAAGATAGCACCATCCTTTTGCTACTCAAGAACACAATGTCTGGATATCCAGATATTGTATTTAATATCCAGACGATATTCTCGGCAGTCTTGTTCACATAGTTTATCAACCGCTTCTCTTGAAAGTTACCATATGATGAAGACAATCGGAAAAAATTCAATCGCCAAGCTGTAATCGTAAAATCCCCTCGCGATCTTGCAGTAACCCGACTGTGTGGAAGCGGAGACTAATGGTGGGGGTAAAGACTTGGCATCAAACCTTCTCTCAACCTCGATCTGAAATTTTGCTCAATTGATCCAATCCTCCATATTAGAAATATACGAATACAATCTCCAACTCGATATCAACAGAAGAAAAGCATAACCCCCTCGAAAATGGCCAAGCCTCGCCTTCCTACCAAAACCGACTTCCCCTCCAACCTCACCATCGACATCACCCCCCCACCACAATCCACTCCCCCCCTCAACATCCTCCTTCTCCTCCACGGCCTCGGCGACACCCACACCCCCTTCACGCGCCTCGCGGCCCAGCTCCAGCTCCCCTCCACAGCCTGCATCTCCCTCCGCGGCCCGCACCCCATCCCGGCCATCTTCACCGGCAGCGAGACGCCGAGTTTCCACTGGGGCGACGACGTGCTCGTCGACGAGCGCAAGGGCGAGATTGAGCTCGACGCGGGCTTCGCCACAACCGCCAGGCTACTGGAACAGGTGGTCGAGGGCTTGACGACGAGGTGCGGCTTTCCCGAGCGGGGGCTGCTGTTTCTGGGCTTCGGACAGGGGGCCATGGCTGCCCTCTCCTTTCTCTCATCGCAGTCCCCCGAAAAGGAGTTTGGAGGTGTTGTTTCTATCGGCGGTCGTCTTCCCTCTTCGGCTTCTTCGGCTTCTTCTTCGACTGCCAGAAAGGCCAAGACCCCAGTGCTGTTGCTCGGAGGTAGCGGGAGCGCGGAGGTCACGAGGAGCGCGGTTGATGCAGTCAAAGCGCGATTTGGCGAGGTAGAATATGTTAAATGGGCCAAGAGAGAGGACTCCATGCCAGGGAGTAGGGAGGAGATGTTACCTATCATGAAGTTCTTTGCTCGGAGGTTGAGGAGCAGGGCCGGTGTGCCAGAGGGGGCGGTCGAGATTTAGCAGTATGGAAGGGAATTGGACGACGAGCGGTTGAATGGCTGAGGCGTTTTGAATTGGAGTCTGGCGTTTCGCATCTGGATCGATGCATTGTGTTGCGTGGATCGGAGTTCACGGGGGCGTCTACGAGCAAAGCAGTATATCCGTTTGCCAGGCTTTGGTGTTGACAGACTGACAGCATGCTAGTTTGCATTTTATAAAGCGTCATCTGCTTTGAAAATAGCCACGAACGACCAGATCACATACCTAGATGCCCAAAGTCCTCACACTGGCGTGTCGTCGACTGTGGCATCGTCCCCAGCATCCTGCATCTCAACATCTACCGCCTCCTCGTCCTTCACTCCACAACTCTCCACGTCAGCCTTTGCAGCTGTGGTTTTATCCTTCATAGCCTGCCTCTCTATCCTCTTCTGCTGCTTCCTGCTCATCCCGATAACCTCCCCGTCGACATTCTCGCCCTCCTTTCTAACCTGGACTTTGTACTTCTCACTCGCCAACCTTTCATCCTCTTCACTCCACTCCCTCGGCAAGATCGCAAAGACCAAGTAGCTCGTATGCGTCTTCACCTCCGGTTCCGTTTTATGCACCAGCAGCCCTTCCTTGTAAGTCTTCTTCTCGATCAAGCTCTCCATGATTTTCGCACGAGTGTTGGGGTTTTCTTTACTCTTCTTTGCAGTCTCGACCTTTTCCCCGTTCTCGTGGAAAGACTTGTGTATTCCTTCAACCTCCTTGAGGCGGGCAACGGCTTCGTCAACGGAGGCGGGTGTCAATTGGAGACCACGTTCGCCGCCGATATCGATCCCGATCCTGTCTCGGCGAATCTCGAAGCGCTTTTGAGAGACTTCCACCATTTCAATGTCGACCCAGCCTAGTTTCCGCATCACTGATACCGTCCGTTGGACCTGTTCGATGCAGGGGGAGAATGTACAGATATACACCGGTGCCGTACGACTCAACGCGGAGATGAAAGGCGTCGTTTCTGTAGGCGCGTCGGTCGGACTGCCTTCTTTCGCGAGCGGTGATCTCGACAAATGTGGTAGAGCGAGCCATGGTGCAGGAAGATCCAGAAATATAGCCTCAGCATTCGGACTCTGCCCATTAACCAAGAATCCCCCCTCACAGACATCCCGATGTGTAATCTCAACAACTCCCTCTAATGCATGATCCTTGATTTCGTGCACCAGTTTCTCGTGTCTCTGCGCATGGAACTCGTAGCTCCAGACCTTGCCTAATCTCCTCTTCTTCTTCTTCGGCGATCCATTGGCCTCATCGTTCCCCGGGTATCCACTGAAGACCGCCCTCGCAGATGCGTGCGTAAACGATCCACTACCAGCACCGGCCTCGATGATACTCTTCCCTGGTCTCGCCCGTATGCGGTGCAAGATATAGCTGTAGTCTGGCGTGTAGACAACCTGCGTCCGGTGAGGCAACGAACTCGTCCAGTTCTCGGGCGTCGGTGGCAGCAGATGCATGAATCCACTGGCAGCAATTACAGCTTCCTCCTTCGCCGCCGTTGGTGTGCCCGCATCTGGGTCGCCATCCTCTAATTTCGGAGCCTTCTTTGGCGCATCCACCGCATCCTCATCCCGTTTCCTTTTCTTGTCCTCTCCCTTGGGCCGACGTCCTCGAGATCCCGTATCAACCTTGGAAGCTCGAACTTGGCTCCCCCACGGTAGGCCGATCAATGTCTTATGCGGGAAAGACCCAAATCGTGTATTGACTACCTTCCCCTCCGAGTAGCCTTCATTATCCTCGTCGCGCTCCTTGAGGACGGTCGGCATCTGCAAGTCCCTTTTCAAATGCACAATTGCCAGACGATCGCCCGTCGCTACCGCCCCTGGGTAGAGGAAAGGCGAAATCCTGGAAGTCATCGTGAAGGTGAGTGAAGGTGAGTGATTGTAGGTCGAGGTCGGCGAGGTTGGGTTGATTTGAACTGTTTAAAATATAAAATAAAGATGGATGAATATTTTAGAACAAGGCTGAACGTTGGGCGAGCTCCGGAGTATCCCCGGACGAATCGTGGCCCTCCGCCCGCCTTTGACCCAACTTCCTTCAGCCCTGTCCTCCACCACAAAAGAGCCACTTCCCCCGAAATCGATATCAAAGGCATAAAGGGACTCGACTCGCTATTCCCACCGACTGGATGCTATTTCTCTTACGTCGAATCAGCATTTCTGCATCTAAAATCAGATCGGTTCTCATCTTCCGAACATACACGAGGACAGCATTCAAAATGGACCAACTCAAACTCAAAGTGCACAACTCCCTCAAGCCGGGGGCGCCCGTCCCCTTCGTCCCCAAGGAAGAGGGCAAGGTCTCTTGGTATGTCTGCGGACCGACGGTCTACGATCACTCGCATTTGGGGCACGCGAGGAACTATGTATCGACCGATATTATACGGAGGATAATGCGCGACTACTTTGGCTACGAACTCAAGTTTGTGATGAACATCACGGATGTGGATGACAAAGTGAGGAACAACCCAATTGCAGAATTGCAGGGCTGACTTATGGCAGATCATCCTCAAGGCGCGGAGAGAGAGACTGCTGGCCTTAGAGAAAGAGAAGACCTATTCCGAGGCCGACCTCTCACAACTGGCTGCGACGGCCTTCCAATCCTACGCGCAAGGAAACCTGCCCGAATTGCCGAAGGAGGGCTTGAGTCCAAGTAACTATGCACAAAGGAGAGATGCGGCGTATGGGAAGGTTTTGGCTGGAGGAACATTGACGGGCGAGGGCAAAGCAGGAGATGCGGAGGCCAAGATGAAGATGCATCTCGCGAACCTGACCACGGCTGCCCAGGGGATACAGGAGAACAGGATATTTGGAGGCGCAGACGAGATTCTTCTGCCGTACTTAGATTCGTTGTACAAGGAGTCTATTGATGGAAGCGACCACTCGATATTCACGAAGGTCACAAAGCATTGGGAGGATGATTTCATGGAGGATATGCAGTCGCTCAATGTCTTGAAACCCGATATCATTACGCGAGTGACGGCCTATTGCGAGCACATTGTTCGTTACGTGGATAAGATTGTGCAGAAGGGCTTTGCCTACGAGACGGAAGGATCCGTCTACTTCGATATCGCGGCATTTGAAAAAGCCGGAAACCCATATGCTCGTCTGCGACCGGATAGCAAAAACGACACGGCTCTCCAAGAGGAGGGAGAGGGCTCGTTGTCCAAGAGCGTGGGGGGTAAGCGAGGTGCTGGGGATTTTGCCTTGTGGAAAAAGTCGAAGCCTGGAGAGCCATTCTGGGACAGTCCCTGGGGGAAGGGCAGGCCAGGATGGCATATTGAGTGCTCGGTTATGGCTTCTGATGTTCTCGGATCAGAGATGGATATCCACTCTGGTGGTATTGATCTTGCCTTCCCCCATCACGACAATGAGCTTGCTCAGAGCGAGGCTTACTACTGCGAGCATGGGCATGAACACAATTGGGTCAGATATTTCATGCACATGGGACATCTCTCGATTGCAGGTTCGAAGATGTCGAAGTCCTTAAAGAATTTCCAGACTATCAAAGATGCGCTCAAGACGGATTACACCCCGAGAGGGATGAGGGTGGTCTTTCTGATGGGCAGATGGAACGACGGGGTTGAGATTTCTCCAGATATGAGGACAATGGCCCAGGTATGGGAGTCTACAGTCAATGCGAGTATATCCCCACTTCCATGTCAGATGCTCGACTGACTTGGAGCAGAACTTCTTCATTACCGTAAAAGCACTCATGTTGGAAGCCGGTTCAACTGAACCCCTCGCCACGTTATCCCTGGATACCGGCGCCGAACTGTCCGCCATCCTCGAAAAGGCTCAATCAGAAATGAAGGCTGCCCTCTCAGACTCCTTTGATACCCCTCGGGCGATGCGCATCATAGCCGAAGTCATCAAAGAGGGAAGCATCCACATCAACACCAAAAAGGCAGATGCGGACATCAAGGGACTCGAGAACATCGCTCGCTGGATTACCAAGATGGTCAGGATCTTCGGTCTCGATGCCCGCGCTACCCAACTCGACGGTCTCGGCTGGGCTCAGGGTGACTCCAATGACAGCCTGAGCGCCAAAGCAGTCGCTCAAATATACCAAGCAATCAAGACAGAAGTCGAACGTCTCTCACTCCATTCCTCGCTCCTCGATCAACTCCTAGCAGCCGACGTCGACGCTGAAATCGCTACCCGCGACGCCTCTGGCAGCAAAGACCCCGAGTTCCTCGTCTACCCCTACATTAGAGCCATCTCCAAGATCCGCGATGAACTCCGGAAACTCGCGCCTACCTCCCCGTCCAAGAAAGAAATCCTGAGCTTCTCGGACCAAATCCGCGATGACGATCTGACAAGCATCGGTGTCTACTTGGACGATCGCGGAGAAGGCCAATCCGCCCTCCCAAAATTCATCCCTGCCGCCGAACTCCTAGCCCAGAAGGAAGAGAAAGCAGCTAAGGAACGCGAGAAGGCTGCTCAGAAGGAGAAAGCTAGACTGGACCGTGAGAAAGCCGAGCAGGAAAAAGCCGAAAAGGCAAAGCTGAGCCCGAATGATATGTTCCGAGATGAGCGATTCAGCGCGTGGGATGCAGATGGGATGCCCTCCAAAACGAAGGAAGGGGAGGATGTCCCTAAGAGTGCGCTGAAGAAGATGAAGAAGGATTGGGAGAGACAAAAGAAAATCCATGAGGAGTGGAAGGCGAAGAACGCGTGAGTGGGCTTGGCTGCTGGGATTTTGCTAGGATGTTAGGAGAGCGTTTGATACCTTGTTGGGATGCCTTGGGATGGTGGAAGTGCATCTTCACGGTGCAGTAACTCTTGTCGTTTGCAGCCTTTATTGGGCTGATGAGGTGGAATTGGTGTTGTGCCCGGAGTGCAGATCTTGTCTTCGTGTCGATCTTGTCTTCTTGTCCGAGCCAGTGCCCGGCATCAGTCAGTGCTTGCAGACAAAGCCCGGGAATACGAGTCAATCCCAACCCAACCCAACCCAACCCGGGGACGTCAGTCGCTTTGTGGGAAAGCAATGATACCCTTATTCTGAACTCTGGGGCAAGTTCTGTGGCAAAAACCGTGATTCAAAGATCATCCCTATCACTTTAAGTTGAGGTCAATTCAAGCTTACCGCTAACCTCCGTACATCCATTGCTTTTAAGATGTATATCCGTGGGTCAAGAGATCGCCGTGTTCTTTTCTATTTTTACACAGCACCGGGCGTGTAATTGTCAGCTGACGCCCGAGCCTCAAGATGTCGTGCATATATATATCTTTATCTATAAGACCAGATCCATTGCGTGTCTTCCACCTCCCGTCTTTCGATCGATGTACCTACGGCCATATCGTTGTACTTAAATTCAAGCTCCCCTCGCAACCAGTCTATCCTATCCTTTCAGATTCGTCAATATGTTATGGAATACCCTCATCTTTCTGTTTCCTCTCCTGTCTCTGGTTTATGCGGCCAACGTCGACTACACCAAAGTCTCTCTCACCAGCTCTGGTGACGCTCGCTACTACCTCGTCACCACTCCTCCAAAGTTTGATCCAAAAACGCCCACGCCTGTTATCTTTTCGTTTCACGGAAAGAACAAGTCGGCCAAGGATCAATATGAGCTTACCCTACTTTCGGATCCCTATTTCAACGACTACGCGATAGCCGTATACCCCAACGGTCTCGAAGTAAGATACACTCACTACCTGCGCCAAAAGAGTAGAGGATCGCTATTGACCAAGTACCTGCAGAAGTCATGGCAGGGCCACCCAGACGCCACATCCAACGACCTGCAATTCACCCTCGACATCCTGGCATCCCTCCAATCTCGCTACACGCTCGACGACTCCCGCATCTACGCCTCGGGCAAGTCCCTCGGTGGCGGCTTCGTCGGCGTCCTCGCCTGCGACGCAACCCTCTCCAACAAGTTCGCCGCGTTCGCTCCCGTCGCCGGCGCTTTCTACATCAAGAACGACACCAAGTGCGCTCCGAGGACGATCGAGATCCCGTGTCACCCAGGCCGCGCCAAGATCCCCATGATGGAGATCCACGGCGGTGCCGATGGGACGATCAAGTATTCCGGCGCCGGCAGGGGAGGGGAGTGCGTGCCGTGGATACCGCATGTATGTTGTTGCACCCCGTTCTCCTCCGTATGCTCCGTACCACTAAAACGCTAAACGCTAAACGCTAATGCCGGGGGTTAAGTGGGTGCGGCAGTGGGCGAAACGCAATGGGTTGGCGTACCCGGGAAACGTATCGAGTGCTGTGAGCGACGATACCACGCTCTACCAGTTCGAGACGGAGGAGGACGACGACGACGATGACGGACGGGACTTGGGGCTGGTGAGTCATGTGTTTGACGAGAATCTGGATCACAGCTGGCCGAGTACTGTAAGTTTTTACGGATACCCCCCGCCCACACCCGAGGAAGTAGAGAGAGAGTAAATGATGCTGACGGTGGATGATGATACAAAGTTGGCGAATGCGGATAATATAGCGCACGGCGATGGCCCGGCTTCGTTTAATGCCTCGACTATGATTGTGGATTTCTTCAAGAAGTATACGCTGGAGTTGTGAAGGTGAAGGGGCGAAGGGGTGAAAAGAGAAAATTGTGCTCTTATACTGATAAAGAGGTATATCAAAATATCAATTACACGGATTTTCTAAGACTTGATATGTAGCGATTGTCCCTATTCTCCATGCACACAGTCAAGATCCGCTGATAATTAAAATGCTTGCTGCCTGAGGTATCAATAATGCGGCTCTGCCCGGTGAAACGCCCCTTCATAATGTCATCATCATATTTACCACAATTATGTGCAATGAGTCTCTTGATTCGACTTTTGCTTTCGGCTACTCTCATTGCAAGATAGGAGAGTAAGCTCGTTCCAAGTTCACGTCCGAGCGCTCCTCATTATTAGCCCCCATCCGTGTCCATCGTATCCAGCGGTACGTCTTCCTGGGCTTCTCCATCGAGGCGCAATAGCGGAACACTGTGATGGCCGTAGAATCTCTCGTGCATCTATAGGCCCAGCTGCTACGCAAATTCTTTGTGGCCTTATGACCAAACCAGGAGACGGGGCTGTTTATGATCTCCAACCATGCAGTTGAATCTAGCCCCTAGCGACAGCGGGACGATACTCTCCTGCTCTTTGCCAGAGGCCCTCGACGCCAGAGGCACAATCGTCGAGGATCAAGGAGCATGGGTGGTAGTTAACTGCACTGCTTCATCTAATCGGCGTTGTTGGTAGCCGGTAGGACGATCTTGACACCCCTTTCTTGGAGAACAACGCCTCTTGCGGCAGTGGCCGCTTCAGCCCACTTGCGCATGTTCTTCTCTTCTTCGACGTTTGGCCCATCAAGCAACACCTTGCGGTGGTTCAGCCAGACTTGGGCCTCTTCTGCACCTTCGAGTTTGAGGTCCACTTTGCGCTGGAACGAGCGAATGACATGGGAGTGCAAGTAACAGTCCTTGTGGTCCGCGATCTTCTCGCCTTCACAGTGTAAGTCCCAGGCCATCTGCATATCGGAGATGTCACTGTCGGCCTTTAGAGCCCGCTTGGTGGTGGCTGTGGTTGGCGAGAACACGACCTTGCACGTCTTTCTGAGAGAGGGGTCAGCGACGTAGAGCTTCTTCATAATCTCGACGACGGCTCCGAGGCATTGCTAGATGGCGAAGTTCGACGGGGCAAATAGCCGTCCGAATGTTGAGCATGGCCCAGGCAACCGCAGTCAGGGCCACGGTAAACGTCTTGTCGGCACCAGGTGGTCCTTCTAGTTGGGTTACGAACCATCTGTGATTAAAGATGGCATTCAGACCTCCATTTGCGGCTGGATTAGGCCTCCGGAGCTGATAAAGGACTTACGGAAGTGTTCGAATCTGCCCCGCTGCTCTACCGACATCACAAGATATGCCTCCTCGATGGCGCTCACCTCATTGTCACCAAAATCGGGATTACCCATGCCCGTGAGAAAGTTCTGCGGGGGCCTTGAATTTCCAATGCTCTACTTTCTTTGGAGCACGGCAGACTGCACTGATGGCAATCAACTCTCGGCGAGTGGGAATGGGGTTCCGCTTCATATTGAGCACCACGTCGATCGTCTGGCCCGGCACGAATTTGGCTCTCTCGGTAGCGTCCTGGACAAAGAACGAGACGCAGAAGTCACCTTGCACCGCCTCGTCGAAAACTCGATCCTTGTACTCGCCGGGCTTCCACCAGGCGTCGAGCGGAGACTTCTCGGCTGCAATCTCTGCTTTGCCGTCCATAGGGCTATAGTCGTCAATCTCAGGGTCGATTGCCTCGAGGTCGTCTGTCATCGCATTCGGGTCGTTCATGATGACCTTCTTGAGCGTGATTCTGGTTTCCACGGTCGCCGCAGGCATGGTAGAATCCGTCTGCTTCGTAACCTTGACGTCGAGGGCGGTGCGACCATGGTTCTGTGACATGGCCGCAGCCGGGGAGATCTTGTCGTAATCAAAGTATTGATCGCAGGATCTGTTCTTTTTCCCATATGGTCTCGTAGATGAGACCAACAGATTGTATGATCTCATACTCACGCATCGAGCCTATGGACTGCTTGGCGGTACGGGAAGCGTACTTTGTAATCTTAGAGATTGTGGCATTGGGCTGACACTTCTTCATCCAGACTTGTCGCTTGATCTCGGTATCCGGATTCGAAACCCATGGCTGGAAGAGCTTGCCCGTGACCTTGCCCAATCTCGTCGTTATAGTAGGCCCAGACCATTTCTCGCACGACGATCTCGATCCGGTTTTCCCAGTAGCCCTCCAATGCCTGATTATACTGGCTACTTTTGCTAACAACCGTGATTTCGCATCCATTATTTAAGGCCCCTAGCAACTTGTCTGCCTCAGCCTTGAGATCCGAGCTTTCAGGGACATAATCCCACCAGTGTGCTCCGGTAACCTTCCATGTTAGGCATTGGATGCCCACCTTCTTGACCTTTTCAGTGACAGTTTTACCCCAGGCCAATATCTCCTTCGCTTAGTCCACCGTCATACCCTGGTATCTGCGCTGAGCAGAGAAAATTCCAAAGAGAACCTCGGGATCGATTGTACCCTGGTTGAGATTACCGTTATAATCCTCGGTTGCGGTATCGTAGACACCACTCGAAAATGGGGCACGACCAGTCGACGGGCCGCAAAGTTCTCGGCTCGGACAGATACGACATATCCTCCCCTCATAAACTGCATGGCCGGGGCGTTGAAGTGAGGGATCACCTTGGCCTTCCACCCGGACGCGAGCTCGGACACATCGGCGCCGCCATCATAGGTGACGCTCGTAGCATGGTGAACGTCCTTCTGTCTCATTCAATTCTCGAATTCATTCGGCGGGTCATCCTTGCCGCGGGGTTTCAGGAGCCACTCCGCTAATCTGATCTCCTCACTTGACATATTGGCGCGGCCGCGAAGAGACTTCTTCGCAACCGCCCCCTCTTTCGTCGTGCGTTTTTTGCCCGAACCACGATTCCAGGTGCCCTCGGCCTCCCGCTTGGCTTTCGGCTCATTGGGATTGGGTTGCTGATTGTGCATTGGCACATTCGGAAACGGATCCCGCGCCGATGTTGCATTCTCCATGCTGACATACTTCTTGCTCTTCTTCTCGCCCTTTTTCGGCTTCGACTTGGTAGGCGCATTGGACACCTGTCTTGGCTGTCCATTGCCAGTTCTCGACGAAGCAGTGATAGCCTCGGCCTGGGCCGGCGTCGGATCGTGGGCCATGGTGATCGGTGCGGTCTGGACTGCAGATTCGGGTGAACTTGGCGGAGCCGCAGAAGCATTCCCAGCGGCGGGCACTGAGGTGTCGGCCTGCATAGCAGGCTGCTTAGTAGTCTGCTTGGTTGTCTCGTTTGAGGACTTTTTTTTTCTTGATGCAACGTGTACACTGCCGGTGGCTTTCCGGACTCCCAATGGAATCGCGTAGGACCGGGCTGCCGAAAAGTCTCGCTGAACCTCCTGGAAGGTAAAGTCGAGACTACCGACTCGTCAGTCCGTTGAGCGCACGAATGCACCCGACAGACCTTGGAGAAGGAAAACGATCCACGAAGCTGATCTCCTAGCTCTGCAGAATCGGTTTGAGAGTCGTTAGCATCACAGAGAGGGTGCTGCAATCGAATACGTTGTCAGTGTAATCGACTTTTGCAAACGGTCTGAATGATAAGGGAATCTCGCTATACGAGCACACCAGCTACAAACCGGCGCCTTTATGGCACAACCTTTGAAGAAATGTCTGCAAGGTTGTAAGCGCTCGTTTGGTACTGGGCGTTTTTAATACAATCAGGTCCCAAAGTTTTCAAAAGCTCTCAAAGGTCCTTGAGGGTTTTAAATGTACCAAATGTGCTAAGAGAAGTAACTTTCCCTTGCTGAAATAACTTTGCTAGAGAAGCAGCCAGCTGTAAGAGAAGTAAGCTAAGCTCGGAACTGTCATTCAAAGTGAAGCCTATGCCAAAGAAGAAAAGTGAGAAAAAAGGGGTTCATGGAATGAGAAGATTACGAGAAGGGAAGAAAGCAGAAGCGATTCGTGGCACAGAGATTTTGTTAAGAACTATATCAATTACAAGCATGATCCTGAATGATCGCTATCGTGACCACTAGGGAAATCTGAAGAAATCTCGAAGAAGCCGGCGAATGCAAATTTGCATGGCCAGTTCATCCGATCGGGTTGAAGCCCAAGGACGAGGATGGACGGATCGTACTTCTTGCTTCCCTGAGCGTGCGAAACAAGAATCTGGCGAGGGACGCGCCTCGAGCACGATCATGGCCAAGAAATCTCGAAGAGTCGGCGCAGGTCGATGATTCAATTTCGGCTCTCCAGACTCTCTCTACCGCAGGAAAGAGAGCTGAAGGTTCGTAGGAGGCACCTCGTACAGGCAAAGAACCGTAGGCTCCCAAGTTCGGTAAATCAATACCGAGGACGCTTCCGAAGAAGAATCCGATTGTCCGGGTTCGTTTACTGGACTCTAATGAATCCAGAAAAACTAGCCTATACTCCTTTTCAATCGATACAGTTGCCGAAACAACTGTAACAGTCCCGAAAGAGGGTCCAACCAGTCAGTCCGTTGAGTACACGAATGCACTCGTCAGACTTCAGAGAAGCGGCAGGTGACACTTTTTAGAAGTCGAGAAAAAAGGGGAGGTTGGAGGTTGAGATAACCTCTAAAATCCAGACCCACTTGTCACGTGTCCACACTAGCGTTGGCTGGAGAACTAGGCAGTTACGAGATCAAAGTTGACCGTGCATCTAGAACCAGATGAAAAACCTACGAAATGCATGTCACTCGAACGCAGCAGACAGCTGGACTGGTATCTGGAGTAGCCAGGGGTTGAGCTGACAATGTACTGGTATTACTTATTCTCGCACCTCCATCTTGTCTACAGCCAGCAGGACACCTACCCGCCATCCTGCTCCTCAACATTACCCCCCCCCCCCCCCCCCCCCCCCTACATGCCATTCTGCTGCTTGAACTTATCCCACGCCTCATTCAGCGCGGCGAACACCAGAGCCGCAATCATCTTCACCTCGGTACTCGCATCTTGGGGCAGCTGCGTCACGTTAGCCTATATTCGACAGCCCAGCCCAGCCAGCACCCCCACCCCAGACTCACCTTGTCTGGATGCGTCTTCCCAATCGCCTTCATGTAGTTGATCTTGACCTTCGAATTCACCACCAGCTCGTGCATACCCACCTTCTTCCACCCACTGCCCGCCCACATGACGTTATCCAGACTCCCAATCAGGGCGCGCAGGTTGTCTTCCTTCCCGTTCTTCCAGCTGCCAACACGCTCGTGCACCTTGTCGCTCAGCGCGAACTTCTCGTCGTCCGCTCTCTCCGCACTGGCGTTCGCCTCTCTTAGCCGCTTGACAGCTGCCGAGTCGTCGCTCCCGAGGTCCGCGATGGCTGACGGACGAGGCTGGGGCCGAGGGGGGGCGCGCCGTGCGGACGGAGGTTTCGGAGCGAGGGCCTTTTCGCACCGCGTGCGGCCTTGGATAGCAGTCGCGCCACCAACGCTATGCTCAACACACAGCTTCCATACCTCAGCCGCACCCTTCCACTGCTCCATCTGCTCCAGCGCTTCGGCTTTCCGCATCAGTGCCTTGCCGTAGAACTCCCTCATGTCCTTGGGCCCGTTCCCTTCGCCGGGGCCGAGGTCGATGGTCTCGGCATCGCCGCGAGAGGGGCCGATGAGGGCCAGGGCGGTGTCAGAGTCGGAGACGGCGGATTTGGGGACGCCGGTCTTGAGGGAGGTGAGGGCGCGGTTGCAGAGCAGGATTATGGTAGTTGGGTGAGAGGGGGGCAGGGCCGAGAGGGACGAGGTGTAGGATGCGTGGGCAGAGGCGTAGTCTCCGCGTTTGAAGTGTGCGGTTCCGGCGAGACGGTGCTGGTTTGCGTTTGCGAGGGCGGTGGGTGAGAGGGGGGGTATCTGACGAGGTGTGGCTTTCGGTCTTGTGGGTATAGGCGTAGATGGCTTGGAGGCAGGGGATGCCCGAGGAGCTGGTTTCGATGGTGGTAATTTCGGAGGAGCGGATTTGGGCGCTGGGGCGGAAAAGAGGTCGACTTCTGGCTCCGGGGAAGGTTGAGCTTTCTTCCGCCGCGAAGGACTGACATATGCTTGTGCAGATTGCTCCTCGATAGCCTGCTTGGTGAGCCGCATTCTAGGGTCAGGAGCAGTCTGCTGCCACCGAGGGGCAGGGCTACTACGCTCTGGTCGGTCGCACCGCTCAGGAGGCGGTTTCGGCATCGCGGGGGATCTCTCACGTGACGAGTTTGCCGAGAATCGCGGTTCAGGGGCTCTCGCTTTCCGGGGCGAAGGTCTCCCACCACCTTCCAGCATCAGGGCCTCGTCCGTAACATCAGTCTCCGGCTGCCACTTCTTCTCCCGCCCCGCGTCTGCCTGTTCTCGATCTGCAGCTTCCCGCATCCATTTCGGCTGGCCGGGGTCCGATTCCTGCTGGAACTCGTTCATGGCTTTTGCAACCTTCTTTTGTGACGTCTTCCACAGCGAGTTAGCCGTCTTGAAGAGGTTGTTGCCAACGGAAACGGCTTGTTTCGCAAGGTCGGATTCCGGGCCAGGGGATTGATTGTTCTCTCGTCGATTCCGTGAGCGGTCTCGGTCTTTTTGCATCCAAGCTGGACTCTGTCTACCCTCGCTCGGGTCAATTTGCATCCAAGCTGGACTTCGCCGACCCTCGCTCAGATCCTCTCTCCTGTCTTCGCCGATAGTCCCATTTCTACCCGTATCTCGTCCACCCTGTTGTTTCTGCTTTGCCTGTCTATGCGCATCATTCAAGATCCATCCCACCGCAGCCTGGATATCCAGTCCCGACCCACTCTCCGTCAAAGCCCTCCTCGACTGCTCCGCCGAGAAACCCATATCGACCAGCTCCGCGACCGCCTTGTCCCAGGGGTCATCTTCGTCTTCCCTCTCCGTTTCTGGCTCAGACTCCGGCACAGCCTCTCTGACAGGGCTTCGCCTCCGAACCTCTTCGACCGGCTTCCCTAAGTCCCCCAGAAAATCATCATCATCCTCAGGACTCGTTACAGGCACCGGCCCCGAGCTTGGATTCATCTTCCCCAATCCAAATGGATCATCATCATCTCCTAGTCCTCCCAGGTTCCCACTCTCTTCCCACGCGATCGGGCTTGTCAAATCAAGTGGCTTGGCCTTGGGCGGCGCAAAACCCGGCGTGCTTCGTCCACTACTCACCTTCGAAGGAGGTGGGTAGTAACTCGAATTATCAACCGGGGCCTCCTTATTGAACGCGGCGAACAAGTCCTCTTCCTCTCCTCCTCCGTTTCCACTGCCACTGCGATTTCCATCAAGTGCACTCGGCTGCTTGGGTAATTGAGTAAACGTAGGGTTACCACTCGTAGACCCCCCAGCACCCAGAGAATCCCAGCTGCTCCCTCCACCTCCAAACTGCCTATCAAACTGCTTCCTCTTCTCCTCATCGGCCCTCCTCTTTTCAGCTTGAAGTTTCTCCTGCTGCTGTTGCAACGTGAGCGTCCCAGCTTTGTTGCTGCTGCCAAAAGAGACCAGATTCGAAAAGGAGTCGGGCGTTACTGATTTCGGGGGGGCGAAGGGTTTGGGAGGAGCTTTGAAGCCGGAGCCTTGAGCTGATAGGGGGGTATTCCGACCAGAATTCTGCAGTTGGGGAGGAGGAGTTGGGCGTAGTGAAGGATAGTAGTTCCCAGTTCCAGGGGGAGCGGGCTTGCTAGAGCTTGAGGATGTGGTGGAGGACCAATCGAGGCCGTTTAGATCATCCATTTTGGGCACCGAGGGGGTATTCTCTACACGAAGCGATTGTGCGGTTTGGACGTGAGGTCATTGAAGTCGTGAATGCGTTAAATGTGATATAGTGTGTTGGGAGATTCGATGCTTCCACGTCGATAGCTATGAGCGGCTATCGGAAATATTTTGTTCCGGGCTGAAGGCATCACGTGTAAGATCTCGAGTTTAAATTCCGTTGCATCTCCATCCTCTCGGCTCATTATAATTCCAAACATCTGTATCCCACTCAGTCCTCTTTATAGCACTCAAATCCCACTGTCAATCCTGAATCTCCCCTCACCATTCTAAAAAACCTCTTCACATCCCGAGATTCCGCTCTCAATCTTCAACATGCACTCAGACTCAGGATCCTTGATAGACCCATACCTCGTACTTCCAGTCTCCCATTCCCATTCCCGATATACTCACTGACAAAGACTAGAAACTGCTGCCAGAATTCTTCAAATCCTCGCCGGCTCTCTGGATCCCCCTGGTCGTCTTGGTCTATCTCGTTATCGTCGGCTACTCGCTCTCGAACGCGCTGAATCGCCAGTCAGTGAGCGTCTCGCAGGTACGACGGGAAGAGGGCAGTTTGTATCCTATGCTTGAAGAGAAGTCTTCAATTGACAAGAAGACGCGGTATCGAGGGAAGAAGACCGCGGCTTACGATGGTATTGGATGTCGGTGATTGTATGGCATTGGATGTCGATGATCAGTATCGAAACTGCGAGCATGAGACTGTGACGGCAGATCCTCGCAGATGTGAGCCCGCAATTGATGGGGAAACCGTGCAAAATGCATGGCATTTTGATATCACGTGTACGAGACGTCCTCGTCGATGGGATTACAGAAGCGGTCATCTGTCGCTTATCTCTGGCATCGTGTTTCTCTGTCTGTTCATCGAACGATGAATTTGTTGTCGAGTTGGCTTAAGTCTGTGTTGTACAAGATATCCATCACTACCCGCTCTGCTTTTATGACATTTTGCCTCCCATCTTCACACATCTCGCTCTAACACGAATCGCCTTTTGGCCCCTGCCAACTCGGCTGCTCATCTGTCACTCCAACGAAGAGCGCAGAGCTAGCCGTGCGCCGACAAGGCAAGCTGTCGGCTGCTCTTGGTCGCACGCTTTACCCTGTTCGTCTGACAAGTTAGTTTCATATCCCGGCCGCTTCTGTCCGAAATGCAGGACCTCTGACATGCAAACTGCAAAGGGACGAGCCTTACTGAGTACATGTACGAGAGACGTCAAGCTCTTCCGAGGCAGCATCTTTGGATGGTGGGATAGGTAACGGACACGAGGCGGTTGAGCACCTCCCAAAGGGAAGCCTCTTTTGGATCCCGGGGAACCCAGAGCTCGCTTCTTTGTGGCACATGTCAATAACGACGACCGGTACGCTCACACGGTGCCTCCTAACCACCTTGCCTACGCCAGGATCAAGTACCAGAACCGAAATACAGTTTGAACATCTGGTCGTTTCCTGCGGAAGATGAAGAACGCTACAACTCTAAATATAGGCACTTCTTCAACACCCAAGAGACCAAGTCTCTGGAGGTCGGGGAGCTCAAGACCGTTCTGATACACAATCAAGATCCTGCCAGCGAACCGTGGGTTTTTACCGAATGCGGACGAGGCCTGATCCCGTCGAGATGTCGCGCAAAAAGAAAAACTGCTTCGCTAGATGTTAATCCTCGAGCAGCCCTTGATTCCAATCCACTGGCCTCGATAGGCAGGCTGAATTGCGAGGAAGAACTTGTGCAATTCTCTCAGTCGGGCGATATCAGAAACGCAGGCTCAACAGCCTATTATCTACGAGACTTACTTTCTAGTTGTATGATAATTATGAATTTTTGCTTACCCGCCGCACGCGATCATGGTGTCCCAGAGCTCACCCCGCCGAAAATCCATTCCGGGCGCCGTCCCGTCAAATGAACGCTGGTGCCTGCAGCAGGTATGTGCCCCTCTCCAGGACCCTGTCCAACATGACATCCTCGTCAGTATACAAGCTTGGACTCTCAGGACAGTTGTTGACAGGCCTCTGGGGCGGGCAGTCCTTGGGAATGTGGAAAATTTCGCGAAAAGGTGCCTCGAAACTGGTGGAGTTGGGGAGGGAGGAGGGGGAGAAAGACAAAGAGGAGAGGCGGAAGCTGAAGCGATAGCGGAAGCGGAGGCGGCGGCGGCGGCGAAGGCGAAGGCGAAGGCGAAGGCGAGCCCCTGAGGGAGATAGCAGCTTGGGCTGGACAAGACTGGCTGGGACTGGCTGGGCTGGGGCTTGGACGGTGGGTGGGACTGGGGATGAGGATGGGGGAGGCCGTGCTTTGTTGACTTGACTTTGGCTTGTCGCGTGGAGTGGAGGGCGAGGACCAGGGGGAGGACCAAGTCGTTGGGTATGATTAGAAGAAGTCGATTAGGATTAGAATTTGGCTTTGGATCGGCATTACGTAGGATTTGGATCAGGGTCAACCTGAAAACCCAGACGCGAGACGGGCTCACTTTTCTTCGCTTCTAGGTACTTTTTGCTTTTTGTAATTCCCAATTCTCCATTCACTCTTTTTGGGGGAAGAAGAGGAGAGGCTTCCTATTACTCCGTACATTCTACCAAACGCTCGAGTCAAGATCCACCCGTTCTCAAGCTCTCAAGCGATTCACCTGAATCGCGGGACTTTCCAGTTCTCGTTACCATCGCACTCTCGGACTCGACCTTCGACTTCGACCTCGATCCCTCGCTAGTGTATCTCTCTGTCTTTGATTCTTTCTAATCACAATTCAACCTCTGCCCTCCTCTACTCACACATAGTCGTCCATACCATCTCCCGCCCCGACGGCCACCTCCCAACCTACCTACCTACCTACCTACCTACCTACCGATACCACGTCCGATAGCAGCTACGATAAGATAATCCGCGCATTGATTACCGGTACATCGCTCGGACTTCCGACCGGCCCCAATCCCTTCCCCTCACTCCATCCACATCCCTCCATTTCTTCGGCCGACCCGATCCCCTCCTGCTCCTCCTGCTCCTCCTCCTCCTCCTCCTCCTCCTCCTCCTCCTCCTCTCATCATGGGTTTCTTCTCCCGCAAAACCAAATCCTCCTCGTCCACAACCTCCTCCATCCGCAAGAACTCCTCTACCGCCGACACCACCTCCCAGTCCTCCCGATCCTCCCTGCGCTCACCAGCAACCCCTGCATTCACCAAGATGGGCCCGACCATCCCCAAGATTGCCCTACCCCGCGCCCCGGACCCGAACGTCGACCCGGCGGGCTACCTGCGGAACATCGGCGCCGTGCGGGAGCGGTGCAGTCTGGTGATGGCGAAGGCGCGGAAGGATGAGCTGAATCACTTTGACGTGGATATGGCCAAGTTTGAGGATACGACGAAGTTTGTGGTGTCGGTTATCAAGGTGCGTGGTATTGCGAGCTGTTTCTTATATAAGGGAGCTGGGTATACGAAGTTGGATACGCAAGCTGGATACGCAAGCTGGAAACGAACGCTGGACACGAAAGCTGAATACGAAGGCTGGATACAAAAGCTGGATACAAAAGCTGGATACAAAAGCTGGATACAAAAGCTGGGACAACGCTGGTGAATGCTTCACACGAGAGCTGGACAACGCTGATGAATGCTTCCTATGCAGAGAGACTTCCCCGAAAACCTCGCCAGCATCCCCCCTCACGGCCGCTGGCAGCACTTCAACGTTGGCTCCCGTGACCGCATCGCCGAGCTACAGGCTTCCTGGGGCCCTGGGTGCGACCCCTCTGAACAATGCCGTCGTCTCCTTGACCTCTTCCTCGTATCCGTCCTGCTCGACGCCGGAGCTGGGAACAGCTGGTCCTACAAGAGCAACGAAAATGGTCGCAGATACCGCCGCAGTGAGGGGTTGGCGATTGCGAGTCTGGAGATGTTCAAGGATGGTCTGTTCAGCAGTAACAAGAGTCAACCGCATCAAGTGGACGGGGAGGGATTGAGGATGCTGAGCGTGGAGAGAATGGCCAAAGGCCTGCAGGTTTCAGATAGCAATCCTATTGCGGGCTTGGAGGGACGGACGGGACTGTTAGTCCGGTTGGCAGATGCGTTGAACAACCAGGCGCTGTTTGGAGCTGATGCGAGGCCGGGGAATATGCTCGGTATGTTTTTTCTTCTCCTCTCACCCTCGGTATACAGCATCTTTCCTCTTTCCTCCAGTACAACATTCGTGCTAAAGAGAACGACAGACTACCTCCTCTCACACCCCACCACCCAAGCCTCCTCAATCCCCATCGTCCTCTTGCCCACGCTCTGGTCCGTTCTCATCGATGGCCTTGCTCCCATCTGGCCCCCCTCCCGCACAACCCTCGATTCGACCTCCCTCGGCGACGCCTGGCCCCTCAGCACCCTCCCCCGCACAGCCTGCACTCAACCCTGGGAGACCATCGTACCCTTCCACAAGCTCACCCAGTGGCTCTGCTACTCCCTGATGCAGCCCATGAGCAAGCTCATCCACATCCACTTCGCCGGTGCTGAACTCATGACAGGACTCCCAGAGTACCGAAACGGGGGCTTGTTCATCGACACTGGTCTCCTCACACTCAAGCCTGCAGATATGAAGAGAGGCCTACAGGCTTTCGCAGATGAGTCCGTGCGAAGCGGTAAGAAGAGCATGGAGGTTGTGCCGATGTTTACTCCGGACGACGACGTGGTTGTCGAGTGGCGGGCCGTGACAGTTTGCTTCCTGGATCTGCTGCTAGAGGAGGTCAACAACTTGCTTGGGCTGCAGGGTCCGGATCGCTTGTCGCTGCCGCAGATGCTGGAGGCGGGGAGTTGGAAGGTATGTAATTCTTGGACGATGGACATGAGGAGGCACAAGGCTAATTGGAAAACAGGGGGGCAGAGAGATGGCTGAGATCTCCCGTCCAAATACGCAATGTCCGCCTATTGCTATTCTGAGCGACGGCACGGTCTTTTAATCGCTGTGAGCTCACGGAATTCAGATCTCTGCTTCTTCTCCATTGAAATGTTGGCTCCTGGAACAAGGGGACGCTATATGAGAGTTGGAGGATGTGTTGTGTCAGATGAGAGACTTTCTCGGCCGTTCTGGTGCCATCTGGGGCACTGATTTATCAACCGGCAAGCAGGGAAGGGACATATAATATTGAGGAGCGGCTCGGGAGTCGCCGGGAGACAGTCTTCGCATAGATGCTGGGTTTTGCGTTGCATGCACTTGCTAGGGATTGCATTGCTGGGTGGGGACTGTACATTTGCTGGGCTTTGAAACCAACACAGAAGGGGATGAGAGGCGAGAGGAGTTCATTTGAGCAGTAAGACAGGCAGAGATAGAGAGACAGACAGACAGATACCCCCGAAGATTTTTCCCTTGCCGAAACATCAAGAATGAAAATTGCTACATTGAGGTAATCGTCGGTTACCTTGAATTTAATTTGTAAAGAATCCCGAGGGACACCCATCAAGGCGGGACAGTAAAATTTGCCCTTTTATGATAAATAAAAAATCAATCAACTATTATATCGTAATTATTTTTGTATAAAAGAATGCACCGCATTAAGCTTAATGTTAATCAATCAATCAAATTGTAATTGTAATTTGTTATTCTTTTCTTGTGTAAGGCTAAAGTAGCCAAAATGGTACTTTTGACATGTACCTTGAGGGGGAATGCAGGAGCTTTTAGACGATCAGCTGATCGTCTGATAACCATCTCTTTTAAGGGCGATTTTAATAGGTTAGCATAGCTGGTGGATCACCTTAAGCCGATACGTAAGATTAAATAGAATTTGAAAATAAACGATTTAAATTATTTATATCGTAGCTAAAATAGAACTAGTTTAATCGATTAAATCGTTTTTCTTAAATGCTCGTCTTTTCGTTAAAATATTATTATTAAAATAAGATCGTTTTGATCGATTAAATCGTCGTTTATAAAAGTCGGTCTTTTTACGAAAAGACCGTTTTAAGACCGTCCTATAGCCATCCTAAGGCCGTCCTAAGGCCGTCCCCTGGGGGGCTACGATTCTTTACCTGTACGAGGTGCCCTTTACGAACCTTCAGCTCTCCTTCTTCTTTTTTTTTTTTTTTTTTTTTTTTTTTTTTTTCGGCGATAGAAAGAGAGATGAAAAGTTTAGAAAGCCGAAATTGAATCATCGATATGCGACGTCTCTTCGAGGAGATCTTCTTTTACCGGCGGTTCCGAACTTCTCTTCTTTTTCTTTTCGAATACTACGCCGACTACGATTTATATTCAAAGAGCATACCGATTAAAAAGACTAAGAGGATTTGCTATAGAAAAGGAATAGGTATAAGAGATAAGATAAAAAAGGCTTAGTTCGATTAATCGAAAATATAGTATTGTGCTTTCGAAAAGCGTTTTGCAAACATATCGGCTTTATTTAAAAGCTACGAACGCGAGCTTTTTTAGCTTTACGACGAAAGAGAAAGATGTTTATATTGTACGAATCGAAGCCGCTCGTAAGGCTATACGTATTCGACAATTATCGAAAGTAAACTCGACGCATAGCATTATGAATTGCTTTTAAAAGGTTTATAAGTGTTCAGATATTTGACGAAAGCTTTTCTTTAATATAGTTTTTACTTCTGATTAAATAGACTTTGTTTATAATTCCTTTATTTAGCACGTCGCCGTACCTTATAAAAGGTCTCCAGGGTCTAAGTATTGCGTTTTGAATACCCGCCCGACGTTAATACGTAGTAAATACAACAACAACAGATAAGGCCGTCTCCGAACCTGAAACCGTCTTCGAAAACGTAAATTAATAAGCAAATAATTTTTCTTTTCTTTTCTGTTACTTGCTAGTCTACCCTCTACTAGGTACACCACCCCCTTGCCACATCATCCCTTCCACGGTCGAAAGATGTGCGTCAACGCGGGAGAACTTTTGTTAAATCGATCGATTCCTATCATAAAAAAATTAAAGCGTTGATATACAAGTCGTAGCAGCGATACCGAGAAATATCTTAGCGTCGAATTTGTTAAATTAATATTAAAACGATTCCATTTGGGAAATGACTCTTATAAAAGAGGATCAGAGGACCATTTAAATGACCCCCTACTACCCTTTAAGGTACTTTTCGACTTTACTAGTGCACACATATCAGAATTGCCGTGTAATACTAGAATAAGCGAAGAACACGAAAATCGGACTTTTATTTAAAGCTATTATAAGAATACGTGCATCACTACCAACATTTATTTAATATTTAATACATTTAGTAATTTAATAGATTAGATCAATTATTTTCGATCGATAGGACGTTTTTTTTTTTAAAAAAAAATTAAGGTTGTGGTTGTTCAGATATTCGAAGCAAAGGAGTAATGCTGACTTACTGGGGGTGGTTTTTAGCTATACTTTCACTACCTTTTAATTTATTAGATCACTCAAAATATGCATATTTATTTTCTTAATTTTCGTTTGTAAAGTTCAGTTTTGTAAGCATATATATAACCTTTTTTTTTACAAATATACTACAGTAAGTATCCCCCTCCCTGAATAAACGACGGACCCACTTGGTGAAAGCATATTTTGACCTTAAAGCTGACCGCTTATCAAATGTAGCAAAATAACGTATGTATTAATTTTCTACTATTTGGTAAGTCTTCCTTGAGCATCAATCATTGCTTGATATCGATTCTACTACGAATTATATATAGAAATAATGAATTCTTAAGGAACTGCTTCCCAAGCGTTGGGGTTACAGTACAACCCCCTGGTCAACCCCTAGTAAAAATATACTTTTCGTCTTTTATTCAGGGAGGGGGATAGTACGGTATTGAAGTTGTTGTTTAATAAGTGGTATACCGTTACTGTCCCGCCTTGGTGGTGCCGACGTGGCGCAGCCAGGTCGGGATTTTTTACGAATTAAATTCAAGGTAAGCGACGACTAGGTGTTCTGTATGGATATCGTGGTTATTTTTCTTTTTTGTATTCTTCGCGTTTCTTTTTCTTTTTCTTTTTCTTTTCTTTTGGCTCATCTTTTCGTTCGTTCGTTTGTTCTTGGATTGAATAAGAAAGATGGTAAGAGGATATGAAAAGGGCAATTTGTCTCATCCTTCGAGTAACATTGGTCTGCGTTATGAATTGATGAGGGACAGCTACGAACGATCAGCATGTCTAGGAGAGGTAAGTATGATCCGGAGAATCGCAAAAGAATCTCAGGTTCAAATGAAGTCTTTTGACTTGATCCTTTTGCAGGTTGCAGGTTCGAAGTTATAAGTTACAAGTTATAAGTCAAAGATGAGCTCCCAGTAATTCCGGGCGTAACTGATGGATGGATGATGCTAGCTCGTAGCCCAGAGAACTCAGCCCTGCCTATGCGCAATTCTCGACTTCATCATGTTCGTCTAGACATCAGATACCCACTTCCCTTGCCCGTCTCATTCGTGTCTTCGCTCCAAAAAGAAAAAATTCCAGTGTAAATATTGCTAGCGGGAGTTAACCGAGCCGGCCCCTTGCTCCGTAGATTGCCTCTACCTAGCCATCTACCCTTTGCTTGACAGAGGAGATAGGAAGTTGCCAGTACATCTGTATCTGTGGTTCGGATCTCCGTATCATTGCCCCTCTGGAACTCTGGAGGTGAGAGGCCGCTAGGTGCGGAGGTTTGTTTATTCTTTTGTTTGTTTATCTACAACCTCGCTTAACTCCAGGGGGCGATTGTCCCAAAGTAAGTAAACGAATCAGTCAGCCTGGGCACGGAGTGTCATCTGTACTTAACACCTCAAAGTACATCTGCAGGATGTCCTGCCACCTGTAGGGACTTCTTAATAATTGGGGCAATTCTTGAAGTTCGGTTGTAATACAAAGGTTGCTAGATTAAGGCGAAAGAAGAGATATACTGGCAGCCTTGCATGAAGCAGTTAAGATTTCGCGATTCGCTGCTATACGGTATGAGTCATCGACGCCAGCGACCCCTCGATTTTCTGGGCTGAACAAATGATGTGGGGGGTAGGGCTTTCGGGTTCACGCTTGGACCCTGCAGACGGTCTCTTCGTTTCGTGGGCCCTGCTTGATTGCTTCCGAGCGGGCCGAAGGCTTGGGCATACGGGAGCTGGTTGGCGATTTCATAGGGTTGTTTCTTTCTTCTCCCAGACAAGACAAGTACACCTTACCATAGATGGTTGTTCGAAGAGGTTGGATATTAAGGGCTTGAGAGATCTGCTCGTGGGACTATCACGAGGATGTGTTCGTATAATCGGGAAGAAACTATGGTAATGTCTTTCTTGGGGAGGAGGGCTGAGTGAGTGAGTGGGTCAGTGTCGTCCCGTATTCGTCATAGACGTTTATCCAAACTCGAATCCCGGTAGTTGTACTGGTCGAATGGTGGCTTTGCAATGGTCGAGAAGACGATCAAACTTCCGTATTCGACTTCCGAAGAATTGTAGAGGCTAAATCTTGACAATCCCGTTGGTTGGAGATCCTGGTCGAAATTAAGGTTGGCATTTACTCCGTAATGAGGCCTTTAATTCACGAAGGTTTTTAGGGGAACAGCGGAACGGCGGAAGGGCGGGAATGTACCACGGTACAGGCCTAAGTACCGTATCACCCCTCGAGGGTGCCTCAAAAGTTTAGTTTCCACTTTAAACCCCCTGGTTACCCTACCCTCGAGGGGTGATACTTAGGCCTGGGACGTAGTATATATCAGCGTGTTCGAAGCAAACAACCTACCCAATCTCCAACAACAATGCTTCCTACCATCAGCTGGATGCTCGCGGGAGCGGCTCTACTGACAGAGCCAATCTCAGCAACACCTGCCGATTCACTAGCCTTGAGAAACTACCCTACAACAAACACAACAGCGGTCAGTACCAGAACCCCCCCGCGCGCCCGACCCTCACCTTCTGACAAGACCCAAGTGCTCTCCCCTCGTTGACGCCGGTCTCGGCTCCATCCTCTTCTACCCTTCCGATGCACAGTATAATGAGAGCATCTCATCCTACTACTCCGTGTCGGTGCAGGTAGTACGGCCCACGTGCATCCTCCGCCCCCAAACCCCAGAGGAGGTCGCGCTGGCGGTCACGACGCTGGGCCAGGCAGGAGGTGCCGGCTGGGCGGTGGCCGTCCGGGGAGGTGGCCACGCCGTCTTCCCAGGCGCCGCCAACGTAGAGCAGGGCGTGGTCATCGACCTGAGTGTCATGAACGCGACCAGCTTCGAGGCGTGCACATCCGCGTGCGAAATTTGCAAGGATGCTGATGCCGACGGCGTAAGTCACTGTCCTGAGATCCTCTTTGTTTCTCATCGTGTCCGGCATGGTTGAGGATCGCGGCGCTGATTGCATATGGTTGACAGGGCATCACTTCCGTTGGAGCTGGAGCTAAATGGGGCGCTGTCTATGATGAGGTGGAAAAGTACGGCATGACTGTGGCTGGGGGTCGCGACAGTGATGTTGGCGTTTCGGGTTTGCTTCTGGTAAGTTTTGGGGGTCACTTTCATCTCTCCTTCGTCCCGTCATTCCCTTGATCAAGTCCGATTTCGAGGCGCTGTTAGATCACTCCCTGCAGCTTTCTGTGGAAAATGCTGACTCTCCGCGATCTAGGGTGGTGGTATGTGATATTCTGAATCAACGTTCTTGGAAGTCTTGTATAACTACAAGGCTCACACAAGCAACACTTTGAAGTCGTTTATAACTCCAAGGCTAACACTAACCAGGCTTCTCTTTCCACTCCGGACGTCGTGGCTTGGCCTGCGATGGCGTTATCAACTACCAGGTAAGCTCGTCTCTTTGCAAGATCTTACGGAAGAGCTTCCAAACTGGCTCTTGGCAAGACCTCACGAAGCAGCTCTCTTACTAATGCCTCGACAGGTCGTCCTCGCAAGTGGTGAAATCGTTGAGGCTAACCGAGAACACAACACCGACCTCTTCAAGGCCCTGAAAGGCGGCAGCAACAACCTGGGGATCGTCACACGCTTCGATCTCAACACCTGGCCCTCGAGAGGCTTCTTTGGCGGCACGACCGCTTTCGACTACAGCCAGAAGGACGCGCTCGTGAACCTGGTCGTCCGCGCGATCGACATCAACGACGCCAACCCCGACGATGCGCTGTTCGTCACCTTCGTGTACACCAGCGGCACCCCCAGTCCGAACCTCGCCCTGACCTCCATGAGCGTCGACGGCAACGGCAACTCGACAACCTTCGCCCCCCTCGGCAACATGACGGCCCTGGTCGACACCCGCGCGCCCACCTCGATGAGCAACCTCACCCGCAGCATCCAGAGCCCCGGGGCCCTCCGCAGCATCTGGTACACGCTCAGCTTCCACAACACTCACGACATGATCCAGCACGCGACGACCGTCTACGACACCATCGTCGCCGAGCTCGCCGACCAGGCCCCCGGAGCCATCAACGTCATCTTCGTCTACCAGCCCCTCCCGACGCAGTTCGCGACCCGCGTGCCGCCCGGCACCAACGTCCTCGGCCTGGACACCTCGCTGACCCAGAACTCCATCCTGTTCCAGCTGCAGGCCCTGGTGGGCACGGCCGAGGACGAGAGCCGCATGGATGCCCGGCTGGCAGAGGCCACGGCGGAGATCGAGGCGTACGCCAAGGCCACGGGACAGGATACCCCCTTCCGGTACCTCAACTACGCGAACCCGTCGCAGGACCCCATCGGCTCGTACGGGGCGGAGAATGTGGCGTTCTTGCGGGAGGTATCGGCCAAGTACGACCCGGAAGGATTCTTCCAGAAGAAAGTTACGGGAGGATTCAAATTGTAAGTTTGTTGGTTGCAGGGGTAATGCCGAATGTATATATAATTTAAACTTCACACACATACTACTACGTACCACGGTATAGGCCTAAGTATTACCCCTCGAGGGTGGGGTAACCAGGGAGTTTAAAGTGGAAACTAAACTTTTGAGGCGCCCTCGAAGGGTAATACTTAGGCCTGTACCGTGGTAATCTTCTACCTATAGACTTGACTTATAAGCCTGATTAGCTACCAATGAAACAACGAGCAAGGCTCATTCATTCATCCATTTGTTCATATCTACCCTCCCTCTTCCCTACAGACACCATCTTAGCACCCCCCCCCCCAAATCATCATCTCAAGAGCTAAACATCAACCAATCCATACAAATTCTCCCACAACTCCACCAACCAACCCCAAACCCCCTTTTCATTTTCCAAATACCACCATCCAAGAATACCCTCTTTCTCACCATACTCGCTTAACATCTGTCGTCGTCTTCAACATCTCTCATCGTCTTCAACATCTGTCGTCTCCTTTAACATCGGCGCTAGTAAGCGAGCGAATAAGCGACAAAGCAAAACAAACCTCTACTCTCTCGAAAACGGAAAGACCCGCCCTCTCCCTCTGCCTCTGCCTCGCCCTCCTGCGCTCCTCGTGCTCAGTCTCCTTCTCTTCCTCTTCCTCTTCCTCTTCTTCTATCCCCTTCCTCGCTTTTGAACCGGCAAGCCTTCGACGTACCCATCTTTCTCTTTCCAGGCTCCTTTCCCCGTCAGTCTCGGACACCATCTATTGCCGTGTTTTGCTCCTCAGGGATGAAGAGTTTCGACACTGCGCTGCGCTAGGGTCCCGTGCTTTAAAGTCTCTCGACACAGTTAACCACTACCGTCCTGGGTGCACCCACCCACTCACTCGACAGACGTGAAGGAACAGTAGACATTAATGTATTATATATCACGGGTATGATTGGGTATCAATCGACTCTACTCTTACTCTGCATACTATCCCTACAGCGCGCCCTCTCCAGCATGGGTGTCCCCCTGCCCTCCTGCGTCTTGGAAATCTCCCGGACCTTCATGTCCAAGCCTACTCGGAACTTCTTGCCCCGCCATACCACCGTCGTCCCACCATAGCAGGCCCATGTCCAGATCGGCAACGCCAGCACCTCGCGCCCAAGCCATGCAGCGATCCACTCCCACATGCCCCTCCGACTGCCCGATGCAGGTGGACGCGCAAACGACGGCGTGTCGGCATCTAGTTCCAAGCCGGACCCCGAGTGTACCTTCGCGTAGACGAGGGAGTCGACTTTCATCCAGAGGAGTATGATGGAGAGCCACGCGATAGAGAAGGAGAGCCAGGTGTGCGGGAAGGGGAAGTACGGGAGCGTGGAGATGGCGAAGGCGCCGTACGCGGAACACAGCAGCGGTTCAACGCCCGGCTCTACAAACGTGGCGAGCATTACGGTCCACTTCCGTACCCGTAACCAGCGGACCCGCCGGGCGATGTATTCGCTGAGTGACATGTTGGCCATGGGCTGGATCGCCAGATCCCCAAACACCAGGCCGTGGTTCTTGAATCTCTGGCCGTTGGAGAGGACGTCTGGGATACGGTTCCGCCAGAGCAGATCGCCGATCAGGTGGTCCTCGCATATGTTTTCCGAGAAGAAATCGATACCCGGGGAGTACTTGTTCACAGGGCTGGTGGTGAGCGCGTTGAGGTGGGAGCGCCGGAACATGTTGGACTTGCCGACAATGCAGGGGGCGACGGAAACGGTGCTGATGGCCGTGTAGAATTTGGCGTGGGAGGTTGCCATGAACATCTCCTCGAGGCGGCCGCCGCTGGTACGGATCAGTCGGGAGAAGGAGGACTCGTCGACGGGAGGGGAAGTGCTGGTTGTGGATCTTTCGCAGCCGAGGCCTTGCAGCAGCCCGCGAGCCTCCTCGCTGGCGCTGGCTCCAACGCTATCGACGACGAGGGGGAGCTGATGTACGAATTTGTACGGTGTCGCGGGCTTTCCATCATGTGTGTAGCCGCACAGCTTGTCGACCATGCGACCGGCGACGCCTCTGCCGACCCAGACATTGCAGTCGACGATCCAGACCAAATCCCCCTTTGCTTCTCGATATCCCCTGCTCATGTTCCGTATCTTCGGATTCGGACCCAGGTTGGTGTGTTTCCCTTTGCCACTGAGGTTGGGGTCTTCCTCCTCGACGAAGATCCTGGCGTCGAACTCGGGGAAGTCGGACAGGAGTCGTTGCAGGACAGGGTAGGCCGGGTCAGCAGAGGAGGCGACGCAGAAGTAGATGGTGAGCCTCTCTAGCGGGTAAGTCTGGTGGAACGTTGCGGCCAAGCATTCGTAGAGTTGCGGCTCGAGGCCCTTGACCGGTCGCAAGATAGTGATATGGGGGACATAGTCGATGTTCTGGGTGGGAGAGACAGCTGGAATAGGCCTGGCAGAGTACCGGCGGTACCTGGAGGAGATGTGTTAATATATGGACGAGTAGATTGGATATTGGTGCACGGAGTAAAAGGTGATGAGATGTAAAAGCTGGTATAAGAGGTGGCGTATAAAATAATGTGAAGGATGATTGATGTACGACGTGATTAAGATGAGATATAGCATATTTTGGTATATCGTTATATCGTTATATTAAATGCGGAATGCATCGGATCTGCGGGCTTGGTGGAAGATCGCCAATAAAGCCTTTCTTTCAAGTACTTACAATTGGAGCGTTCCGATGGCTTGGACAACCACAATAAAGAGGAACCAGATGCCGCCGGCCGAGGCCACGCCGAAGAGGGCTAGGGAGATTTCGTTCTCCATACGCGACAGCCGCGGGTGAGGTCCTCGAGGAGAAGAGGGAGGAGGAGGGCATTCGGAAAGCGGCGATTAGGCTGAGAATCTGAGGGCGAACACGGCGAAGAAGGCGAGGGCGGTGTGGCAATTGAAAGAGAATGGAGGATTGAGGATTGAGGATTGAGGATTGAGGACTGAGGACTGAGGATTGAGGATTGAGTTGAGAATACACGTGATGTAGACGGTGGTACCACGTGATATAGTCAGATGATCTCGCGCTACTGAAAAATTGGATTTCGTCTCGTTCCAATACCCACGACTACAATCTCAACCACAACCTCAACCACAACCTCAATTACAACCACAACCACCACCTCCTATCGACATCGACCACGCTGTCGACCGCTTCGAGAGGAACCATCCCCAACGGTAAGTCATCATCCCTTCCGCCGCAGATTGGAGAGAGACGGCCGTGACGGTCGTGCATGCAGTGATGACACCTTCGATGCCTAGGAGAACGGCCTCTGACTTTGTGCCGTTCTCTCATGTTGGCGATATTCTCTTTGGAGAAGGCTACAACGGTATCTGAGCATTCAATCAACAAAAAATGGTTCACTATCAAAATGGCAGGAATCAAGAAACCTCGCTAACATCTCGAAGTCGCAGGTTTTAGCCATGACTCCCCGGTAGCCCCGTCCCTTCATCATGGCAGACACTACGGTCACGATCCCCTCCGACCAGGGCATAGAATCTGCCTCCACAGCCCCCTCCCAGGCCACAACCCTTTCCGACCAGGGCATACCCCCCGAGGCTTTACCCAAACCCCTAGCACCCCCGAGAGTCCGCGGCCCCTCGCGCCTCGAACAGTTGAACAAGCTCTATGCCCTTCCAACCCCTCTGCGAACCTTCCCTCTCCCGACCTTTGTCCCCCACAATCCCCTCTCCCTCTTCCACATCCTCTACATCTGGGTCTCCCAATCTATCAAACCCACGCCCTCACACAGCAACCCAGTCTTCCAGGGTTGGCTCTCCCCGGATACGCGATCAGTCCACGTCACGGACGCGCGTTCGGTTCGAGGATTGTGGGAGCAGGGGTTCTATGGAAAGGGGACCCTTAGTCGCAGTGAACCCACATGGCTCGACCGAGAAAACACCCGCCTAGGAAACAAAAAGAAAAATATGAGGCTTGAGGATGTCACCAGGGCGAGACGTGCGCAGCGGCAAGCCACCAAGTGGGAGCGCGCAAGAAAGGAGAGAGAGGCCATTGAAGTCACGCTGCAGGAAGAGGCTGAAGCTGCCTCGCAGTCGGGTGCAGCTATTGAAGATGCGATTAGCGAAGATAGCTGGACTGAGGTAGATTCTGTGGCGATGTATCCAATTGAATCCACAGTGCAACAAGATCCCGAGCCCACTGCGCCAGTCGGTCCTTTGGAAATACTGGCGCTGCCAAACTCCCAGACCAAACGGGACAATCCTCCAAGGGCCAAGGGCCAATGCTTTGCAAAAGATGTCGACGAGAAGTCTGTTCAGAGGCTATCCACCTATCCAGTTGGACCATTAGAACTGCTAGCTCTCCCAAATTGTATCAAGTCGCATCTGCAAAACAAGTCGCATCTGCCTACCAATTTGCATCTGCCAGTTACACCACGAAAGAGCCAAGATTCCCTATCCGACCTGATCTCTAAATCCCAACCCAATGGCCACGCCGATGCCAATATCATCAACATTGCCATTCTGGGGCCACAAGACAACCAAGCCAAGCCCAGAGCTCCTAAGACCAATAACTCAGCGCTGGAAGTGTCAAATATTACAGGCGGCTCCGAGACGAATGATGAGATCATGGGTGGATCTCTTCGCTCTGAGGAGAAAACAGACACCACCGACACTGGTTCAACTCCAATCAGTGGAAGCCCCATAACCCCCGGGATCAAACGCCAGAAGAGCGTTCGGTTCTCGCCTACCGTCGAGCAGAACACGTTCATGCAGGGCGAGCCTCCAAGTCCAGAACGAGCCTTAACAACAGCCGCCACCACCTCAGGAACAACCGCCACCATCTCAGAAACATCCGACACCACCTCAGAAGAACCCCCAATCGCCAAAAACCAAGAACACATGCAGCTCACTCTTGAAGAAACCTTCTTCCTCTCCTACGCCCTCGGCGCCCTCACTGTCCTCTCCCCCTCCACCAACCTTCCCATCCCAAACACAGAGCTGTTCCACCTATGCCGCCAGACCTCCACCTTCCCGCCCCTCCTAACCCCAGCCCTCAGCCCCGACGACCCCTTCACAACCAACTACGTCGTGTACCACCACTTCCGGTCCCTCGGCTGGGTCGTACGCCCGGGGATCAAGTTCTCCGTCGATTTTATGCTCTACCTGCGCGGGCCGGTCTTCACGCACGCCGAGTTTTGCGTGCTGGTCCTGCCGTCGTACTCAGATCCGTACTGGCGCTCCACCGAGGCGCTTGCGCAGTACGTGAAGGCCAAAGAGCAGAGGACGTGGGCGTGGATGAGCTGCATCAACCGCGTGGTGACGCAGGTGAAGAAGACGCTGATGCTGACGTATGTTGATATTCCTGCGCCGGTGAGTGCGGAGCGGGAGCGGGAGCTGGGGATTGCGGGCGTTCTGGCCAGGTACAGGGTGAGAGAGGTGGTGCTGAAGCGGTGGTCGGTGAATCGAATGCGGGATTGAGGGTGGAAAATGGGGGAGGAGGGGGGTGGACGATGATAACGTGTATGAATTTATATGATATTAATGAATAGACTAGACGGATGTCCCGAGATGCTGGATCCAAAAGACTAATCAATGTATACAATTTACTCACCTCTTCCCATCCTTAGGTCCAAACGTCGTCTGAAACACTCACAGTTGGTAAAATATGTATATGCTGTGATGGTATAAAACTTTCAATTCTCGAAAATCAATTATAACTACTCCGCTGGGCGATACCACGGGATAAAGGTGCCGTGGCAGTCGATTTGAAAAGTATAAATCCCTTGATATACATAAATATATCTTAAAAGCTTCCACGGTATTGATTTACATGCCGTAAAAAGTCAAGCGGAAAATGGCATATGTTGTTTATTTACTTTGCTTTGCTAAGCGAATTATTGAAGGTCGGCCATCACTCCATCACTCCAAGCTCTCCAGCTAGTCATCAAGAGCCTACTGCATTTTAATCAGACGGCCGTCTCGTCTATACAGATCGCCAGCCGGTATTTACAGCGATTGATTGGCTTCTGTGCTTCGTGCAGAGATCGACTCTGGCCTGCTTTGGGGGCGGCTTTGAGATAGTCATGGCTACCTCGTGGATTGCAAGACGGCCTCGTTGCGCAGTATAATCTTCGTCGAGGCCTTTGAAGTTTTAGTAAATGACAATGTCATATATATATATATATATCCCTTTTGTTCTGCTCACTTGCCCGTTCGACAAAGGCCTTAGCTGACGCAATCGGAGTTTCGCACGATTGGATCCTTGCTCAATGTCATTGTTTGGAAATAACATATTTTCACAGAGACATGTGGGTACATTTCTGACCTGGGATTTCCCCTCCTCTTTTCTCTGCTGCTAGCTGCTATTGGCTAACTTACAAATTAGCTTGACCCACCCGGATCCCAGGCGATATGTTATTGTGCCTTTTTTTTTTTTTTTTTTTTTTTTTTTTCATGCCACGTGCGCTTAATTCTACCCAGATTGTCGCGCGAGCACACAACAAGTAATTCAGATCATTATAGGACTACTCCCATTCTCCCAGTAGCGCCGGGTCTTTTCAGCATTTGAAGTGTCTGTTATTCACCCCTCGCTTAACATGTTGTTGGCTGCGAACGGGAAAAGGCACAGTCGGGCATTCTTTGTCATGCGGGTTCGTATATAAAAAAAATGAGAGCACAAGAATGCAAATTTAGGATTCTGGTACAACGATCGTTGTGCGTGACTAGAGGACACGACGTGTTTTTAGTGGCGCTCGGTTATTAGCCTTCTTTCTTACCTTAAGAAAACGTCGAGCAATAGCAACGTTACAACAACCCATTTCAATGACACCACATCATCATCACATCTCATCACGTCATGTTAAGTATGCAACCAAGGTATATATAAATCTTCATATTGCTATGACTATAACTATTACTACTGAGCCAATGTAACATTTGCAGGGCGTCTGTTTCGCCATCAGATCCGCTCAGGGAGAATTTTTTTTTAAATAAACGAAATCCAGCATTACAATACCACATTAAGCCATCACCGGCGCGTCCTTTGAAAGATCCAAGAAATTCATTATGTCCCTGCAGCAGGTGGTGAGCGTCTTCTTCGTCTTCCAGTTCAGCTCGAGCTCCGCTCTCAGCGGCATCGCGACACAGCTGCCCACGTCGCCCTCGCGGCGCGGCGACACCTTCAAGGGGATTGTCTTCTTTGACGCGGCCTGCAAGGCGCCGACGACCTCGTATACGGAGCATCCGGTGCCGGAGCCCAGGTTGTACGTGCGGAAGCCCCGGGAGACGCGGCCCGCTGCGGCGGAAGAGAGCGCGGCTACGTGGCCGTTGGCCAGATCCGTGACGTGGATGAAGTCGCGCACCGCGGTACCGTCCGGGGTGGGGTAGTCCGTGCCAAACACATTCAGCTCAGCCGAGGCGCCCGTCATGACTCGCACGGCGACGGGCATGAGGTTCGTGGGAACGCCGCGAGGGTCTTCGCCCAGCAGGCCCGACTCGTCGCAGCCGACGGGGTTGAAGTAGCGAAGAGCTAGAATGGTCCAGTCGGGGTCGGCTAGCGCCAGGTCGGAGAGGATCGCCTCGCACATCCACTTGCTGCGTCCGTATGGGTTGGTCAAGCCCGTGCACCCGCCTTCTGTGGTCCGGGCGGCGCCGTCCTGGTCGACGAAGGTCTCGGCCTGGTGGGTGCAGTCCTCCTCGCGCAGGGGCCGACCCGAGTTGGCGACGGTGCCGTATACGGTCGCGGAAGAGGAGAAGACGAGCGTCTTGATGTTGAAGTCGCTCAACACCGAGCAGAAGCCAACGAGGCCAGCTACGTTGTTGGAGTAGTACTTCAGGGGGTTGGTGATGCTCTCGGAGACAGATTTGTACGCGGCAAAGTGGATAACGCCCTTGATCGAGGATTGCATGGGGGCACCCTCGATGTAGGTGCCGTTGGGTCCATTTGGCTTGACGTATTCGCCGAGGATGTCGGTGATGGCGGTCTCGTTGCGGTAGTCGGCTTCGCACAATCGCATCAGGGGGGTGGTCTGGCATCGCTCCTCGTGGTATTTGTTTGCGAGCGAGGAGATGCGCTCGAACACGCTGTTGTAGGAGTTGCTCAGGTTGTCGATGATCAGGACGTTCTGTCCGGCCTTCAACAGCTCTAAGCAGGTGTGGCTTCCAATGTATCCAAGCCCTCCGACGACCAGGATGTACTCGGGGTCAGCTTGCCACTCCTCGTCGAGGCGGTCATCGAACAGGACCGACCGCGCGGTGTCGGGGGTGTCAACGATGTCTGAGCAAGCGCTGCGCACTGAGCGGCAGGGGCTGGAGTCTCTGGATGATGCGTAGTCGGACATTTTGCGTATTATGCTATTAAAAAGCTAAGGATTGGTATAGAGGTGGTGGATTGGTAGAGAAGTGATGGATTGGTAGAGAAGTGATAGATTGGTCGAGATTCGAAAGATTGGTAGAGATGCGATGTATTGGTAGAATATCGAAAAAGAGGTAGAGTATCCAAGGACTGATCGAAAATCGAAAGAGTGTTCGAGAAGTGAATGAATGTGTGTGTGACTGACTGTTGATTTAGTGTTGATGTTGTTGGATTGATGGGTTGTTGACGAAGCGATCCCCCCTCTTATATATCAGCGTTTTCCCATTGAGCTACGGCCCTCTGATGCCATACGTACCGTTTTGGAATTGGTCTATGCTGGAGACACAAAGCTTGAGGTCCATTCTGTGTGGCAAGTCAAGGCACGGGGGGGCGCAAAAGCCGAGTTGTCTTGGGCGATTAAGCTGTCTTGTTTCTTGCCAATATTTCCTTCAGACGCAGATCCGTTTCGACCAAGATGGAGAACCGGGCTCTGTGGGGAACGGGCCATCTTTCTCCGAAGCTTGTCCCCTCCTCCTCCTTCGAACGTGGCTGGCACATGGGGGCAAACGTGAATGCCACGGATCAGAGCGAGCCCGCCGCTGCCTTTGTTGCCCTCGGCTTCTTTGAAGACTCCATGGAAGAAAATTCCAATTTAGCACCCGCTCGAGTCTTGAGCTAGAGCGACCATCCAGCAAAGCCGGAGATGGGTCTTTTTGGCGGGCACACCCTGAGGCCAGTGGGTAGGGTTCTATCCGAGCCCAAGGCTGTGGGATCCCTGGCTCTGCAGAAAGGGAGAAAAGTGTCTACGGCTCTCAGGGCGGGTCCAGAATGGAGGGACAAAGGATGATTTGATCAGACCGTTATGCTCAGACTGCAAATTCAAATCACTCGAAGCAATTTGAGTGTTTGATTTACGGCCAGGCCAATGCTGAAGAGAGAGAAGAGAACGGGCGAGCGTGGCTTAAGCCACCCCGAGATCCATAATTGGCGGCTGGCGTTTCAATCATCGCCGACCGACCGACCGCCTGTAGAGGTGGAGGTGGCGTGAGAGGGTTTTTTTCCTTTCTTTTTGTCGTTGTGTCTCTCATGCTCTCATTTAGGCTAATTGGCTTAAAGGTAGTATTGGAAAGCTGCCTCCAAGCGGCCGGTGCGCCCATAAATAAACAAATAGGTACTACAACTAGTAAATACCTATGCACGACCCCGATGCCTCCTCGAGATCAGACAACAAGCCTTTCCGAATCCGGGCCCGTCGCTCTTGGCCGCAGGGAGAGCAGCTTGAGCAGCTTGTCGTTTACCTAGTGGACATGAGTGGGGAAGACTTGATGAATTTTGCATGCTTGATTGACAGAAATACGAATCCGAGTCTCTATTTTGCGGAGGCAGACCAAGTCTGTGTTCTTCATTTTTTTTGCTCCATTGATTTTCAGATCCCAGCCATAATGTACAAAATGAGGTTTTATTTAGCTTTTCGCATCGCGTAAATGTAAACAGACAGATACGGGCAGCGATACGAGTGGTTCAGGCTGTTGATTACTGTATAGGCAAAACCCTGCTAGCTCAGGGGATACATTCTTACTTCCGGATGACGTTCTTCCGTGGTCGCTTTACCTCTCAGTTTACTCTATTTAACATCGTAGTAGTACCTACCTCCAAGTTTATTCTGCTTAGTATTTTGATATTTGAAAGTGGTAGGGACTGGGGAGGCAGAGGCCGAGGCCGCGTCGTACCCGCGCGCGTGAGCCCCCTGGACCCGAGCAAGCTCAAAGTATCCCTAGCCAGGACTGAGGCTGTCGAGAGGAAACTCTATCTACAGTAAGTATTGTACAGTAAGTATTGCGTGAGCAGGGGGCACCAAGGGCCGTGGCGCGGTGGCCCGTAGTCCCGTACCCTGGGCCCCTGAATTGTTAGTCCGTTTTACCATCTCGTTCATCATGATAGTCATTGATTGCACTGCCCGTAACCCTACGGCCTCTCAGTCTCACTATGAAATATATTCGTGTTCGTGCAGCATCACGGTCGTGACGTGATAGCTGTTTCTTGCGAACCAACCGCCTATATCCATCTTTGCGCAGCGATCTATTTCATGCACTGTTTTTACTTGCGCCTCTTATCAATAAGAATCCCATATTGGATTGCATCGCGAAAGCGAGGGGCTGAGACAAGCAAGCTGCACACTTCCTTGCTTGTTGCTTGCATATATCTGCAAGATGGTTGATACTTTCTTTCCTTTTTCTTTCCTGCGCCGGTTTCTCGTGGAGAGGTGTTCTCAGCTCGGTCTTCACGACGCACATCAGCTGGCAGTACAGACGGAGGCGCAATGAGTAAGTGGTAAGTACCGTACTCCGTAGAGGAGCACTTTGACAGCGGGATGATCAGGGGTTGTAGTGAGACCTGCCCGTTTCATGCGCCGCTCATCCCCATATACCGGTACTACTACAATGGACGGGGTATATTGTACATCCAGTTGCACGTTCCCATCTTTGCCCTGCTTAAGCTTTTGACAACATGCTCAATGCATTGTTTTGAAGCAGAGAGTGGAAGTAACTCTGTTTCTGCTTGGGCCGGTCAGGTCTGGCGCTCATACGTAGTATAACAATTACAGTATATTATAGTATAGGAAAAAGCCACATAATGTAGTTCAAAAAAGAGAGAAAGCAAATCAGAAGGGGAGAGAAAAGTCCACTGAACTATACGCCTAAGATATCAACATCTGAGCGTTGACCACGCGCCGGCCTCATCTGATCAACCTACACGAATACTGCATGCAGATTCCCTTGATCCAAATTCAAATCCATATTCAACATATGCATTATCGTCAAGATTGCCATCGACTTTGGGTTTCTGCTCTTTTCGCTTATTCTTCCTTCTTCTTCTATCTTCTCCTTCTCTCGCATGCATATACGCATATACGCATATATTCCTTGCTATGCATTGCATAATCGCTAGAACTCTTGATAACCCTTATGCACAAGCCCGCTTTTGCCGATAAGACGTTTTATTTCAGATCACGCAAGCCAGCCAGCCAGCCAGCCAGCTCGCGCACACACCGCGTTGTGTGTCATGAGATATGCCAGTGCAGATACGTAGTACTGAAATAGCTATTCGTACAGTAAGTACTGTAGTCGGTGTCCCAGGAAAGGGAAGAGCGGGAAGTAAGATTCTTAGTTTAGAGAAGGGATCTATCCTACGTAGTAGTAGTAGTAGTAGTAGTAGTAGTAGTAGTAGTAGTAGTAGTAGTAGTATTGATTGACGTTGGGCGGGTAGTAGGCGAAGCCTGCCGACCTGGGACCTCTCATAGGGTACGGCGACGTGCTGAGCTAACGAGTTACATACAAGACAGCCTTAGAAAGCATATCAAAGTGGTGCAGCGTGGCTGCCATCGACTGCGCCCTTCCCCTACGGTTAGGATGGATCACAGAAAGAGAGAGTTTTGATAGGGTAAGGAACCAAAACGCAAGGCAAAGTGTATGCCACCGCAGACTTGGAAGCCTAGCAGTTGCAAGTCGCAGAGCGAGGTGGGTCAAAGCCGGACCGAAGTCAGCCAGGTGAAGGTCCGGGATCCATCCTAAAGCGTTGCGGCAGCAGCTTATAGAAAGAAAAGCCACTTGATCACTAATCGTCGGCTCGCTTAAGTGGGCCTCCTTTCAGCCTTTCAGTCTTAGTCGGTATAAGCGACTGCGGATCGGAAGCGAGTGCGGATTTTTCGAAAATATGTTAGAAATTTTTATTTACTATAGCAAATACTATTACAACTTAAAAATATTTACATAAATAACTAATCTACTACTATATCTTTTTCCGAAACATTTAAAATCGTATCATTTGATGAAATATCTGACTATCGATCGTTATTTTCATCAGATTCTGACTCGTCTCTTACCTTACGCAACGAATCGTTTGAATCTCTACTACTATCAGAATTGAAGCTATCGCTATCGATATTAATACTAAGAAAAGAAATAACATCTTGCTTTAAAGAGGGGTCTTTAACAATGTCGGTTGTAATTATTAAATCGTCGTTATCGAAAGAAAGTTCGGGTTAAGAAAGAGTTGGTCGAGGAATTTTTTTTTTTACTACTAGTTTTCGTATACAAAATACAATTTACAACACTACTTTTTAATCCATAACCGCACAACCAATTCAATTGTATTTTACAATTAATTATGAGTCGAAAACGCACTCGTTCGAAGAAGCTTCTAAGGATTTTTCAATACAAAAGCCACGCTCAACCAGGTAGTCCTAATGCAATTGAAGATCTTGCGACGCGTCTTCGACGCGCTACAACATTCTTGTCCGAATACCCTTACGAGACTCAAAAAACTGCCGCGCGTATTTACGATCTCAGTGAGCGCACGTTGAATAGTTACCTCAAGCGACCGAAGAATCGTAAGCACGGCGGTCAAAACAAGATCTTACAAAACAACAGCGAATCGTCGATAAGCTTTGGAAAGAAGAAAGAGATGCTGAGTATCGTAAAGGAGTCGATTCACGCAAAGCTGAGCGCGAGCGTAAAAGGATTATACGAAAACGCTTTGCTGCAAGTCTAATTATTGAAGACGACGATACAATACTCATTCCAATTCTCGATTCGAAAGAGATTTGGTGGATGCAACAACCTCTTGAGCGTCAAATTTTGCGGCCTCGTAAAAAAGGTATTCCTCGACCAACTCTTTCTCAACCCGAACTTTCTCTCGATAACGACGATTTGATAATTACAACCGACACTGTTAGAGACCCCTCTTTAAAGCAAGATGTTATTCCTTTTCCTAGTATTAATATCGATAGCGATAGCTTCAATTCTAATAGTAGTAGAGATTCAAACGATTCGTTGCGTAAAGTAAGAGACGAGTCAGAATCTAATAAAAATAACGATCGATAGTCAAATATTTCATCAAATGATACGATTTTGAATGTTTCGGAAGAAGATGTAGTAGTAGATTAGTTATTTATGTAAATATTTTTAAGTTGTAATAGTATTTGCTATAGTAAATAAAAATTTCTAACATATTTTCGAAAAATCCGCACTCGCTTCCGATCCGCAGTCGCTTATACCGACTAAGACTGAAAGGCTGAAAGGAGGCCCACCTAAGCGAGCCGACGATTACTTTACTTGGCCTCAGACCTCTCTCTGCCCACAAGTGCTTTTCTTTACTATTATTTATGATACGATAACGAAGGAGGGGGTCGTGACATGGTATCGTATAGTATAGTATAACGTCGTATACCTAGAATGAAAACAAGACTTTTTATCTTTCTCGTTCTAGTTTTAAATTCTTGCTTGTAGTCCTGTTATTTTCGTCATTCGTATATGCGCGATGATGGAATTTTCTCTTCTTGCTGTTTATTGATTTCTATGATCAGACGACGTCGGGTATAGGCATGGCATGCCATGGCAATATGACAGCCGCATACACATCGACCGATAAGGTGTTTCGATGTTTCAATGTAGGACTGTACGAGACCGGATCTACGTAGTTGTTTTGATTTGAATTTGGAATTTCAGATGATGACGACGATGATAATGAATGCATGCACTTTGCGAGAAGGTCAATCAATATTGTATCGGATGAATTCATTGTTACTCTTTCTCTTTAAGCGAAATCGGTGGATGGAAAAGAACATTTTTTCTCTGTCTCTGCCTTTGTATCTCTGTCTCTGCCTCTGTCATTGTCTCTGTCTCTGTCTCTGTCTCTGTCTCTGTCTCTGCCTATGCCCAGTCTTTGTTTCCATCTTTGTCTCTGTCTTTATCTCTCCCCTTTTACAAATCAAACCACGGCATCATACATTTCCTCACCCCAAACTCAAAAATTGAAATCTTATTAGCCAACCTACTCGCACAGGTGAAAAGACAAAGAGTCGAAAGAAACCAAAGGATTTCCACGCAGGCACGCATGCACGTGGCGATATAACGGTGGCGGCGGCTCCGACTTACTCACTCACTCGATTTGAAATTTTCCGAGCCATCTTTCTTACATACTCATCCATTCCAAAAAAGAACTTGGCGCTGCGGTATAGATTATACGGCCCGTTATACGAAGACTTGCGCCCCGAGGAGGAGGAGGAGGAGGAGGAATAGGTCAGTGCCAATTAGCGTAGTCTAGTCTAGTCCGGTATAGTCTATTCGAGTCCATCTCTCCAAGAACCGAGCGCAAGTGACTAAGCACGAGCTACATCGAAGGCTGGAAGGGCTAGATCTTCAGAATCTAAAACCTGACCCAGCTCATCTCAAACGATCTCATCTCTCTCTCTCTCTCTAGCTCGATCGATCGGCCGGAGCGTTGTGGCCTACCTTTAAACCAACTAACCAACAAACCAAACAACTAACTAACTAACCAAGCTCCTACCATGCATTTGGGAGGGTTTGCGAAGAGGTCTGAGCAAGTGAGGTGTGATGTATGGGATGAGCGGGAAGGAAGGGAGAAATGGGAAAGGGACGTGCGTGGGTGCGTTTGAAACTTCTTTATGTACCGTGTGTCATGAGTTATTTCCGAGGATGGTGCTGGTGACTCGTAACTGAATACCAGGTGAGTGGCTTGGCGGGGGCCGGGTCGAGACGGGGAGAAAATAACATGAGATCACAGAGAGAGAGAGAGAGAAAGAGAAGTGCCCTTGTCCTTTTCTCTACGGCTGTTGGGCGTTTGTTCATTCATTTATCAGGCATCCAAACAATCAATTTTAGAGCTTATATCATGATTTAGCTGGCTGGTTACTCTCGCTCTTTCGCTTGCTGGTTTGTTCGTTCGTTTGTTTGTTTACTTTCTCATTCACGTTCGCGAGTGAGGCACTTCCTTCTCCGGCAGCACGGCAGCTGAAAGAAGGAGGAGGAGGAGATGCGGGGTGCGGGGTGCGTCAGACAATGCATACATGTCCCCTTTCCGCTTTCATTCCTTGTTCTTATGTTCATTAGAACTATACATCCAAGTCTCTTAAAATCAAATATCAACATCATCATCAACAAACAAGCGAGCTTGTGTAGGCATCATACCATACCCACCACAACCTACACCTCTCCTTTCTCCATTTCAAGAATCCCAATCCCAATCTCAATTTCAATCTCAAGCTTCTCAGCTACACCGTCCACCCCATCCCCATTCCCGTCCACCCTCTTAGCAGAACTCACTCACTCACTTATAACCCATCTACTTCGTAAGCTACCCACAACACAACTACATAACCCAACCAATAAAATAACCAAAAATAATAATACATTCTCTCTCTCTCTCTCTCTCTCTCTCTCTCTCTCTCCCCCTCCCTTCTCCCCCTCCCCTTCACCTTCTCTTCTTCCATTCCTTCTTCAAGCCCCCTCTACCACTCTCTACCTCCCTCATGCATATAACGTACATCGTATACGGAGTCACGAGAGTTACACCACATACCACATGCCACATGCCGCCATGCAGCAAGCCGCCACGCAGCAGCGCTCACGAAAACGACATTGAAATCTTCAGTGTGCGGGGGGGGTGGCGCCGTGGCGTGGCAAGTTGTTGTGGCGTGGAGTCGTGCATAAGTATGCATATACATACACATACGTGTACAATCCATGTACATGTCCGTATGTATGCAAGTCGTATACTTCGTAACTGAGCCATACGAGACAATACCCAGTACGCATCACAGTGTTGTGATTTTTTTCAGCTACACGAGAGCGAGACGATAGATTCGTTTTGACAAATGCCTTTTTATTGAGTGTAAAAAATTTATATTTAAAATATGTATTCGAAAGTAAAATAGTGTGCCGAACCCAACCCTAGCCGATACCATTCAAAAATACACCGCTTCATTGCAGTTTCGTTTTTCCGAGATCCCCGGCTGACAAGCCGATTGTAACGTCCCCAAGCCTGTAAAAATCCAATACTCGCTAATGAAATGAACGTGAACCCGTCGTGACTTCGTCGTGAATGGAGAGAGGAGATAACATGACCTGATCTGCAACCTAGTATGCCACAGGGGTGCTCAGCGTGAAGGTTACGGGAGATCCGGACATGGCAACCCAGATAGTGAGCGGGTCGCCACCAATCTTTTCGGTTGTGAAGCCTTGGGTGCTAGTAACGCTTCCTGGGACCGTGACGGGAATCTTCGCAGAGCAGGTATTGCCGGTGGTCGTCAGAGTCACCGCCGTAATGGTCTTCGAACTCGGGTTGGTGGTGAATGAGAGACTGGGTTTGCACTGATCCCTTGCCATGCGGTTGGTAAAGTCGGTTGCAATATCGTCGTGCTTTAGCGAGATTACGGGCCAGTTGACAAGACGGACCATTTCCTGGATGATGACCTCGCCCCAGGCTTGCAACATGGAGAGCTTCTTAGTGACGCCGTTGATGGTCGTCGTCCCGGCGGTGACGTAGTTCAGGTTGGCCTGGTGGAACATGTATGGGTCGTGGCGTAGACCAAGGAGGTGGCGGGTATTGGTGTTCTTCTCTATGGCGAGGATAGTGTCCCAATCACCAGATCCGCCCGAGGTGTTGATCCATTCCGCGACGGTGCAGGCGGGTAGTTGGCAGTTGTAGTAGATGTTGGTCGCCCAGCGTGGGATGATGGTGACTCCAGCGTATCCGTTCGCGGCGACCGTGGTGATAAGTGGCCACATCTCATTTTGCTGATTCCTCAAGACGGGACGCGTATTATCGCCGACGACGCTCTTGATTCCGTTGTCCGCCCACGCCTTAATGGCGTCCCCATTGTGCATACCCGTGATGGCGGGTGGGATTAGGCCGCTAGGCGAGAATCGGGTGGCCGCTGCAATCCCGACCTGCTTGAGCCAGGCCTGATTCCACGAGATCTCTCGATTAACGTCAAAGTTCGTCGCATTGTTCTGGTCCAGGTGGGTAAAGGTGTGCGAGACGTGGGCCATGGCGTTGAGATTGGCCTGGTTCGTGAACCAGACCTTCAGTTTGTCCAAGTTCGTGCAAGCTAGAGTGTAGGGATACGTCGCCGGGGTGGAAGGCCACAAGTTGGTACCGGTTCCCAAAGGTTTCTGGAACTCGAGAGCGGTATCATTCTGTCCAGGGTAGTCGATGGGACCGATGCCGCACGCAGTGGCGCCGTTGGTTGCCTTGGCCGCATTGTCAATGTTGCCATTACCGTTGTGACCCAGCTCCATGAAGTAGGTACTTCCGGGAGACATTCGGGTGTTGATATCCTTGGTCCAGGTAACGTGTTGGTCCAGATCCGGAGTCGTGATCTGGTACGTAGTTCCTGCAGGGCTATAAATGTCCGAGACCAAAAACATGTCGTCGACCTGAGTGCTCAAGTAGACGCGACGGAATCCAGTGTAAAGGCCTCTGGTCACCCACGTGATCCATGCGTGCTGCAAGTAATTGGATGTAGAAGACCAATCTGCTGCGAAACTAATGAAGAAGACCATCTGCTGGCGACCATCGATCGTGTTGATGACCCCCGCAGTGGATTTGCTGGAGAAGCCCGTGGCTGGTGCAAAAGAGGCGAATTCCGTTGCGATGGACGAGTTGGAGATGGTTGCAGGATAATCTAATAGAACTGTTAGTTATGATTTTGCAATTTTAGTCTGCTTTAGATGTTTTTTTGTTGTTTTTCTTGCTATACTAGGTAACCCATTATAATATGAACTGCATGACTTACGGTAGAGACCGGCTGTGCTGACACCGGCACCAACCTTCATTCCCGAATTTGGAAATGCAGCAGTGCTGGAAATGCTGACGAGCTGCTCGACACCCGCCTCGCAGCATCCGCCCGCAACAGCAGCAGTGCCAAATGCTGAACTGGGATAGACATCGATACGGACCATGCGGACGCCGAAACTGACTTGGTATTGGTACAAAGTGGCGAATTGAGCAGACGTAAGGGCACTCTGGAAGCCGATGCTTCCACCATAGTCGTAAGAGACCTCGGAGAGAACGACAATGGATCCGTAATTGCCCGCGGCGGTAGAGCTGTTGAGGGTTGGGAGTGTGCCGCCGCCTTGGGGAATCTGGACAACTTCGTAGGGGATGCCGTATCCGTTAAGGCCCGATGTGGCGGAGTATGCCGAAGCTTCATCACGGGCCAAGATCAAGACGGTGCTCTTGACACTGGTTCCGACCGAGGCGGCTTTAGGAGCGGCAATCGAAAGCTGCTGCACCGTGGTATTTGCAGCGACGGTCTTCCCATTGATGACTGTTACGTGTCAGTCAATCAGTCCAGTCCAGTCAGTACAGCCAGGCCGGAGGAATACGCACGCCTGGTGAGTACGGTGTCAACTATAGTGGCAGCTTTTTGGAGTGCATCTCCTACAGGCGTTTGAATCCGTTCGGATTGGTTCTGCCTGATGTGAATATGCGAATGTGCAAGGGTACCAGAAGCGGCAAATGCCAAGAGGACTGCTCTCAACAGAGTTGGAGAGAACATGGGGGGCGGCTGGATGGAGGAAAGCGGAGGAAAGTCGAGGAAAGTCAACAAAAACACCGGGAAAAAGAGAGTGTTTGTTTTATTGCGCTTGGGGGGTTGGGATACCAATGTACAGACGGGGGGCTTTGGAAGCGTATATAACAAGATGGAGCTCGACCTGAGATTGCGTAAACATCTCATATGGGTAAGAGCATGGCCACACATGTAAGCAGCCAGCCCACACGAGCGGCAACCAAAGGAGATACTCGCGTGAGGTATGACACGACCGGGACCCGGCCGGGACCTGACCCGACCCCATACTTTCACCGAGAGAGCTCAAGTTCCAGGTCCCAAAGCGCAAAAGAAATGAGGGTTCTGGCGAACAGACTGCCGACAGGTAGATACCTAGACAGACGGGAAGAGACTATCGACTATCGAATAACTGCAGCCAGCCATGGAATGGAGGGACCAGCTGACGGGCTGGTTCGGCTGGTTCGGCTGGTTGGCCTTCTGGCTCGCTGGCTGGCCTTCTGGCTCGCTGGCTGGCCTTCTGGCGGGCTTGAAGGGCTTGAAGGGCTTGACTAGCTGGCTGACCGGCTAGCTGTCTGTTTGTCAGCACCGACAGAGTCAGCCGGCTGCTGCTGCTGCTGCTACTGTGCCTGACCGTGTTGTACTGTCGAGATCGGCATGCATGAGCATGAGCATGAGCATGGGCATGGGCATGGGCATGGGCATGGGCATGGGCATGAGCATGATGACGGGGCACAGTTCATTGCCCGGCTGCTCGTCACGGGGACGTGGAGGAGGCCGAGTGATGGGCGAGGGGCGAGGGGCGAGGGGCGAGGAAGCATAGCTTTTTTTTAGACTTCAGATGGTGGAGGAGGGCCAGGTCCAGGTCCAGGTCCAAGTCCAGGGGCGAGTACCGGGCGAGCGAGGCTGAAACTGACGGTATATCAAATCGAAGAAGCATTGCATGTTGATCAAGGGCGACACGGAATGAGCGCGAAGAGGGCTGAGCTGGCTTGGGTGGATCCATTCGATGCGAATGGATCGGTAGATAGACCGGTGGATGGATCATGATGGACAGATCGATAGATAGATGGATAGATAAATTGATAGACACATAGATGGATGGACGTTGAAAAAAGGTGGAGAGGAGGAGAGACGGCGAGTCGGTCAGGGAAGCGAGCAAAATGCTTGGCGGGGCTAGTGGGCTCACGTGACCATGGCAGTATTTCAACAAACCGGAGATCCCAACTTCTTCTTCATCGCTTACAGTTCAGCTCCCACCCGGCCCATGCGAGGACCACGCAGCGCACTACGCACTACGCACTACGCACTACGCACTGGGCACCGAGCACCGAGCATCGAGCATCAATCAGTCTGAGCATCGGATCAACGAAGCCTCGCCCAAGCCCAAGCTGCCCTCTCCTCTGGTCTGGCTGATCTGAGCCTTCGAACAAAAGGAGAGCAATCCAAGCCGAGACCAGAGACCAGAGACCAGAGACCAGATCGGCCATGAGAGCTGTCGTTGTCTCGGATTATCCTTTCCCCGTTATGGTCGATGGACTTACCGACTTTCTTTCTTTCTTTTTCTTGCTCCTCTCTTTTTCTTGCTCCTCTCTTTGTCTTGCACTTTTTTCTTTCCTTTCTTCTTTCCGGCCACTAAGAGACCCTGCCCGCGTCCCTGAACCCTTGACGCCGTTTGGCCGGTGGATGTTGTGGAGCCAAGACGCCGCCCACGGCTACACAATACGACACTACACTGCACACTACAGCACGTTTGCAGGCTTTCTACTCGCGTTTCGGGAACAATTATCCACGGCCACATCCACGTCCACATCCACATCGGATCCCTATACGAGCCCTTCTGATCTGGTCTGCTTGGGTCTCACCTGATCCGCTCTAGCCTGTTCACTCCGCCTCGCCTCACCGTGCCGATGGGACGACTTATATCTATCAATTCGGTAAAGGGTCCCTCCGTCCAAGGGCCCTCCCGGAAATGGTCCTATCAACGGGCGCCTCTATCAAAGGGCTCATCAAAGGGCCCCTCCGTCAATCCCCCCCTCCGTCATCCTTGCCGTGCCAGTTCACCCATTGGAAGCGAGCCAAGGACGCCTCTTATCGCCTCATTTGTTGGCAAAGAACCTGTCCACGTCTCTCTTTCGGCTTCGTTGTTGCTGATATCCGCTCTTAGCAGCTGATCTTCTCCATCGAGCTGGATCCAGCGTCCATGCATATGGTGTACTGGTTCACGAACCTCTCCCGACCCGATCAAGCGATCTGATGATGTAATATCCTTTGCGGATGGCAAAGAAACTCAGCCTGAGCGCCGCAATAATGAAATTTGAAATGTATTGATGGACCTTTGTCCTAAGAGGTCATTAGCATCGGCAGCCTCTTCTCTGTCCGGCCTTGTAGCCAAGGCCGAAGAGTTCATGATTGTCATTGAAGTCAAGCTTCATGCCCTCGATCTCTCTTTGTCTTCCACACATTCACTCTCTCTCAGCCTACAATCGCTCGAGATTGTCAAGTCGTTGTCTGCTCATCAACTCTCATTCAACCCAGGTAATACCGAGGTATTCGAGCAACCTTATGGATACAACTTCGTGCCATCTCTCTAAGTTACACCATGGCATATATAACGGGCGTGCGTGCTGGTAACTGGACCGAGTTGAAGAGACACTGGTGGCAGCTGGTAGGAAGGTCAAGTCCCTTACATATATATACGTGCATACTCACAGCAGTTAGGTGCTGGTCAGCCTGGCCCTCGCTTCGGTCTTTGTCGGGGCCTCATATATAATATTTCTCATAACGCGCAAAATATGGAGGAGTACAAGGCAAACGGTGAGTCCAGGCGCAATGACTTTCTTCCCAGGCCGACACGCTGATCTCACCAGGACGGGCCATCCAAACACCTCCAAGAGCGAGTGTCACGCCACCTGCAGAAATATGTCTCCCAATCTTGTGTGGGCACCGTTGTCAAGGGGACGGAGGCGAAGAAACCAAGTTCCCTGGGGATATATCTCGGCAAATTTAGCAGTCCGATATCAGACGCGCAAGCGAGAGTGCTGCTGGACCGAGAGATGGTGGTCCTCGATCCGCTGCAGCCGGATATCAAGCGGGCCTTGGAGGATATGTCTGGCCGCGGAACCCTTTCGAAGCACATAATTGGAAGAATCGATCTGAACAATGTCCTGACGGCTGCGGCCACGGCGGGGAAATCGGAAGACTCTATTTTCTCCTGTCTGGACCGGACGATGAGCGTGGTGATTGCCGCATTTCGGGGTGCCGAAGGTGGAAACAATGGATTTAGTGGAGTCCTGCTGGCCGGCTGGGAGATATTTTCCTCGCCCGTCTTCCACGAGCTCTGCAGGGTCATTTCCGCCTCTGGTCTCGAAATTTACGTCGAAACATCAGCACCAGATTTCTTGCCGGACGGAAATGTCTTGGCTTGTAGCTCCATTGCAGGTCTGATCATCCGAAACGGCCTGATCCTACCCGATGGCGAGAGACGAGATTGCTTCGACATGGAACGCTTACGGACAACCGTAAAATCTTTCGTCTCACAGTCATGTGTGCGAGACTTTACGGTTTTCGTCTGGGAGACGGTGGATGACGGGGTGATTCTGTCCAATGCCGTATTGAAGCGGACATTCGCTTGGTGCAATTTCTATAGCGTAGTGTCTTGGATAGGAGCTAAGAAGGCTCTCACGGATGCGACAGCTGAGGTTGTCGAAGTGGAGCCGCTGAGTGCATTCGCCTGGTTGAAAGAGCGACGAGTGATGGAACTTCACGACATGTGGAAAAAGATGAAGGCTGTGAGTATCTTTGCGACCCAGTTTGTTGAAAGACTTCCTGGAATCCATTTTTGCGATCCCATTTGATGAAAAACCTTAGAATTTTGCAGCTGACTTTTTCCAAGCCCCAAACTGCGAACCACCGCCACTCCGTGATTGGACGCCACGACTACATGCTCCCAAGTCTCCAAGCTGCTAGAGATGACAGCGCGTGCCAGCACGAAGAGGCCAGCCCAGCACCTTTGGCGGTCAATGCTGGCTTCCAAGAGAGCATGGAGTGGTTCGTGCTGCGAGATGGAACCAGGGGCGATCCGTTGTGCGTATCTGCATCGGGTGCCAGCTACGATGGGCTCGGCTGCTTTCCAGTCGGTCTCGATATCGGGCTTGATGATTTCCAGGAGGTTGTCTTTTCGCAGAGGAAGCTCCGGAAGCTAGAGCTGCTAAATGCAGTTCCTGCCACCGAACTGCGCGAGTACGGCAGGATCTTCGGCACCTTTCTCGCCCAGGCCAATGTCCCCGGCGAGCAATCACTGCTTGGAGCCCCCTCGGTCCGTCATTTCGTCAAGACTCTGGCCGACACTCTGACGGCATCTCCCGATGATGGGTCTCACGGCATCCGACTCTTTTTGGGACTCCATTCGGGATTCCAGCGAACTACCGAGAGGCAGTTCTGGGCCGTCTACCACGCTCATCCGGCAAAAGTGACGGCCGACATCTATATCTCCAAGAATGCGCAGGACGTGGTGGGTACCCTCCTGCACACCTACCTCTCGAGTCGTGGCGTGAGTCGAAGGGCGTGCATTACAGCAGAAACGGCATACAACCGGTGGAACAAGACCCTGCTCTCCCGTCATGGCATCCCACCACGACTTGTGCAAGACGTCGAGATATTATCGCCAGAAGAGTGCCTGCAGCTTCTTCAGCGCGCCTCTCTGGCGCCCGATGCTGAAAAGTGCTCCATCCTCGGCGGCATCAAAGCTGCGGCGACAGAGCGTCTCGTCGACATTCCCACCTGGAACCAGCTCAAGACCGTCAACACAGTCGGATTCTTAAAGGGAGAAGTTAGCATCGAGCAACTCCTCGAATCTCGTCTACGCTGGCATTGCCAAGCCAAGCGCCGCCACCCGACCCTACCGGTTGCGATAATCTTGTTCCATGAGATCAGGGAGAAGGTTGAGACTGCGCTGCGATCGAGAAGCCACAAGGATCTCCAGGCGATGGTTGATTCTCTCGGTCGGTTCCTCCAGAACTCCGCAGTCAGCGCCGTTGGGGACTTGTATGCTTTGTCGATGTTCTGCACCATGCGCAAGCTCGCCTTTGAAGAAGTTTACGTTGAGGTCACGGATCGGAACCCGCTCTTCAACGACCAGACGGATCAATCTGCTGCCTTCGCCGAGCTCTTCGCCTTGGGGTCGCGCTGCGAATCATACTTCGATTGCAGTCCGAGTCAGTTTGGCGAGATGCTTTCGGCCAAGTACCGCACCTTCTACTCGCTCCCTGCCCATCAGCCGCCGATGTTCAAGGACACCATGGCTGCGCTTCCGTCGGCCTATGCCGAGGCACAGATCGATGTCGACCCCAACTACAAGCCAACCGAGATTGCAGCCTACAAGAGATTCACATTTTTGAGCATCTTTGCGATCCCAGCTCTGATCGATATCATGCTGCTCACGACTACCGGCCACGGGTTGTATCTCAGCGGGAGCAATGCGCAGAGAGACTACATGTCGCTCGGAGAGCAACACAGTGCAACGACCGCATTGATGATCTCCCTCCTGCTTTCCGGGGCGATTGGCACCTGGATCACTTGTGGTGGCACCTTCTATCTGGCTTCGATGGCCTTCTCGGCCATGAACTACTTTGTGGTCACCAGACTGCTCGGTGGGCTTGCCTTCACACTCGTCGTAGGAATTGTGGGATTTATCGCGTTTGCCTGCTTGAAAACGGTCTACTTGGCTGGTGTGTTCTTCCTCTACCTGATGGTTCTCACCACATATCTCTCGCTCCTGGCCGCCTTAGCGAACTACCAGTTTATCGGTTCGGCATTCCAATCTGGCCGCGCGACCATCATCGCCTGCATCCCCATACTGTTCGTATCGCCCATCGTCACCATCTTCGTCCCGAAACACGATGTCGCCATCTACCTGACGGTACTCTACGTCTTCGTCAGCATGCTCTTCGTTGGCGTCCGTCGCACGGGCTCAAAGTGGACTACGTGGTACCAGAAAGTCTCCCTCCTCGATGACTCGACCCTGCGGAATTGGTACATCGAGAACAAGACTTCCAGCACGGACGGCATCGAAAAGATGTCTGATCCAGCTGTCTTGCGGTTCGCTCGACAGGCATTGCTGGAAGACGTCGTCGCCGAGCGTGCAAAGTCCATCTTCTCGAAGAAGACCCGGGACCCACTGGTCAGCAGGCTGGTTGCCTCTTTCGACGGGACCAACTTCTTGATGGACTGGTATTGCCGATCCACGGGTGTTCCAAAGCCCATCATGTTCAGCTCGGCCTGGAACGTTCAGACCAAAGTGGCCATGTTTTCGATCCAGAAGTCTCAGCTGGGTATTAAATTTCACAATGGATTTCTCCACTGGCGCCAGGCGGGAGATGAGATCGGGTGTACCATGTTGTACTTCATCGTTGCGTTGCTCGATAAGTGGATCTCTCTCTTGAATGGCGGCGATCTGATCGGCCTCACGAGCTCCAACGTTTCGTTGACGATGCCCGTCGGCTTTGGCCTCGCGTACTATCTCGTCGGAGCTGTGTTGCTTGACTTCAACGCCAACAAGCTGCACGAACTTGCCGGCCGGGTCGACGAAGAAATCATCCCCACCGACGCTGATCTCGCCCACGCGCTGAAGCAGAAGTCCGACAACCGCAGAAAGGTATACTGGAAAACCCTTGCTCACTTCCTGATGCTCCACGTCTGGGGATTGGCGGTCATCTCCGTCCTCATCTGGGTTTTCGCGAGCCACATTCCCAGCGATGACGGCACGGTCAGCAGCCAGGGCACCATCATCTTCTTGTCGTATGTCGTGGCCTATACAGGTCTCTTGTGGTACCAGTATACCAAGATTTTCTCAGGCCCGCACGCTCTGAAGCCGCTCCTCATCGGCGTCGCCGTCGGTCTCCCTCTCGGCTTTGTTCTGGACCACAAGTTGCCAAACTTCCCATACGGCAACATCGTTGCCCTTGGTGCTGCATGCTGGACTGTCGCCATTCTCTCGCTTTGGGCTGGGAAGATTGTAGGACCACCTGAAGATAAGCCTCGACCTCCTCTGTCGTCCCAGGGTGCCTACAACGCGTACTCGAGCCCCGGCCCAGATCACGCGTGGTCACAGCCGGAACTCCGAAGCCTGTACGAGCAACTCTCGAGTCTCTCCAAGAAAGAACGCCTGACAGTGGATCCCGAATCCGCGTTCGGAAGCCACGTCAGACTGATCATCGATCAGTTTAATCAGGTTGAGCTGCCCGGAATTGCAAAAAGCGCGTTCCCAGATGCACCAGCCCTGCTCCAACTCAGCATGCAGATGTTCAGAGAGCGGGCCATCCGTGTGGAACTCATGTCGGTTGAGCACTTCTCGGACCCAAGCATGCGGGCCATCAGCTCCACTGAAGATGGCCAGATCCGCCTTTTGGTTGCTTGCGAGACGAGACGCGTGTCCAAGACGAATGACCCCCTGCATGGTTTCTACTGGGACGTTGCTGAGCTCCTGGTACAGGTGACGGCCGAGAGATATATGGGCTACAATACCCCCGACGCTTTGCTGGCCAGGACACTTTGGCTGAGCAATGGCACCTCAGATAGCGCCGCTCGCCCCGATGTCCTGGAACGCCATCTCAAGGTTCAGACGAGGAACGTGCCGGAGGTGCTGGACTATCTGTCGAGAGATATCTTGAAAAGTCTGTGTCTTGGATTCGACTGTAATATGGATTCCGAGGACATGCCTGCTGAGCTGCGGAAATACATCATCGACCGTTGTCTCGGAGTCGTGGGACTCCTGACAGAAGATCAGGTCACCATGTTGGACAGCAAGCTGAACCACACCACCGGCCTCAAGTTCGAGACATACGTAGCTCGCTGCAACTACGCCGTCGCCTCGGGCTCTCAGATGCTGGCTCGCGTCAACGCCTGGGCAGATCAAGACCAGTGTTCATCTAGCGGTGTAGCACCTCCCAATCTCCATCAAAGACAAAGCTATCATCAATCCGCCTCCTTTCGATCTATCGATAGCGAAACTATGCAGCAGTCTGACTTGCTACTTGATGGATCGTCTCCTGGCTCATCTACCCGAGTTCTCGACCTTCTTGCACACGCTACGCCTCTCAAACTTTCTGTGCAAGACAGAGTCATCCACTACTCGGGTGTCGCGTACCACTTCGCTGGGAGGCTCTGCAAATTCTTCATGATCGCGTTCGTGGCAGATCCCGAGTTCCAGAGAGAGCTTCGCTGCAGTTTCCCGGGCAATGCCAACGTCGGCAATACTATCACCCGATTCGTCCTTCTCTCCATCTGGGCATGGTCTAAAGCTATTCAACGATTCCTGTTACCCGTGTTCCTGTTTCATGGTCGCCCAAATGTAGTCACCACTTGGAAGAACCTCCACGGCATGGAGGTTTCCATAAAAAGGAAACGAATCTTGATCCGCAATCTTGAAGGCACTTCAACAGGGTTCGTCCATACTGTCGATGATTCCAGTTTCAAGCTTCTCCAATACAAGGGCGACCACAAGACGGAGCCAACGACTCGAGATAAGCTGGTCTCGATCAACGTATACAGCAACAACATGTTTCTCAAGAGCCGTGTCGAGATGGAGAAAGGTAAGACAGTCAACGACTATACCTACGAGTACAGAGCGACAGACCCACGTGCATCTCGCAGTATGTCGAAGACCGACATGTTGAAGGCCCCGATCACCCGAAAGGGCGTCGCAGGGCGCAACGTCTTCCAAGACGTCTCGTATAACGCCAAGGGACAGATCGATTCTGGCTCTTATCTCCTCGACGGCAACATGATCCGCTTCAAGTATCACTACCAGAAGTCCAGCAAGCATGGTGGCGCCCTTCTGCGAGCAGAGTTTGTACTTCCACACATGAGCTGCACCGTTGCCTGGTGTGCCCCTCCGCGAAGAAAGGCAGAGAGACTTGACTCGTGGCTGCCCAACGCCCAGGTCACGGAAGCTACCTTCGTGATGGGCCCTGACGTGTGGGAAAGCAAGTATTTGTATGACCATAAATTTCATCCTACCATCGTCACCAAGCTCAACGGACAAAAGGTAGACACGCCAGATCTGATCTTGCACGATCATCTCAACGTTTTGAAGAAGCCTGACCGCGTCTCATTCCTGGACGACAATCCACTATACGGCTTCAGCTCGATGAAAACAACCGCAGTAACGAGGTGGTTAGGGCTTCACACTCGGCGCTTCCCCGTTTCGACATCCCAATCAAGGTCCTGGCTATGGAAGGCATGGAAAGAAGACCCTGCCTTCGACGGCGTTATAGTTCGCTGGCTCGACGAGCGACTTCTTCGCCGCGACGAGATCCTTGCTCCGTATTGGCATAAGCGCGATATGGCCAAGCTTGACGCTGCAGAGCATTACCTCGACAAGAACCGCGATGCCGTACTAGCAAGTACGGACCTCGACCATACCGTGTCGTCTTGGACCCCCTTGGCCATCAAAATAAACGATCTTTACAGCTTTGGCCAAGGAGGCGATGCCTGCAGTCAAACCCGGTCTAACATCACCACGCAAGGAGACGACGACGAAGCGGCACTCCATGTCATCGCCGTCGATACCGGCACCTGGCCCAACGAAGGAGGCGGGGTGTCGGCGTGCCGCAGCGACGTGGTCAACAACCTTCGCACCATCAAATGGCACATGGTGGCCGAGTCCGCCAACGACTTCGGCATCCCGAAGCGTCAGATTGAGCGCAATATTCATTCGCTAAAAGTGATTCCGCTCTGGGGTCTTGATCTCATGACGCCCACCCACGGACTCTTTAACAACCGTCTGGATTCCGAAGTCGAGCATATCACGACGCACACCACGATGTTGGATATCGAGCGAAACTTCGTGCCGATCCTCGCGGCTCTCGTTCGTGGGGCCAGGTCGTTGGACTTCTCCATGGCAGATATCAAGCAAGTGACTCGCGCTCTCATCAACCTGAATGCGTACTTTGAAAAAGGCCGCCATTGGAGCGCTGTCTGGAGGAGTGACGCTGTCAAGTCCGCGTGGAGAAATCTATGGCTGTCTCAGAAGGCGGATAACTCGCTCCCTTCTTCGCACTGGTTTACAACGGAGCTTCCAACCTTGGGCCAACTCGATCAGGGGCTTGAGCTCTGGTCCCGATACTTGTTCATCTATTCGATTCCGATCCCCGAGAAGATGCCCTCGGTCTTCCAGGCGTCCCATCACAGCGTATCCGCTTCGTATGGAATCGTCTGCAAGATCAAGCGCGGATGCACGCTGCAGATCTGGGATCACGCGATCAGCTGGAGAGAAACAAACCTGTACCTCTCTTCGGCTCTCTGTTCTCTATCACCGTTTACGAGAAACTCGTTGCTTGGACTGATGCGTGTCACTTCGGTATTGACGCTGCATCATGCGGACACAATCCTGCCGTGTGCAGACTTCTTTAATCCCAATTGGGAGGTGGAGATTGGTACTGGTCAGGGCAAGTTTGAGAACCGAGAGGTGTTCAGGAGAAAGATTGACCCTGTCGTCAATGGAATTACGAACATGGAGGTATGTCGTCCCTACATCGCTGCTGCTAAGTGGGAGGAGTCAAGCTAACACGGTGCCAGCGTTTCGCTCCGGTGCAGGAGATCAAGACCCAGAAGCCGACCGTCACCATGCTCTCTCATCTATGGTATTTATCCGAAACCCTGTGCTTTGGACTTCACGCTAATGTAGTCCAGGTTCGCGAAAGATATCAAAACGGCCTTGCTGTCAGCTGATATCATCATCAACAAATGGGGCTTTTCCGACTACCAACTCGAGATCTACGGTGCCATGGATAAGACACCTTCCTATACGACCGACTGCCAGGAGATTATTGCCACCAAGTCCCTCCGCCATAACGTTGGTCTGAAAGGCGAAGCAGACCCCATCGCTGTCCTCGAACGCACCTGGGTCTTCCTCAACTCATCCATCTCCGAGGGGCTCCCTCTCGCCCTCGGAGAAGCAGCACTGACAGGCGCTCCTGTAGTCTGCACTGACGTCGGCGCATCCCTGCGTGTGCTCACCAGTCCCGTAGACGGATCCCGCTACTCGGCTGTCGTCGCACCCAATGACGCCCACGACATGGCCCGGGCGCAGATCAAGATCCTCGCCCTCCTCGAGGAGTGGTCCCCCTACGCCGACGTCGATGCCATCAAGTCGCCCGAGACGGGCGACTCGACCTTCCCGCCCGACCCGACGCCCGCCGACGTCGCGCGCATCACGCGCCGCATGTACGAGCAGAGCGATGCGCGCCGCCGGCTGGGCATGCGCAGCCGTGAGATTGTGCAGAAGTCCTTCAGCGGCGACCGCTACCTGCGCGAGCACGAGCAGATGCTCTGGATCGGCAAGGCCAAGAAGGACATGGGCCTGCCAGCCTTCTCGCGGCCCTCGGCGGCGCGCATCGCCGAGCCGCCTCGTGTGGCCGTGAGGACGAGCACGCTGAGTGGGTTCCCGACAAGGCCGAACCTGGTGCGGGAGAGCGTGGGTAGCAAGACGAGTATCCGCCTTGGGGGTGATGGTGGCAGCGCGATGACGACGGTGACGAGGGCGACGCTGGATAAAGACAGTATGGCTGCTACTGCTGCTGATAGTGCTGGTTCTGGTACTGGTGCGCCTAGTCTGGGGGATGGTGGAGGTGAGAGCACGATCTCCACGAGCTTTAGTTTTGCAAGTGGGGCGAGCGCACCGGCGACCTTTATGGTGGGCGAGAAGGAGTGGTTGCAGAAGCCGCGGGGGCTGGTGAGCGTGTTTGATATTGTGGGAAGGGCAGGTAATCAGACGGCGAGCAAGCAGCTTGGGTCTCCGGTGGAGGTGGTTGAGGAGGAAATGTTTTGAGTCTGACGGCGAGGGGGGAAGGGGGGGGGGTAATGATAACGACTAACGAACCTTCTTTTTCTTTCCGTTTTGCGTAGCGGCGGCATGTTTGGTCGCACTACAGATTAGGGGCATGGGCGGGGACATAGGCGGGGACAGGAAAATTCAAAAAGAAATGGAAGGGCATTTCTCTTTAATTCTTTGTTTCTTGTATATATTATTCGAAAGGATGATGGATGGATGGTAGGCAATAGTCAGTCAGCGGAGATCTTTCCGTGCAACACGAAAGTATTTATCTATATATAGAAAATCAATGAGCGCTCAAAAAGGTACGAAGATGAGTGTCATGCGTGACTGTAATACCTTACAGGAATACCATATCAAGCCCGACAGGAATACCCTACATGAATACTCTATTCGGATGCTTAAGCATCCATCTAACTACCGGGAAGCCTCCGCTACACCTATAGTTAAGATGAGGATCCGACATGTCAGAGCTTATGATAATGGGCATCATAATCTCGCATCATATCCATGACTCTAAAAGGGTCTATTTAGTAGTATCGTAGGTTTATATATACTGATCCGTGGATGCTTCATAAAGCCCCAGAGATCAGTTCACTACCCATACATACTTTTACACTCCTATTATTCTATCTTTGTTGCCTGTCTTCAAAGCTACCTTCTGACAATGAGAAAAGTAACCGGGTAGCTAGCTAGCTACTTTCATCAGCTACTTACTGAAAGAGCAAGAGCAAGAGGAACCTCTCTATCACTAGACCCTTTTTTTTTTTTTGAACTTTTGAATAAGGGTTAGTTAAGCGATGGAAGCGAGCTATTTTTGAGCGAGATGCTCAAGCGACGTGTTTATACCTAAGCGAGGTATTTATACTGAAGCGAGATTCATCCCCCCCCCACTTCTCCTACCTCTCCTTGTCTCCTATTCTTCTTCCTCCCTCTTCAACCTCACATCTCATACCTCGAGCTACGTACATACGTACATACGTACAAGCCAGCTCTGCCAGCTCTGCCAAGCCAAGCCAAGCCAGGCCGAGATGTTTGCGATTTGAAGTTTGGTCTGCTTTGCTCTGCTCTGCTCTGCTTTACTCAACTTCGCTTTACTCAAATTCGCTTCGCTCTACTTCGCTCTGGTCTGCTTGATTAGAACTAACCTACCATGCAGTGTCTGTCTGCTTGCTCACGCGTCGCAAGCACAAGCAGGAGATGGGCACACGAGTGATCGTGATCCCCCAGCAGCAGCAGCAGCAGCAGGTCACTAAAAACCAAGAACCAAAAACGAACCCCCCCTCCCCCCAAAAAGGGTATAAAGAGAAACGTCTGGGCCTATCCATTCGATTCCACTTCATCAGCAGTTGGTTAACTGTAGCATACTAGACAAGACAAGATAAGAAAAGACCGCGGGGGAGGGAATTTTGTAAAAGTGGTAGGAAAGGTAGTGAAAGTAAGGTAAGGTAAGGTCAGGTAAGGTCAGGTAAGGTCAGGTAAGTGATGATAACGTCGCGCGGTAGTCCTCCCTCAGAAAAGGAATCTACGAGAGCGAAGATGGACAGCAGCAGCAGATTTGAAATTGCGAACAAGAGCCTCCTCCTCCCTGTCCCCATCCCAATCCCCACTTCCAGCAAGATAAACGGGGAACAGCCCAACAAAGCGGCGCGACGACCACTCACGCCTCTAGCCACGCGGCGCGCCGACAGCTTCTTCGCCGACGAGACACCCGGCATTGATATTGAAGGGTTAAGCTGGCCAAGTCCGTCTCCCCTCCTCCCCCTCCCCCTCTCCCTCCTCTCTATCGTACCCATGAACTAACTCATCAACCTACCTAACCCCTAGGTCTCGGAGCGCAGGCCAGAAATAACTCGACAGAACAAGAAGACGAAGGTCGCCAGCTAGCCAAGCTCGCGAATGCAGTCGCCACGATACTAGAATGCATCGGTGAAGACCCCCGCCGAGAAGGGCTGTGCCGCACACCGGAACGATACGCGAAGGCGCTCCTGTTCTTCACCAAGGGCTACCGAGAGAGCCTGCGCACGATCCTGAATGGGGCCATCTTCCACGAAGGTCACGATGAGCTGGTCATCGTGAGAGATATCGAGTTCTCTTCACTGTGCGAGCATCACTTGGTTCCGTTCTTTGGGAAGGTATGATTTCTCCTCGGCACACGCCCACGTCCACGTTAAAGTTTTCTGAGAGCCTGAGACATGGTGTTTGCTAACGTCGTGGGCAGATGCACATCGGTTACATCCCCAATAGCCGCATCATCGGCCTCTCCAAGATCGCCCGCATCGTAGACATGTTCTCGCGGCGACTGCAGGTCCAGGAACGTCTTACGAAGCAAGTCTCCACGGCCTTATTTGAGATCTTAAAGCCCCAAGGCGTGGCTGTGATCGTGGAGGCGAGCCACATGTGCATGGTGATGCGTGGGGTCGAGAAGACCGGGGCGAGTACGACGACGAGTTGTATGCTGGGGTGTTTGAAGCAGAGCGCTAAGGCTAGGGAGGAATTTCTGAGGCTTATTGGAAGGACATGATGGGATTTTGTGCGTAGAAGAAGTTGGAAAAAAAAAAAAAAACCCGGGAGGGAAGCAAAATATTCAAGTTTTTGAGAACTTGGATAGGATAGCATTAGAAAGAAAGTGGTTCCCAGTCAGCCGACTAGGCGCAAACTGTAAGGTAACTGAACAAGAGTTACAAAGAACTCTGACAATCTGATTGCAGCCAGCATCCAGTTTGAAAGACATTTGGACCGTTTGACAAGCAGCCACCCACTCGTTGCCATTGAACAAGCTTGCTATAAATGCAAAGATTTCTCTTTCAGGTATAAGAGCAAGCACCACTTCGTGTATGCATCTACCATCAAAGGCAATCTTTTTAGAGTCATCCACTACTCAGTTGGCATAAAACCTTCAGAGCCGCTTCAAAAAGGAGAAAATTCTGGACCTTTGAAATCTTCCCCTCGTCACAGGTAGTTGCAAGATTGCTGCACACCAAGATCAAGATGGTCAATCTCGACACCCTAAAGCAGGCTCTCACGGGGGAAGCCTCGGCAAGAGCATGGTCTCTGGGACGGCGGTTGACAGATACAGAGTACAGTGCCGGCTTCGAGACCCTGTTGCAGGGCTCTGAAATAGAAACGTATCGGCATTTCATCATTCCTCAGCTGTGCCAGCAGCTAGCACCTCTCCTCAGTGCACATGAACGTGTATCGGTGCTGGAGATTGGACCTGGTCCAAAGAGCCTACTTGGACATCTCCCTGTGCACTTGAGGGGTAAGATCAGAAGATACACTGCGTTCGAGCCTAACGGGCTGTTTGCGGCGAGGCTGGAGAAGTGGATCTGCGACGGCTCCGAGAAGGAGGGACCACTTTCTTCTCTGGATACTCCATTCACCATACATCGACGTCCCTTCGACCTAGAATGTGGTCCCAACAAGGGGAGAGGTGCCATCGAAGAGCAATACGACATCATCCTATTCTGCCACAGCATGTATGGCATGAAGCACAAACGAAAGTTCATCGAGAAGGCGCTGGGGATGCTTTCAACAGACGGAGTGGTGGTGGTCTTTCATCGCGAGGGAACACTTTGCCTTGATGGCTTGGTATGCCACCGCACAGCTTCATATCCTACAGGGGTAGCCAGCGTAGCAGATGAGGATGGGTCACTGGATAGCTTCACTCCCTTCGTCGCAGCGCGAGTCGCGCTGGCTGTACATGCTGACATGAACTGTCGAGTTTGTTGGCGGAAGGTGTGCCGGGATTTAGGTCGTCGTGATGCCACCCGCCCAGGAGAACTCTTTTTCGACTCGCCTACTATCATGGCTACATTTAGCCGGCATTCGGACAAGTTGTCCGAGCTGACAGATCAGGTGCCGACGGCGGCAGAAGGCCTGTTGGTCAAGAGCTGGGAAGCTCGCTTACGCCGCCCGGCGACGATTATGAGGCCGACAGAAATTAGTCACGTCCAGAGATGCGTGGAATGGGCGCTGAAGTATGGTTTCCGATTGACCGTTCTCGGTGGAGGGCACAGTGGAAACTGTCTCTGGCCAAACGTCGTCTCGGTTGATATGAGCGCCTTTGATCAGATGCATATTTTCAAGGACGACATGGGTTGCGGAGAAGCTGGGTTAAAGCCTGGTGCATTCATTATGGTCGAGAGTGGCTGCAAGACAGGAGACGTTATCCGAAGGAGCATGGCCGCCGGGTTGACCGTGCCGTTGGGAGCCCGAGCGAGTGTGGGTGCAGGCCTGTATCTACAAGGCGGGATAGGACATCTGACGAAGCTGCACGGGCTCGCATGCGATTCCATTGTTGGTGCTATAGTGGTCAGCGTCGAGTCCGCGCAGATCATGTGTGTCGGCGAGGTACCAAGACAGTATTGGCCTGTGGGTGCGGTGCGTCCAGACAACGAAGCGGATCTGCTGTGGGCAATAAGAGGAGCCGGGACGAACTTTGGCATTGTCATGAGCGTTACTTTCAAAGCTTACGAAGCCCCGACATATTCCGTTCGAAGCTGGGTCATCCCACTAGCCAACGATGATGAGGCTCGGAATAAGCTTAGTGAACTCGAAGCCAGTGTGGTTGGCGTTCTTCCGAATAGTTGTTGTACAGACGTATATCTGTACTGGGACGACAAGCAGCTGCATCTGGGCGTCTCCGCGTTCGAAGTGGTCTCATCTGACTGCATCCCCGAGAATCCCAAGCCCAAGCCCACGCCCCAATGTTCGTTTCTAGACTCGAATGACAACCTCAAGACCGTTGACAGTATCGGGATTTTCGACGCTGACATGTACGTATCAGATTTGCACGGAGGACATGGGAGCGGTAAAACCTCTTCGTTCAAGCGATGTTTGTTTCTGAGAGACATCGGAGCGGCGAATGTTGTCACGGTTCTCGTCAATGCCATTCGAGCGCGTCCCTCGCCTCTATGCTACCTCCACTTGCTTGAAGGCGGCGGCAAAGCAAGATATGTTGACCCTGGCACATCTGCCTTCGGCTGTCGAACCTGGACCTACGCCTGTGTAATCACTGGCGTCTGGTCCAGGGATCAGGATGGCAGTACAGCCGCCCAAGCTTCCGTTCGATGGGTGTACAGCGTCGCCGAGAAACTGCTCCCATTGAGCACTGGGGTCTACGGTGCTGACCTGGGACCGGACCCTCGAGACGCGATTCTGGCGACAAAGACATTCGGTCTAAACTTGCCACGCCTCGCCCGTCTCAAGCGCAGATTCGACCCGCATAACGTGTTGGCTTACGCCTGTCCACTCCCTGAGAACCCAATTGCGCAGAAGCTCATCATCCTCGTGACCGGGAAGAGCTGTGCAGGAAAGGATTATTGTGCTGGCGTGTGGGTTGAGGTTTTCAAGAGTCTGTGTTTCCGTGCACACGTCGTCAGCATCAGCGACGCAACTAAGCGAGAATATGCGGCTGCCACAGGTGCAGATCTGGGGCGAATCTTCTCGGACCGTGATTACAAGGAGCAGCATCGGCCAGCGCTGACGGCCTTCTTCGAAGAGCAGGGGCGGCGACGACCTCGTCGACCGGAAGATCATTTTCAGGATTTGGTCCGTGGAGCTGTTGATACTGATGTGCTCTTTATTACGGGCATGAGAGACGAGGCGCCGCTCGTAGCCTTCTCACATCTGGTCGTGGGTAGTAGGGTACTTGAAGTCCGGGTGAGAGCCAGTGAAGAAACCCGGAAAGCTCGTGGCAGCAGTACCGATGAAACTGAGGACACGAGCTTGCATGATTGTCCTAGTCTGGTCTTCGAGAATGAAAAGAATACCGCGGACGCGGTCAAGTTCTTTGCTGAGAAATACTTGCTTCCACTCGTTCACGAGGACCTCCACCGACTCAACCAAATGGTTCGCCAGGTGCCCGACTTCCCATGCCCAGGTATCGGATTCCGTCACGTGCTTGGCATTGCCCAAAAGAAAGGTGGATTAGGGCTTTGCACATCTCAATTTCAACAGCAGTTCGCTGGAGAATGGTCTGAGGTGGGTGCAATTGCATGTTGCGAGGCGGGTGGCTTTATCTTTGCTCCCAGTCTGGCGTCCCAGGTCAAGGTGCCGTTGGTATTGATACGCGAAGCTGGCAAACTCCCTCCACCGACCGTCTCAGAGAGCAAGCCATCGTCCTACATATCTGGTGCCGAGAGCCCACGAGGCAGGCAGATCGAGATGGAGATTGGTATGGTTCCCAAGGCCGGGTCGGTCGTGGTCGTGGATGACGTTCTTTCCTCGGGCAGGACGCTTTGTGCGATCTTGCAACTTTTGGCCAGGGCGGACGTCGAGATGAAGAGAGTTAGCATCATGGTCGTTGCTGAATTTCCCTGGCATCGTGGCCGGGGATTGTTGCGCCAACGTGGGTTTGGCGGGATCCGGGTCCAGAGTCTCTTGGTCTTTGGCGATGCATGAGGGTGGATAGGAAGCACTGTATTCGACGAGTCGTGGTTTAGTTCCAAGGGGAAGCATGAAGTATGAGGTAGTGACCTCTAAGAGACTTGATGGTATCGTTGCAGAGGCTCGAAATATATGGTGATGGCTTCTAGGAGAGTCGCTGGCTGATCAGACCTTGCTCCGGACCATGCACGCAGGTCGCAGTACCAAAAATAGCCGTCGACTTCCTAGCACTGAGATAACAGACGTGTATGATATCCAGGGCTAAAAATTGATTGGCGTGTCCTTCAAGTCGTGTCGGTAACTGATAGAAGAATCTTTGGGCGATTCAAGGTATGAAGTCGAAAAGCAGTTTCGCTTACGGCGCTTACGACCGGCTAGCGTCGGACATAAGATGGATTTTCCGAAAACCAAAAAAAAAAAAAGCAAAAAAAAAAAAACTCACAATGAGCCACCCCGCTCCTGCCCCCGAGAAACGAAAAAGCATACAGATCCAAAAGTAGAATATAGCAATTCCAAGTTTCGATCTTGGGACCTCAGGGTTATGAGCCCCGCGCGCTTCCTCTGCGCCAAATTGCTGTTTGTCGGACTCATTTACGAGTTCGATGAGGGCGTGTTTGACTTCTGTATCTATATTGCAATAAAATAAATGCCGAAGATGACGCGTGACATAGGCTTAGTGCACTGCGCCGACACCGACATTGCGAATCACGTTTCCCCTTCCTCTTCTCATTCGCTCTTTGTTTATGCGGGTCTGTTTGAAAAGAGAAGAAATTCCTTAATTATACAGAACTTTTGTATTAATATCATACTAAAGGCGACATTAAAAAAGACGATATCTAATCTGTTGTGAAGCTAGCTAGAGGTGACGTATCGACAGCATAATTGCACCTCTCAAGTTAGATATCGGAATCGCTACCTATGTACTCCGTAGATATACCGGTACCTATCCACCGTGCTAGCTTTAAAGCAGGTCGCGTATTTGGCTTACAGGATACATGCATATCCATATCGAGTCCAGAAAACACAACGAGTGGATAGGCACAGTGTGGATAGGTGCATGATCGGCAGCCTCGGACTAAGGCAGTATGTGCTGGCAAGCAGCTACCGGTACTTTTGCTCTGCTCTGCTCTACCTCTCACTCGACGACGCTTCTTTTCTGCATTTGCTTCTCTGGTACGTGCGTGGGTCGATGATAGGGACGGGACGTCTCATCCCTTCTTTTCTTGTCCTCCAGTCCCCAGTCCCGAGCATCCATTCCCAAGACCGGTCCCAGCCAGTTGTCTGTCCCCATCTCTGATTCCCTCGTACCAACTTCCAAGGTAGATGCCAGAAGAAGTACTGTTTCCAGGGCAAACACCACAAACATTGGGGTTCGGCCAGCGTGGCACGCGCAAGGAGGCTTGTGGGACGGTACTTGTGGTCCAGTAGCCTATGCATGACATCTGCATGGCTGGCTGGCTAGATCTGCGGGCGGCTGAAAGAGGCCGAGGCCACGGCGTTGGTGACGGTGACGGCGACAGCGACAGCGATATAAGTTGTATGCCCGAGTCGAGTGTTTCCGGCTCTTCGTCCATCTGTCTCTCGATTCGATCTTATGGACGGACAGCAGAGAGCGCAGCGCATGCGGTGATCCTCGTGATCCTGGTTCGGTCCCTACTGCGCTGGCTCCAGGGCCGTGATTGGGGTGGAGAATCAATCTCCTGGTCCTGGTCCTGGTCCCTGGCGCCAGTTTGCCAACAAATCCTCCCCATCTGTCAGCGGCAGTGTGAGAGTGGCAGCGGATTCAGGCAAAGGCTAAGGCAAAGAGGCAAAGAGGCAAAGAGGCATAGGCAAAGGCAAAGGCAAAGGCAAAGAAAGGCGACTGAAGGAATGAATGTATGGCAGGACTGTATTACTTACTCATCTACATATCCATGTCCATGTCCATCACTCCCTTCTCTCCTCTTCACCCTCATTTCCACCCTCATCCTCACCCTGACCCGGACCCTTCCTCCTCCCTCCCAGACAGATTCTCGTCGTCGCCAATCCTTGTTGTTGTCGTTGTCCACGCCCGATGTTTGCCCAGCTTCTTATCTCCCCGCCCCGCCCCTCTCCAGCAAGCAGAGGTCGCATCCCAGAGAGAGAGCAGAGCTTCGTGTCGCCGTCGAGCATCCCATTTCCTTCTTACCATCGTCCTCCCTCTTGTTTGCTCACTTGTAGCATCTCGACGCTGCGAAGCTCGAGGTCGCCGCGAGCCCAGCTCCCGATGGAGCCATGATACAAATGCAGCGCGACCGTAGGTTTCGTTCGGCTCTCTTGCTTTGGCTACTGACTTCCTGCGCGCTTGTCTATCCATATTTTCATATATACTGACAGCCCAAACTCGACAGCCGTCTCTCCTACTATCACCCAGCTATCGTCGCGAAGTCCAACGCCATCTCCACCTGGAAACACCACAGTGCCCCACCCTCGATTTCCATCCCGCAGCCCCAATAGACCTCCCACGTCCTACCAAGAGCCCACTGATGGTGAGACGACCCGGAGCAGCACCAGAAGACGCTCCTCTCCCTCTCCTGCACCTGCAACAACTCGTAGAAGAGATGCGACCCAGAGCCAGCCCCAGCCAGAACCCCCAGCCCCTGCCACTCCCACCAAGCTGCCCCAGCTTCCTCTACTTCAAGATGTCTCCCAGTATATGAACCCACAGTTTCCCGCTGTAACGGCCGCGACAGCCAACACAACCTTGGAAGAGTTGGCGCACCTCGTCCGGCTGTCTACATACCAAGAGAGGAAGAGAACCCATTCTCGCGTCCGGCTACAGCGATCGCTGGTGTCAACCGCCATCTCGGCGCGTCTGGTACGATGCGGAGAGCTGGCGAATCGGACGCTGGTTGACAATTTCAGGGCCGACGAGAAGAAGAGCTTTGCCAGCCTCTACAACGCTATCCATGATGTGCGGAACTCATGCGACGCGACCCGCCGCTTCGCCCTCTTGGAAACAGACCTGGAGGCCTGCCGCGCATCTCCCGGTGCGGGAGGCGAGCCCAGAACCCTCTCCTCCTCTACGTTCATGCATGAAATCCCCCAGCGTTCGCGTGAAAGCTTACTCAAATTTTTGACCCAGATCAGGACAAATCCGGACTACCTAGCCAGTCGGATCTGCAGCCTAACCCCCCAGGAACTGTCGGGTTTGTTGGTATTCCACCAGGGCTTGGAGAGCATCAACACGGTGCTGCCGTACCATAACCCGCGCTCGAAAGGCCATGTCTCCAGCGCCCATCGCGCGTCCGCGCATATACCTTCCCCAGTTGAGCGTCTGCTTTCCTTTCAGCGTCATGATCCCTTGTCTGCTTTGATTCATACTTGCTTTGCCAACTCGGCGGGCCCAGACTCCGGCGAGGATCTGCGCCGGACAGACGTGTGGGCTGCCACTTGCGCGAAGCTGATTACCATGGGCAAGACCGGGACGGACCCCTTTATCTGCTGTGTTCTGAATGTTTGGACCGCGATGCGGGATTGGTCCGGAAAGAGTAATATGGAGTGGTACCTCATGAAGATCCTCGAGGATGGAGCGTTCCTTTTGGAGAAGGCCGAGGACCAGGCAGGCACCCGCATCCATGTTGAGCCGCGGAACACCAAGGATACTATAGCAGCGGATGAGTTTTATGATGCAGCCGTTCAAGGGCTTTTTGAGGTCGTGGATGACCCCGGAGAAGGTGGTATCCCCGAAGGCCTTATAGAACTTGGAAATGCTATTTTGCGCAAACTTGATCCCAAGTTGCATTTCTCCACCAGGAAATTCTTCGTCTCCAAATGGCTCTTTTCCGTTTTCCTCCTCGGCGCAGTTATCCATCCAGAGGTGCGTTGCTCCAATTCCCCCCCCCCCCCCCCCCCCACCATTTTCCTCCCCCGGATCTAGAGGCTGACCTTGCAGTCCTATGGGATGATGGCCGAGTATCACATAACCGAATACGGTCGCCAAAAGATTCTCAAGGAGGTCATCATGAGAGCGCATAAGCTAGTGGCAGACATGCTTTGGTGCGCGATCCGAGCTCTCTTTCCAGTCACGATCGTAGACTTACGCCTGCTTTAGGAGAGATACCGTATCAACACCACTTGCTGTCAAATCACACATCGAGAACATCATGGCCCGCTTCCGGCCAAGTCGGCCGTCCAAATCCAAGGCAAAGCTGCTCCCCGCGAGGTCCATTACATCCCTGAGGGAGACGGTTGAGGTACATCCGTACCTGGTCATGGGCCCGTCGGACTTGATCACCATGGTCAACTCCCTCTTCCCAGAGAAGCGGCCAGTCTCCAGCTCGCTCTCAAGAGATATAAGCTTTGGTAGTATACGCTCTTCGGCATCTTCCGTTTCGGGGATGTCTACCATCTTCCAGTCTAGCCCTATCACTGCTCCACGCAATGCTTTTGACAATGTCTCTGTCATTAGCAACAGCGGTTCCTCCGTGATCAGCGACTTTACGACGTCGCGTGAGCCTCTCCTAGAGGAGAACATCAAGAGTAGATCCGTCAATTACGAGGATGATGGCTTTGAATTACGTGTTGCGATCTATGAGATGACCCAGACCTTGGGTACCGAAGGAGTTTCTGGAGCTTGCCATCCTTGTGCCGAGCATTGGACCGTGCTTTTCATGTCCCCGGATGGCCAGTCGTTGTCTCACCAGCTGCCTCATGATCCTGATGAGGATGGCGACGAGGAAGAGTTCACGACGAGTAGCGACTCCGACGACGATACTATCGGCTCCCGGTCTGATCTAGATAAAGACTATCACCAGCTACGCAACTCTGTGTTGAAGTTAGTAGAGGACTATGAGATTCCCCAGTCTCTGAACCCCACGGCCGAGTCGGAAACCTTCAGTAATAGGACATCCGCTTTGGAGAGTCCGAGGAAGAAGTACCTCAGCCGACCTGGGCTACCAGCCCACACACAGTCCAGGAATCCATACCGCATCCAAGATATCGCCACATTCAAAGACCCCAAGCCATCGTCGAAGTTGCGCCACGATTCTGATAGCGACAAGGACAAGGAAGCCCCTTCTGTGCTGATCACGATGCTAGAAGCGGCCGTAGCGCAATGCCAGGCACAGTCAGACTTTGTTAACGCGCATCTCTGGTGGAAGACGCTGAACCAGCTCCACCAGCTCTCATCTCCCTCCCTGAAACGGGACGGCTTCGCTTCGCTCCTGAGCATTTTTTCACGAGGTCCACGCGACTCGATCCGGCGCTCAACCAGTGCCGTCGAAGAGTATGACGCCTGGCTGGTGTGGCTGAAGCAATCTCAAGAGCGTCACGATGTGACCATCGAATCGATGATGAAGGGCTTGAAGGCGATTCGAGACAAGATGTGGTATGTCACTGATGTAAAGAACTCGGCCGCTTACGAGGGAGCACGGAATATTGCGATTGCCTTGAAGTGTATGGCGTCGCCAAAGAAAGCCACGCACCCTCCACCTGTGGGAACCCGACCCCGGAATATCTCCAAGACATCTACGAACAATTTTCTTCTGAAGACGGAGGCGCAGGTGATGCATATGATGGCCGCTAGCGACGACCAAGGCGGACCCAATAAGCTGTCTGATGAACAGTCGGAGAAGACGTCGCGCTGGTTGACTCAATTTGGCATCGAAAACTTCTGTAAGGGCGAGGAGCGGATCCACAGATTCTGCTTGGAGATTGGAGCTTGCATTAACAAGCTGGTTGGCGACAATCTTATGGAAGGCCCGGTGTTGTGGTCGAGCGAACTGTATTACCGCGACAAGCGACTGTTGGACAGCGGTCGACAGAAAGGCGACATGTTCCTCGGTAGTCTCGGGTCTCCCAATCCATCCGGAGATGACGATACAGATACAGGCCGCCGCGGACTCCGTAGCACAACAGACTTCAACCGCTCGGGTCCTGGCCTTCGAGATCTCCGGTCCATGTCCGCAAGGAACACCTCCCAGCAGAGCTTTGATTCTGGCAGGTACAGCATGCCAAGGATGAGCACTGCTGGGGACCTGATGGACTCCCAGGATTACTTTGGCGCTGCTAGTACGGTTCTGACAGTTGATTCTACGACTACATTTTGGTCGCCTTTCCAAACCCGAGCGCAATCGCCAACGACGAGTATCAGCAGCCATCATCGCCCTGGTACCTCCTCGTCGTCGATGAACGAGACGGTAACGATGAGAGAGGAGCGCGCAAGCTTGGCGAAGCAGAGCTTTCTGTCGGACTTGAAGCAGACTCTTACCAGTCTCTTGATCAGCGATCTTGGGGCCCTTGTCTTTGCAAGGGGGAGCGAGACGGACTCTTGGTTCTCTGGACCGCTGGGCGAGGACTGTATGGAGAGAAAAGAGCGTGCCGAGCGGAAGGCCCGAAGGAAGATGCGAACGCGTACACTGGGAAAGAAGAAGAGTATGAGGGACCTGAGAAATGCTCAGAAAGCCGAGCCACCTTCCGAGAACCCCGACTATCTGAGTGCAAGAATGGAAAGAGGTGCCTCGTCAGCCGGTTCACGGTCTACAGAACACGGCCCGCCAGATGTCCCTTCTACCACCGAAAGCTCAACCAGCGATCAGAACGGGGTCAACGCCCGCAAAGCCGTGTCCAAAGAGCTAGACTCCCCTGACTTTCCCTACCGCAAAGCCTTCCAACGCCTCCTACGCATGTTCTCCGTGCACCCCAACCCCTACAGTAAGCTCAATGCCCTGTTCGAACTAGAACAACTCATCATCGCCTACCTCACCCCTTCGCCCCCCCGCCGTTCTCGCCTGCGTCAAGAGCCACTGACGGCAGCCCCCCAGTCCCCCTCCGTCACCCATATCAACGCCTTCGGGCACAGCGACACCAACACCGCCAATCCCCGCGCCAAAACCCTCGAGCAGGCGATCGACAACTGCAAGGAGCGTCGGTCGCACACACTGTCCCAACCAGACCCCATCCTGCGCTCCTCACCCGCCGCCGCAAATCCAGCCAGCACCGACATGATCGTCGACGTGCTGCAGGATCTATTCCGCGATGCCGAGATACGGCCCAAGACCCTATTCCGCGACCTGCAGTTCATAGCCTCCTTCGTGCCCGTCGAGGTGCTCGATAAAACGGAGCGCGGGAAGGCGTTCTGGGACGCCGGTCTGGCGGCGTTGGGATTGAAGCAAGATGTGTGCCGCACGATGATTGAGATTGCCGACGAGGTCGTCGTGCACTACACGTCCACCCGGGCCAACAAATCCTCCTCCTCGGCCGCCTCTGCGATTCCCGCCGAGCACACGACGGCGAGCGGCGAGCTGATGAAATACAGCATGCAAGAAGCGGCGCGGATGTGGACCATCACGGCGAAAGAAGGGGATCCCGTCGCGGAGCGGGAGCTGGCCATCTTCTACCTCACCCATCCGGAGCTGGTGGAGCGCGTCACGCTGCCGCTGAGCCGGCCCGGGGACACGTTCAAGAAGGGCGTGCTGGAAATGCACGGTGGTGGTGGGAAGGGAGGAGGAGGTGGGGGTGGAGGTGCTGGTGGGGGTGGAGGGGAGGGCGAGAGGGGTGATGGGAGGGTGATGTGTGTGGCGTTTCATTGGATGGAGGCGTCTGCGCTGGGGGGCGACGAGCTGGCGAAGAAGTATCTGAGGCAGAGGGAGGAGCTGAATGCTATCCCTTAGATTTTGGCTGAGTGGGAGTATTGCGTATGAGGACGAGGATGAAGGGGAAGAGGATGAGAGGAGGGAGTGGGCGGAGGAGGTGGAGGGGGAGGTGGAGTGATTTAAGGATACCCATTTTTGGTTTTGGTTTTGATGTTGATGTTGATGTTGATATTTATATTAGTAATATTAAGCATATGAGAGATACGATGACGAAATGGAACGATTATAAAAAAAATACAGGACCAGATCAGATAAAAGGGCAAGAGATGAAGGCGAAGAGATCAATCGATCGATAAATGGGGTAGGTAAGATTGGATGAGGTAGATTTCACTGAAGTTTGATACCGGCGGTACAGTAACTACTGAACCTATATCAAGTCAATCAATATCTGCAAATCCCACACGATTCATTCTGTATCCTTCATAATCCACTCTATACCCTTCTCCATATTAAAGCATGCTAGCATCTTTTGGTGGGTAGTCTCAACGCCTGTTTATTGTTTGTCGTTTGGTGGATTGTAGTTTGTGTAGAATAGCCCGGTTTGGTTTTGTCAAAAAGCGAAAAGGGGTGATTGAGTTACTGTAGCTTTTTCAGTTTGGATCATGTCTAGAATTATTGGTTTATAAGTAGGTATACAAACCCCCCCCCCTTTTTTTTTTCCCCGCCAGCTTTTGATAGGTTTCGGATGAATTTTGTATGGGTTTGAGTTTCATAGATTGGAGAGGGAGAGAGAGGTTTTATATACTGGGTGGCGCTAGGCTCAATGGATCTTTGGTTATTGTCTACTGGGGTATCTCGCTTCTTGTTGTTTGTTTATCCCTGGGCTCTCTTCTTAGGTATCAAGACGGATATTAGAAGGTGAAGAGATCCATGGACGATTGCTTGAGTGGGTTTATGGAGTTTCTAAGAGATCATGATCGTATGAATGTTACTTTCACTAGGAATGGATACGGCTAATTCGGAATCCGTTGCTGTATTCTTAATATTCGTAATAGTGATAGCGGTAAGTCAATTGGAAAGGGAACCAATCGGTCGTTACTATAGTATATGGATGAATTCTGTTTTTTTATTCAATTTCATTTAGTTGAAGCATAGTTTCGAACTAGCGTATAAGCCTTGGTCAAGCATTTGCATTGTGACGATTGATCTTCAATGCGGACAGCCGTTAGTGACTCAGCCGGATGCGGTTACTCGTCTTGTTTCTTTTCATTCAATTAGTAACCTCTAAATTCGATTCATAAAGCTTTAGATTTCATTTCTGTGTGATCTGGGTAGTGAATAAGCTCTATAACCAAGTCTGAAGTACGTGTAGTTGGTATCTTAAGAAAACAAAGGCTGAGGCTAGACTAGCATTAAATGGGTGATTACTATTACCTAGCACACTCGTGTGCAGATAGCATCACCTTTCGAATTCTTGAGCTGGTTACTTACAACTTCACACTCTGTTGGTGAATTTTTAACGACAACGTACGGCCACCCTCAACCCGACTGGTGAATTCTTCCACTAAAATTCCTCCATTGGTTCTATATAAAGGCGCTTCCTCGTCCTCTCCTCCCTCCATCTTCTCCTCCCTCCATCCCTTCTTCTTTTCATCCTTCTACCTCTCGAATCCTCCAACACTATCTATCACTCTAGCCTTTATCATTTCATCTCTCCACCTTCATACAGCAGCATCAAAAACAACATCCACTGCAGCTCTCACCACACAACTTCTCCCATCCAAAACCCAACAAACAGTACCACTCCGGCCTCTGTACACCCTCTTGCTACTCCTCTTCTCATCAGACTTAACCCTCAACCCGTCTTGCAAACCTATTTATCATCTACCCTGTCCGGACCGACCACAATCAGCAAACATCAGCAAGCCGACGCCTGCAGTTGGACTCGGTCACCTTCCTGCCCTTTCAAATTCGAGTACTCTTCCGTTCCTCACTCAGTCTTTTGGATACCTCACAACACACAGCAATCCATTCCTCTCGTAGACTTCCAAAACTTAAAATGGATCAATTCAACACCCCGGCTCACCTTACCTCTGTGTGGGGACGATTTGCAAACGCTACACCTATCGATCCCAACTCTCTGGGAACAAGCACAAACACATTGCCCGTCTCACCGTCCAGCAAGCAGACCAAGATCACGGAGAAGACCATCAACAAGAAGGCGGCAAGCAAAAAGACCAAAAAGATCAAGTCGGTGTTTGCGAGTTTGTATGATGATGCCAATGAGCAGAATCGGGAGCAAACAAAATCAACAGCGCCAATTTTCCAGATCTCGCCTGATGTCGAGCAGGTTCATACTTCTTCAGATGTGGAGAGCCCGCATACAAAAAAGAGTCCAAGCCTGCCTGAGAACGCCGTCCCTGCGGACATTGCGAGTGCGTCTCCAGACGCAACAGAGGAAGTAGAATTGAAAATGGCAAATGTCACGCTCTCTCCACAGGAAGAGGCCAACACTGGGATTCGGACTGAATGGCTGGGCACCAGCCAGTTCTACGTGGATTCTCTGCTGGAGATGCAGAGAACTGTAAGTTTTTTCCCGCTCCCGAACCTCCCTCGGAGCCCTCTTTTCTCTATACTGACTCGCCATGACCTAGGGAGATCTCGACAGCATGATCAAGTACCGCGAGGCTCTGGTTCACGACCTTGGCCTGCTCTGCTACGATCCGGCCCGCTGGATTGAACTCGCTCAGGTGGACACCCGTCTCGGCTTCCTAGACATCGCTGCTGCAAACGCCCACCGAGCTCTACTCCTCGTCGAGGCTGCATTCCAACAGCCCATCTCAGAGCTTGGGATGCACGTGTACAACGCCCTGGCATTCCGACACCCTGGCTCCGACATCGAGAAACTACAGGAAGAGCTGTCGTACCTCCACCGCCAGGCGTACATCATGCTCCTGGTAGGTCTAGGCGGCACGGCTGCCTTCTGGGACGGGCTGTTTGAGGCCAAGAAGGCGCGAAAGCTTTACCCGGACGATACGGCGATTCTGGAGTTGCAGGACGATCTGAAGAGTGGCTTCCTCGACCGCTGCGAGCTGATGAAGGAGTCCGGTGTTGTTTTCAAGATCGACAATCGGGATCTGCTAGAGCGGACCCGGACGGGCAAGATCTTTCAGAAGAGGTATCCTTGGCTTGATGATAGCCTCTACAGACGCACACCGGGGACCTTAAGACTGGTCAACGAGCAGTTCCAGGATGCGTCTAGGGGCTCGTGCGAGATAAAGGCTGTTGCGTTTGGGGGTGCGAAGCCCAAGGTGGCGAGGGAGGGTGAGGACATGGGTCCTCTTGGGATATTTGCCACTCGGTTCGTTTTGTTTTGTTTTCTTTTTCTTTCTTTCTTTCTTTCTTCTTCTTGTTCTTTTTATCTTTGTTTCAGATCTTTGTTTCGGTGATTTCCATAGACAGCAGCTGATTATTACAGACTTATTGAGAAAGGGGAGCTTGTCATTCTGGACAAGTCCATCACCGGGGTATCGAATGTGCCGTCGAGCAGTTTCAGGCACTGTGATGCCTGCCATGGAAGTCTCGCCAATCAGTACCTACGGCAGCCCCCGATCCCTTGCTCTTCATGCAGGAAAGCTATCTACTGCAGTCCCGAGTGCTACAAGACTGCAACAGAAGGCTACCACAAGGTACTCTGCGGACACGATCTCGACTGGGTCTACGAAACCCCCTCCCCAGCAAAGCCGGAGAAGAGGAAGGGTATCTATATAGGATCCCGCTGGAAGTCAGCCCTCTTCCTCCGCATCATCGCCATCATCCTCGCCGACCAGCAGTACAAAGGCCACCCCCTCCAACACCCCCTCATCGCACGCGCCACCGCCAACTACCCCCCGCCAACCAAGGTGCCCACAGCCCACGACATCAACTACGAGTGGCACTACTTTGAGAACGTCACCGCCCCGGCCAAGATGCTGCAGCAGCTCGGCGTCAACATCTTCCGCGACGCCGCCTGGACGCCCGAGGTCATCCAGACGATTCTCTGGCGCCTGGAGAACAACGCCGACATGGCAGCGACGACGCTCGCCGGCGCCACATGCCGCATGATGAACTTCAACACCCGCTTCCTCTTCCTGAACCACTCATGCGAGCCCAACACGTCGTGGCACGGCGCGCCCCCCGACGGCGCCGTCGACATCCAGTGGCTCCAGGGCTACGGCGGCGAGGTCTTGCAGCCGGGGTGCAGCGCCGTGTGGTGCACGGCGGCCCGCGACATCCTGCCCGGCGAGGAGCTCACGATCTCGTACATCGGTGACCCCCTGGGCGAGGCGGGCACTAGCGAGGATGTCGAGGGGGGGAGGCCTGGCAAGCGCGCCTGGTTGGATAAGTGGTTTGATCGAGGCTGTGGGTGTCGCGTGTGCGAGGCGGAGAATGTTAATGAAGAGCGGATCGCGGAGGAGATGAGAGGGCTGGAGGAGATACTCGGGCTTGGTGGCGACCAGATGGTTGTCTGAGGGGTGTTTTTGGCGAGAGAGTAAGAGAGGATGGGCTCTGCGCGCTGGGATTTCTGCGCTGGGTTTTTTCCCCATCCTTTTTTTTCTTCTTCCTGTTTTTCAGCGTCTCTCAATATTCATTATCCGGGGTCTGGGGAAGAAAGGGGGGTTTAGATACCACACCGGGGCAGATGCACTCGGCACGCATTGGATTTACACTCGCAGTCCGCATTCCGCATTGGGATCAATCGGTATCGGATCTCGGCCCGGGGACAAAGCATAGCCGCGATTGGAATTCTCTGCGTTCAAGAGACTGGTTATTGGATGATGACGATGGTGGGAAAGAAGGGAGTTCGGTGGGCGGTAGCTAGGTGTCTTCACTTCTCGCCGCCGCGATGGAGATTTAAATTGAGTTTAAATATCACATTACCTCATCATCCATCCAGCCATCCATCCATTCATGCCTAGATTCCACACTCTTCACATTTAATCGTCAAATCCTCCCCCCCGCCCCTAAAAAAGCCATCTCCCGATTCAGAAAGGCCCCAAGATCGTTGTTGACTACGACTGTGACATTGACCGAGTTTCTCGCTTAGAACAGGGCACGTGATAAAATATCTCGGAGGGAAAAACTCGGCTCCACGGCTCCCCAAGATCACTCACTCACATCTTATTTGCCTTCCTCAAAGTAGTTACTTTTCCGAATTCACGGCGCTAAAGTAAATACCTGCTCCATCATGAAGGAAACAAAAATGAATAAATTGAAGACGGGAGCTACTAGACGCTCGCTACATTAACAACAGACGTGGGAACACCCCCCCCCCCCAAAAAAAACATTTTCAAAGAAAAACCTCCGCTCAACTCCAGATCAAAATAAAATGAAAAGGAATAAGATAACCAAGACCTGTCTCCTCACGCACTCCCCTTGATCTCAGGTCGACCAACCCACGCATCATCGCCCTCCGCGTGATAGAGGATATCGCCCGTCGCCGCGTCGCGCTCCTCCTCAACGACATCATCATGTTCCTAATCTTCCTCCTCCTCCCCGTCCTGCCCCTGATCGGCCATACCGTACTGATCAACCGTCTTGGGCAGCGGAGGCAGCTGGCCCACCCGCTCCTGGCACGCCGCGAACCTGGCGCAGTGCTCAGCCGTGAAGCCTTCCTCCCCGTCGGCAACCTCGAGGAAGTGCATGCATTCGGGCGCGCCGAAGTCGCTCCAGAAGGAGTCTGGGTCGATTTCGGACTCGTTGGGCTGGTTCTCGGGGAAGTCTCGTGTTTGGATGGCGTTCGTAATCGAGTCGGGTTTGCCATCGCGGTTGTTGTTGTTGGTGTTGTGGGTGTTGTCGTTGTCTTTGTTGTCGTTGTCGTTGTTGTTGTTGTATTTGTACATGCTTCGAGCCAAGATGGACGGCTTTACTTGGCCGAATTCAAATGCGGCCGGACGGGGGAGCTCCGGAAGGGTGCCAGACGGGAGTTGCTGGTGATACTTCTGGACCATAAACCTCATGAGGATTTCAATTATGTCCACCTGCTTGAGGTAGTTGTCGCAATCCGCCTTCGATAGCCCAGTGATGACCTTGATCATGTCCCGGGTAGCACTCACCGCTCGGCGGCCAGTTGTCTTGTCAAGCATGCTCTTTCTAGCGAGCGTCTCGATTTTGGACTCTAAAGCCACAACGAGGTAGTAGGCATGCAAACTGCCCAGGTCATTTTGAATCTGATTTTCCGTCAGGGTGGATTTGGGAGGCGGTGGATGAGTCTCGATCTCGGCAGCGATCCTTTGCTGAACATCTTGAAGCATTGGGCCAAAGTCCGGGGCGTCTTGAAGGAAGTTGCGCCTGATGGTCGCGACGACGACTTCGGCCTGGATGTCAATCTTGCGATTTGCCTCGTCCATGGTCAGGCCTTTGTTTCTGTTCAGGTAGACGAGCTTGTCGTAGAGCTCCAACATGCTCATTCTGAGGTCGATGTTGCTGCCCACCTTGTACGCCTCGACCTGCTCTGGTGTGAAGAGAGTATTTCTTCGAGCCAGGGATTGGTTGGCGTCAGTCTGATTTTCCTGGGCGTCCGTGTCGACGATGGTAGGGAAGTTTTCGACGTTGTCGGGATGGCTGTCGAAAGGGAGGCCAGTGGACGTAGTTTCGGGGCCACCGAGGTCGGAATCTTTCTCGTAGCCTTGCTCCAAGGCTGCCTTCCACGCCTTCCACGCCTGCTCCTCGTCATCGAAAGACTGATTGTTATCCGGAACGGGCTCAAGCAGGCCATTAGGAGAAACGGCAAGGGGAATTGGTCCCAGCTGCTCGTCCTTGGATGGCTCGATGTCCCGGCGATGTGGCCCGAATTCCTCCGGGACGCCGATATTCAAGAGGTCGTGGTCAAAGGAGGCCTGCCCGTTCTTTGTAGGAAGTTGGACAGGCGCTGCAACAGCAGTGTAGGCCAACATGGCAGCGGCAATGGAGGGGGTGAACCGCATCGTGCTTGGTGAACGAAAGTATAAAGTTTTGGTTGTACGTTGCAGGTGAAGGGAAGTATAAAATGTTATTAGGAGGTTGGAGGTGAACGAGAGTCCAGATTTATGTTGATGCGAAGTTGGAGGGAGAGTACGAATATTTATGAGAGCAGAAAAGAAAAAGACTTTGTGGGAGAGGCTAGTAATAGAAAGCGATGGAAACCAGAACTATTCTCTCGCTTAGAATCGTCTGTTAAATGGTAGAGAAGATGAATTTCTCCGGATGACACAGGTTTGGCTTCGTGCTATTGACTCGCTACCGTTAGCCATAGCCGGATTCCTGACGGCTCGCACGCGTTCTCTAGCATCTCCATAGACTGACCTATAGAAGGTACAAATGAGGACTAGCATGAGGTCTGCTTGTTCATCGCTCTTCTCTGGTACCCACATAGTCTACCAAAGTCATGCTCACGTGGAAGGATTTGGCTTGGTTGATACATACTGATATACAATTTTTACACCACTCCACCCGTCTATAGCAGACCTTGCTTCTGCAAGTCGTAGTATACCTTTTCGGGCATCACGTTACCCTCTGCATCCTCCATCTGAACCACGCTGCCCTCATCTCTCTTGCCCTTTTGCTTGTCCCTCGTGATCTTGTCCCAGAGTTTGACGGCATCGGCAATTTCGGTAATCTCTCGGAACAAGCTCGTGTTCGTGATCCCTAAGCACTTCAATCCGTAGATATGTCGGGTCTCGTTGAAATGCTTGTCGAACGCTCTTCGGCCCATGTAAACGTAGTTGCCACAGATCTCGCATCTGAACTCAACGCCAAGACCGTGCAGCTTGTACAGCCAGAACGGAATCGGCTTTCCATCCCAGGCCAGTGGAAGCTTCAGGGGGTTGTAGATCTTCTCGTCGCCGTCAGACTCACTGTCAGAATCGCCACCTTGAGGGGCCACAGAAGACGATTCCGCAAAGAGTGCATCCAACTCCATCTGTCGCTCTCGTTCGGTCATGCCCTGTTTCCGCTCGACGTTAACCCGCGTATCGCTTCGTTCTTGCGACATTGCGGCTGCCAGCCGCTTGACTCGGTACTCCCGCTCCGCAATCGCGCGTTCTTTGAGCCGCAGAGAGCTGGTGCCCTTCTTAGCTGTCCCCTTCTCGGCATCACCCCCAGACTCGGCTTGCAGAGCTGCCCTGGCCTCGGCTGCCCGAATGTGCTTTTTCCCTGTCAAATGGGCCTTGAAAACATTGTCATTCTTGAAGTCCTTCGCGCAGTCTGCGCAGTAGAGCTCATCTGTGGGTCCTTTAGAAGGTCCAACGGGCTCTGGTCTCCAAGCGGGGATATCATCGTCGTTCCAAGCCTTGTCAAAGTCAAGATCGAAGCTCTCAAACAGCTTCGGCAGATCCTCTAGTGGTCTTGTCCGTCGCATGAAGCTCTCGAGATATGAAGCTAAGTCACCAACATACGTGAAATACCTATCGGTCATCTTGTCGGCGCGTTTCACAGAGCATGATGGGGGTACGAATATATCGAAGGCGTCCAGGTACTGAAGGTAGGTGAGTCGTTTAATGTTGGGTAGGTTGAGGTATGTCTCGTGGATGGTGGTAAGATCCAGATATTTGCCAAATGCTTCTTCTCCGGTGAACAGGTTATCGATATCATACGTTAGTGCCTCGCCTTCTCCAGTCGCCTTCTTCTTGTACGCCCGCTCCAGGTTCTCTACTGGCTCATTTGGGTACCGTTGATGGAACGACTTAATCTCAGAGAGCTGCTTGTAAAATTCCTCCAGAGGCTCCCCAGTGGATATGGACTGGATCTCTTTCGTTCGCGCACCGTCCGCATCTTTGTAGATCTCGAGGAGTCGTTTCGATTGGTCTTGAATGCGATCGAGGAAGCCTGCGACCTGATGATCTCTGCTCAGGCGCTCACGAATCTTGGAATGGCTCTTAGTATCTTTCCAGCGTCCAAAATGTTGTGGAGACCTACATGTCGTGGCTCTTCAGCAACGCGGTCACTGATGCCCTGCTCCAGCCTCTCCAGGTCCTCATGAAGGAATCTCTGCTCCTCCAAAATCATCTTGTATCCTTCTCGTGGACACTTTCAGGGATTGCCCAAAGATCTGATCCGGGAGTTCAAAAGCGTTGCCAATGGGCGTAAGCTGAATTTGCCTGAGACAGTAAAGTTGTAGATATTTGTTATATACGACCTTACCTTGGGGTTTTGCGCCAGCCAATCGTAAGCCCGCGTCTCGCGTCTGACGCTTAAATAACGCTAACAAATTAAGGTTTGGCGCGCAGAACATTTCCATATGCTTTCTCCTAGTCAGCTTTCACGACTATTCCTCCACCTCCACCACGACCAAGGTATTGTCGGTGAATTCAAGTCCAATACCTTTTTCCACCCCTTATTGTGCCCATCCTTCTCGGTCGACAGTCTAGTTCAAGAAGCTTACTGTCTACAACCTCATCTGCCTCGGCGCAAGCTTTCGTACAGAGCTTCGTTCCCCCCAGGCTCAACCCCACAACCACAACCATGGCGGACGGTATCGATCGCAAGGCGGAGGAGCGCATGGAGTTCACTACGTCCGCTGACGTATCGGTGGCGCCGACATTTCAATCAAGTAGGAATTAAAATGAAGTCGGTTTCAAATATGCTGACTTGTGTGAACAGTGCATCTCAAGGAGAACCTTCTTCGAGGCATCTACGCCTACGGATACGAGTCCCCCTCGGCTGTTCAGTCTCGCGCAATTGTCCAGATCTGTAAGGGTCGCGACACCATTGCCCAGGCGCAATCGGGTACGGGTAAAACAGCTACCTTCTCGATCAGTATGCTTCAGGTCATCGACACGGCCGTCCGCGAGACTCAAGCCCTCGTCCTGTCTCCCACTCGAGAACTTGCGACACAGATTCAGTCGGTTGTTATGGCTCTGGGAGACTATATGAATGTACAATGCCACGCTTGCATCGGAGGCACCAATGTTGGGGAGGATATCCGCAAGCTTGATTATGGACAGCATATTGTTTCTGGGACCCCAGGACGAGTGGCTGACATGATTCGCCGACGAAACCTTCGAACTCGCCATATCAAAATGCTGGTTCTTGACGAGGCTGACGAGCTGTTGAACCGCGGTTTCAGAGAGCAAATCTATGACGTTTACAGATACCTCCCTCCTGCGACCCAGGTTGTGGTTGTTTCTGCTACTCTCCCTTACGATGTGCTCGACATGACCACCAAATTCATGACGGATCCCGTTCGTATCCTAGTCAAGCGTGATGAATTGACTTTGGAAGGCCTCAAGCAATACTTTATCGCAGTCGAGAAGGAGGATTGGAAGTTCGATACCCTGTGCGATCTCTACGATACCCTCACTATTACACAGGCGGTTATCTTCTGCAACACGCGCAGAAAGGTCGATTGGTTGACGGATAAGATGCGCGAGGCCAACTTTACGGTTTCCTCGATGCACGGGGAGATGCCACAGAAGGAGAGAGACAGCATCATGCAGGATTTCCGCCAGGGAAACTCGCGGGTTCTGATCTCTACGGATGTCTGGGCTCGTGGTATCGACGTCCAGCAGGTCTCGTTGGTCATCAACTACGACTTGCCTAGCAACCGTGAGAACTACATCCACAGAATCGGTCGCAGTGGTAGATTCGGACGCAAAGGTGTGGCGATCAATTTTGTGACTAGCGAAGACGTCAGAATATTGAGAGATATCGAGTGTAAGTTTGATCGTTCCAGTATAAAGCTTCTCTAATCAGAAATAGTATACTACTCGACTCAAATCGATGAGATGCCGATGAACGTTGCGGATCTTCTGACATAGAAGTTTCACGGGCGAATTACACTGGGAAAGATATATTTCCTAGGTTAGAGGCTGCATGCATTGGCATGTCCAGTGACTGGTTACGTGGGAGGAAAGGGCATCTTGTACAAAAGTAAAGCTTCCTCCGCAAATCTCCTCTGTCTTTGAGACACAATGCTGACATGGGGGATATGAAGATACGAATGCGAAATTTTCAAATTGAACCATGGATGTGCTCATCTGAATGCAGTAACGACGGATGCGTTCTGCGCAACAACTTAAAATCGATACCCGGCGAGATCAAGTTCATTCCGCCGGCCGCTGATTGTGTGACGGGTGCTGTTTCTTCCCTCTCTTTCCCCCACCGTTGCCCGCGTCAGCGCTGGCAGAGATGGATGTTTGATAGTGCCAACTTCGGAAACCCACCAAGTACACGGTCGCCGACTTCATATGCTCTTGAATCTTGAATACATGCGTTGGAGCTCTAGCAGGATGGTGAGAGCTCAATGATCAAACTCGTGCCATAAGTTTTTTATTTATCGCATTCACTAACTAGCTGCTCTGCATAAAGGGTCAGGCAAGTGGGTCTGAAAGAGAAGCAAGCCCTGTCTTGATTGATTTATATATACGAAGTAATCCTTGTACTGGAAACCATAATAATTGGATTTCAGTTGTGTTTAAGGGAGCTAGCTTGTTTGCATCGATAATCGATTTCAGATGGTAGGATAGTTGGGTACAATTATGCCTTGATCATGGGATTGTGCAGTGGGATAATTGACATGCTAGTACAGAGGGGAAGAATGAGAGAGATGGACTTTATAATGCTTTGGCCTGTACAATCTCCGGCTCAGAAAGAGTTATTTTTTCTAAAGAGTAATCTACTCGAGTCTATTTTCGCTTAGCAATTGTCACGATACTGCAGGTAGTCTACAATAGCCGGAAGAATATATTTATATCCAGATTAGACACTGGCTATTTGGATTAGAAAGAAGCACCAGAAGATTGTTCGGATATATGAACAAGTCTCTTTTTCTTTTTCTTTTTTTCTTTTTTTTGAAATGCCAATTAGGCTGAATCTCGCTTCCGAGAAGACACTACAGAACAACCACCTACCTCAAGCCTCTCTTATTCTTCACTACTCCATATCTCTCATTGCATTGCCAGATAACCAGAAACCAACACAACCGCCGTCCCGAGAGTCGTTCAACTCGTTCGACTCATCTCGCCTTGATAAAGTGCTGTGAGACAAAAATGCGCCACAAATTATCGTTTCGCATTCAGGCGTGTAACCGACGGGATCCGCAATCTATTTCACGACAACCGAGGGGTGGTTAACCTTCTCTCGACAACAACAACAACTATCTCATGGCCCCGACAATTGCAAACGGACGGAGATGGTGCCGCGCATAATAATCCAGAGACCATCGATCAGCTCTGATGATCTCGGTTCTCATTGGGAGTACGCGTCGAGGGATGAGCGGGAGGACGCGGCGGACGCGAGATCCGTCGGTGCCCAGCATGGCGAGATGAGGCGACGCAGTCAGGACAGCACGTTTGACGTTGACGGCGAACAGCTGTGGCGCGCGAGAATGAGTATCGATGCCGAGATGGAGCTGGCGAGAGGCCAGAGGATGAAGTGGTGGAAGGTGTACGCGATGCATTTCCTGTTCATGTGGAATACGAGGACGTACGAGTATGTTTCGGTACGTCCGCTTCTTCTCCCGTTGGAGAAGAAAAGAAAAGAAAGAAAGCGGGTTCGGTTCTGACGAGGCTCTAGATATTTCTCGTCGCCCTCGCCTTTCCCGGGAGCCTCACGGCGACATCTATCAGGTTCGTGTTGAGACTCGAGAAGACAGGTGGGAGGTAGTCACGTGCTGAAATGAAGTGAATAGGGGTATGGCTTCTACCGTCTCGACCATGATCTTTGCTTCGGCAGTGGGCAATTGGATCGACAAGTCCCCCTCCAGACTACCGAATTTGCTCACCACGATCGGCTTGAACCACGTTGTCATTGTGGCCTCCTACATCTGTTGGCTCTTTTGGCCGGTCGTTGCTGGCCGTGGCGATGAGGCTGGTGGGCCATCTGCAGGCCCCTTCTCCAATCTCGCAAAGGGCCTTCTGTATACCTTCATATTACTACTGGACGTCGTACATGATCTGACTGCCATCGCAAACCATCTATCTGTGGAAAGAGACTGGGTTCCCGTGCTGGTAGGACCAGGTAGGTTATGAGAGTCTTCAGCAGGCTCAACAGGCTCAGCAGGCTGCAGAGGAACCTCGAGCTAACACCTAAAACCTTGTGAAAGTCACTCCAGATACGAAATACACTCTCACCGAGGTCAACGCAGTCATGGTGCGATTGGAGCTGGTCTGTAAACTGATTGCACCCTCGATGCTCCCCGTAATCGTAAAGTCCTTCCACTCCCAGACCGGATGGATCTTGCTCTTGACGGGGCTTACAGTCTTCCTGTGGGCGGTGGAGGTCCAATGCGCACGCATGATATCGAGGGAGAACCCAGAGTTGCAGGTACCGAAGAAGCTGTCAAACGATTTCGCCACGGGTGACTTGTTTGGGATCCAGAAGCCCGGGGTCACCACCGTCGCCCAAAAGCTCTATGCCGTCCTGTATCACGATCCAGCGGTCCGCCTCAGACATTACTTCTCGATTTCTATCTGGCCGGCATCGATATCGATGGCGCTGCTGCAGCTCACCGTCCTGGCCTACTCGTCGACTCTCATCACTTACTTGTTCGGCATCGGCTTCTCGCTTGTGGCCATCACCCTTGCGCAAGCGTCCGGGTCCATCGTCTCACTGTCGAGTACGGTCATTACCCCTTTCGCCGTCAAGTTCCTGCGGAGACGATACGCCCGCGCTGCCCGATCGGACGACGACGAAGCCGAAGACGAGGAAAATGGAGAAGGCAAAATTGCCAGACGAGTCGGATTCTGGGGTATCGCCTCGCAGTTCCTGTGCTTGGTAAGATCTCCATTGTCATTACTATTGCCCAAACACATCTCGTGACTGGAACATGCAACTTCGCTTAAATTCGACCTAATTAACATCTGATAGATTCCCGTGGCACTCGTCCTATGGAGTCTCTCACCCCCACAACCGTCACTCGCAACGACGACGACGACAACCACCACCACCACCACCACAACCACCTCCTCCTCACCACCTGTCCCCCTCTCCCTCTCCCTCTCCCTCCTCCTCTTCCTCTCCCTCTCCCTCTCCCGCCTCGGCCACCACGCCTGCCAACTCATGGTCCAACAGCTCGGCCAGGTCGAGATCCCCATGTCGCAGCGCTCCACCTTCGCCGGGACCGAGACCTCCTTCAAGGCCCTAGGCTCCTTAGGCCACTATGCTGCCACGGCCGTGTGGAGCTCGAGCCGCCCTGAGGACTTTCGCTGGCTGGCTCTCGGTAGCGTGCTGGTTATTGGGGCGGCGACGGGGCTCTTTGGGAGTTGGGCTCGGAGGAGACCGATTGTGAGTGGTATGAGTGGGGGGAGTGGGAGGGAGAGAGGGCAGCGCTATGAGGGTGTTGCTATGGAGGATGTTGATGGCGGTGGCGGAGGGTATGGCGGTGGTGGTGGGGATGGTTATGGTGAGTACCACCACCGGGGTTGAAGTATCCGTAAGTCAAATCAAAAGAAAAGTCACACAGTCACACACATAGGCCGGCCGGTGTGTATTTAAAATATAAAATATATATATATCACTCATTTCCCTCCGAGGCCACACTTCTTCTCTTCTCTTCCCTTCTCTTCTCCACGTACAGTACTGACGATGTTTGTAATGCACAAACCCCTTTTTCGCACCAAAGCTAAGGGTTAACACTTCTTGAAAAAAAAAAAAAAAAAAAAAAAAAAGGAGAGAAAAGAAAAGAAAAGAACTTTTTTTTAGCCCTCAATCTATCTTCGGGGAAGTAATTAATTAAAATCGTCAAGCCAAAATCTGCTTGTTTAATGCACCTTAATCGTCGGTTACCTTAAATTGAATCTGTAAAAAATCCCGACCTGGCGCAGCAAGTCGGTCAATTCTTTCGAATTAAAATGTAAGGAAACTGACGATTATTATTGAAATATAGATATACATATATATATATTGAAAAAAAGACCGTATCACTCACTATAGAGAGAGTACTAGGAACCGCAAACCTTTGCTTCTTTCTGAATTTGTACTCCGACCAAGGGTACAATGTTACTGCACACTTTCCGTTCCTGGTACATTTCAAGAGAAGAAAAGAAAAAAGAAAATATATATATATACCTATATATATATATATATATATATGTATGTATGTATATAAACCCGTCCAAAAGGTCTTAATTAAATCATAACTACGTGAATGTCTCAAACGTATGTCCTCAACCACGACTATATATATGTATAGATATGATACACAAAAGAAAAGATATCTAAAGGACTTGGGCCTCCTTCCTCTCATCTATACGTCTGTCTGCCACCTGCTATATGATCGATGTACTCTATACATACATACACACACACACACACAATATACAAGCGAACAAGCGCGCTATGCAATCTAGCTTGAGTCCCCGAGTAGAAAAAAATTAAAAAGTATATATCCATCTCTTCATCATCCGCAGCGGGTGGGTATCGTCGCACGACCAAGGCCCGTTTAATTCTTCGTCAAACAAACACTGCACTCTGCTGGGCCTGCGATTTCCCGGGTCCGTCTGGCCACTACCTACTCCTTCTTCGCCTTGGTCTTCTTCGGGACGCGCACCAGCCAGTAGAGGAGCACGGCTCCACAACAGTTGAAGACGACGTAGACCCACATCAGCCCAAAGTTCCTCCACCGGTTCCCATAGTCGAGATCCAGCGCCGAGAGGAACTGATTGGTCGAGTCCAGCGAGCAGTACGAGCACTCGCCCGTAGCGTTCGGGTCTAACAGGCGACCGCCTTTGTCTTGCGTCACGATGTAGTCGTTCATGTATTCGGCGCAGGTCTGGCCGGCTCTGGCGGTGAATTTGCGTAGTTCGGCGGCGGAGCACTCGACCACGTTGTTCGCGATGCCGACGGACAACATACCGTCTACGAGGTAAGTGAAGGGCGAGACGCGGTACATGAAGATCCAGAACCTGGGGAAGACGTCGGGGGAGGCGAGAACACCACAGAAGATTAGGGTGAGTGAGAACGCGAGATTGGCAATGTTACCTCCAACCTCGGCCGAGTCGACGGCGGCGATGACCATGGTCGCAAAGGTCGAGGTGAAGAGCAGGAAGACCCAGAGGAAGAGGAACATGAGGAGGCCGCGCTCCCCAGTAGCATCGGTGGGTGAGGCGTTCTTGTAGAGACCGGCGGGGTAGTACCAGCAGAAAAACATGAGAATGGACATGAGGGTGTTCCAGGGAAGCTCGACGACGATGTTCGAGACCATGAAGGCTGCCCACGAATATGTTTTGGACGGGCGCTCGCGCACCTCGTAGAGGGCACGCTGAGTTACGAAGTGAGGCATAATTTGCTGGACGATGTTGCCGAAGATTGTGAAGATCATAAAGATAGCGAACATCTGATTCTGCAACTCTTGTTGCGAAGTGCCGGAGTCGAAGAACGAGAAACCAATAAATGCCGCGGACGCAACGCAGAGACTCGTTTTGGAGAAGATGTAGTTGGGGGTCCGCCAATATTGTTGGAAGACACGCTTCATCACCTCGTATTGCTGGACCATCATCGGGGCGGCAAATTCGCGATAGGAAGCCTTGTCACCAGAAGAGGGTGGCGGGGTGGTCTTGGGGAGCTCATCGGCAAGACGAGCCAGTTCTTGCTTGACGGATTGATATTCGGGAGAGCCGCGCCATGCTTCGTGCCAATCAACGTCCGAGTGGGTGCCCGGGGCTGCTCCGATGACTTCGAGCATCCATTCAGCGGGGTTAGCAGTAGGGGGACAGGTCATTCCGGAGAATCTCTCAAAGTACTTGATCAGAATGTGAGATCCCTCTCCAACTTCACCAAAGTAAACGGTACGTCCTCCCTTGGCGAGGAACAAAAGACGGTCGAAACGTTGGAACAGCATGGCGGAAGGTTGGTGAATCTAGGAATCCGTCAGCCGCTGTCTTTGTCATTATATCCAAAGGACAAACTTACGGTACAGAGGATCGCCTGGCCGTTCTTGGTGAGTTTCTCCATCAGGTCACAGATCGCCCAGGATGTCTGAGAGTCAAGACCAGACGTGGGTTCGTCCAAGAAGAGTAGAAGTTCGGGCTTGGCTGCCAACTCGACTCCGATCGTCAAGCGCTTACGTTGTTCGACATTGAGGCCTATCTTGGTGAGTTTGGTCCCATCAATTCTGCTTCAAGTGACAACTAACCTTCTCCAGGTACACCCACGATTGCATCGGCATATTCTTCCATGTCGAGAAGTTTGATGACCTCGTCAACATAATCAATCTTCTCCTGGCGGGGAGTTGCGGCAGGCTGTCTGAGAAGAGCTGAAAAGGTAAGAGCTTCGCTTTAGGAATGTCAGCCATTGCATGTTACAGGAAGGGTTCTCAGCCGACGACAAAAGTATCTCCGGTTAATCTGACTTCAATCGGAAGGTGGAGGCAATGAACTTACCGAACGGTCGTGGTGGAGAGATGGAGATCTTGCTGTTGCACGTATCCAGTCTTGCGTTGGAAGGAGTCATCGCGAGGGCGTCCGTCGACAAGCATGTTGCCGGTGATAACACCCATCGTCGTTCGCGTGGCCAGGACATCGAGAAGAGTGGTTTTTCCAGCTCCCGACACGCCCATGAGGGCAGTCAGGGTTCCGGGCTTGACCCATCCGTCAACATGATCCAGGATCCGGCGGGGTTCTCCCTTGATCTTAATGTCGTAGCAGACGTCCTCCCACGAGAAGATGGCGGTTTGCTTCTTGATGATCGTGCCGACGTCTAGATTTGTAGATGTCTTCCCCACTGGCACGCCTGCATTGTTTCCACCCTCGATATCGCCGGCCCCAGTCTTGAGCTGGGCGGGGGTGCGGCCCCGGCGGAAAAGTAACACCTCACCCTTGGATTTCTTGGAAGTGATGTACTCGCAGGCGATGATGTAGGTCGCACAGAAGAAAATTAGGAATGGAAACATGATGCCGACGTTCCGCCACTTGTTCGACTCCTTGTAGGTGTAAGCTGTCAAGATGTGCTGGGCGCCTTCAACGTAGTTTTGGCCTGCCACGGCTCCCACGACCGAGCAGATTTGTTCCGTGGGCAGAACGTCTTCGTAGCCTGCGCCGCTGGGAATGAAGGAGGCCGGGAGACAGGTGTAGTTCTTTCCCGCGAACTCGTTCACCATCAGCGACTCAAATGCATAAGCAACCGGGTCGATGTAGTTGAGCCATCTCGCCCAGCCTAGCATGTTTGGCACGGGGAGGGCAAAGCCGGTATAGATGACGATAGCCAGGATGAGAACCGCAGCCGGCGCTAGGGCCTGAGACAAGGTACGGGAGACGGATGCAATGGTGCGGAACAACATAGACATGACTAAGGTCAGCAAAAACGAGACCAGGAGGAAGAAGAAGAAGTTCCCAGCCTGCCGGTTCAGGTTGGACATGAAGTAGAGCGTCACGTTAAAGAGGATAGCATTCAATATCTTGTAAGGCATGTCGGTCAACATAGACGCGATCGCTTCACACGAAGGGTGGTACAGGGCATATCGGGCATGCTTCTCGACGATTGGACGTTGGGCGTACAGGGTGAGAATCTATTCGTTGTCAGCAAGCGCCTACCCGAGGCACACTTCTGGACGGCAACCTACCTCGAGAGCACTACTGAAAGCGGACATCAAAATGGCGAAGAAAATGAGGGCGCTTCGGGAGAAGAAGGAGTCGGCGGTCGAGGGCATATCGTAGAAGACACTAGCGATGATCAGGGCCATGGAGGAGTTCCCGCCGAGTTGAGTCAGCGTCAGACTCGGGTCTCCTATCAATCTCCAGAAGCCCCGACGGAGGCAGAGCTTAACCTGTCCAATATACGACATGGTGTAGGGACTGGACACATGTTGGTGCTTAGACTGCTGTGCTCGGCGGGAGTCTTGAAACTCCTGTAGATGCTGACCGCCGTGCTGGTATTTCTGGTTGTAGGCATCAATGTCGACCACGAGGGCCGCGCGCTCGGGGCTGTTCTTCCAGACGAGAGCAAATTCATCAGCCGTACGGGGCACGCGGTCCTCGAAGCCCGGACGCACCACCCGTTCTAGGTGACTGGTCATGGAAGTCAAGAAGTCGGCGGTGGTCTGCTGGGCGGGGCACTCGAAGCCCATGTTCTCAAAGTAGCCTCGCGCCTCGGTACACGGGCCGAAGAAAATCTGTCTGCCCTCGTACAGAACCAGAACCTTATCGAACAGGTCGTAGGCACTCTGGGGCGATTGGTAGATGGCTACGCAGCAGGTCGCTCCCATCAGGTCGGTACTCATCTTCAGGGTCTTGACGAATTCGATGGCGTTAGCACTGTCCAATCCTCGCGTGCTGTTGTCCCAGCATTGGAGAGGGGAGCCGCTGAGGCAGGCTTCCGCAATGGTGGTCCGCTTCCGCTCTCCACCACTGACACCTCGAATGAAATCGTTTCCGACGTAGGTGTTGATGGTGTGGCTGATACCAAAACTCGCCATCATCACGTCTCTCTGGTACCGAGCAAACTCATCCCGGGTGATGCCGCCCGGAATATGGCGTGGTGTTCGCGCCATGGCCGCGAACTCCAGCGTCTGACCGACTGTCAGCATGGGGAAGTGCACATCGACCTCGGCCGTGTAAATGGCCTCGCCTCGAAAGTCCCGGTGCATCTGTTCGGGGGAGATGCCCTGGTAGTTAATCCGCGACTCTTTGTCGATGAAGAAGCCGTTGGTCTCTCCGGCGACAGTCTTCAGAAATGTTGAGCACCCACTACAGCACATTCATTGATTAGTTTCATCCTTGACGAGCATGTAAACAGAGCCTGCGGGCAGACGACAAATCTTACCTGCCGGGAGGACCAAGTACGACCAGCATCTCACCACTATGGACGACGCCATCCAGGTTCTGCAGGATATCAATCCGGCGGGGCTTCTCTTTGCCGAGCAACTTCCTGATAAGGCCCGGGATTTCGAAAATGTAGTTGCCGACCGTTTTCTGATAATCAGTGGCGGAGCCGAATCCGTAGACGTTCAGATCCTTGAAAGCAAATCCGGCGGTCCGAGCCTTCCATTTCTCGGGGTCGCGGGATTGCAGATGGAGGAGCGACTTGGCAAAGGCGCGAGGGCTGAAGTTGGGCGAATGCGGGTTGAGCCTGGAATCTTCGGAAGACTGGAAGGGGTTCTCGTGGGAGGTGCTTTGATGCGACTGCTGGGTGAATTTGCGGGCCAGGGCGTGAACCTCCTGATCCCGTCTCCGGCGCTCTCGCTCATCCAGGCTTCCGGATCGGGTGATGGTGGTGCCCTCGCTGTCGGCGGTCTGGCGTCGCCGCTTCTCGGGGTCGAATTCCTCGAGTTCGTGCGACGACGAGTTGTCGGACGCAGGCTCGATGTAGGGCGCTTGGGGGTTGTTCACGCCGCCGATGCCCTGGGTCGCCGCGGTCCGGTCGCCATTGGAGACGAAGTTGCCTGATCGTGCGCGTCGGCGTCAGTACGGAGGGAGAGGGGAGATGGGAGATGGCAAACGGGAGATGGGAGATAGATGGATAGAGGATGGACAGAGGATGGACAGATAGAGAGGAGGATTCTAGAAAGGTGGAGGCATAGATGGGTAGAGAGACAGAAGGACTCGGGCTTATTCCGGCTGAACTTACCGACGATGGACATCGTGGCGGAGAAGGAGGAGGGAACTGCGATGAGGATGAGGCCGAGGGCGAGGAAGCAATGGATCCAGCAGCCAGGTCACGCGAGATGTTGAGAAGGTCGAGATGGTCGGAATGGTCAAATTCTTCGAAATAGGCCTGTTGCAGAGGGGCAGGCCGCATTATAAGTGATCGGCCACTTTCTGACCATACATAAGGATATCCTTATCCTCTCCTTATCCCCAACAGCGACGGGTCCGCGGCATCTTGGCGACTAGCAGTGGCAGCGGCAGTGGCAGTGGCAGCGGGCAGTGGCAGCGGGCAGCTCCACCCCATGGGACCGGAACGGATCGAAAGCTCGCACCGAGAGTGTATTCCGATTCTCAGCCTCGACTTTATGCACGACACCGCGTTATGCACCCTTTTGTGCAGACCCTCCCCCCGCATCGCTCAGGTCGTCGGGTCGGATGAGCTATCAGTCCGAGCATCCGAGCACCACTTGCTGTGCCAGGCCGTTGAAGTAAGGTTCGGGGGCATGCTAATCATAGTCGGGCCTTGCCTGGAGTCTAATCTTAATCACCCAAGTCTCTTTACTCGAGTACGAAAACGAAAACGAAAACGAAAACGGAATCGGGATCGGAAACGGAAACGGAAACGGAAAATAAAGAGAAAACGAAAAATGACGACGACGTTGACGTTGACGTTGACGTTGATGGAGGGATGATACTCGAGGAATATCATAATGAACCACGCCGACTATACTTCACCCTTCCCGACCATCCCCTCTGAACTTTTTCTCAAAGGTCGGCCGGCATACCTTGTTGCCATTCCAGCAGCATCGGCCAAGAATACACCAAGCAGGAACAGCAACAGCAACAGCCACGGCGACGAAAGAACGGACGAACAACCTTCGTTCTGTCGTCTGGAATCCGTTGGCGGGTCAGCGAATTCCGAGCCTCGAGAGAAGCCGTTGGGCTTGACTGAGATCATGTCAGTAAGGTACAAAACGAAGGCTCGGGCTCGGGTCCTGCAACAACATGGCTGGTGCGCATCTATACTCCATACACCAAGAGCCTGATGTCCAGTAGGAGACCCACAGATTAATGATCCTTCCAAGTAAGTACTAGAAGATCCACACATTATTGATCCTTCAAGTACGTAGTACGTAGAGCCCAGGCAGCGAAAGAAGGGCCCGGGCCAACTGTTATATACCGCCAGATGCAGCGCCGACAGCGGCTGATAAGATAAATCATGTTCCGCGACACTACGTAAGGGTGGACCTGGACTGGAGTCGAAACTCCATTCGAAAAATGGGATGGAGGTATCCTCATGTTGCTATCCTTTGCCGATAACGTGTTTACCCTCGGGCCTCCAGTCCCACATTTCATTAAGTAGGAACTACGGTACTACTGTACTGTACGTAGTGCGTACGTAGTATCTCTGATCGGAGAATATACTACTACGTACGTAAAGTAGCGTTGTACCGGTAGAAGTACTCCGTACTTAGTACGTACGTAGTAGGTTCGTACCATCGGCCTCTTTCTCGGGTAGATCGTAATCTCCCTGCTCCCTGTGTGGATTCGATGATTGCAATCCCCCGTTCACTTGGCAAATGATCGGAATGTAAACATTCTGTAAGTAAGAGAATACTACTACGGTAGTAGTATGTTAACAGGCCAAATGAGCTCATTTCTTGAGATGGTGACATATCTTCTTGCTCTTGGACGGCACCACGGGTAGGTAGCCCGGCAAGGTTCAACGGGTCCACAGTTTTGAGAAGCCGGCTTCTTGGCCAATTCTGGCCTAACCTATTCAGGGGCCATGCTTTTGTTGTTCCATACCAAATCCAAACAATCGGATTGTTGTTTTAATCGGTCCTGGGGCGTTTGCTCTCATCGGATTCATGTTCATTGTCGCCATTGACTTGCGGACCGTCCATTTCCTCCCTCGTTCTGATTCTTCCCGCACCCTCACCCAAGCTCGGCTCCTCTCCATCACGGATCCAGTTTCCCTCTTCGTCAAAGTAGTTCCCCACATTCTCAGCCGTAATCCACCCCCCGCTTCCAGGGAAAGGAGGAGGTAAACCACCATCACTAACCCCTTGCTGAACTCCCGGAAGCCCGCTGATACCCTCGTAACCAACACTTCCCTCGAATATGATTCTATCGTCTTCACCCTCCCCATCATCTCCGTCACCGAATGCTGGGTCTGGATGCAGGTTCGAACAGTTGGAGATAGCGCTAAACAGCTTCTTTATCGCCTCTTCCTCTGTTCCTTCGCCGACGTCAGGGATGAGAGTCAACTCAATCTCATCCTCAAAATCTTCATCGCTGACGGCGTTGGGATCTGACAGGTCGAGTTGCATATAGAGGCCCTGTACCTGCTCGGCGGCCTTCGCGGGGTCCGCCAGACGTTGAATGGCGTGGAGAGAGATGGAGGGGTAGGGGATGGACATGCCGATGTGGGTAGCTTGGTTGAACAATGTGAGGTTTCTGCCGAAGCAATTAGCACTGGAAGCATAAAACTGTACCCGGGTGTAGACTTGCTCTGAGCTGATCCAGACATCTATGAATTGCACAGTCATCGCATCGTCCAGAGCCGCCGACGCTGGCTGCGAACTAGCGTCGGCGCCAGGCCCGAGGACTGGAAGCTTGGGTATCTGGTCTCGAGAAGCTAGAGCCCGGACATGTTGCTGCTTGTAATGGAGGACTGGCTTTGCATTGTAGAACGATGAGGGGGTTTGCGCCTGGTGCTCTTCGAGGTCGGTAAACTCCTCATCTATCGGGCATTCGTGGATTGTTGTCGGTGGCATAGTTGGCAGTCCGTAGAAATCCGTGTGGCTTGGGCGATGATAGGCTTTCTTGGGTCGAGAAATGAGTGATGTTGTCGACAAGGCTTCATAGATTCCTCATGAACCTCACAAGGCTGAGATCAATATATAATTTTTTAGCGTGGGTGTGGCCCAAGCGCTCGCTACCCCTCGATTTGGAAACAAAATCATCATTCACTGCGCACCATTTGATTCTCTTACAGCACAGTGTGCTAGCATGTTATTTGGCCTTGTTGTGCCTAGAAATACCTCAAATACTCAAGGCTTTCAGAGATTTTCTCTACCCATACGGTCACGACGACTCTATTTACCTCACCTTCTAGGTGTTCGAAGAGTGTTTGCTACTGGAATAGGGTTTGTAGCGCCGTATAGACGTTCTTATACTTCAGAATCCAAGAAAGCCTTTAAATCAGCCAGAAATCTTCCTTGCTTAACAATGAACATACACTTTGACAGCAGAGTTGACTGCAATAACACGATATTCTACGCTAGTGTTCTGGGGTGTATTTGCTTTTGTTACAATATCGTCTCCGGCTATGTCAAGGGCCGGCAGAAATATTACCCCAGGAAAAGTGGGAGCAACGGCGATTCATTGTTTCTACGGAAAGAGATGGAGAGAATATATATCCCTCCTATCTACCCTTAGTATGCACTTGTTGCTTCCGTCCATCAACTGCGGGCGCGGAACTATTTCTCTATAATCATGTTTCTAAATCCCTTTCAGGCACCACCATAGGTAAGATTCACTCAATATCCTTTAGCTGAACATCTATATTACATTCTACTTTAGTCATCAAATTGGAGCTACCTTAGCTGTATTGCTCAATCCTATGATAAAATAACTACTACCTACCAGCGGAGCAAAGCTCAGCTGCTATACTCTCTCACAAGGGTATATTGTACCTCTCAAGTGAAAACTCAGCACTTCACCTTTTCGAAGACTGGTTCTAGCCCTCAACCTTGTAGTAAGAGCTTAATATTAAACTTTCCTAATGAGACGGATATGTGATGCATGTTTTCTCGATACGGAATCACACACACTAACCGAATCGGTGGCTGGTTTACCGTTGATGATGATAACAATAATTGATATTAATCAGTTAAAAGATCACTTAAAGCCCAAAATCCATAATCGAAACCTAACACCAGCCGGTGATTCCTTCAAAGAAAGAAGGAATAATAATTTTTTTTTCTTATTCAAAATTATCTATACATAGAGAGGTATTACTAGCAGTCGTTGCGATTGACATAGCCTTTGACCGCTGCATATACCTCCTCTCATTGCCCTCGATCTTTCTATAAAAATTCTGACCGACTAAGTATCTTGAAATGGGAACCGGGGATGAATATAGGTACCTAGTGATTGATCCCTCCGACTCCCATTCAATCGAGTTACAAAACTTCGCCAGTTTCTCCCCTCAATACAATCACAACCACCGAGACTCAAAGAAAAGAAGTGCCCCTGAAAATGGATGCCCTTTGAATTATGATTCAGCAATCAATCTTGAAAACTGCCATAGGTTAGTGATGGTGGTGTGTGGCGAAAGAAGTGAACTTTTGCAATGGGCTCGGTTGAGATCCGCATAAAAGCAGATCCATCACCACCACGCACGCACATCTCTATAAACAATATCATTCCTCTCAACCTTCAGAGATCCTAGAAGCGAAAGAGTATTCTCGGTGAAGCAACAAGCGGACTCGAGGCTTTCCAATATGGTGGTTGGCATATCAATAAAGTAACAAACTCCTTATCTTACGTAGTATATACTACAAGGTCTGATCCCTGGCGGCCCTCCGCAAGCCCCGGGGCCAGGGGACCTTGCTTCGTCCGGTCGTGGTGCAAGGCTGCCGCCTTCCGCATTAACGCTAGTAGTACATTAATTTTCTTTTAAGAAATACGCTTTTAAGAGGATGTAAAGAAAATGCAATGCTGTGGCCCGGCCGCAAGCTAAAACTTACGGCCTTCCGCAAGCTCCGGGGCAAGTTTTCCGGACTTCGCGGGATATAACGCTTTAGCCCGGCTGCAAGCTAAAACTCACGGCTCTTCGCAAGCTCCGGGGTAAGTTTTCCGGATTTCGCGAGATGATATTCGTGATTACTACTATATAACCTTAATAGCTTCTTTTAGGGCGATGTAGCCAGCTATCTCTCGAGCATTTTATCTTCAGCAATAGCCCTTTTCCTATAGAATAGCCTCTTTTCCGTGCGATGCAGTCAGCCACTTTTCGAGCGTCTAATTTGTAGCCATAGCTCTTTTCAGACCGGTGCAGCTAGCTATCCTTCGAGCATTTAATCTATAGCAATGGCCTCTTTTTGAAGCGACGCAGCAAGCTATTTTTCGAGCTTGTGTCTTTTTATTATTAATTAGCTATCAGTTACAGTAAGTATTCGGAAGGAAAAGAGTTTATGATCGTAAGTTTTAACCGCAAAAAGTGGATTTCGTTTGCAAGAGTGCAAATCTACCACGGTACAGGCCTAAGTATTACCCCTCGAGGGTAGGATAACCAGGGGTTTTAAAGTGGAAACTAGACTTTTGAGGCACCCTCGAGGGGTAATACTTAGGCCTGTACCGTGGTAGCTTGTTTAACTCGTAAGATCTTTCATGTTCTTATTAATAAGCGGTTAATCAAGTTTTTAATGTTCTTCGATAGCCTAAGCTTAAATCGATGCACTTAATCATCCTAACGGCCGTAGGTCAGGTGACCTCAGTTTCAACAGTTTATGGTCTTGGCCAGGACCCCTCATTTAGTTTAGCATTATATCAGATTAGATCGTATTTCCTTACTTATCTTGCATCTCGAATCCACTTGCTTATACTCCAATTTTTTTTACTCGTGACACTTATCTTTGCATGCCCGTTTATGAAATACCATGGCTTGAAAAATTTACTGTCGTGCAGTATAGGGTTGTAATGCTGGAAACTGCAATGTGCATTGCAGGTCTGCTTTTGCACAATAAATTCCTTCCTTATCGCAAAGTTGTTATTAACTAACGAAAGTACTCGTGGCAGTGACCAAAGCCTATTCCGCATCAAGGGAAAAAGAAGAATTTTTTATCAACGCCGTTTATAAAGGTGATGAGAGCTATCTACCTAGCATTCATCCATGACAGCCTCCGTACGCCTTCGCTCGACTGTATTACATCTCAGACCATGCCCATCTGCTTTTTAATTCCTCCAATTAAACGCCTGGGTATTTTGCCGCCTTTATGCCTTTAGTCGCTTAATCAAATCAACCATATTCTTTCAGTGCCAACAAAGCTCGATGCTAGCCCCTACTCAGACATCCATCTCATCACACCTGATCTTCAAGCCTCAGTCGAAGTAGCGCCTCGGTCCAGACCCTTCTTCGCTGGCGAGTCCAGATCCTCGAACTCGGCTCTCGCGATTAAACAATTCTCCATCGCAGCGTTGAAGCGCTCTTCGCCGGGTGGGAGGACGACTGCTAGGTACGTGTTTGTAGTGAATTTAACGAGGAAGAGAGAGAAGTTCGAGAGCTTCAACTCCATCAGTGAGAACTGCTCCGCACTCTTCGGCGTTCCCGTAAACCGACTCGTCGTTTGCTTGAAGTTCTTGATGATATTGCTCAGCCGCTCGTATCGATCCGTCGTCGGATTCTCATTACCGATATCAGAGCACCAACTGCTGACCACCAAGAATGACGAGCGCTCGAACAGCAGGACTTCCTCGGCTTGGATGAGCTTTCCCAGACTCCCGAGGTGATGCTCGATCTGACCCAGGTTCGGAACCAGGTCGTGTATGATCTCCGCCCAGGCTTTGTAGAGAGATTGGTCCCATATGGAGGTTGCAAATGGAATGGGGTTGAAATTATCGGACTTGGATTGGATAAGCTGGACGCGGCCACTGTAGATGTCTTCACGCTGGTGAGGGACCACGAGATCCATCTTGTGGACTAGGACGTAGACGCTAGAAGTGGGGGAGAACTGGCTGAGAGCTATGATGATGGAGCGATAGGTCAAGAGGTCTCGCTCGAGGTCGCGAGACTCAATGTCGAAGACGTATATCAGGACACCAACATTAGAGAAGACGTGCTGGCGTTGCTGGGAGAGGTAATTTTCCATGAAGGCGTCCTGTCTGGGAGGAGTTAGCTGTGCAAACGGACAGAGGTTGGTAGAGCCCATGGCAGCACTTCCTCTGGATGCAGACGGAGGAAGCAGAGTTACATTGCCACCTTACTCCTCCGCGCAAAGATCCCTCACGCCGCATACGGATGGAATAATGACCTACCCTCCACAATCCCACAAGTTCAACGTCAAATTGCCCAGGAACTTGACCTGGCTCAGATCGACATCAATTGTAGCTCCCAACCGCCTGGTATCCTTCGCAACATAATTGCTGAATATGATACTCCTCATAGAGCTCTTCCCCGACCCGGATTTTCCCATCAGCAGAACCTTCTTCTTCTTCAACTTGCGAGGCTCCGAAGAGGGTGATCCCCCAGCATCGTCCTGAACGGTGAGATTATCGAATTGTTTTTCCATATCGCCGTCGGAAGCGGTCTTCGGGGCGGGCCCTGGAGTCTGCGGCGGTGCCAAAGATGATACGGGATCGCGTCGGTAAGATTGTAGTTCTATATCTCCATGATAGTAGTAGAAGGGAGTTGGAGGAGACTCTGAAGGCCGCTCGCTGGGACTGGGATCCAAGCCGTTTGTATCGCTTGATGTGGTTTAGTCCAATGGCAGATCCGACGCGGACGGTTTGAAGCGGTGGACCGGCTCATCCTCGGTCTAGCACCCAAGCGAGAACGGGAACGTCAACCACGATTTGGAGAGTTGGACGGCATGGCTTCTTCGTACATCACATATGTCTCTGCTGCAGTGCAACGTATGGTTATCGGAAGCAGGATGTTTCCTTTGTTGTGTAGAGATACTTTTTCTCCTTCTTGCAATGCTTCATCACTTTTTTTAAGCCACTATTATACAATCCACGGAAGAATCGGTCATAGGAAGCTTTGCATTTCTACCTGCTGTCTCACAATTCGTCGTACAGATTTCCCGAGGGCTCTCAGCAATTCTGGTTAAGAAGACATCACCCAGAAACGAGAAAAAGCTCCTCGGGAGATCCAGTTGCTTCCAGATGTAGACTTGCAAGCACAGCCACTGATCCGTTGCTTATTATCCATTGCGACTTGTGGTATCCTGCCTCGCCGCTTAATCTAGAAAGAAATGCCCCTCAAGGGCCTCATTCCTCCCCATCTCCAGTGCAACGAGGTGGCACCCAGCTCTCTAATAGACACCAAATATTTCTCCATTCAAAGACCGGCTTTTGACCCTGCTGGGTCCCTTCTTCATTGGCACCCACTCTCCATCCTTTGTCCACGTCCCTGCCTTCGTGTAATCCCAGCTCCTGCTCCCCTGCATATATGCAAAGCGGAAGTAATCATTCCTATGCATTCCATCCCCCTGCTTTTCCCACACAAAGTTCCGGTCACTTGAGAAGCCCTCGTCTGTGTAACCTCTAAACCTCTCAACGTCGTTCACCAGCACCGAGATTCCATCAAAGGGCTCTGGGGGTGTCAGCCAGGAGAACGATATTTTAGAGGTTTCTTCACCCATGGTGATGTTGGGCGGAGGTATAATAGGAAGCTTAGAATTATGCTGTGCATCGCCTCGCAAGGCGTTGAGGGTTTGCAGAACAGGGTCGAAACCCCAGCGCGCTATGCCGTTGATAAAGAGGCCGACAAGGAGTCCCTGATAGAGGAGTGCCGGCCGTGTTTGCATGCTCGTTCCTGGCAACAGCAGGAGAGCGAGGATGTAGTGGTGGATTCGCAGGCTCAGGCCTGGGATGAGGAGGCAGAGCAGAATCGCTCCGATGAATGTGCCATAGAGGCCGAGGTAACGGATGAGGCGTCCTTCGCGGCGGAAGAAGAACGCCTGTTTGATTACTATCAAGGCGATCAATGTGACGATGAGAGCCAATGCAAGTTTGGCGCCAGGCTGCTGTTTCAGGTCATGAGCGTTGAGACGCTGGATGGGGATCCAGTCTAAAGTGTAGTTGGAAAGAGCGGCGAACCATAGCCCTCCAAGCCAGAGGACAGTCTTCTCGATTTGGGCTGTAAGACCAGAAAGGGCTCTCCGGACGCCCATGTAACGATATATTACAAATGCACAGAAGGTGGCTGGAAGGTATTTCCCTAGCAAGTTCGAGACCAGGCCTGTGATTGTGAAGTATGTTGGGGGGTCTGATGCTAGGCCAACATGGAAGAACACGCCAGTGAAGATGCTGAAGAAGAATAAGGCAGGTGATGTTGTAAATAGCGAAAGTAGAATGGTGAAAGTTAGCGAGACGAAGAGGAGTGGCCATCGAGGATCCTTGGCCTCACAAGTAATCCCTGGTTGGAAAGTGAAGGACGATGGAAATTCTGAGTCGAATCCAATACTTTCAATACCATGCTTTTTTGAACTAGGGTAGTTGCTGTGCTTTCCTATGAGAGAAACCACTCCACAGCCTCCCTTGGCGTTATCAATGATTCCAGCGTGGATAGCTGATCCACATATAAATGAGTCACTTCGGTAGACTGGAGATTCTTCTTCCTTCGCGGGACCTCCAATAACCAACGGCCTGTAGTTGATCTCTTGTGCTCCTACAGCACGAGGATTCAGGACCATCGTACTGGCGCAATTCGCTGGACATCTGAAAGCAAACCCACTGTCATTGAAAGGCCGGCAGTCGTTTCCATTCATCCCACATCTATTCCCGGGCACCCAATAAGTATCTCCACAGCCAATGTTTCCTGGGGTCCCCCATCCCTCGAGTTCCGTAGCAATGGTACTTTGTTGCATGACCATGGCAAATGTGAGGATCCATGTAAAGTAGAAGGCAATCAAGATACATATTTTCTGTCTTTTCTTTGGTACGTAACGATCAAGCAACCGGAGAGGAAACTCTTGTACGAGCGGGAGTATCGTATCAATCGTATGTATATGTGGGGGCTCTGGTCCTGCAGCCCACTTCACAACCGCCTTGCTCACACGTCGAACGGGACCCGGAATCCATTTCGGGTATCGATATGAGCTCTGGTCCTGCAAAAATCGCGGGGTTGGAGGAGGACTGTCGTCGTCGAGCTCGCCCATGTGGAGAATATGGTTTTGTGAGGACTCGTCGATGGGATCGTCAGGATGCTCATTTGCTAGAAGCCTGTATTCCCCCCTTTCCCTCTCTTCGTCGCCATTGAAGGGCATCATTCCGAGCGCTGGCCTGGTGTTGTTGTTACTGCCGAGGAATCCGGAGAACGACAAACGGCTTTCTTTGTGGATGGATATCCTGTGGTATTGTGAGGCAGCTGTCCAGAGATCGCTCACAAGGGGTGCAGCTGTCCAACGAACCTGTTGTGGGATGGCCGAAGCAGACAGCAAGCAGCATTAAAGAAGGTGTTGATACAGACGTCATGAAGGATACTCGGACATTGGATTTCATGCTAAGTGCAAGCCAAGCTGGCTTGGGCAATCAAAAGGCCGTGGCGTAAATAGTAGCGCTTACTTATCGGGAATCACTCGCTCCGATCGCTAGCGGCCAAGCGTCTATTTTGCCGCAGCCGCAGCCGCAGCTGCGCTTCAACCTAACATCGGGGTTCAAGTTCAAGAGAAGGATGGATGGGCAAAGACATCAAGCAAGACTCGACAGAAATGTTTCTGAAAGCCCAGGCAAATACTCTGATTCTTTCAGAAAACCACGATTGACTCTGAGGGAGCTGGCCTGCAGACTATCCAGCAACATCGAATCAATTCCCACCCTCTCGGTTCGCATTTGTGCGGACTTCAAAGATCCACAATGACCTCTTTGAATGGAGTCTCAGAACAAGGAAAGAGACTTATCTTTGAAGTTCTCAGTCATGTCGACTCGAGTGTGGCTGGCCCAAGGCTTGGACGACTCTCCCTGCCAGGTAGAGAGGATCTTCTGATGCCAGGCTTTTTTGCCGTTGGTTCCCGTGGAGTTGTCCCGCATATCACGCCCGATGTAATCACATCTCATACAAATTTTGGAGGTGTACATATGGCCTTAGAAGACTGTAAGCCTACCTAGCCATGATCGCGTATCCGATTTCCATTCTCATGTTCTCTCACAGTTATAGAGAGAGCGAACAAGGATACACCCCCGATTTTGAATACGCCAGGTACCTCTCCTATCCATAATTTTACATCTCTCCCCCAAAACCTGTTCACTCTTCTGGCTCCTCGGCGGACACCGGCAGTTTCTGCTCCAAATGGTAATAGTAATACTGCCATCTCTGTATTTACCTCTACTGGTTTCCAGACTGTCTCGAATAAGACGTATATCTCATATATCGAGGGCCTTCGACCAGATATTGCCATCGGTCTGGCTGATGTTCCTTATGGTACCCAACCGGGGACGAAAAGGATTGCCAAGATGGGCGACAGAACCCAGGAATGGTTATCACAGCTTCTAAAAGAGAAGATTGAGGGCCAGGCGGTTTTTGCACCTGTTCTTCCAATCGATTTTGTGGACCAGTCGGAATATATCTACCACGTTGCAGAGGATTTAGCAAACCAAATAGCTGGTCTTGCTTTTTACGACTCGAATGTACTACCCGATGTTCCGGCCACGTCAATGGCCACTCGTCTCCCAAGACTCTCACTTGACGAGCCATCGTCTCCACGGCAGATTATCAGGCAAGTATCCCTCGGTATGGATATGTTCACGGTGCCGTTCATCGGGTTCGCAACGGATGCGGGGATTGCGTTGAGCTTTCGATTCCCTCGCTCGTTGCCCGCCGGTACTTCCCCAACCCACGGGACTGAGATTCTCCCTCTCGGAATCGATATGTGGCCTGAATCTCACGCAACATCTTTGGAGCCTCTCAGTACTTCTTGTACCTGCTACACATGTACAGACTATCACCGAGCCTTCCTCCGACACTTGCTATCAGCGAAAGAAATGCTTGGTTGGGTACTATTGCAAATTCATAATCACCACGTACTATCGGAGTTCTTCGCAGCTATTCGCGAAAGTATCAAAAATGGAACTTTTAACGCAGACTGCGATGAATTTTCAAGGATGTATGAGCCAGAAATGCCGGGGAAGAGTGGGCAAGGGCCAAGAGTCCGAGGATATCACTTCAAGAGTGAGGGTCCGGGGCAAGCGAAGAAGAACAAGTCTTCTTGGGGGAACTTGGGAAGCAGTGGCCAAGAGGGCACTGCTCTGGTACCCGATGAGCCAGCATCCTAATTGGAAGGGAAGGGATTTGCCGAGAAGGTCGACGTTTGAAGCTGATCGGGCCATGAAAAATTTTCCCAGCTCCTCTCAACCATGAACCTGCATCTGCGGGTCACGATCCGAAAATGTTGCTTCCAGTTCGCAGTCAGCGTCTTCTGTCACTTATATCAAGCTGTATTGCAGTGGTATAACATGCCTCAACGGTCATTTGACCTGAGACGGTGCGCCTGATTTTGGCTGTGAGTTCCAAAAACGCAAACAGGCGCTAGAATTCGCATCCTCTTTCTTTCTGGGTTTTCGTGTTGCGGGATTTTCGCAATTCATGGCTTCATTTTCACTATTGATTTGCTATTTCTACATCCAATCCTTGATCACCCGTAGTGCGGAGTAACTCTGTACCAACTACTCAGGAACGATTGCAACATTGCCATGCAAAGGTCCCTGGGCCTGTATATTCTCTTGAATGAGCAACTGGCGGCGTGCTGGAGCAGAAGGTGTTTCGAGCGGGTAGTGGCACAGACCCATCCGGACCTGATTGATAAAACAAAGCGTGAAACCCCCGTTTTCTGCTGGATTCGTAATTCGTGATTCGTGAAAGCTCACGCATTCAACCACAATTCAGCCATCGAAGCCTGAGTTTTGCCCTTGGCCGGGCGTGTTCTGCGACGCTCGCATGCGCAAAACTTGGCTGCGCTATACCCGTGTGTTGTCACAGAATAACTGCACATCTCAAGTTCTCAACATCTCAGCCGTGCGTCTCTAGTTTTGACCAGTCAACGCCTGTTTCCATCACAGTATAATCACTCTTTCCCAAGTCATTCACAGAGCTTGAATAAGGCACCCTCAGAACCCTTTTGACATCTAGTACCTCGCATTTTCACTTCTTTCCCTTTGCAAACCCTCCCGACCGCATTTAAAATGTCGGACCCCAGGGACTCCGAACACAAGACTTTCCTCAAATACTCAGACGATGATGCCTCAGTCGACGACATCCAGTCCGAGTCCAGCCACCGTCTCCATGCCCACTCAAGTAACCATTCACCTCTGATGGGCTACGCCCTAACCTTCCTCCTCACTTCCGCCCTATGGCTCGGCCTCCTCCTCCTCCTCGCGCCCTCCCCCGTCAGCAACCCTTCAAACCATGCCCCTATACTCCCAAACGACCTATACAACTTAACCTCGTCCTCGACTCTCATCATGTGCCCCAACACCACGACAGCCGCGCGTGCAGCCGGCTGCAAATACGACCTGCTGCTCAACAACTGGATTCCCGCGTCATGCTGGGACCAAGACTATCTGGACGATTACATCGACGACGGATCTTGGAGAGCGTTCGCCGACAAGGCACTCACCATTCCTGTCAATACGAGCGAAGAGATGAGCGAGAGGGAGTTCTACTGGACGAGCGCAAGGGATCACGTGAACCACTGCGCGACGATGTGGAAGAAGCAGTTTACGGCCATGTTTTATGATACTGGGGTACTGGACAGTGTGGTTGCGAACCCGTTCCATACTGATCATTGCGCGACTTTTTTGATGGAGAATCACGGCGACGAGCCGACGATGGTGGAGGTTGGATTTGCGGGGTGTTGGGTCAAGAATTGAGACAAGGCCCGATGGTGTGGTGGTGTCTGTAGTGGGGGTGAGCGATTTGCATTATAATTCTTGATCTTACGATATTTGGTTGTTGAGTGTCTTGGACTCGGTCTCGATATCGAAACTGTTAATAAATGTAACATTAATCTGCAAAGTTTGTATTATCATCATTCAGACTCAGGCGGCAACATACCATCTTATCGTCAACTTCTCCTCTTCTCTCGAGTTCATCCCTCCTCTGTCATTTACCCTCACGTAAGTTGCAACTGAAACATCATCTACGTACTCCATCGAATCATGATTTTAAAATACTTGCAAACCTCCTATGCAGGCCCCCTTCCTTACGGATACATCTCCTCGACATCAATACTCTACTCTTTTATCAACACTGCAAGTCTGGCTTCTCGTGCATATGCCTCCTTCCAGAGGCGATCTGTTGTCTATTGAAGACTGAATGGTTCTGGAGGGAATGTATATACATACGACTACCAGTGATGAGCAGAAGTGCCGCTTCACTATTCACGGGCAGGAGTGTAGTGAATTCTCCTGTTTCACAGAGTCCATCGAGATGAATGTCAGTGCAAGGAGAATAGAATAGTGCGACCTCCGACCAGCGTTGAAGCCAGCCACGGTGAATACGTATTCAAAGAGCAGTCAATCCCAAGGCTTGGATTTCCGAATCGGTTACCTATGCAAGCGAATACGGGAATTTAGCAACTATCTAACGGAGCAGCGCAGTATTTAAGAGGAGATCATTTACCTACCTGTTCACGGATGTTATCATTCGTTCCTCGATCCGAACTATCGTCGGCATATGACTGCCGACGATGAAGTTTTTGTGAGACGCTTCGAAGCTAGACTTTCTTTACAGGCAGGCAGAACTGGATGTGTGTGTTTTGGCTCGTATTTTTGTGGGAGATGAATTCGTAACAATGTTACAGGATGAAAGAAAGAAATAATAATTATTAATCCTCTCATCGCTTTAAAAAAAGAAGGTGGAGAGACTTGACCTGATAGCGAAAAGAGAGTTGACAGCTACAAGAGACATGACAGCACTCCCCTCAAATTCGATTCCATCTCCGATACGAAGTAACTCATTAGCACAGCTCCTGCAAATATCTCATATGGGAATACTCTTCCTATGTATTAAGTGACCAACTCAATAGAATCTTTACAATCCAGATCTATCTCCAAGAACTTTCTTTCCCGCTCGCTCGCTCTTCTGCCCATTCCTGAACCTGTTGAAAACCTAGGTACCTACCCTACTCAAGCTCCGTACGTATCTAGTCGACACCATTAATAGCCTAGTATAGAATTGCCAAAGACTAGGTGAGTGTATTAGAATCATAACACTTAGTCATAGCAAATCCACTGCATCTACGTTTTTCACCACAGGGGCTCCCCTCCAATCCCCTTCCGCATCCATACCAAGATATCGACGTAAACTCACACCTCTTTACCTTACCAAATAAGTACCTATGAGAGTAGTGACCCATTGAATTAGTAATCCCTACTTCCATCTAGTTTCTTGCCCATAGAAAAAAAATAAGAAGAAAAGAAAAAGCAGAAAAGAAGAAGGAGAAAAGAAAGAAAAAAAAAAAGAAAAAAGAAGAAGAAAAAAGAAGAAGAAAAAAGAAGAAGAAAAAAGAAGAAGAAAAATAAGAAAAATAAGAGGAAAGGTTAGAGACTCATCTACTTCGTAATAATTCACATTTCCTGTCTTTAGCTACTGCATAACATATCTCTCCCATTTGAATATATGCGAATAGGAATAGGAAGAAGGACGGGATCCTTCGTGGGAATCGAAAAATTACTCGTGTATCCACAAGGAAGTAGTAAGAGGGAGAGACAAATAAATAAAATACGGGCCAAGTCAATTGTACGAATCAGGCAAGCAACGACGCCACACATATTACTGTCATTGAGAGAGACTCTCGGTGAACATCTGTATTATTTGGTAAAAGCTCCCATCCTGAACTTGCCAGGTCAGCCCGTATCGTCCGACTATGATACATCCGAAGCCCCGAAAATCTTTGTACATATGCCTCAAGTCAATTACTTCAAGAGCCGCTTGCCCCCAACCTTGACCCCGAACCGCTCGGTCCCACTATGTTGCTGCAGTTGCCAAAGTCCCAACTGCCCAACCAACCCCCCATCAGCTTCCAGCAGGCGCCTTCTGTGAGCCTCGCGTAGGTGATCGGGTAGCAGTGGTCCTCTCCTCTTCTCCTTTTCTGGCGGCACACTACCTTCAGCTGGGGGGCTCGGAAGTCCTGTCTGATTGTCCCCCGTCGCCTCAATCCACTGCGACTGGACAGCCCTCGCCCGCTCAATGAGCTCCCCCGAAAACATCTTCGCCGCCGCCTTGACCGCGAGAATCACATTCGGCGGCACAGACTGCGAGAGAGTTTGATTCACAATCTGTAAGATCAGCTGGTGCCCTCTGATATTACCACGATAAACTTACCCTCCGCACCGTGGCGTCGGCAAGCTTACACTGCCTCCAAATGGCATATCTCTCAGCCTGCGATGGCGAGAGAATCTTGTCGACCAGGTGAGCTCGCTTTGCAGCCTCTCTATCCTTCTCCTCCTTCGAGGCCAGAGCTACGTTCAGTGACATCTCTTCCCCACAACCCTCTTCCTCCTCCTCCTCGTCATCTACCGATTCGCCTCTGCTTGCTTGCCGCTTGCTCTTGCCAGTATTGGACATGACGGACTTGGCGCGGCTGCCGGCGACAGAGGAGGTCTCGACGTCCTTGCCCCTGGACTTCCTTGACTTTTTCTTCTTGCCGCCAGCACCGGAAACGAGGGACATGGTGTCCATGCTGGGTGAGCGCGAGAAAGCAGGCGTGTGGCCATGGGTTTCGGGAGGGAAGGAGGTTTGGCGGAGGGGATGAGCAGAGCCGGCTGTGGAGGCAGTAGAAAGCTGGCGGCGCTTCGACGCTGGGCCTGACGTGGGCACTTCGGATTGTCTGCGCTTCACGGGAGCAGGGAGTTGCGCATTCGAGGGGTATGGAGGGGAAATGGCGGAGGAGTAGTTCTGGTTGTGGTTGTGGTTGTAGGGCGGAGAAGACGCCATGATGGTGGTTGTGTGGGAGCTCAAACGGAGTTATATTCTCGTCGAGGACGTTGGTGTTTGTTGATTGTAGTAGTTGTATTCGTGTAGAGTCGCGTTGAGGTACAGGTTTCGTAATGTCGGTGCATCGGTGCAATGGTGAAGTGGTGTGGATGATGGATAGGTGTGATTATAAGAAGTTATAAGGTACCTAGTAGTTGACGAGGCTGAACAGTCTGTGCCAAGACGCCAGTGCAGCCTTATGAAGCTAAACCTAGGTTGGAAGATCATAAAAAGTGGATAAATTATTTTCCTGCCGGTAAGCGAGAAGGCCCCCTTGCTCTCGCTTAAGTGCCCGATTGTCATGTCAGTTCTTTAGTCTATTACGGTACACTTTGTCGATTTGGACGTGGACGCACGGGCCACCATATCTGGGAGGCTAGGCTGGGCTGTATAATATAAATTTCGTCGAAATTGGACAAGCCATTTCTCTCCTCCAATTCAACCCGACATCTTCAGCATCATGGTGAAATTCGCCAATTCACCTCCCAAACCCGAACAATCGACCTCAGACAATATAAAAATGGCATTTTCGAATTCCCCCAACAAAGAAATCCTCAATGGCTCCCCCAGGCAGGAAGAGGGGCAGAGCAAGAAGCGCAAGAGGAAGCAGAAGAGCGACAATGGACCCAGAGTCAACGTGTCGCACTCGAAGCGCAGACACAGCGTCAGCAAGCCGGCGCGAGATCCGAGAGACGAAGCGAGTCCGGTAAGAGCACAAAAGGAGCGTGCTGGGACGAGGTCGCCGAGTCCGGTTATTGATTTCGATGGATTGAGTCGGCCGAGTATGCTCACCCTCTACCTTTGTCTTTCTCCTCCTCGGAGAACCAATGCTGAGAGAGGATACAAACAGGTCTGGGAACACGAGAACGCAAAGAGGAGACACCAGCGCAAGCGGAAGCACGCCTCCAGAAACTCGCGGGCGCCGTCCGAACAATCCTTGAGTGCGTAGGCGAGGACCCCGATCGCGAAGGCTTACTAGGCACCCCGGAGCGGTACGCGAAAGCAATGCTCTTCTTCACCAAGGGGTATCAGGAGAATGTGCGGGACATAGTCAATGATGCGATTTTCCACGAGGGCCACAATGAGTTGGTTATCGTAAAGGATATCGAGGTCTTTAGTCTGTGCGAGCATCATATGGTGCCGTTCACTGGAAAGGTAGGCTCTGCGAACTTCAGGGCGAAGAGAATGGTGATGCTGAAAAATTCAGATGCACATTGGGTATATCCCCGACAGAGACGTGATTGGTATCTCGAAGTTGCCGCGGATAGCAGACATGTTCTCCCGCCGATTGCAGATCCAAGAACGCCTTACAAAGGATGTCGCACATGCCGTCATGGAGATTCTGAAACCTCAGGGTGTAGCGGTGGTTATGGAGTCGAGCCATCTGTGTATGGTGATGCGAGGCGTGGAAAAGACCAGCGCTACGACAATTACGAGTTGTGTGTTGGGCTGCATCGAGAAGCGTGAGAAGACCAGAAACGAGTTCTTCAGCTTGGTGGGTCTTAACAGACGGTGATCGAGGTGGGGAGAATTTTTGCTGCATTTCCGGGCGTTGGGAATAAAGGTTTGAGCGATCAGGATATTCAACACCGGCTCATTGGTTACGGCGTTCAGTGGCTTCATCATCAGCTCTTCCAGGCTCTCACACAATCAAGTTCCTTCCCATGGCTGCCCTCCGAGACAGCCCTCACAACCCCCTCTACCTCTTTCCAAATCCTCTCCCCAACAACATCAACACCAGCCCCGGCATTCACAACCCTCATGCCCTTCTCATCCCCCTCTCCCTCCAACAAAGCGAGGAACAGCTCCCTTACCCTCATCTGCATATCCCTCTTCTCATACTTTTCCTCTCCATACCCACCCCTCTTCTCTGCCTCCTCTGCCTCCAGATCCAGAAACACAACGACATCGGGTTTCGGCAGCCCTGCGTCCGGACTCTGCGCCCAGGATAAGGAGAGGGAGGGGTTCTGTTTTGCGGCGCTGTAGACCATGCCAGAGTAGTAGTAGCGGTCGCAGACTATGGTGGAGCCTGAGGCAAGGGTGTTCCGGATCCATTTACTTTTGGGACTTGTCAAATGGTTTGTAGAGAAGGGGAAGGGAAGGGAAGTAAAGGGGAGGGCGAATGGAGGATAAGGGAACGCACGCTTTCTCCCATCGATTCGCGGAAAAGAGGAGGTGGATTGCGTGGTCATCCATCTCGAGGGCGCTTTGGAGGTAGCGGTCTATCATGCTGCCTATGGGCGATGTTCGGTCTGGATACTTGCCGTTTTAGCACGAGTACAAGCCTATGTAAGATAGAAGGGAAAGTAGAAGAAATGAAGAAGAAAAGAAAAACGGAAAACGTGGAAATTGGGTTTGTAGGCAGCTAGCGGGTAGGTACCGGGAAATCGTATAGTCTTCACATTGTGCCCCGAAGCATAGAGTCTGTCGCATATGCTCTTCACCTGTGTAGTCTTTCCCGCTCGATCCAAGCCTTCGATTACTATGAACGCGCCTCGTGTGATAGGATCTGCTGGCTCTTGCCATGGATACGGGTCGTTTGGAGAAGCTGACATGTTTAGTATCTCTTGCCGGTCGGGTCGGGTTGAGTGTGCAAAGTTGAATTTTGGAGTTATGGTGGTGAAAGACTTTGTTCGCAGTTTCGATCAAACCCCAAGGTGGACGAAGAGCAATGCAGACTCGAAATTTTAGTAATCGCGTCGAGGGAGACGCGATCTCCCTAGCGTGGTTTCAATCGTCATCCTCGTCCAACTTCACATTTATTACACCCGAACGACAAACCTGGCGGCTACACCATCGACGACGACACCGAGGACCCACCAGCTTTAGGAGAAGGATAAGATCGAAGGACGAGGCCATAATACCCAACAATACTCAACGCCAAAGCCTTTGCGAAAGGTCTCTGCAACACCGGCGCAACTCATCAAACCGCATAGACAACCTCGGACTCACCTCGTATGCGCCCGATCCTATGATCTAGCCGGCAGGCAGCTGCCACCTTCGACACGCATACCATCAATACGCTGCAAGTTCCTACAGCCTGGACACCAAGTTGCGACATTTACGAAGTAACACATCACGTTCCAATAAAATGGCGGACCAAAAGCTGGTCTGGAATCCTGACAACATACGCGATGTCGCCGAATCCGTCGGCATATCAGCCTTGAATGAAGATGCCGTTCGGACTTTGGCGAACGAAGTGGAATACAGGCTCAGCCAGGTTATCGTGGAGGCCATGCGATTCATGCACCAGGGAAAGAGGACGGTGCTGGGGACTCAGGATATCTCCCAGGCGCTGAAAGTGCTGGACGTGGAACCGCTATATGGCTATGAGTCTACCAGGCCGCTGAGATTTGGGGAGGCCTCGCTGGGACCAGGACAACCGCTGTATTACATCGAAGATGAGGAGGTTGATTTTGAGAAGTTAATCAATGCGCCGCTTCCGAAGGTCCCGAGGGATGTCTCGTTTACTGGTAAGCTTTTTTTGGTAGATCGGAGAGAAGGTCTAACATGTTGTAGCACACTGGCTTGCGGTCGAAGGTGTTCAGCCTTTGATACCGCAGAACCCAAGCACAGCAGAAGCTCGCGCGGACGCATCAGTAGCCAAAGGACCAGGTGCAAACCCAACCCTGGCAGCCCTTGCAGGCAACGACAATGTCCCTGGCAAGCCGCTGGTCAAGCATATTGTCTCTAAGGAAATGATCCTCTTCTTCGACAAGATCAAGGCGGCTATCCTTGACGAAAGTCTCGATCCAGAAGTCGTTCTTCTACGAAATACCGCCTTCCAAAGCGTCCGTTCAGATCCCGGGCTGGCCCAGCTCGTCCCGTACTTTCTCCAATTCGTCGCCGAGAAAGTCACTCATTCCCTCGGCAACCTCTTCGTCCTCCGGCAGATGATCGAGCTTACCCAAGCCGTAATCGAGAACAAATCTCACTACGCCGACCCGTACGCACTCTCGCTCACCGCTCCCATCGTCACCTGTATCATCGGACGTAATCTAGGCGGCGAGGCCGCACACTTGAAAGATCAATATGAAGTCCGAGACCTCGCCGTATCGCTGCTCGGTCAGGTCGTCCGCAAATACTCTACCTCGAGCACGATGCTCAAAGCCAAACTCACCAGGACCTTCCTCAAGAACTTCCTCGATCCCGCGAAACCACTAGATGTCCACTATGGAGCAATGTGTGGTCTCGCTACCGTCGGCGGCCCTAATGCAATCTCAGCGCTTATCCTCCCAACTCTCAAGAAATACGACGAGGAGATCCTATCCAGAGCCCAAAACGAGCTCGGGCCAAGTAATGAGCGAGTCTTGATGATGACTGCAGCCCTCGTGAAAGCAGTCATGAGCCTAGTTGACAGTCCACCCGCCGCAGAAACGAATGGCACAAACGGTAACGCGGCGGAGGCGCAGCTGATTGAGGACTACCTAGGCCCTATAATCGGTGGACGGGTCGCTGCGCTGGGAAACCACAAGCTGAACGAAGCGGTACTGAAGTCGAGGGAACAACCATCTTGACAGCGAGAGGCGGCTGCATTTACGAGCGGGCATACATCAGGGGCATACATCAGGCGTCTGGGATCTGGATATCGGGGCAGGCATCGGGGGTTAAAGAAAGGTTCGCGCGCACGTATGGGAATTTATCTGCACGGCATGATACCATCCCTCGATGCGAGTAACAAAAAGCGCTGTTATGTAGGCCTCCTTCGTAGGGGGTAGTAGATTAGTGGTGTGTGAGGCCTGGCATCGCCTTCTCGAATTTCGAGATCATGCTTCAAGGGTCACGTTTTGGCTTTGACGGCATCACATAGGTATCCAGCTCAAAACGTAGGTACTTTTAGCTTGGTCGCACGTCTTCGATACATTGCCTCTTTCAAAAGCGATTAAGGATAATTGAAATCAGCTAATCGAATTATGATTCTAGACTCTGGTGGCCGCACTCTACTCTAGTAATGGAAGTGGGTAGGTAGTAGCATAGCAAACCGGTCTGAGACGACGACGGTTTCAATTTACTTTTTCTCTTCTTGTCCTTCTCTTCCTCTCTTTTTTTCTCCTTCTTGTTTGCCTTCTCGTGCCTTTTTTGTTGTTTGTTGTGTTTATTTGTGTATTGCGTTGTTGTATAGCTTGCCTGTTGATTGGTTGTTTTATTGGATGATGTTTTGGGCTTGAGCTGATGATGATGATGATGATGATGATGATGATGATGATGATGATGATGAGATGCAGAGAGATAATAAGACGTCTGGTATTCTCGCGTTTAAGCCTATTTAGGATTTTGAGTAGCGGGGATTGCTGGGTGTGTTTATTGTGATGTTTTATGTTCTTATCACTTGACGTGAGTAGCGTGCGAGGTTTATCTGTTTTCTTGAGCTGTTTGGCTTTATGTGCGGAGATGGTGTCGTTAGTGTTTCTGTACCAGCTTTACTGAGTACTGAGTACTGGGCAATGGAGGGTTGGGGGGCTTCTGGTTGTTAGTGTTGAGATGATATGTTGAGATGATGTGGCAGCGGGTGAGAATTGTCAACTCTGCATGCAATACCAATACGAACAGGAAGTCTCTGTTTGAGTGGTAGTAAGTAGTGTTTGAGTCGGCGCTGCGGGAACAAGCCTGGGGAATCAATATGTGAAGATACCTGATTTTCCTCCTCATCGATCAATACGGGCGAAGGCAGCTGCTGATGATCGGTGCTACACGTCGGCAGCAGCATCTATCTGCCTCGGGTACGTTGGCGGCTACGTTGCCGTCGCCAAACCCGCCCTACATTCATCCGACAACATCACTGCCGTCCTCCGACATCTCGGCCATCTTTTTCTCTTGCTATCTCTGGACCGTACGTTCCTTCCTCCCTTCCTCCCTCCTCCCCCCTTTCTTTAACCACCCACCAAGCGAAGCATCCAAGCTCAGCTAACGCCAAAACGCCAAAAACGCCAGGCGTTCTACTCTCCAACCTGGAACCCCACGTCGTGGGCCTGGTCTTCGACTCGGGAATGTCCGACCAGAATATCCGCACGCCCCAGATGTTCGCGGGGGTGGGGGCTACGGCGTGCAGCTTCTTCTTCCTCCTTCGCCGCGCTGATGCTCGTCTCCTTCGTTTACTTCCTCCTGCCGGAGACGAAGAAGAAACATCCCGCTCGAGGCTACCGATCGCTTGGTTGGATCGGAGGCTGAGGGCGATGGGTGCCCATGGCGATGCGTTGTGTGGATAGAGCTGCGCGGTGAGGAGGAGGCTCTGCGGGCGGGGATTGTGGAGGGCGGCTTGGAGAAGGGCGGTGGTGCTGGTTGAGCGAACGGGTTGAGGTTGGCGATGGCTGAGGCGGCGACCCAGCGTTCTTTAGTAGATCGGGATGGCGGGATGGGAGGTGGTCTCGATGGATATCTCTGGTCTGGTACTGATATGAAAGTCGAGTTTATAAAGGTCGGTCGTGGTCGTGGTTGTGGTTGTGGGCGTGGGTGTCGTCGCGTTTTACTATAGCGCTGATGGTGGAGACCGAGAACCATGGAGTCTGCCCATTGTCTTTCCTATATGCCGTCTAGAGTTCTATTGTGCTGAGCTAGCGCTTTCACACGAATCCTGTTATTGTTGCATGTTATTTGGTTTATAACTTGGCGGGATGTTTGTTTGTTTGCTTTCACGGCCTTCACTTGTCAGCTCCGGAACGTACGGGGTAGAGAACTGCCTAGTTGGGTTTGCAGCTCTATCAGCTTATTGAGTTTGGAAGCTTGTTGCTAGCTAGCCTGGGGCAACTCTAGGAGATCTATGCCATACATTATCTTCGACTCATCATTCGTTGGAAAATAGCGAACTTTCTTTCTGCAGATTATATCCCCTTGGCAGCTCACGAACCGCGTTTACACACCTCTCCACCATGGAACCATCAAGAGAACGCCAGGCATATCAGCGCCTCGATCATACTCTCTGCCTCGGTGGCGTGTTGCTCCCTCTCCAGCTGTTCCGTTTGTCTCTCCATCTCCTCGTGGTAATCCTCCAGGTATTGTCTCCGGTCAAAGGTCGCAATGTCCTCTTTGTGCAAGCGCACGACGATCTCCGGCTTCGTAAAACCTTCCAGGCCGCCGTTCTCCAGCCGCTGCCAGACTGTCCAGATGCGCAGTCGCTCGATCGGTCGCATGCCGTCCACGCCATCCTCAATCTCGTCCTCTTTGTCTCCGCAGTTGAAAGGGCTTGCCAAGGTCCGGGGCCACTGGGAAGCAGGTCGGTACAGGTGCGCCGCGCCGCGCTGGTGGCAGGTGGAGAAGAACAGGGTGTGCAGATTCCGGAAGTTCTCGAAGGCAACGGCTGCATTTTCGTGGCCCCTGTACGAGATCTGCTCGCCGGAGCCGGGGACGGCAAGGTGCTTGACTCTGCGCAGATCGAACTCGACGCCGGGGACTGACTTGGCCCAGCACAAGCCCAGGATTCCCAGGCGCAGGACGTCGATCTGGAAGTCCATGTAGGTGATGCGGTCGCCGCCTTGGCCTTCGCACTGTGTGAAGAGGGGGGAGTAATGCTCGAGGGTGACCGCACGAGACTCGCGGTTCGCGAACAGCGTCGCGGGGGGAAGTCTGCTCGAGATGGCGCTGTAGACTCGGCGAGTGTAACCTCTGTCCTCGGCCCAGATCTCAGTGTAGATGGTGATGATATTGCGCTCGGGAAGGCTCAAGCGCCAGATCTTGCGCCTCAACTCGAGAGGTAGCCTGCTGAATATCGTGAAGGATGCGTTCGGGTCGGTTCCGGTGCTGAGGAACGTCTGGAGACGACGGGCTGCGAACACTGGGAGAGGCTTGTACGTAAGAGGGAGCTGACTGGGAGGAGAGTAGAAGTTAGCACAGGGTCCTCAGTTTGGGAAGAGACTCTTGAGACTCACGCTTCAGTGATTTGGTCGGGGGTCATGGGCAGGAAGGAATCTGGTACAAACAATGCCATCTTTGGGCTGGGAGAAGCTTGTGAAGCAGATCAGTTGCAAAGTAGGGAATCTTCGGAAGGAAGCGGAGAGCGCACGAAGATCGAATCCTCGAGAGTCTCTAGAGAGAGATAAGATGGCCGACTGGACGACGAGGCGCGTACTTGATGGCGTGAGGACAAGTGATTTCCTGGATTCAAGGGCTTGAGAGCTCGAATCTGCGCGCAGGTCGAATCCCAAGCGTCAGTGATGTGGCGCGAGGTTCAAGTTGAAGTTGCGGTTCAACTTTGGAGGAAAGTGAGGATATCACTGGGTGTTTTTGCTCTCACGCGCTAAACTTGGATGGACGAGCGGCAGAAGCTCGGGTTCTGTCCTGATTTGGTGAAAGTAAGAACAACTCCTTCCCAAAGGGTCTTGACACCAAGATGAAAAATATTATGTGTAGCTGAAGGCTAATAGTAAGAAGTGAATTGGCTTATAGGGAAGTGATTGACCGATAAATCCTGTGGAAAGTGGAAAGCAAGAGATCAATCCTTTTAGTAGGGCTTGCCTCCCAGGTTACAATCTATAGAGTTGACGTCAATACCACTCGATATAGTTATATACAGTAAGAGCACATCGCCCAAGGTGATATTCTCAGTGCTGCAGCTTCTTGCTCATTTATTGATTGAGATGCCGCTTACAAGAGGGTAGAAGCTTGCAAACGCCACTGGTCTGCCATTGGGTTTGACGAACGATGTCTCAATCGAACTATTATCGGTGGAAACTTATACAAGAGTAGAGATGCCAGCCAAAGGTTGAGTATAGATGTTAATGTCAAGCTAGAGAGAGGAGCGTGACTAGCTAACAATCCGCGCGCATGTACAACTCGAGAGTTGAAGTCGCAACTTCAAGTGGATATTGGTAATATTGATGAGGATTGTCTCTAGAATGGGTAGCCTTTATGCGACCAGCTTCTCTTGATGCCATTGATTTACAAAAAAACATCTATTTTGAAGTTCTTAAGCGGGTTGGTCCTTCGTCTCCACCTGGAACTTATGTGAAGAGGGTCAGATAGATGTTGAGGGCCATTTTTCTGGCCTCATTCTGGTCGAATAAAGGGACGATGGGGTAGGTCATTGGCTTGTAAACGGTATATGAACTCTCTGTGGCTGCTTTTGAGCCTCATATTCGGGCTGGGAAGAGAGTGTGACCTTAAGAAACAGCAAGTCGGCATTCGCTCAATATCCAGAGGTCATCCCGCGACTCTGAAAAGTTGTGATCATCGGCTAGGATACATGTCTTGTTTGCACCTTCAAATTGATTAGAAACTTTGGGAGGTGTGAGAAAAGCATATCGGGCGAAGACTCAAAGGCGCGCAGATTCAAACTTGCTTCGAAGGAGGTGGAGTAAGGGACCCTTGGCTGATGGGATTGCAAGCATCTTAAGAGCGAAAGCACGGTCAGGTTTCGCCGCTGCCAGCATCAAGGTTTGCCTAACTTACAACATCTGCTATCATGACGGTTTCTGGTCCTGGCTCTTGATTCCGGTCATCTTTCCTTCTCGCCAGGAGACCTACCTAATGGCTAACAATCTCGGGTCACCTTTACACTTGGCAGATTTACAAGCATGATATCCCAACTGGGCAAACAACATTGACCATGTCACCAAGCAGTTCAGTTTCAGTCCAATCTTTTCCAATTATTTAAAATTGTACTCGGCAATCAGAAAGGCGCCTCCTGTGCTTTCCGGTTCCCTCAAATGCATCCCGGACAGATTATTTGTTCTCATATTCTTCTCGTAAGTATTCGACTTCTGGTCTTCTTTGCTCCTCCAAGAATCATGAATTTTTATTCCAATTGACGTTTTCGAATCCAATCTATAATGCGGTTTGTAGTCAGCATCCATGGGGGAAATCGGACAGCAACGGTGGCACGTGCCCTTTCACCTTTATTCCCTCTCGCTTAATGGTCTTGATGTTGAAGGGTGCCAAGGTATTTGGGCATTCGAGCATCAGAACAGGAATACGCGGAGGATGATGGAAGCGGAACTCAAAAACTATGTATCAATCATAGGTATTAGCTGTCTCGTATCTATCTCCGAAGGGGGGGCTGACAGCGTAAGGAGATGCGATCATCATCAGGCCGGGTGTTTTCCCTTGTCGCTACTGCAGTAGACGTACAGCACCTTCTGAGTGTCCTCTCTTACTCAGAAACTCTAGATCCAGCGTATATTCGTTTACCAGAAGGATAGTGGCCTTCTAGAACAAGCATAATCGGGATATCGTGTTAGAGAAAATGCTCAGTCACTCGTGTTTTTGAGATGATAGTTGAACTTCTAAACGGCTTGCATGGCAATGTGATGATAACATATTGTACCGATCTTTTTTATTCGGCCCGTAATCTATTGCGCTTAGAAACCAAGGAATCGAATAAAAGACTAGTAAAAGCTTTGTAAATTTAGAACAAACCAAATAATAGTAGGAGCCTATTGTCCAGATGACCTAAGGATTGAATACAATATATTTGCTTCATAAAACACTCTTAACAAACAGACCGATATTCTTCCATTACTGTTGGCTTGGCTTATTTAAATTATAAATCACGAACCCAGGGTTCTTCCGTTCATATATTCACTAGTGCATATATTGTAAACGGTGCAGACTAAGAGTCTTGGTGAATACGCTTTGCTATCGATGGAGCTAGATGCTTTTAGAATCACCAGCCACAAAGCCGGCTGTCTATATCCCTTCAACCCCTGTTTATCACGCGTCGATCCTTGCTCGGAGCTAGTGGTCGCGTGACTAACAGGCCGAATTCTCACCCTTTAAGAATCCTCGAGCTTTCGGTTTACTCTCCAACTTGGCCACAACACCACAACACCTCAAGGACAAGACCACCTTTATTCCTCGCGTCTTGAGCAGAGCTGCTGCGGAGGACTTATCTAAAGACGTCGTCGAGATGGTAAGTTACTGATTCCTAACATCTGTATTCAGGATACTCCGCTCTATCGATCTACAGTCGGGGCGTCTCCATACACATCTGCCGAGAGATGTGGGCTAACGATACCAATAGCTAATTCTGCTCTCCAAGAAGCTGTCCTGGCCCGTCTTACCAGCTCCTTGTGCAACTGGCAAGTCGACTTTATGAAGCTTGTCAGTGCGGACGACCGCCAAACAAACCTCTCTGGTATCCCTCTTCCGTCACTGCATGCCCCCGGGTATAACCCCAGTGGCCTATGGCCAACTGATAACAACCTTCTCGCCGGTAAGTCAATTTCTAAAACACCACCTCTCCTTCCCTTTGAGTCATTGAGCATCACTTCGTCTCTACTCCCCAGACCTTTATATGATTCCATAATATCCAGAAGACGCGTACATACTAACTGATCTATAATATAAGGGAAAACCAGGTCGACGAAAGCCAGTGCAGACGAATGGCACGTCCGGCGAGAAGACAACCTTTCGGAAGAGAGTGGGAGACTCTTAATCTCTCGAGTAGGAATAAATCTTCGGTCTGCTGTAAGAGACTCCTTCAAGGACGCGCTTCGATATACTTTACTAATTCTGAAGTCAAAGTCTGTAACCAGAACAGATCAAGAAGCTGAACGCCCCTCCTTTAAGACTCAAGTCTGTCAATACGAGAAGCGCAAAGGGTAAGAACGCAGATTTCAAAGAGGCAGAAGGCGAGAGTCGGGTTAAAAAGGAAGAGGAGGAGGAGGAGGGGATATCGAGGTCTATACCTGATAATATAATATTCGACTGACACCTTCATGCAGGTTGACAAGAACCCATGCGGCAACATCACGTCACGGGAGCGGGAGCTCGGCGTCACCACGTACTGCAATTGCAAGGTCGACGGAGGCCAATGCCGCCGCATGGCTCATCCGGCTTTCGGCGAGCGCAGGGGGGACATGGGATTCACGTGGGCCTTTCAGAAGGTACCGGACCGTGCAAGAGAGAGAGAGGATAACCGGGCTAACAACGAGGAGGAGCAGGAAGGGATGTCGAATTCTACACCCGACAATATGATGTTCAACTGTGGCGGTGGAGTCGGCGGAGTCGGCGGTCAGCTTGGAGCTGGCCGTCGGGGTGCCATTGATATAGGAGGATCGAGGGATAGCCGAGCTAGAAACCAGTGAGTGAGCACTCCTTTCTTTTTCTTGCATTAGAGTCTAAGCCTGCCTGCTGACTTCTTCTTCTGCAGGGTTCGGGATCAGCCTATGGGTGGAGTCCTCATGGACAACACGGGCAACGGTGCCAAGAAAAGGTAAGCACCCGCCGCTATTGTGCTCGATGAAGGTACTAGAAGCTGAAAATCACTAGAAATAAGGTAGAGGATACCAGTACCGTCGACAAGGAGAATGACTTCGACCAACCTCTGCTTGAGGCCCGATATCAGGACCAAGCAAACCTTTCCGATATCTTTCTTCCGTCAATGCCCCAATGACCCTTGCGTACAACGCAAGGTAAAGCCTAGCGTATCAGGTTCAACATCATATGCTTACTAATGGCGGCTGGTCATCGACCGATATCGGTCGATTTGTCTTGCAGAAGATGGAGCTTGCGTACAGCATCGAGGCTAGCACTCTGTACAAAAACCTTCACTCATCCTCAGATGCTGCGATTTACGACGGAGCACTCGATTCAGAGACAGTCAGAATTCTGTCGGGGGAGCAAGATATTTCCGGCCGCAAGGTCGAAAACTTCGAACTTCGAGTTGGTTTTGATGTTCTGAGTCCCATGCAGTTCTTCTTGGGAAAACACAGCGAGGGTCTTAGCAGCTCTACTTAAAGCTTAATGCTAGCGCTTTAAGTGGCTTTGATAGCATTAGGCCTCAAGTAGAGCTGCCAAGACCCTCTCTGTGTTTTCCTAAGAAGAACTGCATGGGACTCAGAACATCAAAACCAACTCGAAGTTCGAAGTTTTCGACCTTGCGGCCGGAAATATCTTGCTCCCCCGACAGAATTCTGACTGTCTCTGAATCGAGTGCTCCGTCGTAAAAGGTCACGATGTCACAGTCGTTTGGGATTACGGTCGCAGTTCTTCAGCTGCAATCAACAGTCTGATTGTAAACAAGCAGATCACAGGTTTCCACCAAGATACACCCGATATCATCAAGAAGTCGGTCATGGAGTTGAACCTTCAGAGTCTGACACTGGGTAGCCTGACGTATGATATCAACACTAGCCTGTCTTCAGAGACGCCAAACTTGAGATGAGAAGATGAAAGCCTGCACAGCGGTCCTGGAATGGAATTGGCCACATACAAATGGGAAGGGAGGAACTCTGCCTGGTGATGTGGTGATTTCGGACGCTGCTTAGTGGCCCTGGTGTGATTTTTGGGAACGGACTCAATGGGACAATGGACTGCTGAGGGGTTTGAGGTATCGAATATCGAATTGTACATTATCCATCATTAGCACCTTGTGATCTTGATGTTCAGAATGGGCTTTTTAAGTGATTGGTATCTACGAAACATGCAAATTGAAGCACCTTACAGGTACGAGTGGAATAACGATCTTTACAGAGTCCTTGTCAACTGCGCCAAGGTAGGTTTCTACATTCTTAGTCGTCTACTAAAGACCCCTCTCCCTCCAGTGGCCGTTGAGCTTACTGCAGAACTATGAATGACTTGTGCCACCTTCAAGTTATCAAGGACGACGAGGTGTAATTATACCACCGGATATTTGACAGATAGGGCGATGAAGTTTTGATCAAAGGTGAATTTTTACCTACTATTATCATACGGACTGACGTGCAACAAAGAAACATCGATATCTATCTACATAATGGTTGAAATCAGAGCAAAAGGGCGTGAGGAAGGGCACTGAGAGGTCCTGTTCAGGCGGGTCCTAGATTCGAATTTCTTAGAGTGGAGACCTCGGCATCGTGTTTGCGAATGAGTTCGATGGATCCAGAGGTAGAATGCTAGGATAGTTGGGTCACCAGGCCAAAGAGGATAGGAGTCTAGCTCGTGTTCCAATCTGCAGTTACCGCCCATAAGATTTTGATGGCAAGAACCCAAAGGATTGAGGTTCCCACAAGCGAGAACGAGAAGTGGAATCTTGTTTACAAACAAAGACCCGAATTCAGGTGGTTTCTTGAAGCGGCCGAAACCATGCTAGCTAAAGATAAGGTTTCTAAGAGGATTTCAAAAGGACTTTCGAAAGTAATATATCATGTGTTAAAAGATGTTTCTGATTTACAAAGAAGAAGAAGCTGCCTGACAAGACCGACAGGTATAGGTGGTTACTAAAAGGTAATGCTGACCTAATTCAGCTGTCTCGTGATTTCGTGATTTCGTGATTTGCCCCCGATGACGACAATTTATCATATCTTGTTTCAACCCGACGACAACGACGTGATCGATCCTCTATCTCAACAATAAAAGAGCGGCTAACCTAAGAATACCAACGCACAGAAAGATGGCAGGTATCAATGGATTCGAAACCGACCGACTGGCGAATCTCACGCGCAACAGTGTCCTTCTCGACACCCTGACCCAGCAAGCCAAAACGATACACGTTGAATCGAAGACAGCGGAACCGCCGAAGAAGAAGAGGAAGACTGACACGGTAAAGCTTAATGTGCCGGCCTCGCGATCGTCTGCTCGGATAGCATCAACGCCTTCGCGGCCTACTTATGATAAAGAAGCGCTCTCGAAGATCCCGACAGGGACCAGAGCCAGAAAGCCCCCAACCCAAGCAAGAAAAGCAGACAAGTCCGCGAAAACGGAGGTTGGCGAGGATTCAAAAACACTGGCCATGTCTCCAGCAGACATGGAAGAGTTACAAAGGTCCTGGGCCGCATGGCAGCCAGCAGCGCCTGCCCCAACGCGCGACGAAGCCGGCGTGTTCCACTTTGAATCCCATCCGGACTTCACCCCGAATAGATCTCCAGAAGAGGTGTTACGCGAGGGATGCTTTGGCGGTTCATATTATCGTCCTCTCTACTCCAAGAAACTGGGCGTAACTATATCAGACGACTATCGAGAATTGCCTGTTGCATGGACCGAAGGGCTTAATAGCGACATGTATCTCACATCTCCCACGTACGACCCAGACGTCAACAAGTTCAAGGTCGCTTGCGGACAATCAATCGAGGAATGGGAGTCGGCTGGCTGGATCAATCATACATACGACGTGCGTGGCTGGTTCCAGTGGTATTGCCGGTTTTACATGGGGAGACGGTGTGAGGATGACGAGAGACAAGTTTCGAGATGGAAGAAATGTGTCGGAGCAACGGGCAGATGGAGGAGGATGTTGCTGAAGAAATATGTGGCCGCAGGCGTCAGAGACGTATTTGATGACGGTGAAGATGACGAACAGGTGGAGGTCAGCCCTGTGATGCATCAAACATGTCACCATTGGGCTTTTTGCGTTACACAGGAGGTCTTGGATGAGTACTGGAAGACTAGGAAGTGAGCAGTCTGACGAGATAGGAGGATTACATACAAGACAGTCATCAATTTGTACCCGGGGTAGCCACATCTGAGTATGGCATATTTGGCTACAATCTTCGACTTGCCTAAATGGCAACTCTGTACGCTCTACGCTCTAGGTCCTACGCCCGTGGTCGTAAGATACACCCAGCCCTGATGATATTTCCGGAGCTGAGAGTCTACTAATTCGGAAAAATCAATAGGTGCCAATCGAAAACCAATATACTATTGTCGACCGACATAAGTCCTTTGGTGAATTTGCGACGGCAGATACATACCCGTGTCTTATGCAAAACGTTGGTCCAAGCATGCCATCGCCAGCCACCCACTACTTTGAAGCGCAATCGAGTAAGCCCCTATATTCAACTTCAAGGAATTTGGGTGGTCGACCATATTTTTGCGGAAGATGATCAAATCTTGTCAGATGAAGCCCTCTACTTGATCTGACCCGAACTCCGTGGATACAAGGTCACAGAATGCGCCCGATTGGTGCGAGCACCAGCAATCAGGAATGTTTCCAGGAGTATTCTCCATTATCTTTTCAAAAACATCGTATCCTTTCATGTGTATACATTTGGCAGCTGTGCCAGTAATTACCGCTATGTGTCGCGAATTTCTGTGTGTTTCCGTACCCTCGCGCCGTCCAAATATGCCATCAATTACAAACCCGATACCCAGAACCCACCCAGACTCCGGAGCTATCAGGCCCACCTCCATAGAAACGAATTTCGTCCTTTCAAACATGCCACAGGCCGTCATAGCTCCAAGATGTCCTTCTTGAACAGTCCTCCATGCGTCGTTGGAAGATTAACCGCGAGCGGTTTGGGCCGAACCGATCGAAGCCGCGTCAGAAACCTTGCCCATGGGTGGCAGAGCCTCAGTTTCCTTGGCCGCAGCAGAGCGCTTACGTCTGATAAGGAAGAAAGCAGCTGCTGCAAGCAACAAAGCACCGGCAATAGCACCGACAGCAATGCCAGCTTTGGCTCCTGTGCTCAGTCCATCATCATCATCATCATCATTGTCGTCCTTGTCAGCAGAAACAAGTGTGTCGACGGGAGTTGTTGTAGCTGGGGTAGTTGGAGAGGCAGGATCTACTGGCATGAACTCGTCTTCGGTGACGTTGAAGCACGGGACTTCGAGGGAGAAGGTAGCGGCCTCAACGAACGTCTAAGCTTTGGTGTCAGCCGGAGAAGTGTCAACAGAACCTGAGACTTAGCTTACGACATCGGCACATGCAAAGAACGACTCCTGGGTTCCGCTGTCGTCGGCCCAGTACTCGAGCTGGATGGTCGCATTCGATCCTGGGGTGGCAGTAGGTGCGGTAGAGACCGAGTAGCACTGGTGACCTGGTTCGAGCTCGGCGACGTTGCCAATGACGGGCTGAAATTGATCTTGGGTAGTAGGGTCTATGGCTTATCAGTATCAGCCATATCGGAATATGGGGTTGTCTCTTACTGTTGCCATAAGCGATGCGGACAGCCATGTTATAGGCATCATCAGCAATGGTCGTCTCGATGGATCCGACGGCTAAGTCGAAGGAGTTAGTCGTCATTCCCAGATGTTCGTTGGCGGGGGGGAGGGGGGAGGTTCTTTCTCCAGCTTACCTCCGAGAGGGAAATCGGTTCTGTTCACAATAGGCGCATTGCTACCGCAAGGTCCGTTGTTGTCGTGGGCTGCATCCCACGCCCGGTCGGCAGGCCAGAGGAAAGCAACTGGGCCCATGGTAGTTCCCAGAGCACCTGTACCGTGCACTGCTTGCGCAGACGCGAAGCGAGCCAAGAGAGACGTGGCGATGAATGTGGACAACATGATGATGGATGTTCAAGTAATGTGCTGCTGAAAGTGTTGTGTGAAATACATCCACCGTGAGTGAGGGTATCGGCTCTTGATATTTATGGGGACACACGACGGCGTTGCGACTGGATTCCCTCGGCCGGCAACCAGATGTGCCACACCTTTTCCACTTTGTTTACCAAGCCATTCATGCAGTGCCCAGGCCCGACCAAGAGCTCTCTCTGGCGCGCTGCACCCGCTTGTTTGTGGTGGCAGGAAATGTCGGCTGCTTCTCATTCGGGTAAGGCAATAGTGAACCTGAGAGTTTCTTTTCCCGGAGAGCAATTCATTACGAGAGAATGCTTCACGCGCCAACTGAATTCCCCCAATACATCCGCAGGTCGAAACGCACCGATGTGTACCACGATGGGAGTATATTATATTGCCGAGATTTTTTGACGACTGTGCACCCGCCCGGTGCCGGCCTAGGGATCTAATCAGATCAGATGGCGCTGTTCAATCAGTGGCCCATCACCCGCCCGATCAATCTATAAAGTCTATTTGGATGTCCTCCGCACCGCACCAAGGCCGCATGCGCAAGATCGGATCTGATAAGGGCAATACGAGTTGACTCCACTCGACTCGGGCCAATCGACGACACAGACACACGATGGAGGTTTAAGAAGTGGAGAGGAACCCGCTTGGCTGCCGTGACCGTCTCCGTAGGCTGGGCTGGGCTAAGCCGAAAATGCCTCACGGGTAGCAGGATTTGCAGGACTCAAATCTCCCATGCTCGTCTGTACTCTACAGCAAGAGAGTCAATGGTGGGAGGGAGGTATACAGTTAGGTGGTATACCATACAGGTCGGAGGGTATGCTCACCAAAGGCTCTGGAGAAAGTGGAAGAGCAGCAGCAGCAATTCCATCTCGTCCGGCAGGCATCCCGCATGACTACCTACCTACGCATGCACGTAGTAAGTTGACGTTGTTATCGCATCGGACCATGGACGAGCTTCAACAGTGCTCCCCCTCCCCTTACTGGCCTGACTCTTCGGCGCGTCCGGCAGGCAAGGCAACTCTAAACCTATCCAGCCTTTCTCTTTGTGCAGTACTCCCTCATCTCTCTTCTTGTTTCTGGAAATAGACTGCAGGCTCTGTCTACAGAGTACCGGTACACCGTCTTCGAGCCTGCGCACCTGTAACTACTCTACTTGGCTCCAATATTCACTTGCACCATCTCCGAATGCGCAGCCAAGTCCAGCACTAATTCGACAAGGTCCTGGGCCCTGGTCGAGACGACACTGTCCGTACTACTACCTACCTACCCCATCTTCTCTACCGGACAATTTTCGTGGATGAGTATATAAGCAGGTAGCCTGGCACTGAAGAACTAGCCTACTCATACATCACTCTTTGGAACTGCAGATCAGATCAGAACTCGCTTATCCAGGATCAACAGTCCAGTCACTCGCTTTCAAGTGCGCCCCCACACTACCATCGATCTCATATCAAGATGATGGCCCCACGATCTCTCCTGGCTCTGGCCGCCGTGATCAGTGCCGTCTGCGCCGTCGCTGCTCCTGCCGAGGAATGGGAGGTGGCCTTGCTCAAGCGTCAGGAGCCGGGCACCCCGTTATACGCCTGCCACTCCTCTTGTGGTAAGCCGCGCCAGTCCTCTCTCTACGTTCATTTGCATCTGTACATCCATTAACCGCCCCTCCTCGCCCACAGGAACTGCCGTGACTCAGAGTCGAGGAGCCAACGCATGTACCGACACGGCCTTCCAAAACGACTATGCGGCGTGTCTGGCCTGTGCCGGCCCCAACAACCAGAACATCTGGTAATGACCCCATATGATTGCAATATCATACAGTGCATCAAACACAGTCTCTCAAACGAAACAATCACTGACTGCCTACGCCCTTTTTTCTTCTCTCTAGGATCTACTACGGGAACACTCTCAGCGCTGCCGGAACCCGCTGCGGGCTTTCGACTACGCCTGCTTCCTCGGTAGAGCCTACACCTGAGGAGCCAGCGGCTGCGGCTCCGGCTTCGGCTCCGGCCCCGTCTCCGTCTCCATCTCCGTCTCCGTCTCCGTCGTTGACCTCTACCCCAGAGCCAGTAAGCCCTCCCGCCGATGACGACTCAACTCCTTCCGTTGATGCCGTCTCGCCTCCCCCCGCCGATGACGACTCAACTCCTCCCGTCGATGCCGTCTCGCCTCCTCCCGTTGATGCCGTCTCGCCTCCTCCCGTCGATGCCGTCTCGACTCCTCTCGCCCCCACGCCCACCCTCGTCTCCAGCGCCTACATACCTTACTCGACCGGCGCCTCTCCCCCTAGCTCCAATGTGAACCTCCCCGGCTTTCTTTCCCCTGTTCCCCCAACCTTCACCCCCTCTCTGCGACCGCTTACTGACTTTTCTACTACCCACAGGGCACTAATATGGTCTTTACCGGTGCTGCTGCCGCTGCCAGCGGAGGACGGGGGTATCTTGCTGCTGTGGTGGCCTTGGTTGCTGGTGCCGCCTTTGCTGCAATTGCTTTTTAGAGGGGTAGAGTTCAGAATTACTTGAGTTCTGCGATTGGTCGTTGTTGTTGTTTTGACGACCAATTTTTATTTTCTCGAATAGACGAGCTGATGTCTTGATGGGTTGGAGGTGTCCACGGGCTCTTTGGAAATGGAGAGACATAAAGGCCTACTACTTAAGTACCTATTCTTGTTTAAATATTAATATCGAGTTGTAAATATTGGACTTCTTCATATTCGATCACGGCTGCCTCTTTTTTTTTTTCTTCTTCTCCTTTTTTCCAGAAAACTACGAATCTTACTTAAAGACTATTTTATATGCCAGATTGCCTAGGTTTCCTTTAAAGTAGCTAGACTGACTGTACTCGTGCGGCTAGGCTATCTGACTTGTGAAATCGCCAGATGTCCATTTCCGCCCTGCTGCTACTGTATTCCTGCTTGGTTAGCGACGCTTAAATTTCCGTAGTAAAATTGACTTTACTCCCAAGGTCCAACGACTATCTACGGTACCGGTACCGGTATTCCCTCATGCTCTGCCCCACTACGGAAACTAGCTTGATGGAGCACAATACCTTTACGATCTTCCACCTGGAAAAGGTAGAAGAGATGCAGCTGACGGTCGATAAAAAAAATACCGCAGGTTCGATTGCGAATGAATTCACATGAATAGCAATAAATAATCTACGAAGGGGAGATTTTACAGGAATCAGGTGCTATGAGATTACCTACCTAGGTGTATGTATGACCTTCGCTAGCTGGTCTCTGTGCTCCTTATTAGCTAAGCACAAGTGGATATTTCGGCTTGAGGCTGAGGCCTACAACGAGTGAGGCGAGGCGCGAAAAGTAATAATTCCTATCGCAGCGCATCTCAACATCTCAAGCTCCGGGGCAACAGAGAGAAGGCTTGCCGTCTAGCAATCAAGCGTAAGCACTCTGATTGTATTCAGATCGCATGAGTTTTATATATATATAAATTCATATTCATATTATGAATCTTTTACCCTTTTTCTTTTTAGCCTGTCTTTAATCAACAGGCTTCGCTTTCGAAAAGACGGCCTGAACCTCCGTCAACCCCTGCTTGATTTTGGTTGCGAGTATTGTGATATATTCTTGGGTCAGATAGCGAAGCTCGAGTCGTGGTAGGCTTGGATATAGAATACAACACTAGCAAGACAGCAACGCTGTCTGTTTGGCGGCCAAGTATCATCACAAATGACGTTGGAGAAGAGGAACTGGTCGCTAAAATGGTTGTCGAGCAGCAGGTTTGCAAACACCATTAATATTTACATCTTATGCCAACCCTTTGTAAGTGTTCCGTAACACTAATAGCACTTCAAGAACGACTCGTACCGAAGCCCTTCGACTGCGCCTTACAGACTTTATTTGCCCCAGAGGCCTTAGCCGGCGCTAGTCTTCGCAATCCAATTTTCCTTCCTGCGAAGAACCTATGCGCGCTTCTTGAAGACGCGGAGTGTGCAGCGTCCTTCTTTAGGCGGCCAGTTGGCATCAGCGCAAATAACAAAGCCGTGGTCAAGAAAGCCGCGGAGAGAGTCTCCTCCACTGGAAGTCCGCACTTCGAAAGATGAGCCACGTTTTCACGCGGAACGAGAGTAGGGCGGCAGATCGAGGAACGAGAGATGATTCATCGTACAAGACGGGGTCTGCGGAAGAAGCCAATTGATTTGTGTTTTGCGCGGGTGACTAGGTAGCAGAGCATCACGTGCACAGAACAAACTTTACGGGTGTTGAACTGGAAGGTGACGATGAGATGGAGCTTGAGTAATGTAAATGAACGCTTCGTCTTTTCTCCTCTCTTCTGCTCTCCGCTCCTGGGAAAATGCGAGCTCGGCATATCTTGTTACTGACTGGTTCGCTTCCAGAGCCCTTGGGACTCGCTCTCTGGTGGGAGGGTCAGCAGCTATCCGTCTCCGCCAAAATCGCTTTGCCAAAAGCCAAAGCACTGAGAATCTGCTCCCCCCTCTGCGGCAACAGCGCCGCCAATCCCAAGTTCCACCTCAGCCATCTAGGTACTGCTCAGGGCTTCGGACTTTGCTCTCTGAGCGGGCGGAACGTGTCTCCGCCGGTGACGGTCCGCTGGCATGGTAGAGCCGGGAAGAGTCAAGACGATATCTAAGCAGGGGCTGTTCTTCTCCAGCGGTTAGTATCCCTTACAAGAAAAAGGTAAATTGGAGAGTGCGAAGACCCTATTGTCCTTTGGAAATAAAGGACAACATTCGTAACTGTCCATCAATTGTTGTTTACAAAACATCGGCTATTTGGCCCCCACTTCGTGCTGCTCGACGCCACGTTACCCCTCCCCCGCTCCAATTGTGGCTGGTCGGCCCGCGCTGTTGATTCGCCCTGCAAGCTTTTGCATATGCAGACTCAGGGATTTCACTTCCAGTCCAGACGGAAGTCAATACGAACAGGACAGACACCTCAAAATCCCGATTTACTTTCAATAGGGCTCGCGAATCACAACTTTGCCTACCTACCATGATCTCTTTCTCTCACCATCCTCGGACTCTGCCCACTTGATCTGATCCATAAACGAACAGTCGCCGTCACCACCATCATGTCGTTCTTCGAGAGCGCGAAGAACGCCCTCGAAACCTTCACGTCCGATATCCAGAAGAAGGTCGATGAGATCACCAGCAACACCGAAGCCGACGACGCACCCGGCGCCGCGCCTCTCGGACTCCAGAACGCAGCCGATGATGGCCCCGCGCGCCGCGGTGCGGCCAGCAGTCCTAACCGGTTCGGCAGCTTCGCTCCCCCCCGACGAGGGAGGGGAAACGACGCAAAGTGGTTCGTCGACGGGTGCGGGTACATGTGGGCTGTGTCCGTCGCCATGGAGGAGGCGAGAGACAGCATCTGGATCTTGGACTGGTGGCTCAGCCCTGGTACGTATCTATGTGTTGTTTGTTATATGACATGCGAAGATCGAATTTCGTTGCCCTCCCCCCCCCTCCCTCGGGCCTGTTTTGGGGAATGGGCCTGACGCTGAGTAGAGCTCTATCTGAGACGGCCGCCGACGGAGAATGAGGACTACCGGGTCGATCGCTTGCTGATTGCGGCTGCGGAGAGGGGGGTGAAGGTCAATGTTATTGTTTATAAGGAGGTTTCGGCGATTTTGACCCGTGGGTGCCCCCTTCGTATCCCGTGTTGAATGTTATAGGCGAGACTAGGCGAGACTAGGCGAGAGAGAAAGGGAGAAAGAGGGATAGGTAGACGGTACTGATCGCTGATGATGATGACGACGATGGTGGAACAGTTTGCTCGGAACATAGCAAGAAGGCACTCGAGCTTCACCCTAACATCGCGGTCTTCCGTCACCCGGATCATGCCCCGAGGGGACAAGACCTCCACTCTGAGATTATGGAAAGCTTCAAGGACTTCTCGTTGAAGTCGCTTCAGCTTGCCGATGTCCCCGAAGAGACCTTCAAAGCCCTGTAAGTGGCGGGAGACGTTCTTGAAGTATCAATATTTTGATCCCCTTGGTGTCCTAGGTGTTATTACTCTCAGCTATGGTCCACTTACAAGTCTTTCAATTCACTCTCGAAATTTACTCAAGAATCATCCTTGCTGACTCCGGGTCTGATAGGTACGGCGTAAGCCAAGATGTGGTTTTGTACTGGGCACATCACGAGAAGCTGTGTCTCGTGGACGGACGCATTGCCTTTATGGGCGGCCTCGACCTGTGTTTTGGCCGTTGGGATACCAACTCCCATCCCCTCGCCGATGCCCATCCCACCGACATCAGCCAGGCTCTCTTCCCAGGTCAAGACTTCAACAATGCTCGAGTCTACGACTTTGACGATGTCCCGAACTGGGAAAACAACAAGCTGGACCGCACGAAGAACGGCCGGATGGGCTGGTCGGATATCTCCATCTGCGTGCGGGGTCCCGTTGTGGAGGATCTCAAAGCACATTTCGTGCAGCGGTGGAACTTTGTTTTCGAAGAGAAATACAACGTGCGGGACGATCCCAGATATACCGGTCTGACTTTCAACCCCGTTGAGATTCCAGAGGGCTACTATCAGGCCAACGGAAAGAATGCTGCACCAATGTCCGGAGACCAGGCTGGAGGAGACCAAGATTCATCACGTGGATTCGACGGCGGCAGTATGTTCGATGTTGAGGATTCCGAGGAAGACCGATCCAACACCGGAATGTCAATCCAGCTCGTCCGAAGCTGTACTGAGTGGAGCAACGGCGTTCCCAAGGAGGTAAGGAGTCAGCCCCCCTCCCCAAATGCATGCCATTGTAGCTGATCATCCAGAACTCGATTCAAAATGCGTACATAGAGGTTATCAAGAACAGCCAGCATTTCGTCTACATTGAAAACCAGTTCTTCATCACCGCTACGGGCGATGAGCAACACCCCGTTTCGAACCAGATTGGCGCCGCCCTCGTCGAGCGCATCGTCCGGGCCTACCAGAATGGCGAGAAGTACAAAGTCATCGTCTGCATGCCAGCCGTGCCCGCATTCGCCGGGGATCTCCACGCCGACGACAGTCTCGGTACGCGTGCCATCATGGAATACCAGTATCAAAGTATCTGTCGTGGCGGGCACAGCATCATGGAAGCCATCGAGCGGGCTGGAGTTCCCGACTCGAAGCAGTACATCCGCTTCTACAACCTGAGAAACTACGATCGCATCAACGCCGGCGCGGCCATGTCGCGCGTTCAAGACGCCAGTGGCGTGGACTACGAGGGAGCGAGACGGGAACACGACGATATGGTCGGTGCTGGCTACGATGGTCGAGGCGAGGGTACCGGTGCCTACGACGGCCGCTCGAACCCTGCGTACGAGCAGTATCAGGAGGCGGGAGCGCAAGTGTCTGATGGGAGCAAGTACGACAGCGTCAGCGAGTGCTACATGGACAACGGTCCCTCGATCACGGATATCCCGTGGGCTGGAACCGAAGAAGCGGAATTCGATGCTTTTGTCAGCGAAGGTGAGACTGAGTCTCCTCCTCCTTTCCTCCTTTCCTCCTTTCCTCCTTTCCTCCTTTCCTCCTTGAGCACCACACCGCCCCCTACCGTACTGACAGCAGTCTAGAACTCTACATCCACTCCAAGGTCCTCATAGCCGACGACCGGATCGTCATCTGCGGCAGCGCCAACCTCAACGACCGCTCGCAACTCGGCGACCACGACTCCGAAATCGCGCTCGTCATCGCCGACCCGACGCCCGTCCAGTCCGAGATGAACCACGCGCCTTACCGAGCCTCCGCGTTCGCGACGTCCCTCCGCCGCCAGCTCTTCCGCAAGCACCTCGGTCTCCTCCCCCACCAGGACCCCGCCCGGCCCGACGCCAACTTCCTGCCGATCGACCAGGCGCCGCAGAACGCGTACGACTGGGGCTCGCCGGCCGACCTCCTCGTCCGCGACGTCCTGTCCGACGAGTTCGACGAGCTCTGGACCGCGACGGCGGCGGTCAACACGCGGGTCTTCAACAACGCCTTCCACTGCGTCCCTTCGGACGAGGTGCGGAACTGGGAGGACTACCAGGCGTACTTCGCCGACTTGTTTATCGGCAGCGGTGCCGGCGCGGGCGGAGACGGTGATGGGGGTGCGGAGGTCCCAGCAGCCCGATACGCGTACGGCCACGTGGTGAAGGAGGCCTTTCCGGGCGGCGTGCGCGAGTTGAAGGAGGAGCTGGCGCGGGTGAGGGGGTCGTTGGTGGAGATGCCGTTGCTGTTTATGGATGGGGTTGATTTTGCTAAGGAAGGTCTGTCGCTTAATGCGCTGACGGATGAGATTTATACTTGAGTGTGTGAGAGAGAGAGAGAGAGAGAGTCCATTCTTCTGTACGTATACACGCGCCAGAAAAGGGAGACGCTTTCCTCTAGACTACTTTCTCTGCTAGTATAACCATCATTCGCGGTAGTGACGTGGCTGGCTGGCTGGCTAGCTAGATAGTTGGCTGTGAGATGATGGGATGGGGTGGGATAGGATAGGTAGGATTGGGTAGGATGGGCCTGGGTAGGGTAGGTGTACTGCGCGACTGATGCCTCTCGGCAACTTCGAGACGGTGAGTGAGGGAAGGTAAGTGGCGTGGCTGGTTAGCTACTTTACTTACTTCATGGCGGTTGTAGCTCTTTTATTTCTTTTTTCATGGTCACTTCAAATTGGGAAACGGAGGAAGGGGAAAAAAAGGCAACTGAGGCAGTTTCGTCTTTCCAAAAAAAAAAAAAAAAGGAAAAAAAAAAAAAAAAAAAAAAAAAAAGGCCCTATTTGTAAATCTTAGGTGATCCTTGCAAACAAGATAATTACGAATTTGACCGCTAAGAATCACATAGTTGGCTTAAGTTATACAGCTGTTTCTCGCATAAAAACGCCAAGAGGCCTTTTAATCAAAAAAGCCATTCAATCACTCCCGTTCTCAAGTCACGAAAGTTTCAAAGACCAAAATTAAAAGACGAGCTGATATAGCTCGTCGCCTATTTCAACATCTCCTTATTCCAGCGCTCGATTAAGAATTACTTTATTAATACTTATAAGTAGTAGGAGGTCACGTTTTAATAGCAGCAGCGAAAGGTACTGCTAATCGAAGACTGGAGATATATTGTTCTTCCGAACTCTAACAGAAACTAGCCTGTTGAAATCCTATAGACTACACTTTAATGGCATGTATAAGTAGGTATATGTTGGTAGGTGTACTTCCAAGCTCGCTTTGGGATTACGCAAGCTGCTTGCCATTTACGTCGACTTTACTCGATAGCTTCTGAGACCTGGCTGGGCACGGCTAGCTGGTCTTGTTGATATCGCGAGAACCGATCGAGATCTAGCTTCTCGTGAGCGGAGCTGAGCTGAGCTGGACAAGGTGGGTAGAGAGAAGGCAATTGGCTCGTCTACGCGACGCCGTCTTAACTTCTAAAGTTAAGGTATAGCACCCGGTGATTTCGCACCAGCCGTCTCTCTATGCTCTAGCCGTCTCCCGGATTGAATGCACACCGTGCATGTATATCCTGAAGTGTAGGTAAGAAAAGAGCAGACGCTTGGCAAGCCGAGCCCAAAAGCGTCCCTGCCCATATAGAGAGCCGTTCTCTGCACTGAGCTCCCCTTTGTTGTGACGTGTTGTCTGTGACAGGAGGGACGAGAAACTCTGTTTTACATTAGATCTCGCTTTTCTTTATTGGGTCCGGCAGAGTCATCTCTTGCTATCGAGATTTGTAGAACGCTATCGGCTAATACCGTCTCTACGAAGATAATCTTCCCCTTCCGATATCCAGTATCGTGGTACGAGGCGGGCCAGGTAAATAGCATTTCAGCATGTCTTTTCGTTGATAATGGTTTTGGGTC